>NC_045604.1:79375938-80000938 GCF_009762305.2 Zalophus californianus
CTGCTAGGAACGGGGCATCGTCTCCTGACCCCGGGCACGCACCTTGGACACAGTGCCAGGCGGCCTCTCTGCTGGGGCTCCAGCAGGAGGGTGGCAGGTGATGGGACCTGTTGGGGAGCTTCGCAGCTGCTTCTTGCCTGTGTGTTGCTCTTGTGTGAGCGCATCTTTCAGCAGAAGGCTGGAACTCATGGTTCTGTTTTGTGTTTTCTTTTTTTTTTTTTTTTTTCCTCTCCCGTCATTGCTCATTTGTCTCAGCCGCTGGGAAGGTGTTGGCTGCTGCTTGATTATCACGCTTTCTGTATATTCTGCCTTTGCTCTTTAAGGGCCATTAGCCGAGGCAGGAAAGAAAAGGCTTTATCTGGGCTGTTCACAGCTGCTCCGTGTGACCTTTCTCCACGACTCACCCTGTGTATTCTCCGAAAGGTCACGCATCAGGAGAAACGAGGACCAGCACTGGGGACTGGGACCCAGCAGCTCCGTGCCGGGGCTGGCACAGTTACCGAAACATCTGTCTCTCAGAGGCATCCCATTATTAATTGAGCTGTTGTTCTTTCTGGGTATTTCTTTCCCCCCATTAAATTGTAATCCCAGCTGAATGTTTTCAAGTATGACTTCACTCAAGCTCGGCGGTTCTGAACACACAGGGGCTGGCTATGGAGGAGTTTAAGGGAGGCTCTTTCAAATTGAACTTATCAGCAGGGTTTCCTTACAAGCCTCTACTTATCTCAGACAGAGCCCACACGGCCTATCTCAGTGGCACTTGAGGATGGGTCTGTCTCAGGCTTTGGCTGAGCGTGTCACTTGACAGCTTTATAATGTGATGTCGAGGAGGACCAGTCCCGAGATCGCAGAGCTGCTGCCTCATCGGGGGGTGGGGTGGGGGGAAAGTGCGGGGAAGCCTGAGCAGCTCCTGGGCTCAGCAACACCCCCCTCTCAACTCCGTCCTCGGCCCAGCAGGATCACAGCGAAAGGCGGACTGGAAAGAAGGAGAAAACTGGGGAGACTCAGAAGACAGGTAATGCAGTGTTGTGAGCTTTGGGTTTACTGACCCCCCCTCCGAAAGACTGTAACTTTGGACAATCACTTGCCCTTTTTGAAACTTGGTTTTGCCTTCTGTAAAATGGGCATAGAGCTGTAGTTCCTAGGCTTGTACTTTGTGCAAGCGTGGAGGGCCCTTGGAACGCTGCCGGACTCTAGAAAGTGCTCGTCATGGTTACTGAAGGATCGTTCACTGGGGTGGGCTGGGAGCTACCAAACTCTCTCTCTTTGCTCCTCATGGCACACCTGGACAATAAGGGACAGTGTCCTCATTTGACAAAGAAGATAGTGTGAATCAGAGATGTGAAATTACCTACTCATGGTCACAGAGCAGAGAGTAGACAGAGCCTGGATTGGGCCTCCACATCCCTTGTTTTTCTGTATCCCATCCTGATTTGAACCATCCTGAAGTAATACCTGAGACATCCCTTGGGATGTCTTCATGTTGAAATTGTCACTTAGAAACTGGTTTCCAAAATGTCTTCACATGAATCAAAAACCACTTTGCGGAAGGCTCCTCCTGGCGCCTGCGCGCTCCTAGAACGTTCTCTGGGGCTCTCCTTTGGACTCTGAATTCCAGGGTAGGGCCTGCCTTAGCAGAGATTCTTGCTTACTCTGGGTGCTCTTTCCTGTGCCACCAGGGTCTCCTCAGTGTGGGTGTCTGTAAAACGGTCTGAGGCTGGGCCTCTGGGGGCTCAGAGGGCAGTGGTATCAGCCAGAGCCCAGATGGTGGTCTTTGCCTGCTGGTGGCAGCCATGCCCTGTAGGGTTGATGGTGCCATTCCTCGGTGTGTGTGTGTGTGTGGGGGGGGTGCGTGCATGTGTAACCATGCCCTTTCCTAGGGGCCGTGTGCACCCGTGTGTGTGACCGTTCCTTTCCTGGAGTGCATGTATGTTAACGTGTGCACCCGTGTACGGGTGACAATGTGTTGTCCAGAGGGGAGGTGTGAGTGTGCCGGTGTTCCTTGCCTGGGGCAGTGCTCTGAGTCCTTGAGCCCAGGTTCGTCAGCGCTGGCAGGCCCTGTGCTGTGCTGTTGAGACAGTGGCTCAGCATCCTGGTGATGCTGGGTGGAGAGGCCAGGCAGAAGAGTCCAAAACATGGACTCGGAACTTTGACTCTTGCTTCCGGTGCTGCTGGCTTCCTGTGTGGCCATGGGCAAGGTGCTTACCCTTTCTGGGACTCCATCCCCTCAGCTCTGAAATGAGGAAAGGTAAGAGCGTTCACATCCTAGGGAGGCACAGCATCCGATGAAGTGCTTCCTGGAGCGATGGGGGAGCAGCGGTAGAGCAGAGTAAGTGCGCCTGACTCGCCCTCCCCACGAGCACTGCGCATCCTTGCGAGTCTCCTGCCCCCATTGGAGGAACAGGCTGGCTTTAGCAGCAGGACATCTTACACAGGGCTCTCAGCCTCTCTGAGCCCAGGCTTCCTCTCACCCCAAAACGGTTCCAGGATTTCCCTTGCTCGGTGATTGATCCATCACCTGAGGGCTTGAGTGGTGGAAAGAATACTGGCTCTGGAGCCCTGATAACTGGGTTCAGATCTCAGCTGTCACTCCTGAGCTCTGGGACCTGAGACTTCCTCAGCCCCCGAGCCTCACCTTCCTCCCATGGGAAATGGGCACAGTCAGGCAACTGTAGGAGACTCAACATACTGGGTCAAAGAGGGTGATGGCAGCTATAACTTTTCCAGGACTTCTGAGACTGTGTGTCCTGGCCTGGGTGTGGGTACTCAGTATTTTAGTTACCGTTCCTAATTGTCTTGGTTTTCAAGCTCAGACTGACACTGTGCAAGAACACAGTCTGAAAGAAGGACAGGTATTGATGCAATCAGTTCTATCTTGTTTTTAAAAAACTCAACAAGTCTTATCTAAAAACAGTCCTATTTTGGCTTTCTTTTTTCATCATCATTCATCATTGTTTCTGATCATTAGTGTAAGACGTTGTTTCAAATATAGCCTATGTGTTGTAGATAGGTGCCTTTAAACTACCTGTGGTGAAGAGCACCATTTCCATTTCATTGCAGACTGACGTGTACAAAAAAAAAAAGTCTAGAAAAACTATGGAATTCCTGATTTCATAGCAATATGAAATTGTGTTAAATATTTGTAGACCTTTACTGTCAACTCCTGTTCTTCTTTGTCCCAGGTGGGTAGCTCGGAGCCCACCTTCTGCATCTCAGCCTCTGTTCCCGGGCCCCTCTGGGCAGCCCGGCCGCAGACTAACCGCACCGTTAGCCAGCATCTCACCACGTGAGGTGATGTCTGCTGTCTGTTGTCAGCCGTTGGCTTGAGGTAGTTTTTCTCTGGCTTGTGGCTTTGTTCACCTCAGTGAGAAGGTGGAAGTGGACGGCTGACAAGTGGAGAAGCTTCTGTGACATCACTGTTGTGGAAATTTGGGCTGAAACACTAGGTTTTCTGCAACTAGGGACTAGCCCACCTGCAATTCATACCTCAGCCTGTGAAATGCTTCCCCTTGGTCTTTGCTGGTGACTCCCAAATCTGAGGGATCATCATGGCCAGTGGGATCTTTTTAAAAAAGTACTTCTTCGGACTCCCTGCCCCTCACTGAGTCAGTTCCTGAGAGTGAGGGCCAGAAATCTGTATTTTTCAAAAGCCCTCCAAGTGGCTAATGACCAGCTTGTTTTGGGAGTCACTGGTCCACACTGCACTACTTCCTTTCACTCTGTGGGGACACTCCTCTCCTTAACCCCTGAAGGGCTCAGCTTGTCTCCTCTAGCACAAGATGGCGTGCAGAGAGCAGAGACCGTGGCCATCCTGCCCTGCCACTACCTGAGCCCCACACCTTAGTCTCACAGCCTGGCCTCTCGGAGCCTAGAGGCTCATCCTTAGGGAGACACGCCCAGCCTGCAGGAGGGATTCGAGCGAGGGTCATGTGAGCAGATGCTTGTAATACCTGGGAAAGGCCTGGAGCACACTTGGTGCTCAAAAGTGGATTAAGACAGATGGGCATTGGCAGGGTCTTCGTCTTTACCTGGGTGCAGTGTCCTCAACACAGAAAGAGGGTCTAGATCCCTCCCTGCAGCTTGTGTATTTGGAACCAAAGAACAGCTTGTGCATTTTATAAAACTTAACGATGCTGAGACTTCAGAGTGAAAGTTCTCGGATAGTTTGGGATATGTGACCAGAAGAGCCTCAGTTGCCGTTGAAATTTGGGGGTTGTCTTGGTCTAGTTAATCAGGGAAGTGTCTAATTAGGTAGCTGAGGGAGGGAGAAGCATGATTTGTTTGAATGTGATTAGATAGAACATTCCGATATCAAAGGAAATGCCAGAGGCTTTTTTTTTTAATTTATAATTCTTTCGTGATTTGGCAGGTAATTATGATAATTCCTGGGATTTTCACAGACTTAAAAGCTTTTTCACAGCCACATTATTTTTGGAAATCGTCTTCTCTGATGCTCCAGCTGGAATGGATTGCTCAGTCTCCTGAACTTCCAAAGCTTTCGTCTTCCAAAGCCGAACTCAAATGTCACCTTCCTGATGACGCTTTCCCCCATCCCTTATGCCAGGGATGCCAAGTCGGTGTCATCCATGGGCCAAGTCTCTGATCAGTTGGGTGTGGCTGCCTGAGTGTTTCCTTCAGGAAGGAGTGCAGCCAGCAACTAGTCCTGTCTGCCGGGGGGCCAGAGGCAGGGGAGCCGATAAATTTTACTGATCCTGTGTGGCTGAGCATTTAGGTAGGTTCCAGCCATTTGGAGCTAAACTGGTGTTTTGGGCACAGGTGCAAGTAGAGGGGCTGGGTAACTCCCCAACAGAGATTTGCCAAGTCACAGGTGAGTGATTTTAAAAGTTTGATAGATGTTGCCAAACAGCCTCTGACTTAGAGTCAAGAAGTCTTCTGTCTTCTCTCCACCGTAAAGGGCAAAACCCAAAAGGTGACTGAGAAGTGCCTGCGCCTTATTAATTCATGAGTTGTGCACTTTGAGAGGCTGCCTCTCCAAATGGCGCTGGGCATTGTGAGTGGGGGTGAGGGGGAGGCTGCCCAGCTTGTGCCAAGGCTGAGGGGAGAAGTGAGGGACTCCTGAATGTTCTCTCGGGGGGAGGCCTTGCCTCATGCCCCGTCCTCTTTCCCAGTCCTCCTCTCTCGGTGAGTTCTAAGTTTGTCTGATCTCTAGGGTGTGAACCCCGTGACCTTCCTTGGGCTCCCCCCGGCCCAGAACCAGGCCTGGCACATGGTTAGCAATTCTGTTGGTGACATTTCCTTACTGAGGAACAATGAGTCTCTCTCCACAGCTGAGTTCCTTGGTATAGCACATGTGGCCCCTTTCCATCTGGCTTCTGCAGACAGCCCTGTCCTCCATTTCCCTTGGATGTGATCACCCACCCTGTACAACCAGTTCTCCTCCGCCGAGCACTTGCCACGCACAGACACAGTGCAGAGCTGGTTAAGTGCGGCAGCTCATTCTGGCTGCACAGTGGCCCCATGCAGTTGGTAGGGCTTTGAATTGCCGTTTTGTAGGTGAATGGCTTTAGGCTCCTCAGGGTTAAGAGCCTGGCGCCAGAGCACACTGTAAAGGGATCAAGTGCAGGCCTGTCTTGCCCCAGAATCTGAGCCCTTAACTGCCTGTCTCAGCTGCCCCTGCCCCAGCCCCAGCAACCTTTGGGCCTTTGTGCCTGCAGTTTCTTCTGCTGGATATGCCTTTCTTCTTCCTGTCTCAGGGTGACCTTCTAGAGTGCAGCCTGTTTATGGGACATAGAAGACCTGTGGGTCTGAGGGACTTGAGATGTTGGGGAGGGGGGCAGGTGATGGCGTTAGAGAGGCTGATCATGAGCGTGTTTGGTTTTTATTTATCCTTAGAGCAGTGGGAAGCAATGAAGGTTTTAAACAGCAGGTGATATCGGATGTTGCTTTGGAAGGATCACTCGGTCGGCTTGGCGGCGCGAGAATGGACTGAAGGGTAGCCTGTGTCTGTCTTTCTGTTTGTCTGTCTCATTCCCTGCGACTCTCTGTGGCTGCTGAAAACAAGGACTGGTCAGGTGAGACCTGTTGAGTGCCCTCAGAGCCTAATAGAAGCTCCAGCCAGCGGTTGTGCTGCCTGCTTTTGTTTCTATAATCTCCGCTTCCTGTTCTGAGGCTCTCGGAGTCTTGAATCCATTTCTAGTTACACTAGACTTGGAAAGAGTTATTCAAGGAACAGTAAGCTCAGCATGGTTTATGTAAGATCAAAGCTGTTGGTCTCAATAACTGTATGTAGGGATATCTAATCTAGAAACTCAGAGTTTCAGAGTTTAGCTTAGTAACAATGAATATCGCAGTTCTAATGGTTACTCAGAATTATTTCATCAGTTTATCTCCTCAGTTCCCCCGATTCCAGCCGCCCCCTGCCCGCCCCCAGTTCCCTACGGAAATGAAAGCTTTGTCTGATGTGGTCACGTCACTCTTCTGGCTGCAAAAGAGAACCAGGGTTTTGACAGCTCCTGATAAATACCATTGCAAGCTGGGATGTTCCACTGTTTTATGCGTTTATGGAAAATTGTTTTAACACTCTGGCTCCCACTGCAAAACAAAGCAAAACAAAAACAAAGCAAAACCTTGCTTTGCTTTGGAAATGCCGGTGGCATTTATTTAAAGGTCTGTTTTGTGGGGGTACAGTAGCAGGTATTTAGCAGTAATATTGACAGTTGTGTGTTTCCTGCTTACTGTGTGGTAAATGGGTTCTCCTCCCCGAGGAAGCTCATGGAGGATTTGGGTGATTGCTGTGCGGAGGATCCGCAGAGGCGTTACTGATACTGTATTTGTTTGTGAAAGGCCAAAAGAAGATCGTCCTAAGCTTTTTTTTAATTTATTTTTTAAAGATTTTATTTATTTATTTGAGGGAGAAAGAGAGAATGAGAGATAGAGAGCACGAGAGGGAAGAGGGTCAGAGGGAGAAGCAGACTCCCCGCTGAGCAGGGAGCCCGATGTGAGACTCGATCCCGGGACTCCAGGATCATGACCTGAGCCGAAGGCCGTCACTTAACCAACTGAGCCACCCAGGCGCCCTCATCCTGAGCTTTTACTATACAAAAGGAATAACACAAGTGGGAAATCATTAATTTTAGGTCTGTACAAAAAGAAGCTGCTTAAAGTCTCAGTGACTTATTCTCCCGTTGTTAATTGTATGGTACTTGGAATGTCTTCTGTGCTGTTCTCACTTTGCATTTCACACTGGTTTGAAAGAGGTGGGCACGTGGGGCACAGGTGGGGATTCATAGAGCAAGTTGAAGGAATCAGGATGTGGTTGGGGGCCCGGTGCATTTTGTGTTGCTTGTACCATGGCTGCCTTTAGTTTCAGGTGAATAATTTTAATTCTTTTAAAGAGTCCAAGTGGTTCTACCCACTGATAAATGGGAGAGTGTGTTCATTATTAGCAAACTAAAAAGTAAGGAAAAATAGAAATAATGGGAAGAAAATCTGTCCCTTGACTAATGTTAATATCTTGTGTATTTCCTTTTGTGCCTTTTACCTTTTATATAACAACATATTTAAAAAAAAAATGGCCCCCCTTACTCCTGAGGCCCCAAGACTTAGGTTAATGATCCTTTCTATTCCTACAGAATGTCTCCCTATATCCCTTCTTGATTCTGACAGTATGTTTTATATTTAATATGTAGTACTTATTACAAGTGGTCTCATACTAATTTTGTCTTAGAGTATAAGGGAGGGGCGATCTCTCAGGAAAAGCGTGAGGACAGGACTGGGGGGAGGTCTCTTGACCTCTCAGTTCTCGAGGGGTTCTCCTTAAGATGGTTGCAACAATCTTCTTTCAAGGTTCCTGAAGAGCATGGCAAGATGACATCGCAAATTTCTCTAAAATGTTTAAATTGTAGTCTAATTTGATCTTAAGACCCCACAAGATCGCTCATGTAATCAGAGAAATTACTCTGTTTTGACCATATAGGATATCACTGCTTTTTGTAAGTTGACAGCTGGAAAGACCTGTGGTCAATTCTGTACATCAGTCATAGACTACTTTATGACAACCTCTTTTTATTTCTTTGGGATGAACCGAGGGCACATTCGAGGGCTCTCACGGCAGGCCCAAGTGGGCTGCACGTGCTCACGGTGTAAGTGGTAGAATCATGGAGTCTGGCCCTGTGGTCGAGAGCCAGGGCCCTGGAGTCAGCCCTTCGTTGGCGGTATGACCTTGAACTAGCTGCTTCTACTCTGTGACATCGTTGCCCTTCTGTAAGGCGGGAATGCTAACACCTGCCTCACGAAGCCCGTGTCACGAAGATGCGAGGAGCACTCGGAAGGGCTGTCCCTGGCAAAGATGAAGCGGTGACTGAGGGGTCGTTGTGCCACTGCAGTAGGATCTGTCACCGTCACCGTCGCCATTGCCCCGAGGCTCTGGCTCTGTGCTCCTGGTTTTTAGAACCAAGACCCCGAGGAACAGAAGTGGTCAGTTGCTCCACCTGTGCCATTAGCCAGGTGATTCTTGGCAGGCACAACTCGGATGAGGAAGAAAGCCTTGGCTAGAAAAGTGTCCGCGAAGGATAGAAACCAAAGGCCCAAAATGACCTGATAGGGCCCTGTCCTGACCATAAACTGTGGACCGTTGATTCTGTAGTGTTCATGTCAACCCAGTCACAGATGTGTTCGACTTAGAGGTGGGTTTGCGCAGTTCATAGGTAAGCACTGTTGTGTCTCCGGCCTGACAACCTCCTGGTGCCTTGCTGACGAGGGGCAGGCCTGGAGAAGGTGGGACGCGTGCTGGGGGGTGGCGCGTGGGTCCTCCCTCTGAGCCTGACTGTTCGGTGCTTGTGTGTTCCAGGTGGCGGAGATGCACGGCGAGCTGATTGAGTTCAACGAGCGCCTGCACAGGGCCCTGGTGGCCAAGGAGGCCCTCGTGTCCCAGATGAGGCAGGAGCTCATTGACCTGCGGGGACCGGTGAGTGCTCCCCCCTTGGGAAGGTCCCAGCCTCACTCTTCTGCCTGCTTTGTCTGTCTTCCCAGCCTCTGCTGCCCACAACCACGCTGTTGAGTTTGTTCATCGTTGGCAGTGCCAAGGGTATAGAAAAGTACGGAGACCGAAAGAGTGAGCTGTCATGTACCCACCATCCAGATTTCACATGCATTAACCTTCCCTACGCTTTGCTTCGGCTGGGAAGGGGTAGAATAAACATGGTGATACCAATTCTATTTGAAGCGTCCCCTTGGCAACATTTCATGCCCCTGCACCCCATAGTCAGTATTCTGAAATCGGTGTATAGCCTTCTCCTTCCTGTTTTTATACTTCACTACATAAATTTCCATGAGCAACAGTCTTGGTTTTGTGTAACCTTTACTTAGATGATGCTACCTGTATATATCTCCTTGCCCCTTGTTTTTGTTTGTTTTTAAGTCATTGTTGTGGTTTGAGGCGTATCTCAGACAGTTCTAGTAGAGGATTTTCAAACTGTGGCTCTCTTGATACTTTGGCCCCCTTCGGGTAGTCCCCCCCATGTCTGTGGTTCCACTTTGCCATGGTCTGGAAGCAGATGACCCTCCTTCTGGAGAGTTGTTAGGAGGTCATTGGTAGCCGAATGCCACATGACAACCCCTCCGTCACTCACCTCCTCCATCTCCTCACGTGGGCGTTGTGTCCTTTCACATTGTCACAAGAAAGAGGAGAATAGAGGGAATAGAGGACAATAAGGTATTTTGAGAGAGAGGATGCGTTCACATCTTTCATTACAGTATATTGTTAAAATTATTCTATTTGCTGTTGTTGTTAATCTCTTAGGTGCCGAATTTATAAATTAAACTTTGTCGTGGGCATCACATAAAGGAAAAAGCAGAGTATATGTAGGGTTCAGGACTATCCTGAGCTTCCGGCATCCACTGAGAGTCTTGGAATATATCCCCCACAGTTAAGGGGGAAGATTTTAATTACTTGTTGTGGGGGCTGTCCTGTGCTTTGTGTAGGATGTTTAGCAGTACCCCTGATTTCTACCCACTAGAGGCCAGTGGCACCCCACCCAGTCACGACATCCAAGAATGCCTCCAGACATTGCCAGACATTCCCTGAGTGGGGGGGGGGGGGGGCAAACCCCATGGTCGGGCGGGGGGGCCCGGTCTGGTTCATTCACTTCCTTGACTCTTGAGTTCTCTCTTGAGCGAGGTACCATGATAATTTTAATCCAGTCGCATTTTACTGGACAGTTAGGTTGTTTGCATTATTTTGTCATTGCAAACCACGATGCTGAGAGCATTTTGTCCTCTTGTACATGTTCATAATAGCTTCTTCATTTCAAAGGTTTATTGTGTCCAATGTTAGATGCCCATAGATTAAAGAATCTTAGGCAAATTCATCAATAGAACTGTCCTCAGTGGTGGTCAGTCTTGTTTGAAGTTACCCACACCTGCTTCTCCTTACGTATTATTTTGATTCAGATACTAGGTGTTACTTCATTTATAGACCACTCTGTATAGATCTTAAAATCTTTAAAAAAAATAAAATGGGAAACCATAAATATGATATCATCATCATCATCCCTCCATTGCCCTTTGTTCTTTTATACCGTCAAATGTGTTCAGATTTCTCACTGTTCCATAATTTTTTAGAGTTTTTAAAAAATTAGGATCCACGTGAGGTCCCTGTGTCGTCATTGGTTATGTCTCTTGTGTTTCTTTTTTCATTTTAACACAGTTGTTTTGACTTGAGTAAAATAGAAGCTGAAATGTACTGTCTTAGTCAGTCTTCATCATGTGGTGGGGTGGCCTTAGGTGCAACCCTCACCTCCCTCCGTCTCCTGAAGCTTGTCCTTTTCCCCAGCCAGATCTCTGCCCCATGGAACCCCGACACCGACGCCCCATTGCTTCCTCCTCCAGCTGCTGCCCACCACCGTTTTTGCTCCCTTTGTCCGTGAATCGAAGCCCTCGCTGATGTTTCTGTCTATCTGTCGCGTCCTCCTCCAGCTCTTTCTTTCCTTACCGTGTGTTTGTGGAAGACCCTGGGTTGTGTCACCACCTGAACCTGGCTCATGGCACCTCTGCAGCGTTCTTCTCAGGCCCTCTGTTGCTTGTATTTTCTTGAATTGGCACTTGGGTCTGGGGGTTGGGATGGAACTTTAATTTTCCTGTGAACATCGCTGTCACTGGGGCGGTGTTTTCCATCCGGAAGCCCAGCAGGTCTGCCTGTCTCTCTTTCTGATCCTAGCAGTCCTGTATTAGCACTTCCTGCATCCACTACACAAGCAGTTCCTTGAGATCTGCGCCCGAGGGCGAACTTGCCAAATTGTGTGGTTTGGTATTTTAAACGTTACCGAGTTTTACTTTTTTTTTTTTTTAATACCTGTTTATGATCTCTCAGTCAGTGTGCAGGAGTTCCTGCCAACACTTTGACATCCCTACCAACACTTCTGGGCGCGAGGCGGGTTTTAACTTGTGTTTTTATGATCGCAAGCGAAGCGGACCATGTTGCCATTTGCCAGCTTGTTATTTCGGTTTCCACTTCTGTGATGACTTGCAGCCTGTGCCCGTTTCCTGTTGGATTGCATGTGTTTTCTTGCTGATTTCTAATAGTTCTTTACCTGTCTTTTCAGTTATGCATGTTGTCAATATTCCCTACCAGCCTATGGCTTACTTACAAGCTTTTTAATAAAAGTGGAAAATTTTAAGCCTGTGGCAAAGGGACAATCATTTAATGAAACCCCATCACTCACCTTTGCAATAATCTCCTCAGGGTCGTTCTTGACTCATTCTTACTCAGTTCAGTCCCTTCCCAACTCAGATTATTTGGACGCATATCCAAGTCATGATATTATTTCAGGCACAGATATTTCAGTATTTATCACTAAAAGATATTTATAGTACCATCATCATCCCTAAAAAATTAATGATAATTCCTTAGTATTCTCAAATGTCCAATCAGTATTCAGTGTTCTCCAGTTATCCCAAAACTTTTTTTAAATTTATTTGCTCTAATCAGGGTCTTAGTGCAGTGCAAACAGTGCAGTTGGGTGATAGGTCTTCTCAGCATCTTAATTTGTACATTACCCTCCATATCTGATCCCCCTTTGTTACTATTGAAAAACCTGGCCTTTTGAACGGTCTCCTATTTAGGATTTTGTTGATAGCAACCCCATGGTAATCCTTACCATGTTCCTCCGTCCCTTGCCTTTCCTTTGAATTGGTCATTAGCTGTAGAGTGTAGATGAGTTTCAGGTTTGATTTTTTTTGTTTTTTTGATACCTTGCCCTCACAGGTGGTGGTGTGTACTTCCTTTATATGATGTCAGCATGTGAATGTTACCTCCTGTGCTTAAAGACCTATAGTGCAGTCCCCGATTGCGTTGGTTTCCCTCACTCCTTACACGTTCAAGATGTGTACAAGATCTTTGTGGATTTCATTCATTAGTGAGATACAGGTTTTCCTACGAGGGAAACACAGTTAGTAAGTACCTGTTGTGCACTAAGAACCCTCTGGAAGGTGATTTCATTTTTGTTTTATAGCTTGACTGAGGCTCAGAGAGGTCCCGAATCTTTCAATGAGTATGTCATGGAGTTGGATTCAAACTCTGCTTTAATCCACAAAGTCTGTTTTCTTTCTCAAGCTCCACCAACTCTGGGGATTTGGGGAGAGCAGGTATGGGTGGGTTCCCTTGTGTTACCCATTGCCCTTCCAGGCAAGGTCCCAAGGGTCCCTCTTTATGTCCTTCCCGGCTGTGTCCCACGTTCAAGACTTAGGCAATATGGCTCTTATCTTACTGCCATCTGTGGCCCCCTCGCTGAGAAAGGACAGTGGGGTTGCAGGAATGGGGAACTTGCTGTGCTGACTTGTGCTTCAGAGTGTGAGCGGACCTGGTGTGGGGGGCAGGCAAGTGGCTCCCGTCTCCCTGCATCCTGGCATACTCCAAGGCTGCCTTACTGAAGGGAGACTTGATAGCAGGCGAGGACCAAGGAGTGGTCCTGTCCCTTAGGAGAGGTTCAGTGTGGATCCTGGAGAAGTGCCTGTGTGTCCTCTATGCTGAAGACAAGATCAGTGACTCCTTTCAGTGCAGGTGCATCTTCAGGGAGCACCTTCAGTGCATTATTCCCCTTTTTGGATGATGGAAACAATGAACCAGCTGCTCTAAGTCAACAACTCCGATTTTAATAGGTATCATGTATTGATGTCTGCCCCAAATTTAAACACTTTTAAAGTTTTAGTACTCCATTTAATCCTCCAAGACCCTAGCGGTAGTTACTATTATGATATCATTTTGCATAAGAGAAAACCAAGGCTCGGATATGGACTAACTCAGCCAAGGTCCTATAGTGAGAAGTGACAGATCTGTGTGCCTTGAAAGACTGGAGTTTTCTTTAAACAATTGGAACTTGTAAAATTTTGGACTCTTGACAAATCTTGTTAGACCCATGCTAAAAAGGCAAGTAGTCTAAAAGAGCATGTAGTGAAAAGTGAGTGAATCTCCCTCCTTTTGTGGGCCCCCTAGCATTCCTCCCTGGGGTCAGTAATGATCCCCCAGTGTTGGGTTTGTCTTTCCAGAAATGAGGGATGCCGGAGTGAGTTGCATGCACACTCCCACATGTTTTAGTAACTGGTTGCTTGCTCTATTCACTGTTCAGGATATGACCTTCCCCCCACTTAACAGTGTAGTTAAGAGATCTTTTTATTTTATTTTACATACAGATCTACCTCATTCTTTTTAAGAGCTACACTGTGTTCCTTTGAACTAGCAATACTGTAACTTATTTAACCAGACCCCTACTGATGGATATTGAGTTTCTCGTTTTTATTTTTATGACAACGGGTAGCATAACACTCTTGTGAAACCCTACATTTGGATTAGAAGATTGTCTGGCAGTCCGTGGGACTCAGCTTGGCTGGGTGAAGCTCCAGAGGTCGTGCCTTCAAAGATTTCCAGGGCACTGGGGAGGACCATCACCGCCTTCCATTCTCCTCCACCTGTTGGAGGAAACCCTTCTGGGGGGCCAGCATCCATCACCAGCTCACGATTTATCAAGTTCTTGACAATGTGTTAGGCACCCACTGAGTCTTCATGTTCATTCTCTCAGTTAATTTTGAAGAGAAGCCTGTGAATCAAGCGGGGGTGTTATCCTCTTTTATAAATATGGCAGCTGGGGGACGCCTGGGTGGCTCATTTGGTTAAGCATCTGCCTTCAGCTCAGGTCATGATCTCAGGGTCCTAGGATCGAGCCCCTCATTGGGCTCCCTGCTCAGCGGGGAGTCTACCTCTCCCTCTGTCCCTCCACCCACTTGTGCTTGCTCTCTCTCTCTGGCAAATAAATAAAGTCTTTTAAAAAAATATGGCAACTGAGACACAGAAGGGTTGAGTCCCCCCCCCCCCCCCCGCCACCAATGCCTCATTATGGTGTACCGCACCGATCATTATCTGTCTTCTCTGCTCCATGAGAGCAACTTGTCTGTCTCCTGCTCTCTTTGAGGCTCAGTGATTCATGTGGTGGGCATGGAGTTAAGGTGTGTGGGGGGGGCTCACTAAGAAAATTGAGCGAATGAATGAAAGTCACAGGTAGGAGGGTGGAGTCCAGATTTTCCCTGGGTCCCTTTCACGTGCACACCCACCTACTCTCTGCCGGGCGGTGCTCCTTTGCTTCAAGTCTGAATGCCCTTCAGGGCAGTGACATCCGTTCACACACAGGCGGCCCTGACTGTCAGGGGGTCTTTTCCTGCGGGCAGGTTGTGATGGCCAGAGGGAGGAGAGAGGAAAGTGGTCATTAAGGGCCTGAAGGCTGTGGGAAGGCTGGCCCTTTCGGCAGTGGCCCTCAGAGGGCGCCTTGACTTTGTCATCATTGCCTCAGGGCTGCTCTGGTTAGCTCCCCAGAGTCAGACAGTGGGGGCCAAAGGAAGGAGGAAGTTTGAAGCTCAGTTTCAGTTCTGAAGGCTTCTCTTAGTGAGAGGCATCTGTTAGGGAATCTCAGCCTCTTCTCCCCTCATTTCCACCCGGTCTAGCTCTCTGCTGCCCCTGGATTAGACTTCCTGCCACACCACCTGAGTGTTGGAGGGCCTCAAGGGCAGCACGGAGTTTGCTTTACTTGGAAACCCCAATTTGCTCTTCTCTCAAGAGGGGAGTAATGTGGCACCTCTGGGTGACTCAGTGAGAGAGTGCCAGTAAAACCGCTCAGCGGTGGGAACGTGGCAGGGGCTTGAGCATTTTCATCTCCGATTCCCCAGTGCCTAGCACCACGGCGCACATAGTAGGCACTCAATGAATGTTCGCTGCGCGAGAATTTCATTTGCACGGAGCCCGTGAGGACTGTATGGACCAAATCATTTTTTTAAAAGATAGGAGCCAGGGACATGGTTTGCTCTGAGTGCTATCTTTTTGTGATATTATAGACTTTTAAGCCAACTCACTTATTTTAAGAATGAGTTTGGGATTAGGGGTTGAAGTTTTTTCATTTTCTTTTTTTGAATGTAAGTATTTTTAGGACTCTGCTCATTATTCTTTTTCCCTCTCTGGTGTAAGACGTGAATGAATGCCCGAGTTTTTTCTTTTTCTTTTTCTTTTTTTTTCCTTTAGCAGGATTTGATTACAGCCCTGAGAGTTCTCTGGGAGCACAGCTCCTGTTTGGAATAATAAATGGAGACAGAGAAATAGAACCTTGTAAGATTGTAAGGTATGGAGGTCAATTAAAGTCCTCAGCGGGGAGAGCTGAAGGCTAAGCGACTCATTACCTGCGAGTTTGTCCCCGCTTGGGAAGCAAACTTGGTCTCACTTTACATAATTGAAGCTGGGTTCCTCTTTTTTTCGGCCCCCGTGGTGGGTCTCTGTTTCTTTGTCCCAAGCACCCTTTAATTGGATCCCCTCCCCGGAGGCGGAAGAGATGGCCCACCGTGGTCTGACTGGAGGCCTGTGAAATCACTGCCTTGACTCAGAGCATTAGCCCCAGTAGCTTGTCTGCCCCCTGCTTCCCCTGCCCACCCCACCCACCCCATTACTGCACTCTTGCCTGTCCCCTCCCTTGTCTGTTTGGGGAGGGGACTCCCCCTTTTGTTAGCCATTGACCTTGTGCTTGGTGTTGGTGTACGTTTGAATCCTCTCCCCCTGAGAGATACGGGTTTCTGCCGAGCTAACTGGGTGTGTGTGTGTGTGTGTGTGTGTGCGCGCGTGCACATGGCGTGTGCACTGCACAGAGAGATTTCATGACTCAGCCCAGGGCATGCAGCTTCGTGGTAGAACCAAACGCTGATCCAGTCCTTTCTCATTTTTTAAATACCATGCCGCTTACTCTTTTATTTTACTTTTTTTCTTTTGTTCATTTCAAGCAAAATGTCTTGTCTGTTGTGCTCTGGGCCACCACACTGGGTGGTTCTAAAGACTCCCATTCTTCTGTGGTGAAGCTCTCACACATTCCCACTGCCTTCTTGCAAAATGAATCTCTCCCTTTCTTGTCTCCCCATCTCACTTTGTACATCAAAGTGGTTTCTTTTTTTAAGCCTCCTAATCAGTTCATCCCGATATCAAAAGGGCTCTTTTGGAAACTTGGAATCGAGAGGAGGCAGTTTTCCAAAAGCAGAACAATGATTCAGAGGGTGTGCCGAGTTGGTGCCTGTAGAAAAGAGGACCGTGGTGATGGAATTATCTTGAAAAATGTTAGCCTAGAGCATGTTCGATGGGTTTCTTGGCTATAGTGCTTCTCACGATGGTGCCTCCTAGCTCTCCAAAGGAGGTAGATAGAACACGTACTTTATGCATTATCTCCTAAAATTATTTCCCCAAGGAGCATCTTTTCTAAGATGTTTTTGGAGGAATGCATTTGGGAGAGTTAGGGCCACTTTACCCATGCACTAGCTGGCAAGGGGAGCATGGAAGCCTGGTTTGTCTCATGGGCCTGCCCTGGCACGCCGTCCGCAGGGGCTGGAGGGGAGACGGTGACGCCGTGTGGCTGTGGGGTGCGGCGGGCTGGCTCCGACCGGCCTTTCTCGTGCCCCCCGCCGGCTGGGGTCTCGGCCATGTGAGCAGCACCGTAGCTCAGGCCCTCACGGTCTCCTACACCATGGCCCTCCAAGAGCAGGTGGTCCTCATTCTCGCTCGCTCTCCTGCTCTTTCAGTTTGTTCTTCAGTCTCTCTCTCTCTCTCTCTCTCTCTCTCTCTCTGTTTCTTCTGTCCGTTTGAGCTTCTCTCTCTCTCCATTCCTGGGCCTGTGTCTACGACTCTGCCTGCTTCTCTCTCTCTCTGCTCCTCTCTTTGTCCCTCGGCCTCTGCCTGTGTTTTTCCGCTGCTCTTTCTCTGCCACTTCCTGTGTGTGCCTTGGTCTCCGTCTGCCTACCTGTCTCATGCCCATGCCTGAATCTTTGCCTGCAGTGGGCTCGCTCTGCCTCTGCCCTCCCCGCTCCTCCCCACGTGCTCTCCTCCCGTGAGCATCCACGTTGCTGTGTGGTGTGGAGATGCTCGCTGTTCACTGAAGCCGCCTTGACAAACTCACATCCCTTCCACTTCCTCGTCCCACTGGTGTGCTTTGCACGGGCCCCCCGTGAAGTGACTTACCCAGGATCAAGTTCCCTGAAAGCCTGTGTGGGCTCTCCCCTCTCGGCCGCTCCCCTCCTGAGCCCTTGGCAGGCCCCTAATTGGGCTTTCCATGGCGCTTGGGGCTCCAGCATTTGGCACGCTGTCTTACCACTTTGTGTTGAACTTTGTTTCCTCTGCAGACCGCTAGCTTCCCTGAGACAGGGGCCCCGTGTTCCTCTCCCTCTTCTTGGGGTGGTGCATGGTGTCACTCATGGAGCATTTGATGTGCAAATCTGACTGCGCACCTGTGGTATCCATGGTAACACTGTTAACCAAGATACTTGATTATCAATTAAGGTGCCTTCCTGGATCCTGCCGGATAACAGACCTGCTGTTAATCCTTGCTCTAAGCTGCTTGGTGTTTCCACGGGACACCTTCCTCTACTGTGGAAATGACTGAACTGGTGGGAGAGGAAGACAAGTAATTTAAAATTCAGGGGTGAGATGGATGGAAAAAAACTCATCCCAAGTTTTTTAATATGGCTCACTTTGAAATGAAATGCTTCCTGGGACTTTCTTGGTATCGTTAAAGCCTTCAGAGGCAGTGATCTCATTTGGGGGCTGATGCTATTTAAGTAGAGAAGCTTAATAAGAAATATATTTTTCAGCTGGGTGGCACTTGCAGAATATCTAATGATCAAGTACCAAATTGTCTGCGGCCCCACAGCAGCTCTAAACATCGTGTTCCAAATTATAAGAGGCTTTTAAATTCAGTACTTGGACCATCAGTGTTTTAATCGTCTACCGTCTTGAAGGAGATTATTTTTAAAAGTGCCATTTAAGAGAGGCTACTAAAAATATGTCTCACATAGAGGCTTAGCTTAGAAATGTTAGTTTTTGATACAAAATCATCCAGAAAGATGCTTGCAGAACTTGCTTTAGACCTCTCTGGGCCCCAGAATAAAAGCCCCTCTTTGGGCCCAGCACCTTTTCCTGTCCATAGGCAAATACCCCGAGTGATCACATGCTCCTTGCCGTTATAGCAGAGGGCTCTCCAAATCGCAAGTCTGTTTCCCCACATGTGCCTGGGTTAAACTCTGGTCCCTGGTCTGTGGTTGGCTTGTTCGTCACCATGGGTAGTTGGGTTTCATGGGAAAGCCCCAAGGGGCTACAGTTGACGGTTTGGGTGGGCAGCGCCTGGCTACCCAGGGTTTATGGGTGCCGAACTTTGAAAATACATTTTCATGAAGATGAGAGTTTTGTGTCTATTGGTAAGTGCAGCATGTGCAAGCTTTGTCCCCAAGCGGGTCTCATATTGATGCAAATAGGAAACGCTGGCGAGGTGCAGAATAGTCAGGATTTATACACCTCGTGCTCTGTGATGATTTCAGCTGTACATCCAGAGAGGGATTTGCTGCCCTGGCTTAGGCTGCCTGTCGGTTGCTTGTGTTCTGTGTGGCTGTCTTTATACAGAGTGTGGGCACATAGCAGGGGTGTGGTGGATGTGGAAGACACAGGCTGTGCCCTTGCGGAGGTCAAAGATTAGAATCTGTTTGCCGTGACTTGCATCTCTCCGGTTTTACTGCTTTGTGATTTGGTTGGAGATCGAGGTCTAGACAGGATAACTTATGACACCTTTCCTGCCCCTGATTCTGAAGAAAGAGAAGCCGAGATCATGAGCCAGCTTTTGACCCCCCCCCCATTTTACCTATTCTCACTTCCCCAGCACAGCTTTGTGAACGGCTCCTTTGAGTCGGCTGCTCACGGCCCCACCGGCCCCACCAGCCAAATAGGCAGGCAGTGGTAGCCAAGATGCTATGGTGCTCACAGGCCCTTTGCCCCTCTTTTATTTACCACCAGGCTCCTTCCTGAAATGAGCCTGTTCTTCCATGTTTGTTTTCACTTGCCCCTGATGGTCATATTTGGATGAACCAAAGTCCTGTGCTCAAGAACCACACACACTGTTGGTGCGAGCGACTCCCATTCTTATTAATGTAATAAGGTAGCTGTGATCTCACTCTGCCTTCTGTGGAAGCTGCTCCCAGACTACACTCCTGCTTCTCCCAAAAAGGGTAGCAACCTCAAGACCTTGTGTGGCTTTGTTCCCGGCCATTGTGTGTTTTATTGGCTCGTAGGTTTCTCAGTATGGTGTCGTTAGCATGGAAAAGGGGTTCCTGTGATCGAGGAGTCTGGTGGGACTCTGGTAGAGGTTGGTCTGGGCTAGGACCTCTGTCCCACGTGGTCAGACTGCAGCACTGTCTGGGCTCCTTTTTGTCATCCTCAAAATGTAGACAAGCCCCAACATGTTCCATTCTGTCACTCCCATGTCTTAGAAGTCTTTCCGACCAAGTCCTATCCATTGATTCCTAACTTAATCTGTTTGTGCTAAATTAACACACACAGTGTTTCTAAGGATACATAACCACGTGATAATACTTGTACAAACCCTGTAACTAGATAAATTATATGTATTTATTCCTTAATTTAATAAATTTTTCTCTGTGCTTCTGTTTAGTTCTATTTTCCCTACCAACTGCATGTGACTTTCTCCATTTTTTTTTTAGCTTTCTTCCCAATTTTTATAATCTTTTTTAAAAAAAATAAAGGACCATCTCTACTTCTCCTCTCCCGGCCCTTTATAAACTTAGGTCTGCTGTGTTGGGCAGTGAACAGTTTTAACTCAGGGGCATCTTGATATCAAAATGACCTTACAGTTTGCTCTGGAATCTTTCCCCATTTTTTTTTTTTTAAAGATTTTATTTAGGTATTTGACAGAGAGAGACACAGCGAGAGGGAACACAAGCAGGGGGAGTGGGAGAGGGAGAAGCAGGCTTCCTGCCAAGCAGGGATCCTGATGCGGGGCTCAATCCCAGCACCCTGGGATCATGACCTGAGCCGAAGGTAGATGCTTAACGACTGAGCCACCCAGGCACCCCTCTTTCCCCATATTATTGAAGTAGATTTATGTTATTCCAGAAAAACGAATACTGTTTTTGTTCTATGTTTCATGGAAGTTGAGTCCCTGGCCAGTTGGTTTGTGGAATCCAGAGTAGATTTTGCCTAGATATGTTGTACTCTCTCTCTTCTGGGAGACCAACAGATTATGTGATTGGATTGGAACAGTTGCATCTTGGTAAAGGGATTCCTGATGAATTTGAAAAAAGCGGAACTGTGGGCTCCCTTGATCTGTTCTTTTGGAAATCACCTCTTCTTGAAGGACAGGCACCATCTTGGACTTGCCCACCGGGTTCCTGAGCCCCTTGGCCCATGGGGACTGCAGAGTGGCTGCTTACTTTCAAGGAAAATGATTTTATTGACCAGGATTCAAATGGTTTTCTACCAGATACTCAAAAACTGAGGAGCTTGTGCACACCAAAATGGGTGGTTGTGGTTTGAGGTGTGCCTGGTGTTGTCAGCTGGGCATTGGAGATCTGACTTGGCCAAAGTTTGTGATGAAATTGGAAAAACCCAGGTCCCCTTAGATTCCCCCCCACCCCCCGGGAAAGTGGTTTTCTTACCTTTTTGCTGTCCTTGAGTATCCCTGCCTTTGGCAGCATGTGTGTGTGCACCTCTACTGAGAATCATCTCCCTCCCATTACAGCAAGGCCCACAGCCATCTGTTGCTCCCAGCACCTTGATACAGAGCTGATGTTTCTTTTAGCTTTGTTGTAAAAAGGATCTGGCAGATGCTGAAGCAGCACCTGACTCTCACCTTCTTCCTCGCCTCTTACTGTTGGCTCTTAGGTCATGGAGTTCTGCCCCCTGCATTTGCTCTTGGTCTTCATACTATGTACCGTGCCTTGCTTCTCCGCCTTTTGTCTTTCAGAAGACATGCTTCACATTTTTTCCTAAATTATGTAAACAAGAATATATTTTTGCAAGAAATTAAATAATATAGACATAAGCCGTATGTTGAAGAGAATACAAAATAAAAGTGTCCTTCTCCCGGAGATCTTTCCTATGAGGAGGTTTGGCATCTGTCCTTCCAGATGCGCTTACGCATTTACAGACAGCCAGAGGTATATACGTATACTTCCCTATTTTTACCATCTGGCTGAGATTTGGCTTTCTCCATTCATGAGCATGAGTTGGCGTCTCCTTCCTTCCCTCTCTTCCAAGTCTTTGCCAGCCCTCAGAGTCCAGCTTGTTCTCCAGCCCTTTGTGGCCCTGTCAGGACTGAGTTGTTTTTATTCGTGACTGCCTCTGAATTCCTGTAATCCTTCTTTCCCCGCTGGGCTGCCCCTTTTTTCTGCTTTTCTCATGCCATCCTTTGTTAACGAATTTGTTCTGTTGAACTCTACCCAGTTAAGTTTTCCTGCTGCTGGACACAAGTTTGTGGTGCAGTGGAGGGGACCCAGAGGTACGTTCACACGTAATTGTGATATGGAGTACGGTTATGTGTGACAGATGGTTGGCTCTCGAGACGCGTTCGTTGAATGAATGAGCGAACAAAAGACGGAGTTCTGTAGAATGGTTGTAATGGTAGCACAGTGGTGGGTTAAGTGACTGATGGGATTGGCAGGGAGGGCTTCAGAGAGGAGCTGTTGGAGTTGGGTTTCGAAGGGTGAGTCGAGATTGGTCAGGAGGATGGGCCTGCTAGGCCGAGGGAAC
Source organism: Zalophus californianus (assembly GCF_009762305.2). Lineage (NCBI taxonomy): Eukaryota > Metazoa > Chordata > Mammalia > Carnivora > Otariidae > Zalophus > Zalophus californianus. The sequence goes on from NC_045604.1 coordinate 79,397,999, forward strand.
AGTGGTGGAAGTCAGCATGGTTCCTTTATGGATATTATTCACTGATTTGGTGGGAGTGTCTTTCTGCTTCGGCATCAGATAATGAAGTCCTTAAAAAAAAATGGGAGTGGCGTTTATACTCCAACCTACAAGAGCAAGTTACATTTATTGAGCACTTACTGTATGCCACATTCTTTCCCAAGTATTTCATGTGCAGCACCAGCCCATGGAGTAGGTACTCTCGTGTCCATTTTAGGGATGAGGGGCTGAGGCACCAGTACACGAGTACAATAGGTACCGCCCCCAGGTCCTTGTGAGCAGGAAGTGACGGGGAGGGTGAGCAGCTTCCTTTTCCAGTCCTCACATGCTCGTCTGGAAACAGGACTGGGGTGCCCACCAGAGAGAATTCTATGAGGTTTGAATTAAATGTGATACTGCTTCTAAATTACCCAGAGTAGGGGGTCAGATACCACCTTATCGTAACCCTGATAAAATAACACACCCATGCTTTCTTTTTCTTCCCAGCACTGACCACTAGTTGGCATAGAGGTGTTGATTTGCCATCTCGCTCCTTCATCCTTTTATACTTGACTGAGTCCCCATTGCCAGGTGAAATACTTGCTGCATGAAGGACTGTTCGTTCCCACTTCTCACCGGAGCGTCCTGAGTATGGGTGCCCGGAAAATACTAGGTAGATGTGACCGACGCTAAATATTCTGTGCCGGCTCCAGACGCCAGCGAGGGACCACGGATTTGTGTGTCACAAGATGATCAACATTGCTGTTTGCTTTTTTTATTTGCTGTCATGTGTAAGGAGCTATCATATGTCTCCCGCCCCAGATTTTCCTGGAGTCTTGATTTAAACGGTTTCCAATTTGAGTATGAAATTATCCGTCAGTCACAGAGAGAACTCGTGCTTTCCTCAGTGGCTGTCAGAACAAGCCAGAGCTTAATTGGAGGAACAGTTGTTGGAAGAGCAAGGGCTGGTTGGGGGAGACGTGCCCCCTCCGTCCCGGGCCCGCATGTAGAACGCCACCTCTCCCCTGGATGGTGGTCTCCATCTGGCCCATCCCCCGATCCGGTGTGGATGACACCTCGTTGATGGATTCACCGGATGGGTATTCATGTTCTCTGGGTGTCAGGGGCTGACCTGGGCACTGGTGACATCGGACCCCGGACTAACCTTGGGAGTGGCACCCCATCACTTTGGCCCTACCTCTTCAGTAGAGCAGGTCACCAGGGCCACTAACACTTGAGAAAGGGGATCACATCAGGGCAGGAAGGCCAGGAGATGGGGACCACCAGGGTGTATTTGAGAAGGCTGCTTAGCACAGGAAAGTGGCTGAACACACGCACTCCTTCACATCCCTGTCCCCTTGAGGGGCACCCATGGGGGAGAGCTCTCGCGGGTCCTAATCCCAGGAGAAGGACTTCTAAATGATCACTCTGCTTCTAAATAATCATGGGTTATTTTGTGGACAAAGAGGACCTTGTAACTGGGTTTATTTTACTTCACGGTCACGAGGCATCTGAGTAAAAATTACTGCTTCTCTTGAGTTGATGGTATAGAAATAAGGAATTGACTGTGTAGAAATGTATTATTATTATACAGAACTTCTGTGGCAGGGCTTTATGTGTAGGGCCTCCCTGGTCTGGGCCTCAAATCCTATTTCTGTCTTCAGCTCTTCCCTCCATCCTTGTTGCTTGCTTTATTCTACCCCGTTGGAAATACTCTCCCGAGCCTGTAACTTCACGTGTCTTGGGGTTGGGGGAGCTAGGTATCTGAGATTTTGCCCTGCTTCAGGGTGGACTATGGGTTTTTGAGATGCAGAGGTGACCAGCACCTCTGTTCTCTGGGTGCCTGTGGTTTCCAGCCAGGACCATGTGGGCAAGGCTGGCATGGAGAGCCCCAAGCTAGCCGGCTTGTAGGGCAGTCACAGCTTCTCAGAGCCTGAGGTATAATGGCCAACATTTCCTGTGTTCTCCACGCCTCCCTGCTTTTGTAACAGCATGGTTTTGGACAAGGTGTGTTGTCTCTGTCAGCCTCAGTTTTCCCATCCATAAAATGGGGTGTAGAATTCTAGAGTATGCTGGGTTATGTTGTAGTGACAAAGAGCTCCAAAATGTCAATACAGAAAACACAAAATATTATGTCTCATTTACATTACCTGTCCCTCACGGGTCGGCTGGGCTTCTTCTGCCCCATCTCCTCACCATCTTCACACCCAGACAATCTCACTGCAGGTGGGAGGGGGAGTGCAGCCTTGCTAGGCATCTGGAAAGAGCAGAGTTATTTGTGGGTGGCCTTGGTGACCTCCAGAGGTGGCACCTTACTTCTCAGGGTGGTTGTGAGTGTTCCATCAAAGAGTGTTGGGGAAACATCCCACGTTGGGAGATGTGATCATAAAATGGATTTTAAATGGCTCTGTGCCTGGTGTCTGTTATTAGCCAAACTTCATTATTTACTGCCTGTTGATAAGAGACAGATTGAAAATCAGGCCGATTTCTCCCTGGCAGGGCTGTTTCTTGTGTCCAATCTCTGTGGTGACAGTTTGGGGCTCTAACTGAGGGTTTTGCTGATTGGCTTCCTCAGTCATGAACACAAGCAAGTGGGCGCTGCCCAGTGCTGATGAGGCCATTGTGTAGCTGGTCCTGGGAGGCACTGGTGTGTGTTGGGGGCGGGGGTGGGGGCAGTTAACTTTTATGAGTGAGACTTCTGGAAGGTGCTGTTGTGGAGTTCTTGCTAGTCTCCACTGTTGAACATCACAATGCAAGTTGTCCAGGAGGCAGGTTCGGGAATGTGCTGTTTGGGTATTAGAGGACAGAGAGCTCAGCTTCAGGAATTCTTTCTCACTTGCTGCTCTTCAGCGCCATAATCTTGGAGTCCTGCAGCCTGAAGCGTCGAAGGCTTATCAGGTGCCTAAACTCTTCAGTGGGATTTATTTACTCCCCGCCCCCAATCCTCTCACCCATCTGGCATTTCCAAGAGCTGACAGCACGGTGGGGCAGGTTAGGTGAGTGAACTTAGGAAATGATTTGCCCCTATCGTCACCATGTTCCTCGTGGAAGAACATGTCTTCAGCCAGTCCCTACCCCCCGTCTTCTGAAACGACTGTCCCCACCAGGGACTGCCACCGTGACCCTCCCTTACTTAGTCCTTCAGGAGATACTTCGGGGCACTGTCTCTGTGGCGCTGGGATACAACACAGCAGTATGCAGTTTCTTTCCCTTACTCCGTGGTAAGCCTAGCAGGGAGGTAGTATCTGCCTGCTTTATCACAGAGAAACGCGAGGCTGGAGAGGCCAGGGCTTGGGTGGGATAGCAGGGTCGCAGTGCAAGCTTGGACCTGTCTAACCCCAAAGCCACGCTCTTTGGAGACGGCATCCTATCCTGCTGTGGACTCGGGACCCTACGCCACCTGGTTCCACTCCCAGCTCTACCCCTTACAACCCTGTGCCCTTACACAGGTCAGGTCACCTCTCGGAATCTGCTTCCCCATCTGTACGTCAGATGCATCCCACAGAGCCTGGCATGGAGCAGGAGGTCAGTACGTGTAACAGATGACCACAAGTCTGGTGACTTAAAACAACACAACGCACGTTATTCTCTGACCGTCGTGGAGGCCAGAAGCCTGCAAGCAAGGTGTGGGCAGCGACGGGGCCTCGCTCCCTCCGGAGGCTCTGGGAGGCGTTCCTTCCTCCGTGCGTCTGGGGCAGCTGGCTCTCCTGTCCCCGCCATTCATTCCTTCTGCTCCGCACTGAGCCCCTCAGCCCACGGCCACCAGATTGCCATCCGGTCAAGCAGCTGTGGTGCTGGTGCTGATGTTGGGGTTCTTGGTAAAATGCCATTCAGGGGGCTCCTGGGGGGCACAGTTGGTTAAGTGTCCGACTCTTGGTTTTGGCTTGGGTCATGATCTCAAGGACATGAGATGGAACCCCATGTCAGGCTCTGTGCTCAGCCGGGAGTCTGCTTGGGATTTTCTCTCCCCTTCTACCCCTCTCCCTGCTTTCTCTCTCTCTCTCTCTCAAATAAAGAAATCTTAAAAAACCCCTGCCGTTCAGGAAGTGGGGTCTGCTTTAAAACCGATGGAAACCTTGAAACTCTAAGGAATGGAAAATGCACCGGTACATTTGTAGCCTGGGATAAATCATTCCCAAACATGGGGCAAATGCAGATGCCAGCTCATTGTAAATAACAGAGATGAAGGATGAGAAAGAAAATAAAAAGCCTTCATTTCAGAAATGAGGACAGGTCAAAGAAAGGGGAGCAGTGCCTGAGTCTGCATTCTGACGCATAGAGAAGAAGTGTGGTCCTCAGTGCCCTGGCCCCAACAGGGGAAGCCAGGCCATGCCGCTTCTCACGGCAGGGCTGAGGGGCTCGAGAAGATGCAGGGACCTGGGAGAGAGCCTGCTGGAGCATCCCGACCTCCCCACGGGGGCCAGCGTGTTGTGTTTGCAGTGGCTGGTGAGCAGGGGTCGAGATTTCCTGGAGAGAGGAGGAGACAGGGTGGATTCTCACAAGTGGAAATGGGTCCTGATCAAACACAAGCTGAAGGGGCGACTGTAAAGTAAGGGAGCCGCCTGCAGCTGCCTTCCTGTTGTCTCAGTGCAGGGAGGGGGCAGGCAGCAGGAGGCGGGAGGGGGATGAGCGGCAGTCCCTGAGTGCTTACTAAGCAGCGTGGGCAGTATGCTGGGCAGCTTGCAGACAGGGTGAGGTTGCAAGCACTGGCCCCATTTTGTGGATGAGGAAAACCGAGGTGTAAGGATTCACGGTTAGTAAGTGCTACGACCCAGGTCTGCCTGACCTTAAGACAGCAGACCCTGTGTCTTTCCCCGAGGACCTCCTCGGCCAAGACAATCAGTATAGAGCTTCTTGAACCTCCGTGGCCAAGACTAAGCAGTATAGAGCTTCTTGAGAAGCAAACCCCCTCCCCATCCACCCCGGGTGCCTAAAGCAGCATCCAGGATGTGGCTTTCTTACTGGTAAGCAGTAGAAATTAAACCCCTGAGGAGAATCCTGGGAGGAAACATTCCAGAGCCATTTCGCTTTGAGAATGAGCAGCGCCTGCTCATCTGAGAAGATAATTGTTGCATTTGTAATGGTAAAAAAAAAAATAGTTCCTGCGTGGTGTTAGCCGAAGGCCCAGGCCTACCCATGCTCCAATGACCAGAGTGTCTTCATTGCTCATTCTAAGAAGCGGCCTTCCAGAGGCGCTTGGTTTTACGGGCTCCCTCCTTCAGAGAGGAGCCTGGAATCTTGTTGTGGGACCCACGTTTCTTGGTGGAGAGGCAGCAGGTGTAGTAGAAAGAACACAGTTTGGGATCCAGCCAGGCCTGGCTTTGAATTCTTGCTGTGTCCGCGAGCACATCACTTAGCCTCTCGCAGAATATGGGACACATGCTCCTACTAAAAGGTTGCTGTGCATTTCATGGATAAACATAAATAAAGGCCTGGCTCTTTAAATGCCATTTCTTATCACCCCTTCTCCATCATGATCTGGGGCCTCCTTTTATTCTTCAGCCACTGAACATCATCTCACGAGGCCATGGAACCCAAAAATTTCTTCCTCCCCACCAAGAAGTGAATGTTGCCCTGAAATCACCAGTAATTTTTCTGTAGCTGCTCCGCTATCAGTTGGAGCAGGAGTTGGCCAAGTTCCTCCGTAAATGCACAGATAGTACGTGTTTTAGGAAGGTGGACCCTACTGGCGCTGTCTTGCATCCTCAGCTTTGTTGATGGAATGTGAAAGCAGCCACAGGTGATGAATGATGCACAAGCGTCCCTGTGTTCCGGTGACAGTTCATTCACAAAAGCAAGCTGGATTTGGCCCATGGGCCGTGGTTTGCCGACCCCTGACCCTATAGTAGGGGGAGGTGCTGGGTTCAGGGTGGAAGTGCCAGCGTGGAGGGTTTCCCCAGCGACACCCCTGCTGTTGCATGTTCATGGGGGGTGTCCTCTTGGCAAGGAGACAGTACTGGAGGTGACAGACAGGGCAGGTACCTTCTGTTTGTTTTGCAGTCTGATGTCTCCAGCAGGTCAACCCAGATGCACCCCCATCTACTCCTGTTGGCAGTAACGAACTGCTTAGACCTGTCGTTTAAACATCCACAATGCCTTTTACTGCTATTAAATGCTGCTTGGTGGCCCCTGGCTAGGTTCTAAGTGGCCGTTTCAGTTGTGTTGGCAGGCACTTTGGGAAACTCTACATGTGCACGCCACTTAGACCACGGTCCTCACGAGAGTGGCTCTGGATGGTAGGGTTTGCCCAAACCCCATATTTGCTTTGGCATCTTCTGGTTGCTCTGTGCCTCCTTTTCTCTGGTTGTTGAGTGGGAGTCAAGGGTGAGATGAGAATGAATGAGGCCATTTGTTCAGTGTTTGCTAAACTTTTTTCTTTTTTAACAAATCCAGCGTGTGTAACCCTTTGTTTAAGAGGCGCTCTTTCTTGGAAACTTGAAATGGGGATCGGATCAGAGTAGATCCTGTTCCTGCTGGCGAGTGTGTGGGGGGCAGGGGGGGAGGGGCCTGTGGCCACAAAGCTCCGGGGACGGCTACTAAAATCCTGGGAATCTGCCAGGAGTGGGTAAGAACCCCGTGTAAGGTATGAGGTGGTCGGAGCCCGCAGCCAGGAGGGGAAGACCTCACGGGGCTCTTTCCTTCCTCCTCAGGCCTCACGGTCTTCGTCTGCAGCAGGAGTACGCTTGGATTAGTTGGAGCTCCCAGCTCATGATGACGGGCCTATATCTTTCCCTCGAGATTGGCTGAGGATTCTTGAGAACTGCTTTACAGCTTAGTAAGTTAAGCCTAGAGAAACAGGAGACAGTCGCTGATTTGTACTTTCTTACAGGTGAGACTTACCTCTGTCGGTGGAAAGGCGGTGGGCAGAGAGGTTGGCAAATCTCCTCGTGTGCACCGTCGAGATGGGGTGTGTGTGTCTCCTTGGCTCTCCCCCCTTGCCTGCCTCCCAGGCACTACTCTCCAGCCAGAGAGACTAAGCAAAAATGCCAGCTAGCCCAGGCTCTCCCTTGCTTACTGCCTCTTGGGGGCTTCTCGCTGTTTGAGCACGGACCAGAGTCCTGCTGTTTTCCCCTTGGTGCTTCAGCCTCCTCTCCAGCCAGCCTCCCTCCACGCCACTTTGCCCTGTCCCTCTCTCAGACGCCTTAGCTCTCCTTTTTCTTCTCTGCGGACTTGCACACCATAATGGTGTTGGTAGGTTGTCTGAAGACGGGTCTGCCCAGCTGGCTTATATGGTACGTGAGCCCCAGGCTTCATCTCTCCTGTTCGCTGCTGCCTCCCTGGTGCTAAGGTGTCTGGCCCTTAAGAGGAACTTAGTACGGGTTTGTGGACTCAGTGTCTGGATGGCTGGCAGGTGTTTGCATCTGTGGAATGGAGCAGTTGGCCCTTCACTCGTCAGGGAGGGCTGCCGGGCCCCAGCCTTCTGTCCTTGCAGCACCCTTGAACTCCACCCAGGATTGATGGGAGTGACTGCCGCGTAGCAGGCTCTTGATCTCCACCAGGTGCTGGTGGAGTGGTCCTGAGGGGTCCTGAGTGGTTCCTCACAGCTGTCCCACGGGGCAGCTTCTGTTGCCCCATTGTACCGGAGGAAGGTGGGCTCAGAAGGGTAGTGGCTTGTTCGAGGTGACACCGCGAAGTCAGAACTCAGTCCCAGCTCACCGAAGTCCCAGCCCAGCCCTTCTTAAAAAATTATTGATGAAGAAATCACAACATGTTTTCATTTGTCAAGAGTTGATAAATACCGCTAATATCTCAGAATCCAGAAACACAAAGCAGTTCTATTAACCGTCTGACACACTTCTATAATACTTTCTCTCCTACGTTTTTAAGCTGTATACTGTGATAGCCTCTTTATAAGACAGGGACATAATGTCATTTCCTATGCAGAGACTAGAAAGGTAATTTGGTCATTCATTTGATCATTTGGTTGATCAAAACTTATTTTTTCCAACATTCTACTTGAAAATTTTAAAACAGCTGCGTTAAAGAATTTTATCAGGAACACGTGTGTACCCACCACATAGATTCTGCCATTAATAGCTTACTGCACTTGCTTTATCTTGCATCCTTCCATCCATCGCTTTCTCTCCTTCCCTTTATATCCCATCAATTCATCTTTTTTTAAAATGCATTTCAAAGCAAATTGCAGGTGTTAGCCCATCTTCATTGCATGCTCACTGAGTTCTGACCAATGCCTGCACCTGTGTAGCATAAGACCCAGAACTTTGCCGTCACCCCAGAATGTTCCCTGATACCCTTTCCCATTCGGTCCCCACCACCTACCTTAGAGTTAGTCACTCTCTTACTCCCCCCCCCAATATAGACATAATAAGTTTTCCCCTTAGTTTAAAATTTCAAGGTTGTTACATTTATTTTTCGAAAGGGTGACTACTCTTGAATGTAGTAAAACTTGATAAGGTATAAAGTTGTACAGTAAAAAAAAAAAAAAAACAACTCTATGTTCCTCACGCCCTTGCTTTTCAGAGCCCTTCCTATAAAGGCATCTACGGTTGGCCGTTTCTTGTGTGTCTTTCTGGAAATGGTTAATGCAGATGCGTGTCTGTCTTCCAGCTTCTTGATGAAACTAGTACTTTACCTGACCTGTTGTTTTGGGTCTTGCTCTTGTCACCTGACATCATATGCTGGAGGTCGTTTCTTGTTAGCAGAGGACGTCTGTGCTGTTCTAGTCCTTGTGCAGTTGGGCTCTGATGGTACCATTTTATGGAGCCATTTCATTGCTGGTTTTCTGTCTCTTACTGCCGTCACTGGTAATGGGTGTATGTCCCAGTAGAGCTGGGTGCACGTCTGTTGTCCGTGCATCTTCATTACTTGCAGAGAAACGTGATGTTCATTCTTAGTCGACTGAATACTTTCCTCGTGCCCCTTCCCTGAAGTTCCTTTGCTCCATGTATCCATTTCTCTATCTGTTCATCTCTCCATCCAATGGGAACATTCACTGAGCAACTAGTGTTTGCCTGATACCATCGTGGGCTCTGGAAATACTGTCCTTGAGACCCTCATCGTCTTTTTAGAGAAACTGACCCATCAAAACCCAATTCACGGAAGTGTCCTAGTCTGCACTGGTTCAAGTTTCCAGGGCTTCCCAGATGATAGCCTAAAAAACTCCTGAAAGCTCTTCATTGCCAATGCTTTACTCACCACGGAGAGTCTTTGACCTCAGCTGATTTTTTTAAACCGCATGAATGCCTCTCATTGTTCGTAGAACAAAACAAATGAACAGACAAACCCAGAAGCCTGAAAGTGGTCCAGACCCAGGCTGGCTGCCTCCTGCGGGCCCAGAAAGCCCAGGCTGACCTCATGCTCAGGGCGCAGGCCAGGGCCTTGGCCAGCCATGCTGGAAGACAGCCATGCCATTGCACGTTTTGTTCCTTATTTTAAAAAATTAGAAAGTAGGGGTGTTGGGGGGGGGAGGCCGGGAAATAGTGGTTGTTTTTGGCAGTGCAAAGTGAGGGTTAATTGCTTAAGGGAAGGCTATTTGAAAAGTTCGATGAGGGAGAAAGTGACTCTGGAAAACATAAATCATGGGTGTCATTTCGTGATTGGGACAAAGATTGGCTGCTTCATAATATCTGCCTTTTGCCTTTTCTTCTGAGCGGTAAATCTGAAAGCCGTGTGATTAGAAGAGAGAGAATACAATTCTCTTCCTTTGATTTTTCTTATCTCCAGACCAAGTTATCCTTATCATGGGTGAAGATTGCGAATTGGCTACAAAGCAGTTTCAGAATAGATTGACATTTCAGTGTGGAAATACAGCTTATATTATCATCCATTTCTTCTGTCACAAATACTAATTCAGTGTCCGCGCTGGGCCCGGTGCTGGGCCAGGCTGCCGAGTGTCACAGGGCACGTGACCTCCTGATCCCAGGGAGGGGCCGGTGCACAGACAAGCCGGAATGCCGCCGTGGCCAGCCACGTGGCATGATCTAGAGATGTGGCACTGGAGGGCCACTTAGTTTTGGCGGTCAGGGCACTCCTAGGAATGTGTATTTTAGCTGAGTCTTAAAGGGTAAGAAAAGGGCCAGCTGTACAAACAGGTTTGGGGAAGAGAGTAGGGGAACATGACTTGACATAATTCTTGCTTCAAATGTTATTTGAGGATTAAAGGTGTGAATATACTAGTACATACTAGCACATAGTAGGTATTGAACACATGTTGGGCGGGGGTCTCCTCGTCTTTGTGGATTCTTTCTAATAGGGCACTCAGAGACAGGTTGTCAGAGACAAGTAAGGGAGGAAGAAACCAGGGTTTGTTGAAGCCGGGTGACTTCTCTAACAGGCAGTAGGAGGCTTCTCTAACCGTCAGGATGCCCAATTTTCTGCTAGTCCATTGGGACTTGATGTGTTCTGCTTGGAGTCTTTGGGCTGACATGTGTATCCAAAGATGGGAAAGGACCTGGGATTTCCTGGGGTGAAAGCCAGCCACCTTGGACTGGGTGAGCCCTATGCCTTGTTCCTCTAGGTCTGGTGTGGCATCAAAGAAGACAGGCTGTAAGAAAGTCTTAGGGTTTTAGACCCATGTGCATACCTGTGCACATCTACTCATGAGCGGTTGAGTCTTTACAGACCTTCCTGACTCCATCAGAGGTCTCTATACCAGCAGAGCCTCTTCATTGTGGATCTGGGTTACTTCTTCTTCTAGGCCTCCCCTTATACAGAAGCAAAATGCAAAGACTGGGGACTTTATAGTGGGAGGCAGCATAGCTTGGTGATAAAAAGTGTAGACTCTGGAGCCAGACCCACCTGCATTTGACTCCCACCTCTGTCACTTACTAGCTGAATGACCCTGAGAAAGTTACTTTTTGGGATACCTCTTGCTATATGTCAAACCACACCAAAACCTGATGACTTCAAAACACAACCCTTTTCTTACAGTTCATGATTCTAGGGGTTGACGGTGCTTAGTGGTTTTGCTCCGTTGGCTGGGGCTGCAGTCATCTGGGGCTCCACTGAGCTGGACATCCAAGATGGCGCACTCATTCTTCTGGCGGTTGGTGCTGGCCTCATGGTGTCTCTGATTCTTCTGTTTATCCACACCGAATCCTCTTATCCTTGCCTGGGAAATGGGGGTGATGCCTCTGCCCACAGGGCTGTGAGGAGGAGGAGGATGTGGGAAGAGTTTTGATGGGAAAGCGTTTCGTAAAGCAGGAAGCCTTTGACGATGCCTGGTGGTGGTGTGTCTATGTTTGCAGCCCACCCAGGACTGGAAGTGAGGGCAGCTGCGAGCAAGGGGAGTGTGCTATGTCCCCCTTTGCTGCCCCTGCGTGGATCCTGATTCTGGAAGCAGAAGGAGGTAGAGTTTTTCCTGTGGCTCTGGCAGTTGGCTGATTAGTTCTCTCCTCTCTTCTTCCCTCCTTCCCTTCGTATTAAATTAGCATTTACTCAGCACATGTGTTATTCTTTTTGGCAGAATCTCTGTTATCTGAGCCCTTATCCTAGGCTTGAAGAATTCCCAGTCAGAGCACCAGGGTGAACCAGTATCTGAATTCTGAATGTGAGGGGCTGCGGTTAGCTGGCCCGTCCCTGCTCCCCAGCAATCCCTGCAAAACCCAGGAAACCAGCCTGTCCCAGCTCCCCAGCGCCCCCCCCCCAAAAAAACCCAGGAAATCCTGAGTCAGGAGAGGTGGGGGAAGCTTCTTTGCTGATACACCCCGGAAGCGGATTCTCTGTGAGTCTCACCTGTCCCTCCCAATCCATATGTCTGTAGCACCTGGGCTGTTTGTCTAGGAGGATCCGGGAATCATGGCTGCTATGTTTCTCCAGTAACAGGCTCTGCCTTTCCTGCCCCCGCCTATTGCTGCGTGAGTCCCCAGACCACAGGCCGCATGGGGACCTGCATTGTCTGCAGGGCCAGGGAGAAGGGAATGAGGGCATCCATGCTGCTGATCGCTTTTTTATGTGCCCTGTTGAGGGTGAACCAAACAGGCTGTATCTCAGAGATCCATCCTCCAGGATTGCCTGTAGCTTCAGGGGGTGTTACAAGGGATGTTTGTGGCCAGTGGCAATAGAAGGTTGATTTTTCTTAGAAAATACTCCCTGCCCCACACTTTTTTCATTGCCAGGGTGTGCAGTAAAATGAGCTTTCTGCATGAGGACTGTAAACCCCAGATGGTATCTGGTACCAGTCTGGATAGACAGCATGAAAAGACAAAACGTTAAAATTGTGTAAGTTTGAGCGTCAGTGATCAGCATGCAGGTGCTGTCGAGCTTGGCCTGATTTGCAGGATACATTCCACAGAGGTCAGAAAGCTGACAGATCCTTTTCCAGCGGAGTCTGGAACTCACGGACACATGTAAATGTCTCCCGGCTTGCTGATACCAATAAGGCCACATAATGAGAAGAAAAGTTCCTAATTCGGAAGGGTTTAACACCTCCCAGCTACATAGATACATTGTCCAAAATGCTCCCTAAAAATCAGCACCCCTGAGAGTTCACTTATCCGTGAAGAAAATGCCTTCTGAGAATTGATTGTTTTAGAAGAAGCTTTTTTATTCTTAGCATTATAAAGTGATGTCTGTCTGTAAAGCCCTCACATTCTCTTTTACTTGAGTCCTTCTGGTCACCTTTTTCCTTCAGCTCGGTGGGCTCAACCCAGTCAGAACCTTTCCCTGTTCCCTCACCCGGTTCCCTGGGTCCAAGCTCTGTGCACTTCCAGTCTGAAATGAGGTTGATTTAAAGGCAGCGGCGTGACGCACGTAATGGTGTGGCAGGTGTCTTCATAGCCTGAGAGCCCCTCCTCCAGTCTGCTTACCTGTTTATCCCATCATGCCAGAACAGCCTTCCCCAGACCCAGGTGTGGAGGGGGAGGCTCAGAGAAGAGAGGCCAAGAGCCGCCCCATAGCTGCTGGAGAAGGCGCTGGAGTCCTGGCCGTGTCCGCAGGGCTCCGTGCGGAAGCGCCAAGGGGAGAGTGGTGTCCGCACGGTGACGTGCCTTCTGGACCTCCTCTTGTCCTTTTCCATCTCACGTGCGTAAGAGAAGAGCGATGGAAGGCAAAGTCTATATTTTCTGGCTTTCTGCATTTTAGCCAAATGCATTTTTGTGGCGGGGTGGATTGGAAAGAGTCTTATTTACTTCACACAGTAATACGAGTGACTCTTAATATGTAATACGTGTCTGTTTATGGTTACATGGGTAATGCACCTTCATTGGAGACAGTACAGGAAAGTTCAAATACATACTGCAGATCCATCTGCAGATCTCCCCAAGCTCCGCCAGGGTCATCTTTCTGACCTGCTTCGTTCTGACCTTACTGGTACGTGGATGTCCTAAGTCACGTTGTTACCCAGACTGGGCATTTCAGCTCCCACAGGTGCCAGGAGCTGTTTTCTGTGCCATGAAAAATGTATTAGAAGCACTCTTTTGGTGGGATAATAAGGTTATTTTTTTAAAAGATTTTACTTATTTATTTGACAGAGAGAGACACAGAGAGGGAACACAAGCAGGGGGAGTGGGAGAGGGAGAAGCAGGCTTCCCGCAGAGCAGGGAGCCCGATGCGGGATCCCACGACCCCGGGATCATGGCCTGAGCTGAAGGCAGACGCTTAGAAACTGAGCCACCCAGGCGCCCCAGGATAATAAATTTTTATTTAAATGTTTAATTGGCAGTACATTATTTCAAAGCTCCAACGATGTAAAGGAGTGCTTAATAAAAAGCCTCCTCTCTAGTCTGTGCACCAGCTGCGCAGGCCCCCACTCCCACCTCCTGGTGCCCACAGGGTGCCCCTTTTCTAGGTGTCTTCAAGTTCACTGCTGATGCTTTTTGATGCAACACCAAATACAACTTGATAGTCTTAACTCTCCACTTTTGCTCCCCAGGTGCACCCTGCTTCGGCTCTCACTTGATCTGTCCTGGAGATCTTTTCATTACAGCACATGGAAAGTTATCTTTTTCTTCAAAAGCACATTTAAAATATTTTTCTAAAGCAGTTGATTCAAAAGATACATTTTTTTAAATCTTAATGGAAATACAGCAAATGAAAATTCAGCCTTTCTTTTTCCCCATTCCCACTCCTACTGCATTATCAATGATGGCCACTGTTAGTTTTCCTATATATTTCTCCAGAATTATTACTATGCTTGTACTCTCATGAGTGTGCATGTGTAACTGCTTTTTAAAAAAAGAAATCAGGTCATCTCATACGGACATGTCATAATTTCCCGAATCACTTCTGTATAGTTGGACCTTTAGATTGTTTGAAAAAAATATTTTAACTCGTCTAAGCAATGGAAAGAGGAATGATCTTTGATGTAAATTCTGGCCCGTGTCTTTGATTACGTCGTGTAGATAAATCCTGGGAGTGAGCTGTCTGGGCCAGAGGATGTGGGTGTTTGTAGGGACTGTGGGACACAGCCTCATGGCTTCCCTGGTGTATTATACCGCCTCTCTTCCCAGCCGTCCACGGGAAAATGACACTCACCCTCACAGCAGGGCCACACTCAGCCCCAGCCCAGGGAGTGCCTTGTTATTTTGAAACCGAGGTTTTCTCAGGTTGGCGGTAGACAGGTTTCTCCCTATTGGGTTTGAAGGAATCTCTCAATAGCAACTTCCTAGCAAAAACTGCTTGCGGAGCCCATTGTAACTGCTTAGCTCCACACACCTTGTCAGGGCTCAGGTGGGGTGGTTCTCCGTCCGGGCTGTCATATGTGGGGTGAGAGATAGCCCTTGGGCTGGTGGGACAGATTCTGTGTTGGTATCAAGGATAACAGAACACCCTGCCTCTCTCGATAATTACCACATTATTCGTACAGTGCACAGTTCCTGGGAACTTCCCACCTGCCAGGCCCTCTTGTGCATACCCTACAGGCAGCAGGTTTTGTGTTCGGGACGACCCTCTGAGGTGTGGGACTGTCCTACCTGTTCTACACGTGAGGACAGTGTGGCACAGAGCAGCCCAGTGACTGGCTCCTGGCCACAGGGTCGGGAACCCGTGGAGCGGGGCTTGACCCTGACCTGTGTGCCCCCAGAGCCGAGCCTCCAGAACCATGGCCTTCTCCTGCCGCAGAGGGAGTTACCTTCTGTGTCTCCAGCCCCCTGGAAAGGGTTCAAGTCGTAGCTTCTTCCACCTTGTAGCTGGTTTTCCCTGTGTTTGCTGCAGGTTTATAGCAGCAGAGTTGCTTTGAAGTTGGACAGACCTGAATTCAGATCCAGTTCCTGCATGTGTGGCCTTGGGCAAGGTCTCAGCCTCCCTGAGCCTGTTTCCTCATCTGTGATGTGTGTGTGTGTGTGTGTGTGTGTGTGTGTTGGGGGGCTTGTTAGGGAAATTAATGAACATGATAAATGCTCTTGCCCTCACAAGCCCACACCCTCCCCTGTTGCCCTTGGTCTGCCCTGTTTCCATCGGCATCCTTCCATTCGATCAGAAGCTCCTTCCCTGGACGTAGCGTCACACCGTTCCTGGGGCAGTTGCTAGTGCTGACCATTTTGCGAGCTGCCTTACATAGAACCGGCCATCCTGCAGGGCAGTGCAGTTTCTGTTACCCAATCGCGTTCTCGCGGGGCCCTTCTGAGTCAGCGGCAGCAGCTGTGTTCTGCCTTAAATTGCTCATGCATCACGAGGCGGGAAGGATAGAGCCGTGTGGGGGCAGACGTTGGCCTTTTGTGTTTACGTACTAGGTGTGTCTGTGTGTGTGATGTTCATCATGGTGACAGTGGGTATTTTTTCCACTGCTCATTTGATATCTCGCATCTCACATCCTAATTAGGCCTTTATAGCTCCAAAATTACATGATTTTACAGGCCTGCTATTATCTCAATAGGATTAACAGCCCGTTCTCCGTGAAGATAATTGAGATCCCTCATGGTGGCATATTTTTATTACCATAACACCGTCTCTAAGCCATCCTTCCACAAAATCTCTTACTGTTTCCCAGTAACTGCTTTTTCACCTCATTCTGAACAGGAAATGTTCAGGGATCTTTGAGAGGCAGAATTCTTAGGTGATTGTGCAAACCATGGTAACCAAGATGCTTTTCTCTCTCCCTCCCCCTCTCCCGATGGCAGGTGCCTGGAGATTTGAGTCAAACATCCGAAGACCAGAGTTTGTCGGATTTTGAAATGTAAGTCCACGGCATCTGCTCATGAGGGGCCCTTTAGAAATAGGACTCTGTTGTTGGGCTTGTGTCCCCAGAAGACCACAGGGGGAAACTAAAATCCCTGTTGAAATCTGCGCAGGCCGATTTGGTTATCTTGGAGGTGAGAAGTTGTTCGCCTGCAGCCCGAGTCTGGCCTTCAAATGTGTTTAATTTCTGTTCCTGGGTATTGGAAAACAATTAATTCTTTTTGGCCGACATTTAGGATTTGGAAGCTATCACATAAGAAAGTAAGTTTCATTTTAAAAATTAAAAAAAAAAAAGGCTCCGATCCCTACCAGGCCACAGAGGGAGCTGAGTCACGGCTGCGTCCCTCACACATGGCTGGTGCTCTTCTGCTGATCACGGTCATCTGTCTGTGTCCGTGTTCCCCCCACCCCCACCCCCAGTGCCTGACTCTGGCCTGCTGCTCTCATTTCATTAGCTGAGTGTCTCCTGGAGGAATATGAGTTTATAAACCCTGAAGTTACCGGAAACCATAGTGGTTCAGGGCATGGGTCTGATTGGTTACTGGATGTGATTCTGTCTGGTGCCTCTGACAGTAAACTCCTGAAGCACTTAGTTGGTCTTCAGACTATTTCAGATCAGGTTGCCTTGGGGTTTGGACAGGTAATCCCCTTGGGTTGGTAAAGACAGTGGAGTGGGTCCCAGGTTAGGGCCCCGCAGGGCCTCCCTCTGCTCTCATTCAGTTGTCCCGAACAGAAGGTGGCCCAGCCTCCCTGACAGCAAGTGTCATCTGGGCAAAGCCCGCCTCTGGAGGGCTAGGGTGAGGGCATCAGAAAGAGCATTTATCAGAGCCAGGCTGACCCTCCCTGCTGTCCCAGCTACAGGATGCACACTGCTATGACCTTGGGCAGGCCTCTAGACCTTGCTGGGCCCGAGTTCCTCATTCATATGGTGAAGGTCATGCTGCCAACCTCACAGGGCAGTGGTGGCAATGACAGGGAGGTGATGAAAAATGCAGAGGGTTCAGAAGGCCGCTCAGTGCTTGGGGTGGCTGTTAGGCTGGTGTAGGGTGAGGGGGTCAACGTGAGGCGAAGCCATGAGGGTTGGATATCGGAGGTGAGCTTGCCCCCTGTGGGCCTATGGGGGGAGTGGGGGTACAGTGTGAAGAGGGTTATGGGGTGGCGGCCTGGTGGGGAGCAAGGGTTAGGACAAGCTGGGCAGAGAGGTGAGCGCTGTAGAGGAGAGGTTTCAGAGACCGTTGTGAGGCAGAA
Organism: Zalophus californianus; assembly: GCF_009762305.2. Lineage (NCBI taxonomy): Eukaryota > Metazoa > Chordata > Mammalia > Carnivora > Otariidae > Zalophus > Zalophus californianus. The sequence continues at coordinate 79,415,318 of NC_045604.1, forward strand.
GGCTCACCATTACAGCAGAAAGCAATCAGGCACTTCCTGGGGTGGGGGTGGTCATGCCAGGTCCTTGATGGAGGGCATGAATAAGCCTTAGCCCCTGCCCTCAAGCAGCCACTGCCTGGTCTGGCTCCATCATCTCTGTCCCAGAGATTTGCAGCCCCCTCCTTTGGGTTTGTGCATCTCCACTAAAGCTGGAGGGAAGTACCATTTTCCTCTCTCAAGATGGAGGCGCAAATCCCTCATGTAGTTTGCACAGAAGGCCCTTCCTTGCTGACCTCTGGTTTCATCCTCAGCCCTCCCCGGTGTTCTCCCTGCACACAGCCCCCCTGGCCACCGTGACTCCTCTAACTCACCTGGTCTTCCCTGCTCGGGGTCATTACTTCCAGACTGTTTCCTCTGTGCCAGGCATTGTTCTCACCCGCTGAGTCCCTTTGACAACCCCGTGACAGGGGTACCGTCCTCCAGAGAACACACTGAAGGCAGGGCTCAAACCTAGGCAGTCTTCCTCTGGGCTCTGCCCTTCACAGATGTTAATCTCCCTGCCTGAAGCACCTTTCCAGCCTCAGCCTACCCTCCCCAACTTGGCTCACTCCTAGTACTCCCCAGAGCTCCTCCCAAAGACCGTTTCCTTAGCCTCTGTGATGCCTCAGCCCTGCACCCCCGCCCCCACCCTCTCCAGTGCCTTTCACTGTCCTGAGATCCAATATTCCTTGGTGGCACCAACAACACTGGTAACTAAATAATGTCTTTTAGCAATTGGAAATATCTATGTACCTAACAACCGAGCCCCAAAACTTAGCATGTGAAAACTGACAGAAATGAAGGAAGAAATAGGTAGCTCTGCAAGTAATAGTTGGAAACTTCAATACCCCACTTGCCACGTTGGGTAGAACAACTAGAGAGAAGACCAGTGAGGAAACAGAGGACTCGAACAATCTGTAAACCAGTTAGAGCTGACAGGCATCCGTAGATCCCTCAGCAGAGTACACTTTCTTCTTAAGTATGCTGGACCATTCTCTAGGCTAGACCATACGTTAGGCCACAATACAAATCTCTGTAAACTTAAAAACATGGAAATTACACAAAGCATCTTCTTGGGGCTTAGTGGAATAATCGTTAAGGGAGTTGTCTCTCTCCCACTCCCTGAGGGCGGGGACTGTGTCGGCTTGCTTCCTTACTCTGTCTCTGGGATCTAGAGTAGTGACTGACATGTAGTAGGCTCTCAGTAAGTGCTTGCTTTGGGCATGAAGAAACAAAAGAGTGAACAAATGAATTAATATCTGGGAGAGAGATGGTCATGTAAATAATTCCCTTAAGATTTTATTTGGGAGAGGGAGAGAGAGTGCATGAGCAGGGGCAGAGGGAGAAGCAGACTCCCCGCTGAGTAGGGAGCCCAATGCGGGACTCGATCCCAGGACCCTGAGATCATGACGTGAGCTGAAGGCAGATGCTTAACTGATTGAGCCACCCAGGCGCTCCAGCAATTCTTTTTTTTTTCTTTTTCTTTAAGATTTTTAAAATATATTGATTTGAGAGAGGGAAAGAGTACGAGAACAGGAGCAGAGGGGAGGGTCAGAGGGAGAGGGAGAAGCCGATTCCTTGCTTTGCCCCTCATTTTTTTTTTTTAAGATTATTTATTTTAGAGAAAGAGAGAACACAAATAGGTGAGGCAGAGGGAGAGGGAGAGAATCTCAAGCAGACTGCACTGAGTCTGGGGCCTGATGCAGGGCTTGATCCCACAACCCTGAGGTCATGACCTGAGCTGAAACCAAGAGTCGGACGCTTAACAAACTGTGCCACCCAGGCGCCCCAGTCATGTAAACAATTCTAACACTGTATGGGAAATGCTCTGAAAGGGAGAAATGCCTAAGCCAGCTGGGGGTGTCTGGCCCTTACCAATCAGGAAGGTTAATGAAAAGCAGATTGTTCGGTACATTTCTACACTGCACCCACCCCCTTGACAGAAATGAAAGGGGAGCACTTAGGCCCTAGTGCAATGGGAGACCTTTACAGGAGGAATGCCATTAGATGTACAAACCAACTTGATGGCTCAGAATTACAGTTTTTACTTGGAGCTCTGAGGAAGCGATGAATTATTTTGCCCCATGAAGGAGGCCAGCACCTCATCTCAGAGCTTAGAAGAAATGCTGCTTCAGGAGAGAACCATTTCTTTGTGAAACTAAACTGCTCTCCACTGTAGAGATTGGGAGGCCACTGAGTCATGGGATCTTCCACCATTGTCTCAAATTGTGTTCTGAGCACAGGAGGCTGGCACATGGCTATGAGCTGCTCTTGAGAGAGGAGGGAAGTTCAGGAGAAAGCATTTAGCCCTGGGACGACTCTAAGTAGAGGCCAGGACTGGAACCTCCCAGCCCTTCCAGAATTGTGCAGTACCGTTTTGGTAACCGTCAGGATTGATCTTCAGGCATTAGCAACAGTCAGCCCGTCTGTCCGCATGCCTTGGATTCAGCCCGGTGGAAGATTGGTGGTGGTGGGTATGTGGACCCAGAGATTCACAGTTAGGTGAAAGTCACCACATAAGACAAAACTCACAGAACTCAGAGAACCAAAGGGACCCTTGAAGACCCCTTAAATATCCTGTGAGCATTAACTGCAGTACTATACGTAAAAGCACGCAGGCCTACGTTGTAGGTACTCAGTAAATGATTTGCACTTGAATTTAAATCTTGGTTTATTGAAGCCAAACACAGGGTTTTGAAAGTTACAAAGAGGGGTGTTTGTGCCTGCCTTCCTGGTTTCCCCTTTCCCACCCCAAATAGCTGTTGCTTGCCTAGCCATGGACGTTGGCCTCCTGAGCCTTTTTGTGGAATCTGATCTTAAAATGGGTGCCAGGGTCTAGAGCGAGCACAACAAGGAGGCGGCATGACTCCTCTGGGTGCTCCAGGTACCCCGTGGTCATCAGTGCACGTGAGCCTCCGTAGCTGCCTGGGGGCCTCCAATTATCAACCCCTTTTTCAGATGAGGAAACAGGTTTAGATAATTCTGAGTCACGGTGACTCATTTGTAAGAATGGAAGTGCAGCCCTTTCTCATTCCAAAGTACAAACTGTGTATATAAAGAACAAACACACATGGATTAAGGTAGGTCCCTTCAGAATAATGCTGGGGGCTTAGGTGAGCAGGCTCGCACTGGCCCCGGGGCTTACTCCTGTGTGCGACAGATGTTGTCACCGATTGCTTGTGTGTAATGCCTCTTAGAGAAGATGATTTCCTCTCTTTTTCTTGGTAAATTAAAATGACTAATTTTGATCTTTCTTTTTGGTCAGATCAAACCGGGCACTGATCAACGTCTGGATCCCGTCGGTGTTTCTCCGGGGCAAAGCGGCCAATGCCTTTCACGTGTATCAGGTGAGCCCCTGATTTTCAGTTGGATGTCCGCACTCGGGTGGAGCAGACGGCTCTTCGTGGCGCTGTGGTCTGTCTGTCTCTTGTTGATGGAACGCTGTACTTAGGAGACCACGGCCTTCTGGCTGCCCCACCTCCCTGAGGGAGTCCTTCCCTCATTCACACAGGAGGGACTGGGGTGGAGCTTCTTCATGCCGGTCAGGCCTCATGGTGTGGCCACTGCAGATCTCAGCGCGGACTGCTGGAGCCGAGATGGAGTCTGTTGGCTTGTGTCGCAGCCATGAAGTCCAGGTGTTGGTGCGGCCTTGGGCGTGGTTGAACCTGTGGCCACAGATCTGCCGCCTGGATCCCCTGCTCAGGTGTCCTGTTCGGGCTGGTGCTCTCTGCAGCTTGATGGATGGCACTCAGCCTGTCTGGGAGATTTCAGCGTTTCTCCCAGGCCTGTCTTGGATCAGGAACCCATTTCTGACCCTCCAGGCTGGGTGATGCACTTCTGTGATTGGCCAGGCTCAGGCGTGACCACTGCTGGCCCGGGAGTGTGCCGGAGAGAGGGGAGAGCAGTTCTGCGAACGAAAACCAGACTCCTCTCCTCAAAAGAATGGGCAGCAGTTACTTGACAAAGCCAACACTGCATGTGTCTCTTCTTCCTCCCTGGGAAGGGTCACTCCCTGGCTGGGGTTTGAGTGTTAAGGACCGTGGGGTCTTTGTCTGCTTTGGGGACCCGGGACCCCAATTTTCCATCTTTTCTCTGATTTTCCAATGCCTCTTTCAGCCTTGCCTTCTTACCATCTTTTTTGTCGTCATTTTTCTTTGTTTTGTTTATCTTGGATCCTGATCTCCAGCTGTTGATGTTCACCTGTCCTGGACTGCTTTGTTTTCAAGTCTGACTCTTAGCTGCCTCCTGGGTCTGTCATCTTGTATCACAACAACTTTCATTAGGTTTTGTTCTTACTCCCTGTCAGCTCTGTGAAAAGCCTTGAGTTTTGCTGCCCCCCCCCAACTTTTTTTTTTTTTTTTCAGTAGGGAATTGACCATTGAAGACGTCTTCTCAGGTATTAAGATGTTTTCCTAGAGCCTGGGGTGGTGAAAAAAGGACAGTGAACTTGAAAATAGGAGCCCTGGTTTCAATTTCGTAACCTTAAGTGAGTCTCTGTTTCCTCATCTGTAAGATAGAAACAGTCCTACCACGTACCTTGCAAAGCTCTTGTCAGCTCGAGGAGCGGCCGGTGCCCTGTGCACACTCTGTATTCGCGTCTTCGTACTTCTCATCTTCCCAAATGCTCGCCCTGTGTGGTCTTCGGTGGCAGGCCTGGTGGCAGGTGTGTGTTTTATAGGAATGGGTATCAGCATCTTAATATCTCGTGGACAGATGAGCTAGGGTTTGGCACGGCAGCTTGTGACTTTAGTCACAGAGAGTGACTTTAGTTTACTTGTTCGTCTGGGCAACGGCAGTTAGTAAGTAGGTTTGTAAGTGTTGGAGAATCTGAGTGTTCATGATGCTCTCTGCTTGGGCTTGAGAAGAATCAGACAGGACAGATTTCTGCATGTCCCCTTCGTTCTCCTTCTCGTCTTATGCCAAACCAACCAAAATCCCTCTTGAGTGTCCAAGTTCTGCTTTGTGGTCATTGGAAAGCTGAGTGGTGTTGCCCGGAAGATGGAAAAAGTGAAGCCGACAACTTTATTTTAGAGCGAAATTAAAATGTGATCTCACTTGAGAGGTTTCCTTGACCTTTCATTTCTGACTCTCCCCCCCCCCAACCCAGGATGCGATCTGGCAGGTTGTAACATCTAGAAGTCAGTTATGAAATGAGACGGACACGGCCCATGTGCTGTTGCCTGGGAGACAGTTGGCATGGTGATCATGGTGGCATCTGTGCACCTCTGTCCCTGTCCTTCATGGCTTCAGAGCTTTCCTGGGTGTGGTCCAGTAGGTGCCTGGAGGACGTGGCCCAGAGTCACCCACATCAGCCAGAGCAGCTTCAGCTCACACTGTGAGTGCTCCAACATCTTTCCTGGTGTTGCACCTCTGGAGGGCAGCTCTCTCCTTTTCATTAACCGTGCTTCTGGTCGGTCCCTCAAGAGCAAAATCTGAGCATGTGTTTGGAAACATTGGAGAAAGCTTTTGTTTTACAGTGTTTTTATCATAAACAATATCAGATAGAAGGTGACTCACTTAAAATGCTGGTACCATTAGACGTTATTTTTCTTTGTTTAAACAAGTGCATTCTATGTATTTCCCCAAAAGATTTGAGATAATTTCTAGAGAAACTCCTGTAAAAGAATGATAAAACAGAAGTAAAAAGTCAAATAACAGGGTCCGGGAAAATATAACCTAGGAGAACTTGAATTAAGGAAACTGAAAATCACACGTATCTGTCATGAGCTCCTATATGACTGTTCTCATTGGTTTGTGAATTTCCTATGGGCTTCCTGGCAGCCAGGGTGAAAATGGAAATGTGGCTCTTTTGGATAATACCATGGCTAATGAGAAGAAAACACGTCAGCTCCTCAAAGGGAGCTCCAAGAGAAATTTCCACACAGGGCTTTAGATTAGGCAATATTGAGGGATGTAGGAGGCAATCCCTCATTACATCCCTGTGACAAATTGCTGTCATGCTTCATCAGATCGCCCTCAAAGGAAGCCAAGGGCCTAACCTCCAAATGGAAAGAGTTCATTGGAAGAGCCAAGGGGAAAGACTCCTCACATGTAGTTACCTCAGTAGATCTGGGCTTCCCAGTACAACAGCCACTAGCTACGTGTAGCCATTTAAACTTACAGGAACTAAAATGTAATGAAATTAAAAGGGCAGTTCCTGAAGCCCACTGGCCACATTTTATGTCTTTAACAGCCACAGGCAGCTAGAGGCCACGCGTGCGGGGCAGCACAGACACGGCACATTTCCGTCGCGGCAGAAAGTTCTCTGGGCCGGTGGGCAGCTAGAACAGTGTCTCCAGGAGTGTGGGACAGCAGGCCACTCTGTGTGTCAGGTCAGGTTTTAGAAAGACAGAGGCTGGACATGGCTACCAACTCCTGCAGGGAGGAAGCCACTCATTTTTCAGCTCTTCCCTGGCTTGGGGTTACCGGGCAGGGGGCTCAGGGAGACCCTGAGTGTGGCCCCTGTGCTGCCCGCACCCTCAAATCTTGCTATTCAGCAGAGACAGGGATGCTCCGGAGGAGCGCCTTGGCAGGAGCTGACTTAAGCTTGATCATGCACGTTGTTTTGTTTTCATTGTGTTTATTTATACATTTGCCTTCTAGTTATGGCACAGAATCCTGTTTTCCATCCACCATGGTGATGCATTGATGCATGTTCCTTTTAAAATAAAGTTAAGAAGAAAGAAAGTCCAGTTAAAACAATAACAACAACAACACTAAGTAAACGATCATGCAAACAGCAAGAGTTTGGGACAGCATTATGTGACTAGTAACATTTGGGAAACTTCGCTGGGCAGAGGGAACAGACAGCAAATGGTAGCTCAGTAACTATGATAGTCCCACCGGGAAGCCACAGCGGCCGCTGCCTCTGGCTGGTCTGTGTGCATTCTGTTCAGTAGCTCACTCAGCCCTCACAACCGCCCTGTGAACAAACTCTTCTTATCCCCATCTTATTGATGAGACAACAGAGGCACCAAGAAGCCTCTCATTCAGTAACACGTTTTTAGCCCAAGTAGTATTTTCTCCCAAGGTACCAGTTGGCAGAGGTTCTGAGAAGGAGGGTGGAGCTCGTCACATGTCTAAGAGGCGAGTGGGGGGGGTGGCTTCATTCTGAAGGGAGGGGCCCGGCCTGCACCCCAGAGTTGATGGGCCGAGGGCACACCTGCAGCCCAGCCGGCTGGTTCTTGTCGAACTGCTCGGGGCCCACCGCAGGGCACAGTCTTGTGATCCACCAAGACTTCCAGACCCCCAAGTTGGGCTGAGATGCTCTTGCTCTGGATAATTATTGGAGCAGGTGCTGGTTCGTGGTGGCTGCTCGGGCCGTAGACGGGTTTACAGGGGTGCTCCTTCAGAACCGCTCCCTTGAGCAATGTCAGGGTCTGGAGAGCCTTCCCGGAGGTTTGGAGAAGGTGCTCCTGGATGCCAAGAGGAACTAAGCTAGCTTACCCGCTGCAGGCAGAGCTTGGGCTTTCACTCTTCGTATTGTGGGGGGGGGGGGGGGTGCTTGGAGTTGTATTTTGCACAAGGGATTCTGGCAAGGGGTGCCGTCCCTGGGCAGGGTTGAATGCAAGTTCTTAAAAAATGACTTATGCCTTTGAGTGCTGTGGTTTCTACAATCGGCCCCCACATCCGAGATGGGGGCCAGGCATGCTCTGGCACTTGGAGGAAATGGCAGCATTTGAATAGTTCTCAAAACACCAGTAAAATCAATGTCCAGAACTTTCCCAATTTAAGGTTTTCATCTATGAATATTTCTGATGCTTCTGGCTCCTGCTAACGCTTGGCTGCCCCCAGACACTAGCCAGGGACAAAATGATTGAATAGCAACAAATAAAATAGGAAAAACTATTTACTAACTGGTCTTGCTGGGTTTTTGTCTCTTTCTGTGTTAACACACCTTTGAACTTGTGAGCTCGATTTTCTGTCACTTCTGTGTGATAGTTACATTTGTTGTTAATCAATTAGTACCTGGTTTATACTACTTTCTGATTGTTTGATCTTATTTCCCAAATACTCTCACTTCCAAATAAGATTGAGGCCCACCGTTTTTAATATCCTGCTGTAGTGTGTATAAAGGGATGTTAGACCCCCCCAAAACAAAAACAAAACTGCCTTATTTTTCTTAGGTAAATATTACAGCCACTACACTGGTATGAAATAATCCATTGGTACCACTTACTTTCTGAACCCTCAAATCTTCACCTTTGAAAAGAACTGTTTTAAGTAGAGCTGAAATCAGTCCTCTATATGGGATTAATTTCAGCCTTTGAATTTAGCCACCGGAAACATTGGCCAGTGTACAATATTCCATCTGCACGGCCCAACTAATTAGCTCTCCTTTGTATTAAAAAGAAATATTGCTTTGTTTCAGCAAAGCTCTTCCTTTCTCGAATACGTCCCCTTTCCTAGAGGCCACAGGGTGTCCCTTTGGCTTAAAGGAATGGCAGTGCCCTGGGAAGACCAGCCCAAAAGGAAACCATGTCCCCCGGGGCAGCCATCCTGAAGGTTTATTCCAGCGGAGCGCAGTTTCACATGTGATGCGGGGAATCCATTGTTTCTCCTGTTAATAATAGATCACAGGGCCTAGGTGGGCTGCCTGAGGCTGCAGGTGGTGGGGAGGAGGGCGACGTGTTGGGACTTGAGGCCCCGGGCTTCTCAGCCATTCCTTTTCATCCTCTTTCCTCAGAGGCTTCCCCCGTGGGTCCTCCCGTTCTGTTACCTGCAGCTCTGTGCTTGGGCTTGCGCAGTGTGTAGCGATGCAGAGAGGGGAGGGATTCGGGAAGTAGAGGAGGATGAAACAGAAACCGGCCCCACAGCTGCAGCGCTGTGGGCTCTGGGAAGCCCCTGCCCTAGCAGGGGGAGACAAGGGTGGGTTTGCAGGCAGATGTGCTTCTCTGTCGTTGGTGTCTGGTCCCTCCTGCCACACCCGTTGCGCCAGAAGCAGGCAGGAAAGGTAGTTGAGCCCTCGGATTGCCCGGTGTCCTCCCAGCCCGCGGGGGCTTCGGTGCTGTGTGGAGGGCAACCCCCGGGACCACGGGCCTTTGCTCCTGCTGTCTCTTTCCCAGAGAACTTAACACTCCACCAAGTCCAGCACCCAAGCGCCTCTGAGGTTCACAGCACGTTAGCCTCCAGCTGTTGGGGGGATGCTGAGGGCTTCTGAGAGAGCCCGATACTGGCGAAAACAGAAAGCAAAAACCAGACAGGCTGTTGTGCTCCCTTTGGACGTATATGTCACCATTATTCTGTTACCGCTTCTATCTTCCCGAGCAGGAAAGCTATTTTTTCTTTGACAGTATAATTCCTTTCTTCATCCCAAAGCTGTTTTACTGAGGTCTTGCTATATGCCAGGCTTAGCTGTTTATCGAGGACCTACTATTTGCATCAGAATTGTTTAAGTGAGAACCCATAAAGGCCTGAAACATTTAATGCCCAGGCCCCAGTACATGAGAGTTTGGCCAGCTGGGAACTGCCTAGTTGGTGCTGGATTTAGCCTTGTTTTGGATTTAAGTTAGTTACCGAATTGGACCAGTGGCGTTACTCACACACGTATGTCTTTGGTTTCTCTTGCTGCTGGAATTCCAGCTGAAGCTAGCCTCCAGGTGGGCACCGCCCCCACCTCCCCATTCTGATGCTTCTGTTTGCTGGTCCCCAGGCTTTTCCCTCATGGGCATGTTTACATGGGGAACTGTGTCTTGGTCAAGGGCGGTGGTGGAAGTTGAATCTGAGCAATCCCAGAGGCTTGGGTGGCAGAGCCCTCAGGATGCAGCTGTCACCTCAGCCGGACCCAGCCTGATCCTCTCATGTGATCCCGGTCACGTCCAGACCAGGGCTCCTCAAATTGGGACAACATGGGAGGGGAGCTGAGCACCCTTCTTCTGACCAGGACATTAAATCCCGAGATACACCTGCTCTTTCCTGGTTGTGGGAGAGGGGAACCGGCCCAAACTGGAGCAGAACTCAAGGGGTTCACCACTTGGAACGCAACCCAAAGAAGTGTTGGAGGCAAAGAATCTGTATTACTTGTCACAAGTAAGGAGGCAGGGAGATAGTGCTCAAAGCGCTGTGTCTCGTTGGGGTTAGTGCTAGAAGCTTTTATTCAGTACATCAGGGGTGGGGGCGGGGGGCTTGATACATAAGCGATCTCTACGTTTTCTGTTACATAGGCACTTTGCTTAGGAACATTCTTAGCACGCCAACATGCTAGTGCATATATTGTACGTTCAAAACAGTGGTGGGAAACCCCACCCGTAGGAGGAGATCTTAGTACCGCAGTGAGCTGACAGTAACTGGGGGTCATCTCGGCGGGGGGCGGGCTTGGGGGCTGCTGTTTCTGTAAAACAGACACAGTGTTTCTGCTTTTGTCCCTGTCCCTCCTCCCTCCTGCTGACAGCTTTCGGTCCTCTGAGTAACTCAGCCTGGAGCCCTAACAAAACGTAACAAAGGGTGTTCATTAGCGTGCCTAACGGAAAATACCAAGGGCAGACACGCTTGAATTTCAGGGATTCAGTGTCATGAGGACTCCGTCTCCCATCTTTTGAGGAAGTAGCTTTTCCCCTATGTTGGCTCCGTCTGTGCACACGTACAGGCTGTTATCCCCTGAGCCCAGCGGACCCCAGTGGAGAAAACCTGTGTCTCTTCCAAGGCCAGCAACATTCCTGGGTTGGGCATTCTTGGTGAATAAAAATAACAAAAACCACAGTTTATCAAGATGTATTGTGTGCTAGATAGAAACAGTAGCTCCCACTGAATCTTCACAATGACTCTGTGAGGTTGGAACAATTACCAACCCCATTTTATAGCTGGGGAAATGGAAACTCGCGGTGGTGTGGTCCTAGCCCTGTGTGCAGATGGCTGCGTCTGGGTGGACGGCGTGCTTTCAGGTTCTATACCTACTCCCACAACGTATCAGTAGGATTCAGGGTCTTTCCCCCAAGGACAATGAGGGTGCTCTCACCAGCAGAAGGGGGACCGGTGCCTGCACACGTCCTTGGAAGCCTTCAGGTTGTACCCAGCCCGGGCTTGCCTCCAGAGCCAGTTGGGTGGAAGACAACTTTGTCCCAAAGTTTCTCCACCACAGCACATTTGACCTTGTGGATGGGATAATTCTTTGTAGGGGGGCTCACCTGTGCATTGAAGGCTGTTGAGCAGTGTTCCTGGCCACTACCCAGTTACCACCCATACTGTCTCTCCAGCTGTGACTACCCAAGAGCTCTCCCGACGTTGCCAAATGTCCCCTGGGGGCATCATTGCTCCAGGTTGGAAACTGCTGCTCTACATGGATTCATCAAAAGCTATTACGGTTTTATGTTGTTGAACATAAATGGGATCCTAGGATACATGCCTTCCTCCTGAGCACACAGATCTCTTCCTTCCTCTTTTTAAACTTCTACACGTTCTTTCCTAGAATGAGGGAACCATTACTTAGTATTCTGGTGATGGACATTTAGATTTTCTTTTCCTGGCCATTGCATACAAAGCTGCCAGATTGTTCTAATACAGATCCCTTTGTACGTAGTGTAGACATGTCTCGAGGATAAATAGCTAGAAGTGAATTTGCTGAGGGGGAGAATGTATACATTTTTTATTGTAATAGGCCTCACTGCATTGCTCGTCCCAAGGCTGAACCAATTTTCAGTCACACCAACAAAGTGAAAGAATATTTTGTTCCCATGGCCTTGCCATCATTGGGTATTATTATCAGTATTGAAAATTTCACCATTCTGATAGAGGGAAAAGAATTACATTTCCTTGCTATTTGAATTTGCCTTTTTCTTACTGCTCGGGAGGGTGAGCACAGGTCTGTGCTTTAATTTGCCCTTTGTATTTTGTGTGTGTGTGAATTGTCTGTTGGTGCCTTTCCCTACTGTTTTATGGCGTCGTTCATTACTTTATTACCCAGGTGTAAGAGTGCTTTGGATAGTAATCCTTCGTACTATACGTTTCAGTCTCTGGCTTGTCTTTTAGCTTGATTTATGAGAATTACTGAGTGTTCTTCTGTTACCTGGCCTTCAAAGCTTGAGAAGCGAGGAGTTTCTTGGTTGACCTGCTGGAGTGTAGTATACCTTATTCTGTTTGTTGTTACCGTAGTCCTGAGATCTTATAGATGTCTTTGCCCACCTCTAAAATGGAAAGAATTTGTTCACAATGGTGAGTAAATAATTCATCCAGGGTCTCAGAATAAAAGCATCGAGCTAGGTTCACTACTGGTCTCTCCACCCCGAGTCTAGGGTTTTTATCGGGACTCCCAGACTGCTTCCAGAGGACAGAATGGAGACCAGTGAGTGGAAATTGGAGAGAAGTAGGTTTTGGTTCATTTATTGATCCCTCCAGCTGTCTGTTCATCTGTCTATCTATCCAGCCATCCTGCAGTGGGCTGGGTGCTGGGGATATTGTGAATGATGGAGACATAGTCTTGGTTGTTGACTTATTGATATAAGGAAGATTGAATGTGGAGAGCTGATCAAAGGCAGAGTGGTCTTATCAAGTACTGATCTTGACAAACCCCTGCCCCCTGCCACATTTGACCTTGTTCTATGTGGGAGGGACCAGATGACCTCTCAGGCCCCTTTCCAAGTTTATAAGAACTTAACTGACATATATTTCTGGTCTACATGGGCAAAAAGGACTTTTTTTGGGGCAGGGGGATTTTATAGTCACAGCATGAAAAGTGGATACACAGTTACTCATCCATCTTGAGACTGACCCTCCTGCAAGAAGCAGCCAACATAGTGTCTGCCCCCAGCCTTGTATTTCTTGGAGGAAGCTTCATCTGGGCTCCTCACGGCCAGCAGAGTTAGGACGAGAGACTGAGACTTGCCCCTAGAGCAGGGTGCTGCAGGGCAGGCGTGTGCCAAAGCCCCATTCCACACCATGGGGGCTCAGCTGAAGCCAGGGGCCTAGGCTCAAGCCAGGTTCTCATGTGGTCCTCCTGGCCATGACTGCCATGTTTATATCTCTAGTCTGGACCTTGCCACTGAAGTCTAGACCCAGGCCCCCAGTGGAGGCTCTGACCTGCAGCTCTGGGAGGCACTGCTGCTCACCTGAACACCTGTTGTTCACCTGCTAGAGGGTCGGCTGCATGAAGCCACAGTTGTGTGTCATTTTGCTTGCTGTTGTTATCTCCAGTGCTTCAGAATAGGGGATTAGGCTCATTACACGATGGATGGATGGATGGATGGATGGATGGATGGATGGATGGATGGATGGATGGATGGATCAACGAACCATCCTGACTCCGGTTCTCCACCCGAAGTAATATTCTGCTAGGCCCCTCTCATCAGAGTTCTCACTGTGGAGAACACTGTTGGTTTACTCTTCCCTAAACTCCTTGGTCCTCCTGGATGATTTCCCTTGTCATTTATCTCGGCCCTGCCTCAGTTTTCTCACTTATTGAGACCACTTTCCTCCATGTTGATAACTGGCCCAGCCCTGGTTCAGGAAGTTTTATCTGCCCCAGGTAATATGCTGTTTTACAGTGAAGTAGTGGTTTAGTTCTCTAGAGTTTGGCAGTCGAGGAAGGCCTACACCTCCCCCTGTAATCCCCAGACTTTCCCATAATCACCCATACACACTCAGGGCCCCTGTTCTAGCACCTGCTCCAACACTTTAGGTACTGGGAGTAAGAGTTCAGGATTGGCAAGAGAGGGCATAAAGCCCTTCATAAAGAAGGTCAGACAATAAGGATTCATTGAATTCTTGTGGGTCAGGCACTGTGCTAGGTCTGTGAACATTGTGCACGTGATACCACCCTCTCCCCCCACCCACTGGAGTTTATAGTTTTACCAGAAAAGAGACCTTAAACCTGTTAATGTACATAAAACACAGAGATAAATATATCATTACAAACTGTGGATGTGCTGTGAACAAATACTACACAGCGTTCCAGAGATTATCAAAGGGCCCAATTAAACTGGAGGTAAGAATGGGATTCTTTGAGAACATCTGCTCATCCCTGAGGGACAGTTTGGAGTTAATGAAGTAAACAGAAGAGGAATAGTCCAGGCTGAGGGACTTTCCTTGAGGCAGGAAAGAGCTTGGTGCCTTAGAGGAGCTGGAAGGCTGGTATGGTTGCGGTGGAGTGAGAGAGGGGGAGAGAAGGCAGAGAGGCTCGGGGTGCTACAGCCAGCTGGGTCTTCCAGGGCTTTCTGGTGAAGCCTGCCTGCCTGCTTGCTTGCCTAGCCACCCACTGCCCCATCCATCCAGCTGTCCACCCACGCATCAAATCCAGCCAGCCATCCACCCGTCCGCCCACTCATCCACCCCCCCACCTGCCCACCTGATCACCATTGCAGGAGCCCAGGTGAGAGGGAATGGTAGTGGAGACATGCAGAATGGCCATGGAGAGCAGAATAGGTGATGTGTTGGAGGTGTGAGTTCATCAGGGTTTCAGGCACCTGGGAGAGTTAGCAGTTCAGATGTGGACTCGAGAGTCAGTCCAAGTTTAAATCCCCCATCTGCCTCTTAGTCTCTAGTTGGATGACCTTTTATGGTGGGGTCTTTATCATTCTCAGTGTTCTCACCTTCAGGAATGTTATTTCCTTCATAAGGTTGTTGAGAGCTTTAAATGAACACGTCTCTAAAGTACTTAGCCCATTGCTTAGCCTACTTGGTGAATGGGAGGGACCCAGAGAGTGCAGCCATTCTTACCATTTGCTCAGCCAAACAAGTGTGCACCTCTGGCACACACCTGTGCCTGGGATTTGAAATGAATGTACGTGGTGTGAGTCTTCACACCCACATGTAGGCACACGGTGGCCCACAGCCTTAGAAATCTGTTCCTCTCCAGCAGGAATCCAGAACCCGATCACCCTCTCCTTCATTCCACCTGGTTGAGCCTTTGAACACAGGGTCTGCTGGTCCCTATTTTGCTGAGACTAGAACACCCGAACTGGAGCTTCTAAACAGGGGGATGCTGCGCTGCACGCGCCTCATTGGGAAATGGCATGGTGGTGCTTCTCTCCCCGCCCGCCTCCCATGCACACACTGAGGTTGAAGGGAGGTAGTGTGGGGAAAACAGTTGATGAGCAATTAGGCAGCTGCTCAAATGTCAGCTATCATGATTTATGTTTATGTGATGAATATTTTCCCAGGACCTAGGGCACGGGAATAATAACTCTTTTATTTCTGTGTTTAAAAAAATAACTCGGGGCGGGGTGGAAAGCCCAAGTCTGTGCATTGGTGAGTAAATGCCTTTCCTGGCAGAGGTGAGCCCTCTTAGGATCTGCAGGACTTGAATTGGGCTGGTGTGGGAGGGCTCTCACATCGCCGCAAGTGTTCACCTGCATGGATGCCCCCATGACGCGGGGACTGTTGGTTTTTCCATGAGCTGGGCTTTCAGTAGCCTTGGGCCCAGAATGAAGTAGGAAGTGGGGGGGCTTCTGCTTTAAGCTTCGGATTTTTTCCCCCTACCCCTTGCAGATACAGAAAAGCATTTTGAATCCAACCTTTAAAGGTTATCTCCTTGTGGCGCCGGCAGACTCATCCCAAGAGACTGTGAATCCCAGCTCCTTGCCAGACTTGCCCGCGGAGTGAAATTCTGTCAGACCGCCCTGGCTGTCGGAGCGGGAAAGCAGACATGCAAGCTGGCGGCCGCATGGAGGCTGCTCTTCAGCGACAGTGGAGAGAGGACTGTGTGACAAGTGTGTAGCACGCGGATGGCGGTCTCAGGAAGTCTTGAAGGACGGTGTTAGGACTGTGAGCACAGCATGGTGGAGATGGGGAGCAGGAATCTGGCCTCTGGGGTTATGTTGCCGCTTGTCCTCTGTGGCCCAGATGACAGGAGGCCGGTCTGGAGGCAGAGGGCCCACAGAAGATTGACAGGGAGGTGAGCTTCTGACACCTCAGTTGCCAGAATCCTGGAAAGGAAAACAAGCTGCACTTGGCAGCATGTGATTGAGAGGAAGCCACATGCTAGACCACGGAAGTCAATGAGCCATGTTACCAAGTCTGCCCCTCCCCTGACTGCTTTTACTTTAATCTATTTATGAAACACTAAGTATGAGAAACGTACATAAGGCCACTGTGAATAGTAAGCACTGGTACCTACTAAGCCTTTCCCATACAGAGTTCTGATCTGAGAACAAGCATTTTCACCCCTGTTGACAGATGGGGACATTGAGGTCAGAGAAGTGAACTGCCTAAGGTAGCACAGCTGGTGGGTATCAGGAATACACTGCAAACCTGGGTCTAAATGACCCTCCAGCTCTGTGTTTTTTTTGGAGAAGAATGCTCTATTCTTGTTAACTGAGTTTCCTGAACAAAGAGGGAGAATGTGAAATGAAGAAAATGACAATGAGGATAGTGGTGATGGTGTTAGGATAGTTGGTGGCTGATGATGTGATGATGGTGGTTGATTGTTGGTAGTGAAGGTTGGTGAGGATGATGACCGTTGGTGAAGACGGTGGTTGATGGTTGGTGAGGAGGATGGTTGTTGGTAAGAATGGTGGTTGTGAGGTGGGTGGTGATGGTTGGCGAGGATGGAGGACGATGGTAGTTGGTGAGGATGGTGGTTGTGAGGAGAGGAGGAGATGGTAGTTGGTGAGTTGGGGGAACATGGCTGGTGAGTAGGGGGAGGATGGTTGGTGAGTTGGAAGATGGGTGGTTGGTGAGGGTGGTGGTTGGTGAGGAGGAAGATGGGTGGTTGGTGAGGGTGGTGGTTGGTGAGGAGGAAGATGGGTGGTTGGTGAGGGTGGTGGTTGGTGAGTTGGAAGATGGGTGGTTGGTGAGGGTGGTGGTTGGTGAGTTGGAAGATGGGTGGTTGGTGAGGGTGGTGGTTGGTGAGGAGGAAGATGGGTGGTTGGTGAGGGTGGTGGTTGGTGAGGGTGGTGGTTGGTGATGGCAGCACCTGTATTTCCCATGTACGAGACATTGTGCCAAGTTCTCTCCATGTTTTGTCTCCTTAAACTCTCACAAAACTCTGATGGAAGAGTTCTAATTATAGCTGTAGGAATATGAAGAGGCCCGTGCTTTCCTTGAATACCCCATTTGTGTTAAGGAAAAGCATGTCAAGAAAGATCCTGGAGTCTTTTCACAGCCGAGAGAAATTTTTCTACACATTACAGCTGGTTTTCGAGTATTCTTCATTAAGGGCCTAGCAGTGCCTGGGGGACTGAAAGCCGTGGTTAGTCTCCAAACCTTCCGGACCAGATTTTTTCCCGGACTTGATAACAAGCACAAAGCAAGCTACTCCTAATTTCCATCCCCTTGTCTTTTAGGACTAACACTCAACACTTTGGACTTGTAGCTCTTTTCATGACAAAGAAGTTGTGGCTGGCTTGGCTTCCATCAGTCTGTTTTTCAAACACCTTGGCCTTTGGAGCCCTGAGGATCAGAATGTGATTTTTCGCACCTCTGTTATTTACCAGCTGTGTGTGTTTACCAAATGTGTTCCTCATCTGTAAAATGGAGCTACTGAGCATCTTGTGTGTGGGATTGGCATGAGAAGTAAATGAGATATGTAGGAAAAGTGGCAAGCACGGTACTTGGCCCATGGTAGATGCTCGAGAGACCTGTGTCTCTGTGTCGCCGTCTTGCTGTTGAAGTGTGGTGCTTAATCTTCTTTTATGGGCTTGCTTGTTTCTCTCCCACTTTCTCCATGAGCACTGTCTTCATTTCCTGCTGTATCCTGGTGCCTAGACCAATGCCTATCGAGAAATACTTATGAGTGAAGAGACATTGGGGAAATAAGTACTTGCACGAAGAGTCAGGGCATCTCGGCAAAAGATGAAGCTGGTGAGGTGGACGCAGACTTGTCTGTGCGGTTCATAACTTTCCCTATAGAGCGTGAGCTCCCCAAAGTGAAGTTACTAGATGTTTTGCTGAACTGGTTGGTTAGGGAGAAGAAGGACCACAGGCAGCCTCAGCCATGCATGTATCTGAGCTAGAGCCTCATGGGTATGACTTTTAAAAGGAAGGAGGACATGCACTTTTCAGATTCTGGAAGCCGATTTCTGTTCCCATTTGGCAGAGCAGTGACTTCCTCCTGTCAACCTCTATCAGAGGTAAAAGGAAGAGCTCTTCAAGACCGAGTATGGAGTCACTCAGGGTGTGGTCGCTGCCCGAGGCTTGAGTCCCTGCCCTGGAGGCCCTGTTAGTACTTTACCTTATACAGGAGTTTGGTTTTGTGTTTTTATGTTCCTACGAGTGCATATTTTACAAAGAAAACTGAAGCGATAATTGAAATGTGAATGGTTTTATTTCTTGAATGTGCTGATAACATGAAGATGATAATGTTCTGTCTTAGGGCCCATCCTCAGGCAAGTAGAATCTTGATAAGCACCCTATTTTAAGAGCCAAACTCTTCTGGTATCTGTAAATTTTTACTAATAACAACTAAATATCTTTATTGGTGGTAAGAGGCAGGAATCATATAAGAGCCTAGGGGCGTAATTTAATGTGAACTATGTAGGGAGAGAGGAATTTTTATAGCAAGCAGGAATTGGGAAATTATTTGATTGTTCAAACAGACCTTAAATGTGGGAGTGGGGTCCTATCTTCGGCACACTTGTAACTTGTTTTCCCTTCCTATGTACTTCCCTCCCTCCCTCTATCCCTTCCTTCTTTCCTCTCCTGTTACGGATCAGGCACTATGCGAACGACTGAATTACAGTAATGAGAAAGTGTAGACCAGCTTCTTGTCATCATGGAGTTACAGTCTAGTGAGGGGAAAACAAATATTCATCAACCACATAAACAAGTGCAAAATCACAAGCATGACCCGTCTGTCCACAGAGGAATGGATAAGTAAACTGTGGCATATTCACACAATGAAACACTGGTCAGCAGGAACGAAGCTAACTGCAGCAGTACAGAGCACTCTCACAAACACGGTTGAAGGGAAGAAGCTAGATAGCGGAGAATGAAAGAAGGGTATACATCAGGTGTTTGCATTTATCTGAATACAAACTCAGCAAGGATGAATCCATGCTCTTGGAGGTGCGGGGGTTAACAGGAGAAACAAGCTTGGCAAGTGTGCCATCCATCATCCAGCTCCCCAACCACCGAGTCAGCCATGAAGAGGAGAGAAGACAACAGCATGCTTGCCTTCCCTGTGGATGTCAAGGCCAACAAGCACCAGATCAAAGGGGCTGTGAGGGAGGTGTATGACCTTGACCTGGCTGAGGTCAGCACTCTGATCAGGCCTTATTCCACTGGTTCCTGACGGTGATGCTTTGGATGTTACCAACAAAATTGAGATCATCTAAACTGAGTCCAGCTGGCTGATTTGAAATAGAAAATTTTTCACCATTAAACACAAAACAAAAGAGGGCCTCTGGGGTCTTGGTGGTAAGGTGTGGCTGATGTGGGTCACTGAGGTTAGTGGGGCTCAGGGTAAAAGTGGGGGGCCTAGGAGTGAGGAGAAAGCTGGGTCGCCAAGCACATGCCCAGAGACCAGGACCAAAGCCTGGGTGTGTCAGGTTTCAGAGAGGTAAGCACAGTGAATTATAGTCATTAGCTCAACAAATGTCCTAAGGTTACAGGGTCTCCTTGAGGACTCCAGCCTCTGGATTTTCACTGTCTATTTATTATTTAGTCAAGGGAGCAGCAAGTCGTTTTGGCTCCGAGACTGCAGGGCCCATGGAGGAGGAGAAGAACTAGGGGCCTTGGTGCACCCTGATGCACAATTTCAGTTAGATGAGGTTCACTCTACTTCATTGACCAAAACCGTTTTTTGTTTTTTGTTTTTTTTTAATTTTATTTATTTGTTGGAGAGAGAGCGAGCACAAGCAGGGGGAGTGGCAGGGAGAGGGAGAAGCAGGCTACCTGCTGAGCAGGGAGCCCGATGCGGGACTTGATCTCAGGACCCTGGGATCATGACCTGAGCCGAAGGCGGATGCTTAACCAACTGAGCCACCCAGGCATCTCGACCAAAATTGTTTTAAAAAAGGGGTTGGAGAATGGAGAATGTAAGCAGGTGTACGGTAGAGAGAGAGAGAGAGAGAGAGAGAGAGAGAGACCCCTGGCCTAGTGTGAACCCAAGGGAGGCTGCTTCCTCTACTCTAAGAGCGCGTGTCCTGGAGCGTGTGAGCACCACATGGGGGGCAGGCGTCTCCTCTTCCCTTGGTCATTCCTCCCTTTCTGAATTCTTTTCATATCGTGAGCATCTTGCTGCTTAAAGGTACTTGTTTTTGGTACTCCTTTCTTGTACCCTTGGACCCAATAAGCAATTGCCACAGACACAGATAACGGTCTTAGCCCTGCAAAGGGGTGTGTTTTCGGCAGGGCCGTCCGGCCCCTCCCGTACTGCCCCTAGCAGGCACACAGAGCTGCTGCTTCCAGCCACATCCTGCCAAGCCCTACTGGGCAAGGCTTGGGCACTGGCCAGAGACCTTTGTAAATGGTTTATTTGAAGTTATTTTATAGAATGTTTTAGTACTTTAGCATATCTATCAGCTGAGGCTAACTTCTGCTGTTGTAACAAGCAATCCCCAAATCTCAGCAGCTTATAGTATTAAGTTTATTACATGTCTGCGGAGGGGCCCTGACTTAAGATGGTTTGACTTGGGATTTTTCAACTTTATGATGGCGTGAAAGCGATATGCATTCAGTAGAAGCCATACTTTGCATTTTGTACTTAGATCTTTTCTTGGGTGGGTCATCGGTGAGTACGATCATTTCTCGTGTTGCAAGGAGGGGGGGCACTTAGCCACAGCTCCCAGTCAGCCCTACAGTCATGGGGGTAAACTACCGACACACATTCTGTAGCCCTAGAACTCTCCCGTTTGTCACACGGGAATTGGGGCTTTGTTTCTCCCCATCTTCCAGGTTTTTTAATTTAAATGGAAATCTGGAGTTAGCTGTTAAAAACTCTACTTTTAAATGCTGGCAAAGAAATGAAATTTTTTAACCTGCATAGACTACCAGTTTTGCAGTTTCCACTAGGAACCAAAAATGATTTTTTTCTGGGTGGTGGGGATTTTGCATATTTTTTTCCTTTTCCCTTATCTGTTTTCTGACTTTACCTCAAAATTGGCTATGTCTTTGTGACACATCATGGGAAAACAAAATAATTAATAGAAGGAAAAATACATTGTAGCTACAGGAATTGCTCTTGACTTTCAACTCTCTATTCAGCTGATAGTTGGTTAATTAAAAAAAAAAAAATAGTGACCTAAAGCACGGGCCATCCTTGGAGCTGCTCGATTTTAATAAAACTGCTGAAGACCCGTGTCTGTGATCAGGAAATGTCAAACCCCGGGAGGAGGTTGCAGGGAAGAAGGCCTGGGGTCCTTTTTGGTGTCTTGCTGGCCTTAGGCATCAGGATTCTCTGTGCTGACTTCCGTTAACACGGTCCTACGTGTCTTGCCCAAGGTGACACCAACTTTGGGTGTCAGCTGTCTTAGTGGGAGGAAGGAGACCCACTGTGCAGGCCAGCTCCCAGAGGTGTTGATGAAGAGAGTTGGGGAAATCCCTGGACTCCCGCTTGGCAGGGATTTCAAGTACAGTGTCTCTCCACCCTCCCACCAGGAAAGGAGATTGGTTGGGTGTGGATGTGAATGTGGGAGTAGGCTGGAGGTTGGGGCTGCTGAATATTCAGGAGTGGCTTTCATTTCTCTTTTCCCCCAACTGTAATTCCCTGCCTCACCACCCATCATGCAAATGTGATTCTTGTGCGTTTTCTAAGTGTTACTCTTTCCCTAAACAAGTAATCAAAACAAGGTTTTGAGCTGTATTTGAGCTGCAAATAAGTTTAGTATAAAATGCAATTATTCGCCTCAAAAAAAATCAGAGACAATTTGGACATTTGAAAGGATTGAATTACCCTTAATCAGAACTCAGAATGGCATCCATTCCAAGGATTAAAATAAGCCAGGACTCAGCCCTAGTTGATAATAGCCAGTTTCTTTAAAAGAAAAAAAAAAACCTTTTAAAAAATGCTTAAAGTAGTACATGCTCATTAGAGAAAAATTGGAAAATAAAGTTAGAAGGAAGGAAAACAAATGACTCATGGCTCCAATATATAGATACAATTACAATTAATGTGTCTTTTTAGTCTTTCCTCTATGTATTCTCTCTCTGGATGGAAGTATCCCTTGTGTGAACATCTGTGTCCTGCTTTTTAACATAAATTTTGCCCACGTTACTCTACACTTTACGTCAAAATCCTCTCTCACCGCTGTGTAATATTCCACCACAGTGATGTAATATACTTTCTTGGATCCCTCCATTGGAAGATAAACCATGTCCTGTAAAAAGTTTTGAGAGTCTCCTGGAGCAAAAGGGGATGCCAATGAGCAGCACCACACCAGAGAGGTCAGGAACATCCCACCGACAGGAACTGGGGCAAAGTTTTTATGGGAGAAGACGCAGAGGCAAAGCAGGGAAATTATTTGATTGGCTGTAGCTTAAGTGGTTGCATCATTTGGGAAAGTCTGGCTGGCTGTTTGAGATCGGTTGTTGTTAACCTTGAAGGGTTTTCAGGGATTGACTCTGGTGCATCGGTTTTGGTTTTCTTAGACAGGCTACCGAAGCGCTATGGCCACCTCAGTCTCCTGGCCTCCTTGTTTCGTTAATTTAACACATGCTCTTGTTCAGCATTCGGGTGTTTTCTAATTTCTCACTGTCTTAAACAATTGTAGAGAACCACGTTATCCTTCAGGCCTATTAGTATTTTAGATTCTATTTTCTAAATAGGTCTGTGGTTGGAGGAGGGGCATAGCCCTCCTGGAGTAGTTCGTTCGGGTGGATTCCGATTCCAAATCCTGACCCTGCTGTTCGCTTGCTCTGGGACCACGGGCAACTTTGTGAACTGCACAGTGGGGGGCACCGTCACCGAGCGACTTGCGGGGTTGTCATGAGGTTGAGAATAATGACTGTGAGGTACTGGCCACCAAAGGGTCACTTAGGTAACTTGATGTGCTGTCGGCCACAAGGAACAGAAGACCTGCTTGGCTGTGACCTTGAGATCAGATACACCAGCTTTGGAATCAGGGCATTCCTGAGTTTACATCTCAGTTCTTAGAGAGAGAGAGAGTGGGGAAGAGCAGAGGGAGAGAACATCTCAGGCAGACGCCCCGCTGAGCGCAGAGCCTGTTGTGGGACTCAGTCTCACAACCCTGAGCTCATGACTTGAGCTGAAATCAAGAGTCAGACGCTTAACATCCTGAACCACTAGGCACCCCGGCTCAGTTTATTTGTAAAATGGCAATAGTGGTCCAAAGCTCACAAAGGGCTTAGGAGGATTACATGGAATTGACAAAATGAGATTATATGTACACTTCGTATGGTGCTTGGATCATGCTTGGCACATGATGGGCATTATAACTGTTCTCTCATACTTATTCCTTTCAGTGCTGTGAGTGAGCTCTGCAGAAACTGCTGGGGGAGAGTAAGGACATGCCTCATTCTCTTTGCAAAGGGTGGTGGGAGGTCACAGAAGCTTCCAGAACCAGGCCTTCACGCTGAGCTGGGACAAGCTGGGTGGGTGAGAATGGCTCCCCAGCCCACAGATGAGAGCCGACAGGGGGATGGCTAGGAGAAGGGGTTCAGAGGCCGTGGCCAGGACCCCCCACACAAGTGTCCGATCAGTGTGGACCCTGAGAATGCCACCCCAATGAACTGAGCCAAAAGGGCTTGGGAGGAAGAGGAGAGTATTCTTAGGGTTTTGTTTTTAGGGGCAGGGGCCTTTGTCTGGTTCTTACATTGCTGTTAGTAATCTGCAGTGTACTAGTGATGTGCTCCAGCTCTGTCCTGTAATGGAAAAACTCAACTTTGGTGCAACACATTTGGAAAGTGAAATTCTCCTGCCCTCCTTAAAAAGAAATCTGATGGTTTGCAAAGTTTCAGAAAACAAATCTCACCTGTGTTATGTAAAGCGCCCTCTTATTTTCTCCCTCAGTTGAACAAAGTCACAAAATAAGAATGTAAACATTTTCTGATTCAGACTGTTGAGATTTCAGTGCCCAGTGTCTTCTGAGCTGTTACCTAAACTCTGGCCCCATGAGATCCATTAATGCTCACCATGTCTGGATAGCTCGCAAGCTCCTTTATGGAAATCTGTTCCATTCGTTCGTTCATTCATTCATTTCTTCAAGTAACCAACCAAGGAACCTACCAACAGTATCTGTTGAGCACCTTCTGTGCCAGACTCTGTCCTATGCCCTGGGGATATGCTGAGGAGCCCAACCAGGTAAGATCCCTGTGCCCACAGAGCACACATTCTAGCGAAGAGGCTCAGTTAGCAAATGAGCAAGCACTGTAGTTTTATTCACTAGTTAGTGCTAGGAAGCAATAAAAGGGATGTTCTGGGGAAAGGACTGGAATGTATTCAGGTAGAAGCTGTTGCACATGGGATCAGCCCAGAAGGCTTTCGTCATTGGTTGGCATGGAGTATACGTCCTTAAGCTTATTGGCAACCGAGTGACTTGGTCCTCCTCATTCAGAAATTCAACAGATGGTTATTGTTACCTACACCTTCTCTGTGTTTCTGTATTCCCTCTTCCAGGTTGGCAAGGCCAGTGGGCAGAGAACTCTATCCCTTGCTGAGACTGTGTGTCACTGTAGGGAAGGACTTGGGGAGGCTTCTCTTGGGTGAACTTGGCTGGGCTCCGGACGTAGGGCACAGGATGGTGGGCCGTGTCCGGGGCCGTGTCCTGGAGGCCAGGGTGTGAGTGGAAGGGCTCTGGCAGTGCCCCTGGGATGACCTGGAATGGTGTGTGGGGGGTTCTTGGAGGAAGGGGTGCCAAGTAGTCAGAACTCACCATGTTCTTCTGAAAAGTGTGTTTGCCCCATTCCTTTTGGACCATTGCAGAGATCTGCTCTCCTGCCATGGAGGATGGCAGGTGTCCCATCCTGGTTAGCCATGGTTCTGGGCAGCAATCATCAGTTAAAAAAAAAAAAAAGAAAGAAAAGGAAAAAAAAAAGGAAAGGTGTGGGGTGGAATGTCTTGAGGGGAAATAGCAGTTTACTAAATGAGCCTCCCCCGTCTGCTGTCATGTGCACTCATTGGAATACATCCCTTAGTGGGTCTTCTAGCAGCAAAGTCATGAGAATGGTAGAGCTCAAAAGTCCCCGTCCAACTTTCTGGCATTTGCATGAAAACATTCCCACATCCCGGACCAGAAACCAATGTTTAGCAGCCCCCACTACCCACACTCTTAGGACTTTGATTCCAACCATAGCTGTTTCATTTCTGAGGATTGTCTCCTCTACGTGACTCACCTGCCAGGGTGTGTGTCGCCCACCCCCTATTTTGAGATTCTCTTGTTGGGCATCCTTTTTAACACCTCTTAGACTCATTCCCCAGGTCAGGGGTGATAGGCAAGTCTTCCAGCCATTTACTTCATGTGCTTTGAGATGCTGGGACAGCAAGACACGTGCTTTCAAGTCCTGAGTGGCCTTGGGCAGCTTATTTGACTGCTCTAGGCCTCACTTCCCTTCTCTGTAAAATGGGGCATAGCTTCCATTCCTACATGCCAGAGCTTTGTAAGGTAGTATAAAGTGTTATATGTAACATAGTTGCTGCGTAAGCTCTCAGGGACCCCCTTCGTTTGTCCACAATAAGAATCCGTGAGCCCCAAGATCAGAGACCTGGGCCCTGGGAACAGCCCTGTACCCTGAGAACTGCAGAGCAGGGTGTTTGGTGGCAGGAGGGGGTAGAACCAGGATGCAGAGGGGGCAGTTACTGCTGTTACATGCTTACTCTTCTGTGCCCTCTCTGAGCGAGAGCAGTGGGCTCTGATGTGACCCCGCCCAGGTCTTGTGATGACCCCCACAAAGCTGGTCCCCTCTGCTGCACACCCTTGAGCAGCTCCATAGTGTACTTGGGGCTTTGTGGGTGTTTTACCCTCTGTGACAGTGCTCTCTATGCTTGGTGTTGGGGGACCTGCTGACCTGACCCAGAGAGAACAGGGCGTTCCATTTGCTCCAGGCCCCTGAGAACATTTGTATTAACCTGTAAGGAGGGGCTGGAACAGGGTGCTCTCCAGGCTTGACTTTTCCACTGTGCCAGGGACATATCTGTTGGAGAATTAAGTCAGGCCCAGGGGGTCCCCCAGAAAAGGAAGCTATCCCTGGGGGTCTTTGCTGTCAATCCCATTGGCTGTAAAAAGGGAGTAGGGGTGATCCTTTCAAGGGAGAGAGGCTGTGTGTGGCTGGGTTCCAGTCCCTTGGCCCAGAGTAGGGTCGGAGGAGTCCGGTCTGCACTGGGGTCTGTGCAGCTCCTCAGTCACCATGCCAGCCTCCACACCGTGAGATCAGCTCAG
This sequence comes from Zalophus californianus, assembly GCF_009762305.2. Lineage (NCBI taxonomy): Eukaryota > Metazoa > Chordata > Mammalia > Carnivora > Otariidae > Zalophus > Zalophus californianus. The sequence continues at coordinate 79,441,537 of NC_045604.1, forward strand.
GTAACCGCCGATGGAACTCAACCTGTGTTAGCTGGGGCCCAGAGTAAAGGGACTTTGCAGGAAGATAGCCTGCCTTACTTCTGTTTCTTAGAATTCTGAACTGTTTTCTCTCTAGGTTAGAGAAAGATCCCATTTACTAAACTGATGAGTGGCAAGTTGATGGTCAGGGAATTTACTTGATCAAGTAATTTGGGGAACTGCCCATTCCTGGACGACCCTTGTGGAACCTCTAGAGGCCAGAGGCATAGGTGACGTTTTAGGAACATGCTAGGGACACTAAGCATGGCTTGGATTCCTTCTATTTTTGTGAGTATCTGTGACACAGCTGGTTCAGGGCACTATTCAGAAGACATTGGTTGAGGTAAAGATTCCCCCCACCTGCCTTGATTAACACAGATCTTTCTAGTGGCTGCATTCAGGAGTGAGAGAAGAGAAATGTAGTATTTTCCACTTAGGCACATCGCCATGGGTCCTCTGCTGTGAGTTTCTCTCTTACTTTGTTCTGCGGACGCTCTGAATGGAAGACTAGAGGACCCTTGGTTGCTGTTGTCACCTGCTCTTGGGGCTCCCTGCGTGGAGTCAGCTACCTTTTGGTGAGGACACAGTAATCAAGGCCCCCAGGCTAGTCACAGAGTTTCACATCAGCCTCATTCATTGGGCAGCTACTAGGATCAGGTGAAAAAGGGGTCCATGGTGCTCAACCAGGGCTCACACGTCACTCCAAGAGTTGTATATTGAGATGCAGCCCTCTCTCCAGAGAGGTGTTCCAGAGGATCCAAGGCTACTTGGCAGGAAGTGGCTGAGCGTGGCTCAAGCTCTCCATGAGCAGCGTAGGCCCAGTCGAGGGCCCCATCTCTTGCCTGGGCCCGGGCAGCAGGCTTGGGGCAGGAGGCAGTGGGTTCAGGAGCTCACAGACCGACGTTTCTATTCAGAGGGCGGGAAAGGAAGAAAGACGGGAACACGGCACCATTTTTAGGACAAGGAGATGTGACAGCTCCACATGGAAGGTGCACTGCTGCAGGGGGAGGGGGAGTGGGGAGCGAGCACCTGGCTGCTTTCCTCCCAGCCAGCTTCCTTTTCGGGAAGGCACCCGTGTTGCTCAGACAGGCGTTCACACCCGCGACTGCTCAGGCACTTACCTGGCTGGGGATTCAGGGAGGCTGCGGGGGCCCGTCTGAGCTCCAGCTGGGCCTGCAGGGACTCTGGTGGGTGGCTGGCCCCTGGCTGCCGTGGCCAGGGGCCAGGCTGCTTGCTGCTTGCGTGACCTTGGCCTGGCCCTTTTCCTTCCCTGGGCCTCGCTTTGCTTTCCTTCTGTGAACGTGAGGGTTGGCCTTTCCTGTATGAAAGGAAGGTATCAGACATTCACCTTGTTCAAGTGGACAGTCAACCACTTTACTGTAGATTCACAAGATTGTGCAAAACCGTCCCACTTTCTGATCCCAGAACATTTTCATCAGCCTCAAAAGAAACCCTGGGCACGTTAGCAGTCTCTCCCCATCATCGAATCTCCTCCTTCCCCCTTCCCTGGACTCCTGGAAACCAGGAGCCAACTTTTCTTTCCTTCCTTCCTTCCTTCCTTCTTTCTTTCTTTCTTTTTTTTTTTTTTAAGATTTTATTTATTTTAGAGAGAAAGCATGTGAACAAGCAGGGGGAGAGGGAGAGAACCCCAAGCAGGCTCCACTCGGAGCATGGAGCCTGATGCGGGGCTTGATCTCCCCACCCTGAGATCGTGACCTGAGCTGAAACCGAGTTGGACGCTTAACCGGCTGAGCCACCCAGGCGCATCTGGACTTTACCTATAAAGGTTTCCCTTTTTTGTGACATTTCACATACGCGGAATCATGTAAATCATGCATAATGCGCCTTTTGTGTCTGGCTTCTTGCACACATCATAGAACTTGCAGGGTTCATCCACATTGTAGCCTGTCAGTGCTTTACTCCTTGTTACAGCTGAAAACATTGTGTGGATGTGAGCGCACTTTGTTGATTCGCTCATCCACGGGTGGACTTCTGGGTTTCTCCTTTTTGGCTGCTATGAACAATGGACCTGTGTTTGTATTCAAGTTTTGTGTGGGTTCTGAGTTCAGTTCTCTGGGGTCGACACCTAAGGCTGGATGGAGTTCCCGGGTCATGCGTCACTGTCGTTGGTTATAGCCATCCTGGTGGTTTGAAGGAGCCTCTTGTTGTGCTTGCGAACTTCATGTCCCTAATGGCTGACGATGTTGAGCGTCTTGTGTGCTTGCTGGCCGTTTGTATAACTTCTTTAGAGGAATGTCTGTTCCAATCCTCTGCTCATTTTTAAATCAGGCCATTTAAAAAATTTTTATTTTTGATTTGTAAGAGTCCTCTATTCTGGATGCAAGGTCCTTATCAGATACACATTTTGCAAACATTTTCTCTGTTCTGTGGTTATCTTTCCACTTTGCTGATGGTGTCCTTTGAAACACAAAAGTTCTTAATTTTGATGATGTCCAATTTATCTGTTTTTTTCCCTTTTGTTGTTCATGTAGGTAAGAATTGATCCATAAAGTATGGATTGAGTCTTCAGGGTATCCAGGACTAGACTAGGCACCAAGAAAGCTTTTGTTCTTGATTTTTAGAATTCCACTAATAACAAGCACCTATGAATGCATACTTCTGTCCATTTTTAGGAAAAAGCCAGGCAGAAAGGTACCTGAAGTTCATGCTAATGCCCCGTGGGCCTCCTTGAACTCCCTGAATGCTTTGGGAATCCTTGATTGTATTGGAGGGAATAGTTCTAGTCTGTGGTGTTTATCTTAGGTTTTCTAGAAACCTTCACTTAGACCCTTCCTGAAAACTGCCACCAGTGGACGCTCTCGCAAGTCTGTCGAGAGGGGCAGGATGCAGGGGAGGGAGGTGACGGTAAAAGTACCCAGGTATTCCATACTGTCTCTGGCTACTTTCCTGCTACAGCGGCAGAGTTGGCTTTGGGGCAGAGCCCGTATTTGTCACAAAGCCTAAAATATTTACTGTCTGGCCCTTGACAGAAAATACCTGCCGCTGCCCACTCTAGATGTCCCCCTTTAGCATGCTCCCGCACCAGGGCGTCCTCCATTCTGTTCTGTCCATACTGTGTGCTGAGGGTCTGATCCTCTATGTGTCTCAGATCGGGTGGGAGCTCCTTGAGGGCAGTGGCTCTTTCTTCCCAGGCCCAGTCTCTCATGACACAGACACACAGCAGGTGCTCCGTGCCTGTGAGATGTGTAGATACCTGGCTGAAAGAATGAGAGAATGGAACAAGCTCAGCAAACAGTGGGCCAGGACCAAGGTCTTCCTGGGTGAACCTAAGCTCAGCTTTCTCATCTGTAGAAATGTGGCCTTGGTGTAGACTTGGCCCAGAAATTCTCTGCCTGCCATCCATCAGCTCCCTCCCCAACTCTCACAATGAGTAGGTGTCACCCATCAAAGTGGCTGACACCCAACATGGTACCTCCTGTGAGCCTGATCCTATACTGAGAGCCTGATGGATATTAACCAGCCCCAGCCTCAGGACAGTCCTTGGAAGGAGGTTCTATCACTGCTTCTCTTGTGCAATGAGGAAATCACACACTGGGGCAGCTAAGCAGCTTCCCCAGGGTAGCCAGCTAGTAAATGCGTGTGTGTTGGGGGTGGGGGGGAGGCTGCGTTCCAACACACGTGGTGGGGCTCTCGAGTACATGTTCCTTGCAGTACATATCCTGCCTCTTCTGCAGTCCTGAATGTGCAGGTAAAACAGTAGCTGCTTGTTCCATTTAAGACAAGGAGCTCCTTTCAGCTTCTCCTCGTCAGATCTTAAAAGCATAACACAGTTGGTAATTGTTCTTCGTCATCTGGTGGCATATTTAATGCATTAACCTTCTTTAATTGAATGAGTAATTCAGGATTGATCTAGCACTCCGAGAAGCACCCATTGTGTGCTCGATGAACAGAAGAGAGAGTTGGAAGAGCTTGTCAAGAACATGCTCAAAATAGGAGCTAGCAGTAAATGTTTGCATCTGAAGAAGCTGGCCCCGTGGACGAGGTTCCTGGCAGGGTTTCGTGGTGGTGGAGCACCTCGGACTTCTTGAGGGGCTTTGGCCTTCCCTTGCTGGAGGTGTTGTCGTAGGTTGGCTTAAAGTAAGGTTAAAGGAAGGGACCCTTAAAGCAAGATCAGGGTGCTGTGGCCATAAGAATGTGGACATACTGGGAAGAAAAAGCAAAGCCGAACAAACGAGAAAACGGGCTCCTGTTGTTGGTTGTCGGAACAGGCACTGACAACTGTAGGATGTGTGTTTGCAGGGCACGCTCGCAGTCTTATCTTTTGTTCATTCATTCTTTCATTCAGTAAATAGGCTGATCACCGTGTTAGGTGCTGAGTAGACACTAACGAGCAGAAGACCCCCATCCGCTGCTTTCGTGGGAAACCTGGCAGCAGGTGACCCAGGAAGTCGGATGCAGGTTAGAAGGCTGCTACATATGCCAGGCCCCAGGTACCGGCTGGGTGAATTACATAGTGATGGGACTAAGCTAGGATGGCTGGATGTTGCTGTCTCCCAGTAGGGAAGGTCTTCCCAGTGCAGTTGGAAGGACCTCCACTCTGTTGGTGGAGAATCTGTCTCCCTGGGATGCTGGGGAGAGGGGCAGTGCCAGTGCCTGCTTCCTAAAGCTCCATGTAGTACTTCTTAGACGAGTACTAGGTTGAATGACATGAAAATTCCGTTTTTGTGTCACAGCTACAAAATGTGACCCAACCTTAACAAACGCTTGTATTTAGGTGCCGGGCTGATCTTACAAGCTGGTGGCACCTCCCTTTCTTGAAGGAGGTGTCCCATGTTCAGATCCGTTAGGTGCGGCTTGTGCACTTGAACTTTGGAGGACAGCCGCCACCTCCAGCTCTCTGGGTTCCTGAGGAAAAGTATCTCATGTTGCCTTCACCTGCCACCTAATGACAACTTCATTGACGTTTGATGGCCTCCTGTACTTGATGGGAGCCAGAGCATACAACATGTGCTCCCCAAATTCGTCTGAAACGTCAGTGCTTCATTCCTCTGCATTTTAGCCACACTGTTCTTCAAACAGTTCCTCTTACCTCTTGGGTCTCTTTAGAATTCAGATGTTGATTCTGCCTGTATTTTCTTACCCCTCCTCCCTCTCTGTCCGCCACCTGCCCTCTAAGACTCAACTAGAATCTTCTTGCCTGGCTAGATGTCACCTTGCCCTTCTCTCCATCCCCGTGGGACTGTTTGGACCCGTCTCGTAGCATGACCCACAATCAGTCATAAATGGCACTGATTTGGGTCTGTATGCCAGGACAGGAGTTCAGGCTTTGGGGCCTGACTGCCGGGGTTTTCTAGCTGTGTGACCTTGGACAAGTGATTTCACCTGTCTGCACCTCAGGTTGTGAGGATTAAGCTATGGAAAGCACTTTTTTTTTTTTTTTAAGATTTTATTTATTTATTTGACAGAGAAAGCATATGCACACAAGCAGGGGGAGCAGCACGGAGAGGGAGAAGCAGGCTCCCCATGGAGCAGGGAGCCTGATGCGAGACTTGATCCCAGGACCCTGGAATCATGACCTGAGTCCAAGACAGACACTTAAATGACTGAGCCACCCAGGTGCCCTATGGAAAGCACTTTGAATCAGGGCTGGTATAGACTAAGCTTTCAGTATGAAATGGCTCTTGATTATATCCTGCTTTATTAAATGTGTCACTGCAAGTTGCCATACATTCTTTGTTTTAATAGAGCAGGATACAAACATCTGAAGTACCACAGACTAGGACCTTTCCTTCAAATAACAACTGTGGTTCCTGAAGTATTCAGGTAGGTGAAGATGGCCCACAGGGGCATCAGCATGAACCTCAGGTACCTTTCAACTGTGCCTTTTTCTAGAGATGGGCAGAAATGCAGATTAGTGGCTATTTGTTGCTAGTGAATTCTAAAAATCAAAAGCTGGTGCCCAGCCTGGTCCTGAATACCCTGAAGACTCTCAATCGATAATTTATGGATCAGTTTTTACCTCCTATCAAACCTCATTTTCAAGGTATGAAAATGAAAGTTTGGAGAAGCCACTTGGATGAGGCAGAGATTTCATAAATGGGACAGAGGTGGTATAAACCAATAGTCCACTCTCCTCACTCTTAAAGCAAAATCAGTTTTCTCTTATTGTTACAGCAGATTCATGGAAACCAGTTGGTCAGGAGGCCTAATTGGATGTGTTTTGGAAATGCTCCGTTCTGAGCTGAAATGCAGGTTAACAGACAAGGCTGTCAACCCCAGCATTGTTTTTCAGAGCTCACCCCGGAGATTGTTTTTGTGATGTGACTAATTACAGTGCTTCATCTTACTGAACAAAAGCTAAAAGAGCCCTGCCACTCACACAGCCCGGCCTTCCCTGCCCCACTCGACAGACTTCAGAGAGTCTCCATTGGTGGTATCGTTGTCAGGAAGAGACTAGGGGACGGGGGCTTCCAGAGAAGGTGCTTCATGTGGTTACCTAAGATTAAAAACCCCTCCAACTCCTGTGATAATTGCTGAGGCTGCTCTCAGGTAGCCCAGGGAAGCCCAAAGGTTGGGGCTCGGGAGACCTGAGGACGACAAAGATGTTGTTCCTGAGAGCATACTGGTCATCATGAATATGTGATCCCCTTGCCTTGAAACAGCTCTGTAGGGCACCGGCAGTAAGAATATCATTATCTCCGTTTCAGAGAAGAGCACTGAGGTTTAGAGAGGTTAAGTGAGCTGAGCAAAACCACACAGCTTGTAAGCGACCAAACCAGGGCTTGAAGCCAGTCTGTCTTACTTCAAAGCTTGTGCGTTTCCTGTGAACCACCCACCCCCAACCCCAACTCCAGCGGGCCACCCCAGTTCCTCTTGCTGGAATCGCATCTTGGTTAGAGGTGACAGTGACCATGGCAGACGCCAACTGAGCATTTGACCATGTTTTTACATGATTCTTCAATTGCTGCAGAATATCTTTCTTAGAGTGCCGATTATTAAAATTGTTCATGGCGGTTGGGCACATTTTTCTTAAACCACCAGCCAGTGATCCCACTTGACTTAGGAGTATCTTTTGCTGTGACATCTCCTGTTTATGTTGCAGCTCAACATCTGGGACATACTTAAGGTTCTGAGCCAATGATGGGGAGAAAGGAGGTAATTTTTCCAGATAATCCTCTGGCCCACATTGCTCCCTAGAAAAGCCTGACTCCATCATAGGGCCTCATCCCATTCATTCAGATGTTGGTACATGGTGCTAATCACAGCAGTGGCTGCCCAGTGCCCAGAGACACAGCTGAGACTTTCCGTTAAGTGTCTGGTTCATAGTCTGTCTGTCTGTCTTTCTCCAATGCCGTAGGCCATTCTGATCAGGTGCTTTGAATATTCATCCCTTGTATCCAACCCTACCCATCATCTCACTTCTAAGTAAGTATCTTCTTTTCCCTTCTAGACAGTAGTGATTGGCTTGGTTTTCACAGTCCCTGGACTCTACCCAGAGTTTGATTCCCTGTGATCAACCCAGGGTATTGAAGTACTTATTGGTTGCTCCTAGTGGAGCAAAACTCTGTTCAGGTTCAAAAGACATTGTCCAAGTGTGATGTTCAAAACAAGGGGTAGAAAGATGAGGAAACATATGTCCTTACCCTTGGGTGGTGCTCATTCCAGCTGGGGAGACAGAGGAAACAGGCCTAGCAGCAGGTGGGGAGTGGGGAGGGACGGGGATAGAGGTTAGCCTAAAGCACCATGGGAAATGGAAATGGGATACTCTTGGGAGCAGGAGGAGAGAGCAGGGCAGATTATTCCTAGGAGAAGATGCTTGTGGGCAAACCTTGCCAGATGAGTAGGAGCTCACCAGGCAAAGAAGGCAGGGTGGGGACAGGTGGAGAACACGGGCTGAGGAAAGGGGACGTGGCCCTTGTGGGGATCTTGAAATCAGTTGGTTCAGCTAGATTGTGCGGCGCAGAACGGGTAATGAGGTTTATATCTGGCACTTTCACTTGGAAATGGCAAAAAGCTCAACCCAAACTGGCTTAAGCAGAAATGGAATTTATTAATCCCTGTAAGTGAATAGCCTTGGTGTAGGGCTGGCTTCAGGCACAGGTTGATCAGGGGCTCAGACAAGGTCTGCTCTTGTGTTCTCGGTGGGCACATTCTTCTCACCAGCAAAAGGCAACTGTGGCAGAATATACTCTACTTCAGGTCAGTGAGAAAAGAGAAGGAATCTCTTTCCCATTGTTCCCAGCAAAAGCCTCACCAAATCATAGGCAGTCACGTGCTTGTTCTTGAACCAGTTGCTATGGCCAGGGGACTGAAGGCATGAGCTGATGGGCTTACGCGTGGGTCACAGGTACCCTCCAGAGCATGCCATGTGAGACGGGAGGATGGCAGCTTCTCAGAGAGCGGGTAGGCCACCATAACCAGAGGGAGCTGTATGAACCAGCTGGCCTAACACAACCCATGCGCAGTGCAGGCTGGCGTGGGGGCCTTTACCCAGCAGGTCAGGGGTGCCCTGGGGAGTGACGCACAGGATTGGTGACAGAAGCCAGTCGTTGTTGCAGTGGAGAAGTGGGGTTGATTGTGGGCCGTTGGGGTTCATTGGGGGCCGTTGGGGGTTCCTTGCAGGAGTTGATGAAGGACTGAGCTCAGGAGTGGGGAAGAGGGAGTAAACCCGAAATGCAGGAGGAGGTAAAATGGGCCACACTCAGTGTGTTTGAGTGTTCAGGGAGAACACAGAGGGGAGCTGTCCCGAGCACTCACATGGCGGCCCTAGCCCTGGGAAGTAAGGCTCTTGATCGTGGAATTTAAGCTGAATGCTTATCTTAGGCAAGCAAGGGAGAGAGTCCGTGTGCTGCCAAAACAGTGTGGCCACTTCCTCCTTGTATCGAAGATCTCCTGAGATACTTGCTGCTGTTTTTATTTATTCAACAGTCCTCTACCCGGTGGCCCCAAACTCTTGAGATTTATCCTCTCATTACTCCTCACCACATTGCTCTAAAGTACACGTTAGGTTCACAAACACAATTTCAGGGCTCTGTGCAAAGAAGCAGATGCACTGTAACAGAAAATTAGCTTCCCTGCCAGCCCCGTTGGGTTTAGATTGCATTTCCTTTGACGGCCGTGTTCTTGGTGGGGGGCAGAAAGGCGCCCTTGGGTTAGAAGTCTTAGTGACTAATCACCCAGTGGTAGCCGCCTCCTGTAACCCATCATTCAAGCGTGTGGTGGTGGCGGCCCAGTGTGCAGGACAACCCATGACCCTTTGTGTTTTATTTACCAACGAAAGCTATCCCAGGAGGCAGCCTTGTGGCACTAGGAGCCTTACCAGAGGCCGTCTGTGCAGTGATTGTCTCACTTCAAGGAACAGATGGTTTCCAACCCAAAGGGCTTTGCTGAGCACCTCCCCCTCTCCCTGTCCTAAAACAAGGAGATCATGTATCTGACCAACCTGAGATGGAAGATGGACATCCACCGGATGGTGGTGAGGAAAGTGCCAGAGCTCAGAGGAGAGTCACCTAAACCACCTGGAGCAGTGGAGGGGCTTGGGGACCACTTCGTGGAGGAAGGGCACTTGAGCTGAGTCTTGAACTTGGCATGGATCCTTTTCTCTTCCTTCATTTGGCCTGGCTGATGTCACAGGAGGGACACCAGCCCTGGGCACTGGGTATGGGGACAGGTGGTCTCCCCGAGTGACTCTGGGCCCCTGTGAGTGTCTGTCCCATGGGCCTGGGGAAGTGAGAGGAGTGCCCTAGTGGTGAGGGTGTTGGCAGGCATAACACTCCAGGACAGGAACTGTCATCTCTGTTCCAGTCTAAGATTGTGGCTCTGTCCTTTTAAAGTTGGGTTTTAAAATAAAATAGCATCTTGTTCTGACTGTGGCTGTCACTTCTTTTGTTACTTTTGAGGCTGTTAGTAAGAGACATGATTTAGGGCTTGGAGGTGGCCTTCATTTTGGCAAGTTGCTAAGCACCCACTTTCTCGAGGCACAGGGGCCCTAGATGGACAACGGGTTCTTAGCAGCAAGACCTGGGGCCATCTCACCTAGTGGCAGCCTCTGCCTCCCCTCCCACCCTCTGGTGATGGGGACGCCGGAGTTCAAATGCAATGTTTCCACAGACAAACCCACCACCAGTAGTCTCGCAAGCGGGAGCCTTCAGCACACGGCATGCCGGCATGCCCACCATGCCCCGTTACCATGTCCGTGGCAGACATAGCTAATCAGTCACCACTTTTTTCAGTGAGCTCAGTCTCACTGAAAATTCTCAGAATCCTCCCCACAGCCCCTCCCTTCCCCAGGCAGCCCCACGAATGGATCAGAGTAGGCTGGCAGCTCTAGATGTGCAGATTGGCCATCCCTGTTCTAGCTCCTTGCTGGCCATGTGGCCCTGGGCACATCATAGGACCCCTCCACATTTGTCTCATCCTCTGCAAAATGTGGATGATATTACCTAAGTTGCATGGTTGTTACAAACACTCAAGAGAGGTAAAGACAGATTAAAGTGCCTAGGATAGCTCCCTAGTACATAGTAGGTGCTTGATAATTGTTAACTGCTTTCCTGTTTGTATCACACACCCTCACAGACTGCAACAGGTCTTGGGGTCCATTTTCTTCCCAGCTGATACTATCATTTATATTTTCCACTGTATTTTTGTTCTGAGTCAGACTTTGGGCATTTACAGAGCAGGGATGGTGTCTTAGGATTCTTATCTTCTGCTCTTCCATCAAGATGTAGTAGTTGGATGCACAGGAGTATGGCAGAGACTGCTCTTTGTTTATCCAAAATATCCCTTTCTCAGTTACCTCTTAGTAACAGAGCCCTGGGCAATGTGCCCAAGTGGAAAAGACTACATTTCTCTGCTTCCCTTGCAACTACACCTGGCCATGTGACTGAAATCTAGCCAACCAGATAGAGACAAATTGGGTGTGGCTTCCCAGGAGACTTGCTCAAAGGGAGGAACCTCATCTGGGTGGTACATGCCTTGCCCTTTGCTTCTTCCTCCTTCCTGCTGCTTAGAACTCAGACATGATAGCTGGAGCTCCAGCAGCCATCTTGGCCCATGAAGGGATCTTGTAGGTGGCAGAGAAGCAGGGTGGAAGGCACTTGGGTCAGGGACTTTGTGGATTAGTCATACCAATCCTGGACTACCTCCTTCCAGACATGAGAAAATAAACCCCAAATAATACGCCCCTGCTGTTTGGGAGCCAAATGCAATTCCTAAAAGCTACAAAGACTTCTTAAAAAAAAGGTTGAGAGAATTGCATGCCCAGAACCCTAGAGGTGCTAGACACGTGATATTTAGGGACCTTGGAGTTTAATTAATAAATTTGACAGCTCTTTAGGGGTTCTTAATGTACCAGGTGCTGCTGGGCTGTGTGGCCCATTGCTGGGTTTAAGAGGGGCAACGGAAGAATCCGAGAAGAGAGATGAGCAAGGGAAGATCATGCTGTGCCCCTGAAAGCACGTGCAGGAATTTAGACTCACTCTTGAGCACGATGGAGAGCCACGGAAGGACTCCAGTGTGTGCTTTGGAACCACCTTTCTAGCTGTGGCGTGGAGAAGGGGCGGGAAGGGAGAGAGCTGAGATGAGGGTTCCTTCTCCCCGCTAGAAGACCTGAGCCTCTCTGCCATCTACGAGGACCCCCCCCCCCTCCGTTTTCTACACTGGAGCCCCGGGTCTTACTTGAGTGACCAGTCACACCTTGGTATATTTCTGGCATCCTGTAACACTCCAACAGCTCTGGACATTGTGGGCTGGGCCTTCTTGATCCTGGGTCTGGCCCTGTCAAACACCTTTTAACTGAGAAGCTCATCCTTTCCTGGTCAGCCCCAGCCAAACAGTGGCGGTGTGCCCAGCATCCGCTCTGTCCGTCAGTGACCTCTAGGTGGCGGTGCTGCTCCGGGCCATGGTCACCGGCAGTCCTCTTTCCTCCCCATTAGCCAGTGTTGCTGGTCTCTTTCCTCCCTGAGTTTTGGATCCACACACCTGTTTCTCTCTGTCTGACATGCTGTCCTTTGACTTCGCGGTTTCCACTGCTGTTAATATCTTTTATCTTCTTTACAAAGTCTTTATTTGTCAGGAGGACTGGATGGGGCATCACACAAAGCCTCCATACGTAGACTTTGGTCCTGCCTGTCAAAGACCTCTGTCCATTGCTCACTGTCAGACAGTCGCCGACGAGGATGGGCATGTTTACGTGTAGGTAGGTGACAGGATGCACAGGATGAACAATGTGCCTGCCCACCTTCTTTCTCCTTGTCTCTTTTCCTTCTGCTCGTCCATCCAAACATCCAGTCCTCTGTCCATTCAGTACTATGCCCTTTGAGCACTTTGAGGCCCTGAGGATTCCCAGGAGCATCTCAGTCATGGGTTGTTGCCCTCAAAAACTGTATCACCTAGTAGAGGTAGAAAAACTTGTAAAGGTCCAAATGTAGGGAAACGTTCAGGTGGCGTTCATTTGTTCCTTCAGTCACCAAACAGAGTTTACTGGGCATCTGTGTTCCAGGCGTGGGGATGGGGCATAGTGAGCTATGGGAGCTTCCATTCTCTTCCATTCTCCTTGAGAGGAAGCAGAGAGCAGTCAATAAGTATGCAAAAGGATTGCCAGTTAGGCTGTATGCTAGTAAGAAACCTAATATGTCAGAGGATGAATTTGGGGCATGGAGTTGATAAAACCTCTAGAGAGTCCAGTGGGGGGACCCCTTGGGGAAAGTAGCAGGAGTTGGGTGAGTGGAGTCTTGGGAGATGTATAGGGTTCGCCAGGCAGACTGAAGAGGGAAAGGCATTGCAGGCAGAGGGCCTGCCGTAGAAAAGGCCACATGGAGAGGAGCACTTGCGTGGGGGAGGGAGAATCCGGGGGGTCTCCGGGGACAGCTGAGCATGGTGGTGGCCCAGCTACCAGATTCCTTTTTCAGAATTTGAGGATGTTTGCAAGCTAACATACTAGAAGCCCTCTGAGTTGAGTGTAGTTCTTAGCCATCTGGGCTTTTGCACTCAGACCTGGCTTCCTGAGCCTCAGTTTGTCTGTCAAACAGGGATAACTCCTCTTGGAGTTGTTATGAGGATTAAATACGGTCAACAATAAGGCGCTTAGTCCCAGAGCCAGGTGCAGGTTAGGGCTCAGGAAGTGCTAGCTGTTGTTGTCAGAGTTAGTGCCTTATTTCTGCAGCACCTCTCAGAGTTCTGGATACACAATTGGCGCTCAAAACATTACCGTTAGTTGTCACTTCTCATCCTTCCCGCCCAGGATCCCGTGGTGACAGTAGAGGTCATCTCTCCATTCCTCTTCCACAGCCACCATAATGGTGGCCAAAGGAAAGTCAGCATACCATGCTAAAAGCTCAGGTTCTGAAGGTCAGACAGATGGAGGTCGAATCTCTGCTCTGCACCTTTCTAGCTGTGTGAGTTTGAGCAGGAACGCTAGTTGTCAGACCAGGCCGGTCGCGACTTCCTGGCTGTGGTGGCTAGCTGGGTCCCAGGACTTTCTGGAATGCTCTGAGATGATTTGTACAGGTGTGTGTGATTATCTTTTTTCAGAAGAGAATCCATAGGCCTTAATGAGTGTTTTCGGGCGGGGTGTGTGTGTGTGTGTGTGTGTCTGTCTGTCTGTCTCCAGGAAATGTGGAAAGCTTCTGAATGCTGCTCTGCTGGGACACAAGGTGGGATAGGAGAGCTGCTCAGGGGCCCCCCCACATGCAAACCCCTGCAAGGCGGGCACCTTCATCTTACCTGCCAATGGCTTCTAGAAGATGCTCTGTGTGTCTCTAGGCCAAGGGAGTGTTTGACTCAAGTTGCTGGAGTTGACGGTGACAAATCCTTTGCCCTCGTGCCACCTTCTTTGGGCAGTGGGCCGACATCTCCAACAAGGCCCACTTTCCCTCTTTGTCCCTCCCCAGATAGCCGTGCAGTCATGGAGAGTCCGGTCCTGCCTGTGTCTGTCTCACAGTCAACAAGAATTCAGCCCCTCATTGGATTGCTACTGATGTGATAGATGCATCATGCACTGTGTCATTGGGCAGTGACAACAACCAGTGAGGAGATGCTAGTGTACCCCATTGTACACACGCTAAAACCAGGGCTCGGAAAGGTTAAGCAGCTTGGCCCAAGTCACCCAGCTGGAGCTGGATGGAGTCCCTGGGCTTTCAGTTTGGTTCCCTGGAGAGGACCCTCCCCACTCGGGGTGGCCAGAAGCTGTTGACCCGGTGTTGCTGTCTCCTGAGACGCGAAGAAATGTTCATCCCAGCCTTATCTTGGACATCAGGAACTTTTTTTTTTTTTTAATGCCATCTTATGGGTGTCATTATGAGGGAGAAATGAGCACATGAAGCAAATTAGCTGTGTGATGATGTTCGTGGTCGGCATGCAGGCAAAATTTGGTTGTGTGGGGAGATAAAAGAGGGTTCTTCCTAATGACTAATATGTCTCCTTAAGTGTCCATGAGAGAGAGGTGCACAAGTGCTCACATCACGTCGGAGATGTTCTATTGTTCTGTTTGTTTTTTCATTACTCTGAAATGATTACTGCAAAAATTCTTAAATTGGATGCTTTTCAAAGAAGATTAAAGACCATAAGCAGAGGCTTGCAGCTGTGTAAAAAGGAGCCTGCATCTGTGTTGCTCAGGGAGGCTTTGGGTGGAGTAGGGCAGCTTCACCTTGGGCTCTCAGCGGGGGCCCTGGGGTGCCTCTGCCAGGCTCCCCCCCACGGGCCTGCATGGAGCTCACTTGGCATCTTGGGGCATTTCTTCCCTGGCCATCCTTTTGGCATGATGTAACTGAAGCCTCCTAAATGCATTTCAATGGGGGACGGGTCCTCATGGTACCAAGGGAAGGGTGCTGAGGCATACTTTTGCGTCAGCAACTGCCTGAGAATTTGTAGCTGTTTGACTAAGGATCAGCTCTAATTAGAGAGTCTGGTATTCATTATCCACATATTTTGGTAGTGGTTAGAAAGTTTTGTTTCTTGAGTGAGGAGACAAGTATTTGTACTCCTGGTGTTGCCTGCAAGGTTGTCCCAGGATCACTGGGGGAGGGTAGGGGAAAAGCTTTGCATTGTTGTGCAAATGAGTTAAAGGGCCCATTAAACTCAGAAAGAGGAATACTTTGGGGCAAAAGGAGGAGTTGTCCTTTAGAGTACTTTACCAACCTCCTTCTCTGAGAATTGCCCCAAGGTACACTCACTGGTCCACAGTGGACACCCAGCTAGGGGAAAACTATCTGGGTAGTGGCCTAATCACGTTCGCTTTCGGTTTGAATTCTTTTGCGTGTAATGGCAAAAACTTCATCTTAAAGCGGCTTGAATACAACAGTTAGTTGATGGGCTTCTGAGCTGAAGGGTTTAGGTATGGCTTGATCCACAGGCTGTGTGCCTTCCCCCCTCCACCACCACCACCCGCAGTTCTGCTTCCCTCTGTAATGGCTTTATTCTCTGGTAGGTTCCCCTTCTTGTGGTCATCAGCAGCTCTGAGCTCATATCCTTACAGGCCAAGAATAACTAAAAAAACCCTCTCAGCTCTTTCCCAGTCACACACACTCTAGATTGGCCTGGCATGGGTGCAATGCCTGTGCTGTGGTGCAGGTGGGCTTTGACTGGCCACACCTTCCTCTTGTACCTGCCTGTGGGCTGAGAGCGGGCGTGGGATTCATGGGAAGCACAGACACTGAGGTCGGGTGGGGAGTGGGTCCCTGGAGGAGAACTGAGCTGTTGACGCAGGCAGTGAGGGACAGCCATGTTCACCCCAGGTGCTCTCTCCTGGAACCTTCGGGATTGGGCAGGCTTGACTGGGCTGCTCTGAATGTCTCTAGGGCTGGGTTTGAGAGGTGTCCTATTTGGACCGTGAGCTCGGAAGTCGAGAAAGCAAGCTGTGGAGAGACCGAGTAGAATTGAGTGGGCGCACACAGAGAGCAGGCGAGCGTGGACTCTGCAGCCACCTGCCCCCTTCTGCATGGCTTTGTGGCTCCTGGTCCAGCCCCGCAGAAGGCCCAGCAGAACTGCCAGCCCTTGGCGCTCCGAGATGCCCTTGTGTCCTTCCAGTAAGTGTGCATTTCCTGGAAGGCATCATGAATCGGTTTCTCTTCTTGGTCATGAAGAGTCCATGACTAGGAAGACAAGGGCCAGGGACACCGTTAGACCAGCTCACAGGGTTTCTCTGCAGGAGAGAGGCACCCAGCTCCTGGTCTCAGTGGGGATGGAGGTGCCAGAGCAGAAGCACGATGAGACAGAGCCGAGTCTGGTATGAGTATATACTGAAGGAAGCTATCAGTTCCTTAAAGGACAGTTAGCAGCAGTAGGAGAAGGAGGGTCATTCTTAATCACATTAGAAAGTGACATGCTTTCCTTGCTGAATCATTTCCTTGCTGATGGATGGCCTCCCTACCCCATTCGTTTATACAAGAGCTGCTTGCCTGCGAGACACTTGGTCACACAGCCCACATCTTGGGAGGCCAGATGCAGTGGTCCCAGCGGAGCTGAAGCTTTTCATTCAGAAGCCCTGAGACCATCGGGGGGTAGCCATTTCTTTGCTGCCTGCAGAGTTGAGTGCACTGCTTGTTCAGATGCCACATTCTCTCATAACGATTTCTTTCTTACTCATCTTCTCAATATTTGATGTGGGAAGGGCTTGGTGTAATCAAGCAAAGCAGAAAACTCCTCCTGTAGCTTTGGCCTGGATAGCCGCCCCCCTCCCTCGGGCTGCCCTCCCTCCTCTTTCAAGGCTGCGCTTAGACATTATCACCCCCGCCAGGAAGCCTTCCTTGATGCCTTCCACACTGAATTATATGCCCGTTCTTGCCTCCTGGCCTCCTTTGCTTCCCTTTGTCATAACTTATTCCCCCAGACTGCAGTTTCTGTTTTTCCGTCTGCCTCACAAACGTGTGACCTTCTTGAGAGCAGGCACCTAGCTTTTGCTGATAACAGCTAACTTCTGTTAAATATTTACATGCCGAGCAGAGTGGCTGATCTTAGACACAATTCTAGAAGGTAAGTGCTAGAATTGTCTTTACATTAAGAAATTAGGGCACGCAGAGAGGCTTACTAAATTACTTATGGCCATATAGCTAAATGGAGGAGGTGAAGTCAGTATTTGAATCCAGGCATTCCTTGTCCCCAGACCGTGCTCAGAATCATCGCTCCAACCATTGGCCCACCTCTGTCTCTGTGCTTGCAGCCAGCACAGGGCCTGGGCATAGTAGGTGCTCAGTAAGCACGGGGTGGCCCGCAGGAGCTTGGAATGCCCAGAGCTGGATGTGCTATGAATGCCCTGCTCAGCACGGAAGGACAGTATCTGAGGGGCTTTTGCTGTTTTTATTCCTGAGAGCGAGAGGCATGCAGTCAGAGCCTGTTCTCACCACAGCCCTTCCCCTCATCAGGACAAAGAGATCAACTCTGGTTTTGAAACTTATTTCCCCCACCGACAGCTTTCTGCAAGGCTTTATTTAGTTCTGAGCATACAGAGTAAAAACAAACAAACAAACAAACAAAAAACAAAAAACTTCCAATCTATCACAGCAGTATCATCCCCTGTTGGGGCCCAGAACAAGTTTAGAGCCTCAGATCTTCCAAAAGGGTTTTACTTTAAATTGGCCTGTATTGAATTCAGTCAGTATGGAGATCAATAGGCAAAAGCCTCCTGGGCTCAGCTCTGGCTTCCCACGGGAGTGGGCCACTCTGCTGGGTCTCCTGCCCCAGGGAGGGCTGCCTGCTCCCCAGTCTTCAGTGAGTCCTCCCCTCCTCAGCCCCTGCTGGCTCTGTGGCCCAGATCCCCGCCCCTCCTTCCCCAGCCTGTTCCCTGGGGAGGTTTCCTCTTTCTTCCTAAATGACAGATAGTCCTTTTGTTTCTGGAGGTGGCCATGCTTTTCAGATTGTGTCTATATTTAAAACCGTGTCCGATTGTATTTGGAGAAAAGGAGGGTCAGCTCTGCACTGTCTTCAGTGTCCACCAGAAGTCCCGCTTACTTGAAAAATGTCTTAATTTTTCTATTACCAAAGTCACTATTCAGTAGAGGAAAGAAATGTGGAAAACTCAGAAAACGTTAAACCATACAGATAATAAAAATCCATCAACGTGAAGAAATAACCACTGCAAATGTTTTGATTAGAATCCTTCTGGTCTTATTTTCAGGGATATAATTGCACACATTCATACATGTGATTGGAATCTTACTTTTCAATACATCATAAGTAAACCCTAAATTAACTTACTTCAGAATAAGCAGATATCCAGCTTCTGCTTCCCTTTCCCCTATCCCAGGAACACTTGGCTAGTATTAGTATCTGGGAAGAAAGATGCTGAAGACTTTGCTACAGAGTAACCAGGTTTCAGCAAGAGACTGTGTCTCTCAGAGCACAGGGCTAAGGGGGTACAGTGTACATGACTCAAATATCTAGACTGCAACGTGTGACCAGCGGATGAAGTCATACTTCCTTTTAAAATTCCCTGAATATGATCATTGGAGCCCCCAGTGGCTTGATTGCCGGAAATTAGCTCCCATCAAAATGGCTCCAGCTATTTCTGAGTTTTCCAGGGACTGTCTCATGTGCACTCGGGGCCTCGCCCCTTGTGATTTTCTCCGTGGTCCCTGATGTCGCTGCCCGTGCTGAAGAGGACCATCCTTAGGCTGCCAGGCTCCTGCGCCCAGGCTCCTGCACCCAGCTGCGCACCAAGGATCACTGGTGCTCCGGCTTGGGGTAGGGGAGGGAGTACAGTGCTGTCTCTTCCCTGCTCTTCAAACCCAAATATGACAGCTGGGGCTGTTCCTTATGTTCCTTCAGCGCAACCAATACCAGGCTAGAACTTTTAATAAAACCATGCCAACCGTGGAGGGATCATGGCCGAGAAATATGACATGAGGGGAACTCTCAGTTACGGCTCCTAGACCGAGCTCTCCTCATCCAGGCCCACCTTCAGGGGTTTTTGAAGCCTGTCTCCCTGCCTCGCTTCTGGTGCCCGACTTCCTTGAGAGGGCTTGCTTACCGCCCCACCACGGGAGGCTTCCACATGGCCCCCAAAGCCTGCAACCATGAACCCCAGAGCACGGGCAGCTTCACACTGGTCTCCTCCTTAACTCTCTGGCAGAGGCTGGGGTTAGCAGTGGTTGGAACTGCAGGGAGCTGCAGGGGCCATCTTGCTGAGCGGGGTGGGGGTCGGGGGGTCCTCGGTGGACTCTGAGGGGATTGGAAGATCCGTTACCTTAGCAGGGGTGGCATGACTTGGAGACCGGGCCCCTGAGTCCTCCGCGACAGCCCGTCCTGCATCTGGCTCTCATCCGAAGTGGTCCCGCCCATGATTTTATCTCATGCCAGGCTTTATTTTCGAGACAAAGTTGTGAGTTGGCGGGTCAGGAACTCAGAGGGACCGGAGTCCCCACCTTTTTCACTAGTGACCCTAGGTCTTGAAGGGGGGAGGCAGGGTCTCGAAGGGAGAGTGGATGCCCTGAACCCTGGGTCCAGTTCCCATCACTGCAGAAAGCACGCGGGTGCAATCCGGTGGGAAGGCTGATCTCTGGGTACTACTAGCCTTCCGCTTGTGGAACTGTCGAGACTGCTATGCAGTGTCAGAGACAGCAGAACTTGAGCTGGAGTATAGTGAGCGGGGCCTGTGTGCCACGATCCTCTCCCTGAAGAAGCCGTCTGCTGCTCAGCCGGTGTCCGTGATTGTGGTGTCGCGTTCCGGGTAGCGCAGAGGCTGGGCTGGGTCCGGTCCACTTGGAAGGTGCCCATTCGCTTTCCTTCTTGGAAAGGTATGCAGGGGCTTGTGCCGGCAATTCTTAGCGTAGACTGCCATTCCTGCTTCACTGGCCTGCCGAGGTTATATAACCCCGGGCACTAAAAAGTCATTTTTTCTCCAGCCAAGTTATTTATTTTATTCTTGGCATCGGGCTGCCGTGATATCACTCCATCAACGTGGTCATATGGTAATTCAGGCATTTGGTTCTAGCAATGAGGACACTTATAGTTAATAACACATGAAGCCATTTCATTAAAAGGGAAGTTTTGTTAGGACACATTAACACAGGCCGCCAACCAAAACACAAATCATTTCATTCCTTGGATATTAAGGAAGTAAAATGAATTAGGGACCTAAAGCCATTTTTAAAAAAAGAAGCTTTGTTATCCTAATATCCTCTGACTGTCTTTGCATTTAAGCATGTGGCAGAAGGGCATTGCAGTTCAGAGCTGATAGCACGCTCTTCCTCTCAGTTACAGACGACGTGGCTCTTGGGTGTAGCATCAACTCAAGGACCTATTCGACTCCCACCTCCCCCTCACATTAGGCATATCTCTTGGTTGTTCCGAGTCTCTGTTTTAGGGCCTAAAATTGCAGGGCCTTGGTGAAAATTGTAGGTAAAATCTGTGGCACTAAATGTTACATTTCCTGTAAGTCCAAAGAAGTTCACCCCATCGAATATCACACATAAAGAAGCATTCGGTGCCTTGGTGTGGGAGTTTGGATCATTAAAAAGGGGCCTGAAGTTTGAAATGGAGAGGCATGCATTGGGCTGATGCTGAAGAAAGCAGGGCAGCCTGGCGTTTTGTTTCCCAAAACCAGCTGTGTGTAAATAAATGAGCCATCATCCCTGAGCTCTTGCTGTACTCCCATCAGCAGTTTCTGTCTAGGGTCTGATCCCCGGCGGTAACCATGAAGTACCTTTGTGAGGTCCTCCTCCTAAAATAGCACTCTCGTCCACGACCCTTGGTGCTGGTGTGACAAGGGCTGTGTAAATACCAGGCTAGCCCACAGCCTGCCGAGAGACGGCGTACCGAGGTCCTCCTTCATCAGCAGCCCCAAGATCGCTTCCCCGGCTGTGCTGCAGGACTTGAAAACCCTCCCAAGAAGGTCACACACTGAACTCTGCTGCTTCTGTTGACAGTTTTTTGGAAGCAAAGGAGAGGCTTAACTGCCCAACCCACAGGCTCTACATTATGTTTGTGATTCCTCGCCTGCCTAGCATTTGACAAATAATTAGGCATGGTAATTACCTGCTGTAATTTTGTGATTACACATCTTATAATTACCCCTAATTCTGTAATAGGGAAGTTCATGTACACAAAGGCAGACAGCAATGAAGGTGATGGTGTCACGGTGTGAGCAGTGCCTGCCAGGCCCAGGCCAGGCCCAGCATCTCACAGCCACGCTGCAAAACGCTGTTGTCCCCATTATACAGATGGAGAAGCTGAGTCCTGAGGTGGAGTACCGCCTGCAGGGGCACAGCTAGCCAGGGGAAGGGCTGGAATTTGAACGCCGGCCCGTCTCCCTGTGCAGCCCCGGGCCTTCTACTGTGTCCTTCTGCTTCTGCAGAGGAGGCCTCGGGTGTCCCTGAGGTCAGCGTGTGCCTCTGCTTGGCAGAGCCTTGAAGTAGATTCGGAACCTTAGGCCACTGAAAAGCAGCTTTTAAATCTTCATTCCCCCTCTCCCCTAGTCCTCCTTTATATGTGTTTATGCATATATCTGTACATACATACATGTGTGGTGTATGTGTGTGTGTATATAACTCTCCATATTTAGTCGAGGCTTGAAGAGGTGAATTAACTTACCCAGGATCGCTTGGCTAGCAAGAGATGGAGCTGGAATTCGAACGCACATCTGTCCAAGGCCAGAGTCTAATCTCTGGACTCCTCCCCTCAACACTGACCTCTAATTACGTGTCAGGTCCTCATGGATGCTCACCCACTACAGTCTCCTTAAGACCTCCTGGGAACGTAAATTTGGGTAAAAGCTCAATCTCCTGAGAATAGTGTAGGCATGGCTTTGGGTGGAAGGGCTTTTGCTTTGAATTCTAGGTTTAATATAAATATCAGGTGCATAAATCCCACGTTTATCGTTCAGTGGATCTTTACTTCTGTATATATCCGTGTGAGTACTGCCTGGAGATACAGGGCATTTCCCACAGCCAGAAGGTGCTTTGTGCCTTTTTTTTGGGTTCTGTGTAAGAATCCTTGCCGGCCTGTAAGGTCATGAAGATACTCTCGTATGTTTTCTCCTCGTAGCTTTATCATTTTAACTTCCCATTGAGATCTGTGATCCCAAAAGATATAAGTGCAGAAGCCAAGCGCATGAATGCCCGTAGCTGCCTTACCCATAACAGCCCCAACTGGAAACAAGCCGAATGCCCACCCCAGCAGAACAGGTAGACAGCCTGGGGTGTGTGTTCCTACAGTGGGACGTACTACATGACGGTGAACGACACGTGGGTGCTATGCCCTGTAGCATGGAGATACCACACAAACACCGTATGGAGTGAAAGAAACCAGACACAAAGGAGCCTGCTATGTATTAGATGAAGTTCAAAAACAGGTGAAGAAACCGGGGCGGGGGGTGATGTGCAGAGAGTGCTCAGCAGAGGAGGCCGGTGGCATTGACTAGTAAGAGGGGCATGCAGGGGCAGGTAGGAATGCTCCAGCAGATGTTGCTAATCTTCTAAATGGAAGTGTTTCTGGAGGCCCTGTCTACACAAGAGTTGGTTGTGGATTCAGTTCATTGAGGGTGTAAAGTCCCACCCCCTCCTTTTACCCCATGTTGTTATAGGCACTGTGAGGGTAATTCTTCCCAATAGAAAAGAAACCTCCAGATGCAAATTTCCTGTTAAAACAGAGAAGAGAGGGTTTGCCCTGATTCCTGATTGCAAATATTACCCTCCTATTTTATTTTTCTTTTGCTGAGTCGAGGACATTACACTTGAAGTGGCTTTTTTATTGCTTGCTTTAGAAGGGAACGTGCTTTTGCTGGAAGAGGTCAATTCTTGTTATTCCTCTAAGGAATTATTATCTTTTTGGCTCAAGCAGAAGGAATTGGGGCCTATCAAACTGAATTTGGAGAGGGGAGCCCTTAAAATAGAAACTAAAATCCAAAGAGTTTTGGACATAAGCACTTTTAATTCTTCAGTGAAATAAATGCACAATTGGGTTAAGTGTAATTCAGGGACAACTAAATTTTCAGAGACTGTTTTCCAATTGTGGATGCTAAAAGCATTGCTGTTGAGGATGGACCATCGAGGTAGTTTGGCAGTTTTGATGGCATTAGGAGGAGACATGTGAAGGCACGATTGGAGCGTGTGGTACCAAAGGGACTGTTCCAAGGACATCTGATCTGCCTAGGAAAGGGGCAGGTGGGCCACAGAGCTATCGAGTAGGGACCTTCCTTGCCATGTGCTAGTCCCAGCTGCCAGCACGGCTGGCTTGGGATTCCTGGGATCCTGGGGAGCCTTGAGGACTGTGGCGCCGTGCTATAGTGGAAAGTGCCAGGCCTTGGCATCAGGCAGACCCGAGTTCTCCCAGGCAAGTGACCTACCCTCTCTGAGCCCATGTCAGCATCTGTAGAAGGAGCAGGTTCCCCATTCCCCATCTGCCTTGCAGGTTGAGATGAGGATGGAGGAGGAGGCCTGTGTAGTGCCTGGCACAGGACCCAGCACACAGTAGGTGCCTTGTGAAGGGCAAGCAGGAGCGTTGAAGAGAATTATATTTTATTGGAGTTCTGAAAAAAATTTTTACTCCCTTGGGTCTGGCAGTGGGCCACTCCACTCTTGCTGAATTTCTCATAGAGCATCATAACTTCGTCTGCCAATCGAGGAGGTTCGGATTTGACCAGCGTCCAGACAACAGCAGAAACGGAGAATGGGTGCTTTGAGAAGAGCAGCTAGAGCCTGTTGCAGTGGCCCAGGCAGAGGGGTGGGTTGTTAGGCCCTGTTGTTCAGTACCTGGACATGTGGGTGAAAGAACGGGACTGGTCAAAGGTGATGCCCAGGTCTCTGGCTCAAACAACTCTGGTTCATTCCCTGAGAAAGTAAGGTCCCAAGAAGAGGGAGGAGTGGAGTTGCAGTGGAGGTCATGGGTTCAGATGTAGACATGATGAGCTTTATCGAGTCTGGATCTGGAGCCCCTATCAGAGGTCCAAACTAAAGATACAGATTTGACCTAAAAAGGAAGTTGGAGTCAGATGTTCGTGTAGGGGAGAGGAGCGTAGGGAGTGAGAACCTCCATCTCTGGCATGGGCAAAAGAGGAGGTGCCCACATGGAAGAGCAAGAAGGGGCCATCAGAGAAACAGGGACTCATCACTTTCATGGAAGGAAGCCATAGGCTCTTGAATGTATTATGAAGAACTGAGAGTCATAATTTACCAGTCATGTTAGAGATGCCCGTTTTTACCATTATGTTAGAGGTTTTAAGATGTGCATTGACATTTGCTACTTGCAGGTTCCACTCGCTGCTTGTCATTGGAGATTTTACTCTCCAGGCTCTTCTTAACTCATGCAGTTTTTAAAAATGCATTAATCTACTGTTTTCCCTTCCAATGTAGTTGCTGTGTGTTTCTGGATGGTATTAGGGCCTATAAAAAGCTGAAGAGACAGCCCTCACAATGTGTACCCCCAGAATGGTCTCTCGAGAGCTCCATCTTGATGAAACTAAGGAAGTTTTATGCTCCACTTGTGCCTACCCCATCTGGATGTGACCTTCCATCCAGCTGGGTTGATGTCAACCCCGGCCCCTCCCTCCTTCCCCAGATTTATTTCCACGTCCTCTGTGGGGGGGTCTGCGTGATCCCAGGCCTAGCTGCGCTGCTCGTGTGTCTGAGTGTTCCCAGCACCGCTGTTAGTCAGTTCCATATTATAGGGGAGGAGACCCATAGTCAGGAGGCTGCGCTAAGTCTGTGCTTTACCTCAGGGGTTCCCCAAGTGGCCTGCTATCTTAGTCCATTCGGTCTGCTCTCGCAAACCACGGTAGCCTGAGGGGCTAAAATACTTTATCGCTCCTAGTTTGGAGGCTGGGGAGTCCAAGATCAAGCATCAGCAGGTTTGGTGTCTGGTGAGAGCCTGCTCTCTGATTCAAACACAGCATCTTTACACTGTGTCCTCACGTGGTAGAGGGGGCAAGGGAGCTCTGTGGGGTCTCTCTTACATGGGCACTAATCCCATTCATGAGGGCCCCACCCTCATGACCTCATGACCTTCCAAAGGCCCATCTCCTCACACAGTCACGTCCGGGGTTAGGATTTCAACGTACGAATTCTAGGGGGACACAGACATTCAGACCCTAATGTCCACTCATCAGAATCACTATGGAAGCTTTAGAGCACGACGGATTCCTGAGTCCCAGAGGGTTAATGCATCCCAGCCAGCAGCTGGTAGTATTTGGAAAGCACTGCCCCTTTCTACACCAGATCTTGGATGTGTCCGTGGGGAACTAACAGTAATGAGTACTGAGTATCTAGATTGGGGGTTGGCAACATGCTTTTTTGTAAAGGGCCAGAAAATAAACATTTTCAGCTTTGCAGGCCATATGCTCTTTGTTGGAACCACTCACTTCTGCCGTTATATTTCAGAAGCAGCTATAAACAATAGGTAAATAAATGGATGTGGCTGGATTTGGCTCATGGGCCGTAGTTTACCTCTACTGATCTAGGTAATTAACCTTGTGCATGATGATCAGACAAGCAGTTGAACTTGCCACTCTCCAGGGGATACTTGGATTTGTGTAACAATATACTACAGGCAGATAGAGTCCATTCAAGATGTGGCAGGTTGGAGCTGCATTCAGCCACCAGGACACAGACCTCTAAATTCAAGATGAATAACTCTCTTTTGTTAGAAAAAATTTTTTGAGTAGATAGTCTAGTAATTGATGTGGTGGCTCCATAATGACATCAGAGACCCACAGTCCCTTCTGTCTTTTTCCATAATTGAGATGATCTCGTGAATACAAAATGTCTGTTGGAGCTCCAGTCATCATCACATTTGTGAGAAAGAAAGAAGAAAGGAAGGAGGGTAAAAGGGCACTATTAGCTAAGTCAAATCTCTCCTGAGGGCTTCCTTAGAAGTCCCAGTGATTTTTGCTTACATCTCATTAGTTGCTCTTACCTTGAGGTAGGCAGGAAAGTGTTTGTTTGTTTGTTTTGGGTTTTTGTTGTTGTTGTTTTGTTCTTGAACACATTGCTATCCCCAGAAGTACTTGGGGAAAATGGAGACCAGTTCGGCAACTAGCACCTGCTGTGACCCAGGAGAACCCAAAGAATGCCCCAAATGTGCTGCGTTAAAGTCCCCTGAGCTCCATCCGTTGGGTTTATTTGCTAACTGATCCATCGTGTCTCAGTTTATAGAGACTGTGAAAGCCTGAAGTCCCTTTTCTCCACAACTTGCCAGGTCCTTCCAGATGCTTCTGGAGTCTTATAATTGGGATAACAGTCCCATCCGTCATCATACCACTGCTTGGACACCCCGTGCCAAGAAGCCTTTTGCACTAAACCTTTTCTTCTTGGCAGCTTTTTTTCCCTTTGGAAATCTGTCTTCCCCTCCTTTGTATCTGCTGGAAGTCTGCTTCCTGGGGTCATCCAGAAAACGTCACCTTGGTCTTTCCTCTCAGATCTTTGCCCCCTCCACCCTGAGGCTCAGATTGTTACCCTTTATTGTCTTCCTCATAATTTGGCTGCAGACTCTCTGCTCGGCCTTAGAGTGTGTGAACCACTTGGGTTCTTGTTCTGAGCAGTGCATCTGGGGTGGAGCCTGAAATGCTGCCTTCCTGACATCTTCCCACGGGATGCCGATGCTGCTGGCCCGCGGACAGCCCTTTGAGGAGCATGTGATCTGGGTCTTTCTGAACATATTTCCATTCATCTTTTAGTAGGTGGCAACCAAAACCTAACTAAGTTGGTATGGTCGATGTAGAATAGAGCAAGATTTCCAGCTCATTTATCCCAGAAGTTATCCTATACCTTTTAACAAGGTCTAAAAGGACATAGGCTTTTTTGGTGCTTTCCCACGTTATTTCCTTAGCTCAGATTTACTAAAGTCTGGAAGTCTTTGTCCCACAGGCCACCCCTGTGCCATATTTCCCCATCTTTTACTTACGGGGTTGGTTTTTCAGATTTTATTGTAAAACCTGACACTGATCTTTTTGAATTTCATCAACGTTGGATTAGATTCATCCCTCAGGCCAGTTGAGATCACTTGATATCTGTCATCCAGTATATGTGTTGTCTCTCTCAGCTTGGAGGCTTCTAACTAACTTGACAGGCCTCTGTTTTTCTATCTCATTCCCCTGGAAACCTTCTGTCCCTTAATTAGAGTTCTTTGGTTTAAATCATCCGTCCTTCATCTTGTTGACAAGAGTATTACAGGAGACCGTGACAGTCGTCTTGCCAAAGTTCGGGTATGTGATGTCTGCATTTGGGAATACTGGGTGGTTTTCATGTAGATGCAGAATTATCACTCACATCACAGATGCCTCTTTTTATTATATTAGAGGTTTTTAAGGTGTGTATTGGCATTTACTGATTACAGATTTACACTAGCTATATATCATCGGGAACTTTACTCTCTGGGATATTCTTGTATGATTTTTTAAAATGCATCGATCTCTCTCCCACTTCTCTTTTCCCTTGAGATGTAATTGCTGTGTGTCCCTGGAAGGTGTTAGGGCCTGTGAAAAGCTGAAGAAACAGCCCTTAACCCTGTGTACCCCCAGAATGGTCTCTCGAGAGTCCCATCTTGATTGAAACTAAGTAAGTTTTATGCCCCAGTGGTGCTTATCCCATCTGGATGTGACCATCCATCCAGTTCAGGTTGATGTCAACCCTGGCCCCTCCCTCCCTCTCCAGCTTGATTTCCAAGTCCTCTGTGCGGTGGTCTGCGTGATTCCAGGCCTAGCTACGCTGCTTGTATGTCCCAGTGTTCCTTGGAAGGAGGTGCTGTTAATCAGCTGCATCTTACAGATGAGGAAATGCATAGCCTGAGAGGAGGCAGGCTCTCACCAGCAGTCTCTCACCGCTATAATATGCATGTGACAAAAGTATGAGCACCATCTCTGAAATCAGCTAGACTGTTGATCTCTGCAGATACTGGGAAGTGATACACAGGGTGTTGTTCCCATAACCTGCCTGATTTATTCTTTCAACCTCTTTGTTGACTCACTACCACTGAGGCCCTTCCCTACTAGGCATTGGGCATCTGGTGGCTTGGAAGATGGATGTGGCTCCCTGCTCTTTTATGGGTAAAGCATGACCAAAATCCCACCCCTTTGTAATGAGAGCTTTTTTTCTTTTTTTTTTTAAGATTTACTTATGTTAGAGAGGTGTGGGGACAGAGGGAGAAGGAGAGAGTCCCAGGCAGACTCCGTGCTGAGTGCAGAGCCCATCGTGGGGCTTGATCCCACCACCCTGAGATCAGGACCTGAGCCGAAATCAAGAGTTGGATGCCCAACCGACTGAGCCCCCCTCCCCCCACCAGGTGCCCTTGTAACGAGAGCTTTAAGAGAGATTTACATTTTCTTTCTCTTTCCCTTTCTTGCCAGGTCTACATCCGGATAAAAGATGATGAGTGGAATGTCTATCGGCGCTACACAGAGTTCAGGAGTTTGCACCACAAGTTACAGAGCAAGTACCCTCAAGTGAGGGGCTACAACTTCCCACCCAAAAAGGCCATTGGGAACAAGGTACTGTCACTGCGGGGAACCAGGTAGCTCACGCACCGGTGCCTGATTTGCACACACATGCTTCTGTAGCCCGTGACTCAGAAGTTGGATAATACAAGAGAAAATAGGGACAGAGAAAACAGTCATAATTCCATCACTTAAAGACAAGCGCGTTATGTTTTGTTTGTGGGCGTCCTCTTAATTCTCTAGGGCAGGGGTCGGCAAGCATGTCCTGTTAAAGGGCCAGAGAGGAATAATTTTTGGCTTTGTGGATCACAGCACCTTATCTGAAAGTACTCAGCTGTGCCCTTGTAGTGTGAAAGCCGCCACAGCTGGTGTGGGCACAGATGGGCGTGGCTGTGTGCCAATAAAACTTTATTCGTAAGCATAGGTGGCAGCTCGGTTTGGCGGATGCATCATAGTTTGCTGACCCCTGTTGTGGGCCAAAACGATGTTTTCCGGTTTTTACCCATAGTTATGATACTTACTTGGACTCATGGTCGTGGGGTTATTTCCCAGTAAAGTTTTCTCAGAGGAGCTTCCTTCGGGTATAGGGTTACTTCCCTTAGGAAGGTTGAGAATTGATAATGACCTGATTTGTTTCCAGGTATTCATCCAGGCACCCTGGAGAAGGGAGGGGCTAGCCCTCCACGAGGCTGCTGGTTGATGAGGGCTCGTTCCTCCAGCAGGTGTCTACTGAGCACCATTACAGAGCACAGTACAAGGGGCTGGAGCCCAGGCCCCAGGAGGACAGGCCTGGGCCTGGCGTGGGGCCTCGCATTGTCTGCTCTTAGCCTGGTGGCATCATTTTGTCATCCCTCACATTAGCTTAGCGCAGCGGTTCTCCCTCTTGGCTGCACTTGGAATCACATGGGGAGCTTTCAAAGCTTCTGAGACCTGTAGGCCTCCACTCCCATTAGGATTTAAGGTCTGGAGTAAGGCAGGGGTCCTGAGGGCTTTCAGATGTCTCCAGGCGGTTCCAGCACGCAGCCCAGCTGGAGAACCCCTGGCTTCGAGTCCGGTAGGACACGGTGACAGGTGCACAATTGCAGTATATTAACTAGTCTGGCAGGGGCAGTTCGGCCAGAGGAGGTGAGGTCATGACCCTGCTGAGGACAGGTGAGAGAGAAGCTGGGCCTTGTTGTTAGGGAGATCCCTCTACCACCGTGGTTCTCAGAGTGTGGCCCCTGACCAGCAGTAGCAGCGTCGTTAGAAATACTGATTGCCAGGCCCTGTCCCTGACCTACTGAAATACAAGCTCTGGGGCTGGCGGCCCAGAAATCTGGTTTCGATCTGTGTGGTGCTGATGCCCGAGCAAGCATGAGGACCGTGGTGCTCTCACATTGACAGAGCCGTGTGGCAGCTTCCCTATGTGATGCATTTCCTAGTTTCTCTCTCGACAGAGGCACCTGGCTAGGGTCTCCTTGGATCTTTCTCGCGGAAAACCAGAGCAAGTGTGGCCGTACCCACTGCCAACACTTGGGAGTTCCACAGGGAAAACTCTTACTGACTGTTCTGTTTACATGTTCGTGTATTTCTGTGCTTAAACCAGATTAGAAACCTGATCACGTCAGGGTCTGTTAGATCTTAATTAAAACTGTTATAAAGCAGGTTTATCTGAGGCCTAGAATAAATGTGTCATTCCATTTTTTTCTGAAGATAAGTGGAGTTCAGCCCATAAAAACGGAAGACTGAGAAGTTCTACACTTGTTCATAGCAAGAAGGACAATAATTCTTATGAAAAGAGGGGGAAAATTATATACTGATTTAATCTAATGACTTGCAAGCTCATACAGATCTTGGGACCCATCCAGAACATCTTAAAATGTCATAAAACAAAACTCTGCCTAACCAACGTAGTATCATTATAAGATAGTCTCATTTGCAGAAAGCATTATGCTGAAGCAGCCTTTCCATGATACCTTCTCTGGGGAACGCGGCTTATCTGTATCTCACTAAGGGAAATGAGTGCAAGGGGGAGCTAGGGATATTCCGATGGTGAGACGTCTTGTGTTTTTGTTTCTAGCGGCTGCCAAGGTGGCACCCACTGTGTGGTCTAAAAACAAATTTAGGGCGCCTGGGTGGCTCAGGTGGTTAAGCGTCTGCCTTCGGCTCAGGTCATGATCCTGGAGTCCTGGGATCGAGTCCCACATCGGGCTCCCTGCTCCTTGGGAGCCTGCTTCTCCCTCTGCCTCTCTCTCTCTCTCTCTCTGTCTCTCATGAACAAATAAATAAAATCTTAAAAAAAATAAAAAATAAAAACACAAATTTATTATCTTATCAGTTGTGGAGGTTGGAAGTCCAGAATCTGTCTCCCTGGGCTAAATTCAAGTTGTTGGGAAGGGGCTTGTTCTTTTTGGAGGCTCCAGAGGGGAATCCTTTCCTTTTCTAGCTTCTGGAGGCTGCCTGCATTCCTTAGCTTGTGGCCTCCTGTGTCTTCAAAGCCAGCAACCACCTGACTCTGACCTCGCCTCCTGTCACAGAGTCCCCTCTCCTTTTGTGACTCCTCTCCCTCTTCTAAGGACCCTGGCAGCGATGGTGGGCCCACCCAATAAGACCCAAGAATCTTCTAGCTCAGCATCCTTAACAAATCCTCAGAGTCCCTTTGGCCAAGTAAGGTGAGATACTGTCAAGTTCTGGTATTAGGCAACTTTGGGGGCCACACATTGCCACGTGCTTTCTCGGCAGACCAAAGCAACTCCCTCCCCACCTTGGATCTCGAGGCAAGCCTTAGAGCTACTGCAAACTTACTTAAGACAAACCTACCCACCACCACCACCACCCAGGAGCAGGGACTGCACTGACATTCCCCTCTGAGGTGGGCCATCCCCAGCCCTGCTTCACGTTCTCCCATCCTTGTCAATCCTGGGACTGACTCTCAGCAGCAGTGGGCTTTTGCCCCGTGAAATCTGTGTCAGTAGGGTACTATCCGTCCCCCCGCCCCCACCCTCACCCCCATACCCAGTGCAACACTGTGAATAAAGGAGCTTGGGCATTAAAGGCTTACTGACTTGCTGGGTGTGGCCCAGTGATGGCCGGCTTGTACAGATGCCCCGGCCTGCTGGTCCTTTACTAGATTGTTGGTCCTGCTCCCCATGGTCAGGGGTGGACCTGATAGTTTCCTCTGTTGCTCAGGAAGCTGACAGCTCATGAGCAGTCATGGGGCCTCTTGTCTAAGCCTATGCGGCCTTCTGCCTTCAAATTGGCTCGCTGGCCATGACTATACTTTGATGCCCTCTCTCCCTGCGCGTTTGGCTGAGACATACCCACTTTCCTTAAGTATGCTTTGGCTGCTACCCAGGACAGAGCTGAGGGTTTATCTGGTTTTCAAGGGCAGATTGAGTCAGCCTGCAGGACTGCAACATCCAGCAAAGGCTACTGATGAAGTCTGTTAAGAGACAAAGCCCGCACTGGCTCCAACCAAGCCTATGGGCTCAAGGTACCTGCCTTGATACCCCGAAGACAAGTTCTCTAGTGAGTTTCTATTCTAAATCGGTCCAGAAAAGTCAACCATGTCAGCATCTTTTCCTTGATTAGGTCACTTCAAGAACGTCTCACTTGCCACTTGTACTATTAATGTACACAGACATGACTTCTTTATGTGGATTGAGTTACATGGACCTTGCTACTGTAAGCCTTGCACCCATTAAGTGATTCAATCCACAATCCACAGAGCTGGATAGTATTTAAAAAAATATTAACCAGAGTTTAGTTTTTTTGAATTTGCCGTATGAGTATATTTCTAGCCTGAATTTCTAGGTGTTTTCCTAACACTGTCTCCATGGTTCGTGATCTCCCAACTGTAGAATTAAAATGTCATCTTAATCCAAGTTTTAACTTTTTAAAAAAATTACTTATTTTAGAGAGAAAAAGAGAGAGAAGAGAGCGAGTGAGCAAGCGTATGAGTGATAGGGAGGGGCAGAGGGAGAGATTCTCAAGCAGACTCCTCGCTGAGCGTGGAGCCCAATGCGGGGCTCAATCCCACGACCTATGAGATCATGACCTGAGCCAAAACCAAGAGTCGGACGCTTAACCGACTGAACCACCCAGGTGCCCCCAATTTTGAACTTCTTTTGATTGATAAAATAGCACATTTTAGTTTGTGGATGCAGGATTTGTTTTTAGCAAAGAATTTCTTTTGCCTTAGTATGTCATGCATGTGTTTAACTATAAATACCCAGAGTGCTCACTAGAGCTACCTTGCCTTCAGGGTACCACATCAAGCCTAAATCATGTGAGATAATTTCCTGAATATCAGTCCACCACTCGATGAAGTTTATTCCTTTGTAGCTGAGTCAAGCAAGCCACAGTAGTTATATATTAAAGTTACTCATTAAATTCAAAATATCACAGGCGTGGGGCTTGTATCAAGATAGTCTTCATTAGGCTGGATTAATAGGCTGGAGTAACAACTCCATGATCTTGGCAGCTTAAGCCAACCAAGGTGTATTTTTGGCTCATATTTCATGTACATTGTGGGTTGGCTGGGAGCTCTGCTCATCATAACATCAGGAGGCTAAGGACAGGGGCAAATCAGAAACTTTGGCTCTTAAAGCTTCTGGCCAAAGGTGATACATGTTTATTCCACTCATATTTCATTGACCAAAGCCAGTGACTCCGCCATGCATAATGCCAGGGGGCATAATGCCAGAACTAGAATTTTTACGATCAGCTCTCATGACCCCCACAGGGGTGGCACTTGTCTTGAGCCACATTTCTGGGGATGTAAGGTGGGAATACTAGGAGAGCACAGTCTTACCAGTTCGAGACTGGTGTGCCAGGTCCTGTGGGTCTCCTTTAATAGAGTCGTAGTTCAGGTGCTCCCCTCCATCCCAACCCAAGCCTGGTCCTTCCTGGCGTGGGCATCTGCACCTTTTCCACTCTTGCCTGCCTACTCTCCACTCCCCATGCTGCAGCCACAGTGAGGTTTGTATGACGTAGATCAGATGGTGTCGTTGTTGATTAAAACCCCCCCAATGGCAGCCATGGCAGGTAAAGTCAGAACTCTTCATGACCTTTGAAATGGCCCCCCATCTGTCCCCCACTTCCTCCCCTACTTTATCTCCTGCCCCATCCCCCTCCTCTACACCCAGTCACACTGACTTCCTAAGACTTCCATGCTGTTCTCACCTTGTGGCCTTTGCATCTGCTCTTCCCTCTGCCAGACTTGCCCCCCCCATCTCTGCATGGATGGCCCCTGCCTTTCATTAGATCTCAGCTCGAATTCCACCCCTCGGGGCAGTGTTTCCAGACTGCCCTCATTAGTGCTGCCCCTTCAGTCACCCTCCAACTCATGACCCATTAGTCTGCTTTAATTGTCTCCTGGCATGGACCATCCATCCAAGTGATTGGCTTGTGACCTTGAGTAGTGTTGTTTCTGCCCTGGAATGGAAGCTCAGGACAGCAGGGCCTTGGTCTGTTCACTGCTCTCTCCCCAGCTCCTAGAATAGCACCTGGGGGCCCAGAGAGACTCATGGCCGGAATTAAGGAATAAAGTGAACAGGCATTAAATGGGAAAATTTCCCTGCTATTTTCTTCTTCATGTCACTGGGTCTCAGTGCAAATTCAAAAAATCTGAATTCCCAAAATGGGTGGAATAATTTTGAGGGTGACTTGGGGAGTCACTCTCACTCCACTTGGAGTGAATTTGTTTTTTGCAGAATGGGCCAGAGGCCGGCAAGCCTTTGCAGACCAGAAAGGGGGCTCTCTTAATAATCTGCCGGGGAGTTGCCTGGCAAGCTCCCCATCCAAATGGACTTTGCCAGCTTGAGGGATTGGGAAAAAGACTCGTTTTTGATGATGCTCCTTCAAGTCTGCATGATTGCTCAGTGAGATAGATTTGAGAGGCTGTCATTTCTTCTTAGGATAATGGAGTCAGTCTCTGAAAGTTCATTTGGCATTAAGGCGAGGCAAATCGCTTTCCCCGGAGCTACAGATAATTCAACTTGTTGTAGAAATTATGCGTTAAAATCCTCATTAAAAACACATACACCAGTGTGTGCTGGGGGAACCAACCAGTGCTTACCAAGCCACAGAAAGCACCTTGGCAGCTCGAGAGGAACAGACTTAAATGCAGCCCTGGGGGCAGCAGGCCCCTAGCAATAGGTACTTGCAGTGGTGGGAACCAGTGGGGATTTGGAAGAACATCGAAGCTGCTGAGTTTTTACCAGTTAGAAATACTTCTGGAATGTAGGGGTGTAATGTTAGGTGTCAGGGGACTAAGATGGTCTAAAGTAAGGTCTCTGTCTTCACAAAGTTCATGGCCTTGTGGGGACAGAGACCAGTAAATGGGTTCTCATGGAAGAGTCCTGTGATCAAGGGGAAGGAGGGTCCCTAGTGCACTCCACAGGGGGCGGTGAGCAGGGCTGCCTTCTGCAGGGGGTGCGAAGTGCTCAACAGGCCAGCAGGATCCTGTCAATAAATCTTCCAGGTGGGAAAGCAGAGTCAGTTCAGGCGCTAGCCTTTCCTTCTCTGTACCCTGTGTTAGCTTTGTATTGCTGCCATAAGAAATTACTGCAAACCTAGCGGCTCTAAGCAGTACACATCTCTTATATTACATACAGTTGAGGAGACCAGAAGTTAACACGGGTATCACTGACTTGAAGGCAAGGTGTCAGCAGGGGCTGCGTTTCTTTTTCGAGGCTCTCGGGGAGAATCCCTTTCCTTGCTTTTTCCAGCTTCTAGAGGCTTCCCACATCTCTTGGCTCCTCCTCTCTTTAGTGCTGCGACTGTGACCATCCTTGCATAGTGGAGAAAGTTTCTCTCCTTTGAAGGAGTGGGATTAGTCTGGCCACACCACCCTGAATGTGCCGGATCTCGTCGGAAGGAGTGGGATTAGATTGGGCATGCCTGGGTAACCCAGGGTCATCTCCCCATCAGAGGACCCTTAACTGAATCACCTCTGCAGAGTCTCCTTTGCCCTGAGCACATTCACAGGGATTAGGGTGTGGAAATTGGTGAGGGCGGGAGGAGCATGCTTCTGCCCATCTCACACCTCTCTTTCCTTGTCTGGGGTATAGGAACAATGAGTGTTACTTCACAAACGGGAAGAGGGAGGCACAGGGAGGTGAAGTGACTTGCCCAAGGCCACCTCGCTTGGCACCATCAAGGTGACACATGGGCCCAGGCAGTCTCCAGGGATCTGCCGTGGAGTACCGTGGAGGGCAGATGAGTGTAGATGATTTAACCCTTGTCCCGTGGTGGACACTGACTCCCTTAAGTCAGTCCCTCAACCTTGGTGGTGTAGAAATCTGCCTCTCCCTCTCTGGATTCGCTGCCCTCACCCACAGCCCACCCTGACTGACTTAGGGGCCGCTTGTACAGCTAGGAACTGCTGCCCTCATGGTCGACCCAGAGGCTTACATAACCTTCCCTCATAAACCTGAGCGTATGGTGGGCTAGTCCCTCGTTCATTTGCCCATTTATTCATTTATTCATTCAAAAGGACTTTGCCAACTCTGAGACTCAAACCCAGAAAGAAAAAGGTTCCTACTGCTTCACTCGCTGTATGGCCTTGGGCACATTCCTTGAACTCTGTCGGCCTCAGTTTCTCCCCTACATCCCACTTCCCTCTGGTGTGGTCACAAGGACTTGCGGTCCTTATGGTAACCTTACCGTGGGGTAAGAGCTGTGGACGTGTTAGTGAAAGGGGTGCACCGGCTGGTACTGAGGCAGAACTGGCCAACAGAAGCAGGTCGTCGGCACCGAGGGGGCATTGGACGAGCCTGACACAGGGGCCTGTCCACAGCCCTCACAGCCTGCACCTCCCCGTACAGTAATGCCAACCATCGTGGGCCAGGCGAGTGCACGGCGGGGGCTTGGTATCCAGTCTTACACTGTGGGATTCTTGCCACGTCCCATACAAAATATCTTTGGGGTGGGGAAGCCCGGTGCAGAGGCTGCAAGCATCCTGCCCAAGGTCCTGTAGCTCCCGTCAGGAACTGAGTCAGACGCCTGCTGACGCCGCCGCTCCCTTGCACCTGGGTCCGGAAGCCACGTGAAGCCACCCCAATGTCTGGGAGGTGGTCGTGCACCAAGGGACACATGACGACAGATCTCTGTGGGGAGATGCAAGATCTCGGGGGTTTCTGCCCAAAGTTCCATCATGTGGAAGAGGATCCAGAAGACTGCAAATTTGGGAGAAAAAAGAAGCTCCAGCTGAATGAAGCCATAAACTCACGCTTGTTTCTCACTCGACACTCTGCCAGCCGCTGTGTAAATAGTCCTGGTACTTAATGTATTAAGCAAGAAGAAGAGTGAAATTGGGCTCATTATACATCACACATTTGTGTTCTCTTTAATACAGTAAAAGCCTCTAAAGATATTTTCCAGGAGAGCGGTTGCTAGAGTCATCTTGCCGGAGAAATGGTCTCAGGAGAGAAACTTTGAGGAGCCTCAGACTTGGACTGCGTGTACACGCATACATAGGCAAATATGTGTATGTATTTAATAAGGGGGGCTTCCTTGGGAGTACTTTCTTGTAATACCAAATTAAAATCCAATTAAAAAAATCAAGGTCCTTTTATGAACAAATAATCCAGAGCCAGCAACAAGAAGTGCATTTGCTCTCTGTTCCCGTCCTGCGTGTTTTCGGCAGGTAGCACGTGGAGAGGTTGAATCCAGGCTGATCATTTTGGTGATCTCAGGCCGTAGACCTTGCAGGTGCCACCACCTCCAGGAAGCCTTCCCCAAACTCTGAGTGTTAGCTGTCCCTCCTCAGGCTGCCTGATGGCAGTCTTCTCTCTCCCCACCAAACCCGTGGAATTAGAGCAGCACCCGGCCTAGGGAGTCTTGGTCTTTTCAGCATCGCACGCAGCGCCTGGTTGCACGGTGGGTGCTGAGTAAAAGGTGTTTGATGAACCTAAGAACTCAAGCCGCCTAAAAGCTGCTGGGCGACGCCAGAGTTGTGCAGCTCCTGGTTCCCTTTCTCATCCCTTCCCTCGCTCCCTCTCACATCTCTAGTAATTGTTCAGAGGAAGATGGACACAGCAGAGTGAATATTTGCGTGAGGCTCTGAAGAGACTGCCCATTCACCACGCCTGGCAACAGAGAGGAGTTATTTGACCCACCTGGGCTCTGGCCCTGCCAGTTCACCAGCCAGACGTGGCGGGCTCCCTGTCCTTTGCCCATCGCAGGCTGAGCTCCTGGCCTCCGATGCCGCAGCGGTGAACCCAGGGGTTTGGAAACTGACACGAATTACAAGACCCTTGACTCTCTGCTGGGCATTAAGTGTTGTCCAAAATATTTCCGGGGCCATTAAATTACTTGTATGTCATTATTTAATCCCCCTTTCCAGCTCTGAAGGCCTTCTGATTATACTTAACCCATGTTATATCTGTTTTTCCCCTCACATTTTTGGACAACTGATTAAAATCACAACCTAGAAGAGTACTTGTCAGCTCTTAATCTCTTCTTGAATAATTGAGAGTAATTGCTACGTCCCCCTTTAGTACTGCCATTAATATGTGAGAACTCTGTACTGCAGTCTTCGTTCATCTTCAGCAAGCTAGAGAAAAAACATTTGTAGTTTTTCGAGTCACCACCATTGATCTGCGGAGTTCCAGAATCCCTTGTGTATGGAGGAAGCGGTCCCCTTCCCCTTGACGCCCTTACAGGCCATTTGCATTTTTAGAAGGCCCACAGTACAGAGGTTAAGAGTTTGGGCTTTGGCATCGCACCGGCCTCCCTTCGGACCCTGTCTCTGGTACACACCAGCCACGTGACCTCCGCGTGTCACCCGGCCCCCATGATGCTCCATTGTCGCAGCTGTCATGTGGGTTGAGGGTGCTTACATCATGGGATCTTGTGATAATCCATCCAGCACATCCTGAACCCTCAACTGCTAGCTTAAAAAAAAAAATGGGTCTGCAGAGGAAGCTCGCCAATTTGGTTTCCATTCTTTTGTAATTTGTAATAACTCGGACATGGGCATGCTTGGCTCTTTTTTTCTTTCTTCCCCTCTCCTCCCTCCCCTCTTCATTCTCCTCACTTTGGCGTGGTGTATGTTTGTTTTCTGCCCTTTTTTTTTTTTTATTAATTTTAAAAATCGGGTTAGAAATGCCTCTAATCTTACATGCATAGCACGATAGATTTGCACAACAGGAGTGCACCTAAGCGAACAGCACAGTCAGCAGGAAATACATCATTAGCAGGACTCTAGGCCTCCTTCCGTAAGTCTCCCCGCTAGGGTGGCCACCATCCTCCCTACCTGATCCATGGATTCGTTTTGCCCATTATAGGACTTTATGAGAATGGGATCATAGAGCGTGGACTCCTTTGTGTCTGGCTTCTTTTTCTCCACATTACATCTGTGAGATTCAGCCACATTGTTCCAAGTAGCAGATTGTTCTAGCCTTTTTCATTGCCGTGTAGTACACCATCGTGTGGATCTATCACAGTTTCTCTTTCCCGTTGGTGGTTGTTGGGTGGCTTCCAGCTCGGCTCGCTTACACACACTGCTGTAATTAATGTCTTCTTGTGGCCATCATTGCTGGTTTCTGTGGGTCTGTCCGTGGGAATGGAATTGCTGGATCACAGGGTGTGCATATGTTCGACTTCAGCAGACAGTGCTGAAGAGCTTCCCAAAGTGGTCACACAGTGATGATTTCGTGAAGGTAGGGGACGAAATACAAAGAGTAAGAGAGCAAGTACCCATATCCCCACCACCTAGAATTAACAGCTGTTCCCAGTTTGTTGTATTGGCATCTAAGCTCTTAAAAATGTATTTTAAAATGTTTCACATGTGTCCCAGAATACATGGAAAAATAGAATGAACGTACATCATCCTCATTTAATACGGTCTTTATTTATTTATTTTTAAAGATTTTATTTATTTGAGAGATAGAATGAGATAGAGAGCATGAGAGGGGGGAGGGTCAGAGGGAGAAGCAGACTCCCCACTGAGCAGGGAGCCCGATGCGGGACTCGATCCCGGGACTCCAGGATCATGACCCGAGCCGAAGGCAGTCGCCCAACCAACTGAGCCACCCAGGCGCCCTAACATAGTCTTTAGAAATTAAACATGACAGGTAATAGCTGAATCCTCTTCCTTCCCCCAAAGAGGGAACCATTCAGTGGGAGTTGTATATCCTTCCTGTCTGTGAATACTTTCCTGTCCGAAAAATATATACCTTGTATTTTGCACCAATATTATCTTTTAGTGACTGATACACTTGGGGGCATAGCGTTTCTAGTTCATTAACTTTGACTGCCATACTGCCATCCTGTCGGTGAATATTCAGTGTTGTGTTGCTGTATTCTCCCTTCTGCGGGCAGTCAGACCGTTCGTTCACAGTTCTTGCCTCTGCAGACGGTGTGCAGTGAATACCCTGTGCCTGTCTCCTGGCCTCGCACTTTTGTGCTCCGTTCCCCCAGGCTGTGCTGTGATGAAGAGAACTGCTGCCTCATGGGGCCTGCTTGCCCTCTCCTGTCCTTCTGGCTCTCGAAGTGGGTGGTCCATTTGTTCTCTGCCAACCACGTGGACCAGGGATTCCCATGGTGGGGCATTCTCGGCAACACTTGGCATCGTTAGCCTTACAACTTCTTTATGTTTGGCTAACACGATGTGTACAGAGGGGCCCCGCATCATGGTTTCCATTCCTGTTGGCCTGATTACAGACGAGGTTGATGATCGGTTCGTGTCTTTTTGGCCCTCCAGATTTCCTCTTCTCTTTCTCGCCTGTGTTGTGTGGGCTTTATTTCCCCGGAGTTTTTGTCTCACTGGTTTTTGGATCTTGTTATGTTTTCCTGATGCTAACCTTTGTGTGTTCCTTTACAGAGATGGAGCTCTTGCCTCTTCCTCCGAGAAACCCCTCTAGCTACCCTGCCTGTCCTTCCATGTGCTTCTTGTTCCTTTCACAGCCCCCCTAAGGCTTCAGTGCGTACACTAAATGCTGGCTTTCCTTGCTGGACCGGTTTTCCAGAGGAGCGAAACCCCTCATCCTACGATACACAGCAAGACGCTGGCATGGTGCTGTGGATCAGCAAAGGCCCCATCCATGGTTATTTGCGTGAGAGAACACTAGGCC
Source organism: Zalophus californianus (assembly GCF_009762305.2). NCBI lineage: Eukaryota > Metazoa > Chordata > Mammalia > Carnivora > Otariidae > Zalophus > Zalophus californianus. The sequence goes on from NC_045604.1 coordinate 79,481,929, forward strand.
CCAGCTTGTGTTCTCTAATGTGGCCCCAGAGTCCCCCCACTCCAGGGCTCCTCTCTCTGAGCTGGGGTCCTGAGAGCTTTGAGCCCTGCTTGGGAGAGCTGCTCTTCCCTGCCAGTTACCAACTACATTAAGCTTAGCTGCCCCTGTGGAACTTTGTTACTGTTTAATTTCTCGGCTCTTCTGCCTTCAGAGGGAAAGTGAAGTTCTTTTTCCTAATGAGTTTAGAAGCTTTTTTGAGTTAAGTGCCTGATCCTCATAAGCTCATGAAAATGGAACTGTTTTGTATTATAAAGGAGCCCTTGATACTGGCTTTTAGCTCTCCCTCATGATTTAGGCAGCCTTCTTCCTAGCAGCAGGAAATAAACAAGCCCTTCTTCACATCAGCACTGCCATCTTACTAAGAATAGCGGCTGTTTGTTGAGTGCTAACTACATGCCAGGCGAGGTGCCAAGGACTTTGCCTGTGAGCTCATTTCATCCCCCAGCGTCCTGGTGGCCGAGGAATTATTATCCCTGCCTCACCTCCTGCCACCACTGTGCCTGTCCCCTTTAGATCTTGAACCCTTGAGCTCTTTCTTGCCTGGGGGCTTTGCTCACACAGTTCCTTCTGGAATACTGCATCCTCCCCTGTCCTGTGGCAGGGTCTTTCTCATTTGTCCAGCCTCAGCTTAAATTCTCCCTCCTCAGAGAACCCTTTCCCAGCTGCCCAGCCTCAGTGAACCCCTCCAACACCCACATTCTGGGCTTTCCTGGCCCCTCGTTTTTTCCCTTTATAGCATCTGCTCTAGTGATTTGTTGAAGCATGGCGGGGGAGGGGCGTTGAAGGATTTCAAGCAAGGAACGACAAGCTTTGTGTTCTGGAGACATTGCTGCCGTGTGGAGGATGGCTTGATAGGAGGTAAGCAGGAAGACCCTTGCCAGGGCGTGGGCAGAATATCTGTGCCTGGTGCCAATAGTTTTGGGTTAGTGCAGTGCCATCAAATACTGTGAGAGCATCATTAGCAGCCCTGGAGATGTGGGGTCTGACCAGAGACAGAGGCTTGCAGAAAAGACAGACCACGTGCATAGGTGACTGTTCTCTGTGGTCTGGTGGTCCTATAATCCTGCCGTGGGCAAAGCCCCAGCCCCGAGCTGGTCAGCAGGCAGTCCACGGATCACATTCTGCCTGAGATAAGAGTTTGAGAATGATGACAATCACAGTGGCAGCAATAATAATAAACCCATGCTGGCAGCTTGGAGTCAACACACTCCCCAGCAAGGGGAGGCTGGTCTTTCTCTTTATCTCTGATTTCCTTGTGGCAACAGGAGATAGGAGCTGGATGGAGGCTGGCCCTTAACATGGGGCATGTGCGCTCCAGATCCCCAGCCTCTCTTGCTTCTCTCATTTCCTAGTCCCTGAAGGCTTTTGAATTTCTCACCCCTGAAGTCAGTTGAGGGTAGACTCCCTCGAGGGGATGATTTTTCATGTGAGCTTTGAAGAATTGAGTAGAGAGGAAAGGGAAGGGCATTCCAGTTAGGGGGCAAGCACCAGCAGAGGAGCAGAAACATGACAAATTAGTGGGTTCAGGTGTGTGTTGGCTTCTTTATGTCCTGGTGCTCCAGCCCCTTACCTGGGCAGCATGGGGTCCAGCAATGACTCTGGCCTCAGTTGAGGTCCAGGTGAGCAAGGCACAGCCGTAGTTGGACCCTGGGTCATGTGCTGTCTCAACACATTGGACCTGCCCCTTCGTGTTACCTCTGGGATCTCCAGCTTTGGAGAACTGAAAAACAAGCATTCAGGGCAGTAGAGCATGCTGACAATGGCCAGGACCTGAGGAGTCTAAGAGTTCTGATTAAAGTATAATGAGGTAAATGGAAGGCTCCGTTCATTCCCAGATAAACATTCTTTTCCAGATAGATGTTCCTTTATTTATTTATTTTTTTTAATTTCACAAATCCCTTTGGGTATTTATGATACAAGAAGTCTTGGGGCTATTGAGGCAAATGAGATGTTTCTTGTCCTCAGGGTGTGCACAGTCTAAGGGCAATTGGCAGATCACCCCCCACCATTAGGTGTTTGTGGGAGGTTAAATCATGGTTCTGTGGGAGCACAGGGAGGAATATATCATCTGGGATGCTTTCCCCTGCAAATGATAAAAACCAGAATCAAAATATTTGTAATCTAAAAAGAGAATTAATTGGCTTGTGTAAATGAGAAGTTTAGGTCTGACTTCACGAATGGCTGGATCCAGGAGTTAGTGACATCTTAAAATGTCATTATCTCAGCCAGTCTTTCTCCTTTGCTCAATAACTCTCTTGCTTATCTGCCTGCCTGTTTCTCTCTCCACTTACCCTCTTTCCTGAGCTGGCTGCATTCTCAGACAGACACCCCTTTCATGGCAAAGAATGGTCACATACCTCGGCTTTCTCTCTATGACTCCTAGCATCTCTGGCAGAAAGAACCAGTCTCTTTCCCTGTAGTTCCAGTCTCCGTGCTGACACTCACTGCCCCACCTTGAGTCCTGTGCCCATCTTAGGACCAATAATAATGACTGTGATTGGCCAGGTCATGTGATGAGCCCTGGGTCAAGGGGTGGAATCAGTCCCATCCCAACCTCATGGTCTGAGAGTGGGAAAGGTTGACTGTCCAGGGGAAGATGGTTGTGCCATCACCAGGTGAAGGGGGCACAGGGGCTGAGTGGGAGAAACAAGGGGAGCCGGCCTGGGGTGGGGTGAGGGGGAGAAGGGAAGGAGAGACACCAGAGAAACTTCAGGTTGGAGGTAATACCTGAATTGAGGGCAGAGCAGGATCCAGCTCTTGAGTGAGATGGGGAATTCTGGGCAAAGGAAACAGTCCTTGCGGGGCCACAGTTTGTGGAGCAGCTCTACCTCCTCAGGCCCTTGATGCCTCCTGAGAGATGCCAGGCACTGCATGCCCTGGGTGCACGTGACATGGTGTGTGGCATGTGAGGGGATCACTCAGAAGAGCCAGGCAGGGACAGCTACCTTGCATGCTCAGCTGAGGAGTTCGGATTTTCATTCCAAAAGCATTATTACTTGGTTAAAAAAAAAAAAAAAAAAGACTTTGCATTTTTTTAAAAAGCTCACTTGGGAAGCAGTATGGAGAAAAAATATCAGTAGGAGAGACTGGCCCAGCGGGCTATACGCATACAGAGGGGGCCATCATTCATTCTGTCATCCATTCGTTCCACAAGTCTCCCTTGAACACCTCCTCTGTGCCAGCCCCTGAGCAGACAGCAGGGTGCTAAGTGGGTAAGGTCCTGTTTGCATAGGGCTCACAACTTGCGGCTGGGTGTGGGTGGCTGGGGGAGGCAGAAGATGTGTACTTTATGCAGACATACAGCCAATTTCTAACAGTGTCTTAAGTAACATAAACTAGGTAAGAGATTTGACTCTAGATCTGTCCTGGAAGGGTTACCCAAGTCACGGGAGATTTCAAGTTATGAGGTGAACGGTATGGAATTTCTTTGACCTCCAAATTAAAAAAAAAAAAAATTTTTTTTCTCACTGCTGCCAACCAACGTGAAAGTATTCCGCTCCCTTTGAAAGACAAGTGTAAAGATAGGTGGTGGGTTTTCAGCTAGCAATGAACCATCATTGTGCTTGACCTTCTGCCTCCTGACGTTCAAAGTGGCTGTGTGTGCTGGGTAATGGATCTGTAGTTTGTTTTGGACAGGTGCATAAATCTTTTAGGGAAGCTAGAAAAATGGGCTAGCCAGGCCGACCTGGCATTCTGCTTCATCTTCATTTCCACCTTTTATGTCCTCTCCCACCCTCGCCCTCTGTTCCTGCCTCCCTCCCACAGCGGGAAATCCCCTGCAGAAAGCACAAACCGGAGTTTGGCAGAGGCATTCTTCAAATTAGAGCAACAAATAAGAAATGTCTGGGGCCTTCCCCTCAGTAATACCATTAGTGTTCAAGCAGGTCTGGAGAGCTGTAAATCAGGCCTTTCACCATCCGCTTCAGGGACTCTTGCAGAGGCCTTAGATGCATTGATTTTGAGGAAATAATTGGACATAACTGTTTTCCCTTTGCCAACGGGTTAGGCTTCACTGCTAGGCTACAGGTGACTGATGGGTATGCCAAAAATGCCGGCACCTAAGCAGAGCAAAAATGTCTGCATCTTTTTCAGATTCTCAAACAATGTGGTGAATTACTGGCTCCCAGGGACCCCCTAAGTGTATATTGAAGCCACATCACAAGTCACTGGTCAGCACCACGGACAGTTCCACCTCACCTGCCATTCAAAATGAGATGCTCAGACCACACCCCCGACTTGGTGAACTAAAATCTCTATGGGTGAAGCCCTAGAATCTGTATTTTTGTAAAATTCTTGGATAATGCTGACACAGCTGGTTTGTAGACCAGTGATTGGTGGCACTGACCAGAGGCCCAGGAAGAGGAAATGACTTGCTTGGGATTACATGGTGAGGTATTCAGAGAGCCAGGACTGGAACTCTAATGAGTTCACTTCTTTATGATCTCCGCAGGCTCATTTGCTCTCAGTATTGTGCTGTTAGGCAGAGGAGCAAAGAACACAGGGGTGGATGTTTTTATGAGTTGGTGCCAGGCTTTCTAGCCCAAATCTGGCTTGAGATTAACAATATCAAATAGGACCTCAAAGAAAGCTTTTAAATTTCTGTTTTTTATCTATTCTTTCCAAAGGTCTTCCCACTTAAAAGTGTGGTTTGGACGGGCACCATGAGTCTCACCTGAGAGCTTGTTAGAAATGCAGAATCTCAGGCCCCCCCATTCTTCTGAATCAGATTCTGCATGTTTCACATGCAGGTGAGTTGTACACACCTGAACTGTCAAGAAGTACTATTCTGTGTTGTTATTGTGTTCATATCTGATTGGGCCCTTGGAACAACACGCTTCCCCATCTCCTTCTTGTCATGCTCACCCTGATTCCCTCCAGGGATGAAGATGGATGCTCGGGTTGTCAGGTAGTCAGGCTTTGAGCCACACCTGTTGATGGACAGAGTCACCGTGTGTTAAACTGGTCCATCAGGATGTGCCCGTGTCTGGTCTCGACCTCCCGGGCTGTAACAGGAGGCTCCCCGGCAGCAGCTGGCTCAGTCCCTTGTTGCTTTCCTTTCTTCCTGTGTGATATTTATTGATATTTATTCAGTTCACACAGTTGTGTTTAAGATGTGGAGGAAGAACAGTTGTGGGTCCCACCCTCGTGGAACTTTGGGTTTAGCAGAGACAGACATTAAAGAAATCAGCCATAAGCAACCTTCAAACAGGGCCCAGTTTCTGCTTAAGCACAGAAGCCATAACACAGAGGACCTGACGTAGTGAAGGAATCCAGGTAGGGATGTTGAAACTGGGAGGAGGAGGCTGTGTAGTAGCGGGCTGGCAAACAACCTGGAAGGCGTGTTCCCAGCAAAGACAGGCCCTCGGGCGGCTCCACACTAGATATCGGGCCAGATGCTCACTCACTTGCTCTCCTTGGCTCCTGTGGCCTTTCATCTTGTTTGAATGGAAAGATGTTCATTCTTGGTGCAAACTCAGAGTCTTTGTCTCCAGGCTCAGGACTGCCTGTCACCCAGGCAGAACCCATGTTTCATACAGATGTGCAAGGTTTGGAACGGAGGCCTCTAGCTCAAAATCAAGTCTGACTCAGCTTCTCTTTGCCTCCTCTGGGCATTTACCTCCCCTGGGCCTCTGGGGTGGGGGAGGGCAGTGAGAGGCCGTGGAGGACAGCATGTGGCCTGGGGTCAGCATACTTGGGTTTGAATCCTGACGCCAGTGTATAGCGGTCTGTCATGTCGCTGTGCTTCGGTGCCCTCCTAAGTGAATATCCTGGTGTCTCCCGAGTGAGTCTGCTGTACGGATTCCGTGAGGAAATACAGGGAACAGGCTCAGAGCACAGCCTGGTCTACAGTGAGTGCTCAGAAGCCACTGGTGGTGACGAGGCCATTTCCTGGGTCTCCTGGCCGCACTTCCCTGGGAATACCATCCCCTTCCCCTCCATGCCCCTCCCCTCCCCCCGGGGGGCAGTGCACCATTCTTAGTCCCACATGACAGCCTAGAGGGCCCTGCTTGGGGGCTCAGCCTGCTGCAGCCCACGAGTTCTTATTCTGGGGTCTGAGGATAGGTCCAGGTGGTCGATGAACAAGAATTACACGTTTTTTGTCACTACCATCTAATTAAAACATGAACTTCAAACATGAATTTTGGCCACAAACTGTAACAGTAGTCCTAGTATCTGTGACTTCGTCCCGAGTAAACATTAGTCTGCTTATCTTCATATCCCATGACAGTCACCACAGATGGCTCCGAATATCCCCAGATGAGATTGGGCGCGTTCAGGGTGGTATGGCCGTAGACTCCAAATATCCCCAAAGCTCATCACTACCTTGAAATTACAGTCATGGTAAGACCTGCCACTAGATCTTGTTATCTAAAACCTCAGCAAAGAAAAGCTTGTACTGCTTTATCATCGTTTTGATAACTGCTTAAATGTAAGTGCTTTTCTTTCTGATCCTGTGTAGCTTGTTTCATGTGTTTAAAAAGACAGCTCTGATTAGGGAATGGTAGCCTTCAGCAAGACCACACAGAGAACCCTGCTGGTGCCCCTCCCTGGGGACCCCTCTCCCCCCACATCACATGGCTCTCTGCCCTGGCTGGGAGCCACCATGCACCACTGCTGTTTTTGGCTTCCTTGCTCTTTCCAGACTTTTCTCCCTATTCCTTTTCTGCTGAGTTCCTTTTTTTTTTTTTTTTTGTGACGCAGGTGCTAGATAAATAATTAATGGGGTGGGAAAACTTGTTGGAAATAACACAGCCCATGTTTATTTTTAAGCAGCTGAGTTATAGAGCCCTGCTCCAGGTGCATTCCAGGTGGGAAAAGTGTTTCTGGCTAAAAGGAGGTGCTCTAAGGTTGAGGGGAGGCCGCTGCCAGCAGGAGGGAGAGGATTTCCAGAAAAGCCTGTGTGCTGGGAAAGGTCGGGTATTGGGTGGGGGGCTCCAGGGTGGAAAGCCTGGGGAATTGCGGAGGGGTTTGTGACCTGAACAGTGAGTGAAAGATGCCAAGGAAGAATCAGAATCAGTGAGGAACTGAGCTAAAATCCTCCCACACTGGCAGAGTTCTGAGAGGAATTGGATTGATGTGATTGAAAAGAGCAGGAACGGATTGCGGCTTCAGGCATAGCTGGCTCCAGGGCTCACAGTCCCGTCAGAACTTGATCTTTCCTTCCTTGCCTTCCTCCTTGGCTTTCCTCCGGCTGGCTGCTTTCTCAGACAGGCTTTCTCTCCCAAGATAGAGCCTCTGGCAGTCCCAGGTTTATGTGACCCTGACAGAAGAAAGCACTGCCTCTCCCAGTAGTTCCCGTGAAAGTCTGGGAGTAGATTTCACTGTTCTGCCAGAGTCATGTGTCCTTTTGTTGTTGTTTGAAACAGCGTCATCTACTTTTTGTATCTGTAGATTGGCCTGTTCTGAAAATTTCACGTAAGTGGATTCGTACACTGTGTGGTCTTACGTGACCTCACGGAAGCGTGCGGTTTCCAAGGTTCGTCCATGCTGTAGTATGTATCAGAACTGCGTTCCTTTTTATTGCCAAGTACTGTTCCATTATACAGGTGGACCACGTGTTGTTGGTCGTTTGGTCTGTTAATGAGTGGTTGGGTTGTTGCCACTCTTTTGCGCCATTCTGCTGTGGATATTTGTGTGCAGTCTTCAGTGTGGACACACACACTTCTCTTTTTCTTCCATTTCCTTCTTTTGTTTGATTTCATTCCATCTAGGAGTGCAGTGTTGGGTCATGGGGTAACTCTGTGTTGAGCATTTTGAAGTACTGTCCGTTTTCCACAGTAGCTGCCCCATTTTATATTCCCATCAGCCAGGTATGAGGATTCTAATTTCATTTCACATCCTTACGAATGCTGGTTACAGCCGTGTGTGTGTGTGTGTGTGTGTGTGTGTGTGTTTAATTACAGCCACCGTAGTGGGTGTGAAGTGGTGTCACATGGTGGTTTTCATTTTTGTTTCCCTAATGACAAAGGATGCTGATTGAACATCTTTTCATGTGTTGATTCAGATCCTTTGTCCATTTTAAAATTGGGTTGTCTTTTTATTGTTGAGCTGTAATCGTTTTTGTTTTTGTTTTTTATATGTTCTGGATACAACACAAGTCCCTTATCAGATAAATGATTAACAAATATTTTTTCTCATTCCCTGCATTGTGTTTTCACTTTCATGATGATGTCCTTTGTAGAGCCTGAGTTTTTAACATTGATAAAGTCCGTTGTACATATTTTTTCTTTGGTTCCTTAAGTTTTCTGATGCTGTATGCAAGAAAGCTTTGCCTAATATGGGGTTGCTGAAATCTATTCCTATTTTCTTCTAACAGTATTACAGTTTCAGTGCTTAGATTGAGTTCTGGGACTCACTTGGAGGTAACTTTCTGTACGTTATGAAGGAAGAGGTCCACCTTCCCTTTGTACACATGAATATCCAGTAGTCCCAGCACTGCTTGTTGAGGAGACTGCTCTTTCCCCCACTGAATTGTCCTGGCGTCCTGGTGGAAAGTCAGTTGTCCATCAATGTGAGAGCCTATTTCTGGACTTGAAGTTCTTTCCCAGTGATCTAAATCTATCCTTAGCCCAGTGCCATTCTGTCTTAGTTACTGTAGCTTTTGTGGTAGGTTTGGGGATTGGGAAGTGAGTCTTCTGCCTTGGTTCTCTACTCAAGATTAGTTTGGTTGCTCTGGGTCCTTTAAATTTCCATATGAGTTTTAGGATAAACTTGTAAATTATGTTAAGAAAAAAAAAACCACAACAACCCCACCAGCAACTGAGATTTTGATAAGGCATTACATTGAATCTGTAGATCAATTTCAGGAATATTGTTATTTTTATAATACCTTCACGCTTATGAACGTGGGATGTTTTTCCATGTATTTAGGTCATCTTTAATTCTCTCAACAATATTTTGTGGTTTTTAGGGTACGAGTTTTGTGCTTCCTTGGCTCATATGCCCATTCTTGAGCCACTCTCTTTGGCCAGGGGGATGGAACATTCCAGTAGGGGACCTGACTCGTGTCTGCTTCTACAACTGCAGGAGGTAGCCTCTCCCCAACTATATGGACTGAAAATGGGGAACGGGAGATTTTTGAAGGGATTATTATAGTGCTCTTAACAGTGGCATAGAGGGGATGGCTGCTGGGCAGGCAAAAATAAGAAAGAAGAAATTGTCTGTCCTAATGCCTTAAAATCAAGGCTTCAGTAAAGGCATCTAAAGGGATGTAGAGGCAGTAGAGCCAAGGTTTAAAAGGCTCTTGTCCACTTGGTTACCCCATAAAAGAAGAGATAAGAAGAAATCGCTGAGGTCTGTAAGCATCTTTGGATACAGAAGTGAGATTGTGGCATCTTATATTTACCAAAGGCAGAGCGTGAGGGGTTTCAGGCAAGGCAGGTTTGGGAACATCAGGTCTGGTCAGTGAATGGAGGTAGCAAAACTTAGCTGGGGAAGTGGGATCTCCCTGCCTAGACGACCTGGACTGACCACACCCCCTCCCAACCAACCCACCGCCTTCGCTGGAACCCCATTCCTCAGGTGCCTCTCCTGGGGCTTCTCCTTAACACAGCACATGTCTCCTCCTTGGCATCTTCAGTTTTGCATTCTTCTGACAAAGCCGTGGAGAAGCCAATACCGTGTCTCGTGTGCTTCTCCGCTAGTGGAGATTTTGACTGTCTGAAGCCCACAGGTGATGCTGAGAATGAAATGACCTGGCAAAGTGGTAACAGCGATGGGAACGGTGACCCAGGCTGAGTGCCTGCTCCTTGCCGGCCCTGCACCCACCATTGTGATCCCTCTTGTAGCGACTGTAAAATGAAGTAACTTTTCCAAGGCCACAGCTCCAGGAAGGGGTAGAGCCGGGCTCCAAACCCGGGTGGTCTGACTCCCCAGCTCATTCTCTTTACCAGCAAATCACAGCAGTTAGCACAGTGCTGGGCACACAGCAAGCCCTCAGTAAATGTCAGCTGCCATTTGCAGTCAGAGAAGCAGCAGCTTGACCATGCAGAGTAGCTGATATTCGGCCCCGTTGTCCCAGGTCTGGACAACCAGTGACCAGTGCAGAATGGAGTCCTCTCCCTCATCCATTTCTCCACACGTGTTAGTTGGGGTAGAGCTAGCTGCTGCAACAAATTTACACCCCAGACTTTGAGGGTGTTCCTTGTTGATGTAGCCATCTGACGTTTGTGGTCGATAAGTGGCTTACTCGTGGACCCAAGCTCTTTATGTCCTGAGCTTTCACCATCCCTTAGGGCAGAGGTCAGTAAATGTTTTATGTAAAGGACCTGATAGTAAATATCTCTGGCTTTACAGACCATACGGTCTCCGTGGCAACTACCTCATTCTCTTGTTGCCCGTGAAAGCAGCCAGATGACCCACAAACACATGGGTGTGGCTGAGTTCCAATAAAACTTTGTCCACAAAAAACGGGCTGACGATATTGTCGGGTGGATTTGGCCCTGGGGCCTTGGAACACTGTTTACCAAGAGGAGAGAGGAAAGGAGAGCGGATGGAAGAGACACATCCACTTCTGAAATGCCTCAGCCCAGAAATGCGGCATCACATCCTAAATTTGACTGGATAGAACGAGTCCTGTAGCCTCACCTAGATGCAGGAGGGTCTGGGAAACTGAGCCTTTGGGCGGACCCTGCTGTCCAGGAGCACGTCTGCCCCCTGGGAGGGGAGCGTGCATGTGGGTGTCAGCCTGCTGGTGTCTCTGCCGCATGCCCACGAGGTGCCTTGCCATGCTGCCATGAGTAGGCTGGGAGTCACTGGGCCCACGTTTGAGGTTTGCCTATTTTCATCAAAGAGCTTGAATTTTTTTTTGCATCACCTCCTCACTTGCTGACTAGAAATAAGAGCTCTTTTCGTAGCATGGCTCCTTGGACATCAGCTGACTCAGCAACTGAGGTGTGTTCTGTGTGATCTGGCGGAAGGAATTCCAGGCTGGGGATTGGAAGGCATAACCATGCTGGGCTTTTGGTTCTTCCTCTGTAAGACTAGGGTGGGCATCACAGTTGGATTTAGTTTAACTTAATTTTGGCGGTGGCACCTCCATGGGACCAGAGAGTGTGTTTGGATATATGGATTCTGAAGTCAGAGGGGCCAGGGTTTGACTTGAGGCCCCATTGTCCAAAGGATGTTTGACCTTGGGCAAGTTTTTCACCTCCGTACCTCAATTTCCTCATCTGTAAAATGGGATTAGTTATAGCGCCCACCACACCCAGCCTAGCACCAAGTAGGTTCTGAGTAAACGACCACCATTGCTGTCATCATGGTCACCATCTGCAGTGCTTGAAACAGACAAAGGGGAGCTGCTTTGTTGAATTAGCCCCTCCTGTTATGTCCTGGATGGAGTCCCCACCCAAGACATTTCCAGGAAATTCTGCAGGAACCCCGTTTGAAATGATCTTTTAAAAAAGTAATCTCTATACCTAACGTGGGGCTCAAACTCACAACCCCAAGATCAAGAGTCACATGCTCAACTGACTGAGCCAGCAGGTGCCCTTGCAGGAACCTCCTTTGAAAACCCCAGAACAACATGAGGTCCGAAGCCCCTTTGGTTCTGAGGGATGAGGTCCAGGAACCTGCGTTCAGATTTGGCTACCAGGCAGGTCTGTGCTTCAGGGGCCCCACCTGTGCAGGGGGTTTGGCAGTAGCTGTCTCGCCATCAGCGGGTCATTTGGGGCCAGGGTCGGCGGGCGAGGTGGGGGGCACTTTGTGGAGGAGCTTTGAGAGAAGCAGGAGGAAGGGGCGGTCCTGCTCCCAGGTCTCTGCAGCAGGCCCTGCAGAGAGAGAGAGGAGAGACCTACCGGCCCTGAACTGTGGCCCGGCCAGCTCGTCTGCACCACTTGTGCTTCCTGCCCGTTGGTCCTCTGACGCCCCCCTCGCGGCGGAGTTGCCCGGGAATGGAGTGGAGCGTCCTGTGCTGTGGTCTCCTGCACCATTGTGGGTCCCAGCTCCTAGCGCGTGCTTGGCGCACCCTCTAGATGCATGAAGTCAGCTGCCACTCGCTTACAGGTAAAGCAGCTGAGACCCCCAGCTGGTGCATGTCTTGGCTCTAGCTAGATTGGATCCTTATTTGACTCTGATTTTATTCTTACTTTCTTTTTCCTACACAAAAACTCCAGGGTCCTTGTCCAGGGTAAATAAAGCTCCCGAGTAAAACGTGAGATTAATCCCTTTATCCTTCTTGCTTTGTCTTATCCATTTGGTTTTTTGATACTGTGATATCGTTAGACAACCTAGTAGTGTCTGGAAAGTTGGAGAATTGGTTGTCGGTGTGGGAAAAAAACCCCTACACAGTTGATATCAGAAGCATTGCGGATAAACACAGCTCAGGCTTGCATTAAACTCAGATGTCCTGGGGCGCCTGGGTGGCTCAGTCGGTTAAGCGTCTGCCTTTGGCTCACGTCATGACCCCGGGGTCCTGGGATCGAGCCCCCCCCCCCCCTCGGGCTCCCTGCTCGGCGGGAAGCCTGCTTCTCCCTCTCCCACTCCCCCTGCTTGTGTTCCCTCTCTCGCTGTGTCTCTCTCTGTCAAATAAATAAAATCTTTAAAAGAACCCAAAAAACAAAACTCAGATGTCCTAAAAAGGTAGGTCTCCTGTCCTCTCTCGTCCCTCCGGTGCCCAGCATGGTATCAGGCACCCTGCAGAGGCTTTCTGAGTTGAATGGAATTTTTATCAACTTCCCCTGTATAAACAAGGGGGCAGCGTGGGACGGCAGAGTAGCCGGGCCTGGAAGTTGGATGGACCATTTTCGCATGAGCATGACAAGTTACCTCATATCTCTATGTCTCAGCGGCCCTACCTGTAGAAGGCAGATCCACCCCCTGGCTGAGAAGTGTGTTTTTGAGGGTTAAGTGAAATGCTGTATTCTGAACACTTAGCCTCATGTGGGTGTGCTTGCTGTTGAGTGTGTAATGCTTAGAGTCAAGGGTCAGAGTTGTGGGATGTGGTGCCCTGTTACAGCCCCAGCCCTGTTCTGGTGTTCGAGCTGGTCCCCACCCCCTCCCAGGGTTTCCAGGGTATTTCTGGAGTGTATGTGTAGAAAGGCACTGGGCATGCAGAAGCCTGGAACTGCCCCCTCGCCTGAGCCCAGTTTGATGGACTCTGACCAGGGGCAGGGGGGGTGCGGCGGGTAGCGGGGAAAGCCAGTCTTGCAGAGATCTGTTTTTGATGACCTATCGATTTTTTTCTGTTGTTTTTGGATGGCTTGCAGGTAAATTTTCTTTGGTCTGCACCATGATATTCAGGCATTTGAATTAGCTGCCAACTGATTTGAGAATTGAGAGATTTTGCCTTCATCATGCCTCCCTTTGCCCATCCAGCCGTTGTCGCCCATGGCCACTAGCGGTGAAGAACGGATCCTATCATAGAGGCTACAATTAAGACAGAGATGGCCCTGCATAATGCCACTGCCACCGCTGTTAAAGCCTTTGAGACTCTCTAAACCAGAGCCCATGTGGCCATCACATGTACAACAGAGCGTGACATGATCCAGGGCGTGGTGAGGGCACTCGCTTGCCGCTCCCGAGGGAATGGCTGTGTGCGTGCCGTCTGTCAGCCCCGCCATCACCGGGCCAGCCCAGGGCCGGCACAGCCACGGGGTTGCATGGAGGAGTGGGGCCCCGGGGGGGGTGGGGGTGGGGAGTGCTTCCCATGGGAAGGGAAGACTGGAACATCAAATACAGGACAGTGCTCTGAATTTCCATTGGGAATGTTGTAGCTCCATCTCCGTGTCTGAAGTTTCTGGACTTGGAGCTTCTTCAGGGCAGAGCACTTGTGGACCCAAGTGGTCCTGCTTGGGTCTTTGGGTCTGATGGAGGGAGGTCCTGGCAGTAGATAGGGGCAGACGAGAAAATACTGCTGCTCCCCTTTCTGTGTTCCGTCCTTGGACCTCAGGTACAAAAAAAGCAGGATTTCGCTGTTCTTCAGCCCCGATAAACTGCCCCCATTAATGGTCGCCCTGAAGCCTCCAGCCCTGTGTTGCTCATCTCCTATGCTGTCCGGCTCCCGTCCCCCTGCCTGCCACGAGCAGCTGCTCCTGGGTTTGGCTGGAGCTGCAAATATGTTTGTTTCCTTCTAGACTGTTTTGCGTTGCTGTGTATATTTTGTATTTACTTACACGGTGCTGGGCTCTAGTCTCCATTCCTTTACTTTGCATACTCGGTGTCCCATTGCAGCTCCATTCATGGGGGTGTGTCCACCTGTGCTTTGCCTCTGTAACTGGTGATTGTAGTTTCAGGTGTGCATCCACCACATCTCACGCTTCCTCTCGCCCAGAGGTGCCCTCAAGTGGCTCCTGACTCTAAAACCTTGCAGCGATGAATCTCCCTATCTGTGACCCTTATGATCCTGCATGAGCATTTCTCTGGGATAGACGCTCAGAATGGAATCGCTTGGTTGTGTAGTCTACTATATATAATTTGACCAAATATTGCCAGATTGCTCAAAAATATAACCCTTTTATAGGCAGAAGGAAGCTGAATTGTGCTCTGTTCTAAAAAGGAAATTCATTGTGTATTGAGTGTCCCCTGTGTCCTGAGAGCAGCCCCAGGTTTTGCTTTACAGGCATTATTTCATTTGGTCACACAATAATCCTCCTAGTCTGCCATTCTTAATATCTGCAGTGTGCAGCTGAAGATGCTGAGGTCCAGAGGCAGCCAGTGACTCGTTCCCGATCCTTCAGCTAAGCAGCGGTTAGAGCTGAGCCCGCCTCTGAGGGACTCTTGTGGATACATCATGTCCCCTGCCAAGGCTTCAGGCTGGCTGCCGTGAATTTGAGGAGCGTGCTCCAAGTTAAGGAGCATCTGATGAGATCATACTTCTCACATTGGTACCTTTGTGTGGCCTGCTCTTTCTTTTTACAATTATCTTTAAGCATTTTAAAATCTGAGATTTCACTTAAAAATCTGGGTGATCTGCCTGCTTTGGCACGAGGCAAGCTTCCAGGATTAGAGGGGTGGTGCCCCTTCCCAGCCGGCCTGTCCACACTGCCCTCCGGTGGCTAGTGTTCGCCGTGGCTCCAGAGGCCCTGAAGTTTGTAAAAGAGACATTTTTGTGGGTGGGCAATGCCCTTCTTTCCCCTCTGAGTTCTTCCCATTAAATTCATGAACCGGCCTTCCCCCCATCCCCAGCTGTTGGGACTGCAGTTTCCTTTGGCTACAGAGTCAGTAACAGAGACCAGTGGGCTTTCGCGGCAGTGGAGCCTGCTGCTTGCCCGCCAGAGCTCATTTGTTGGGTCCTTCTGGGGGCCCGGCCTGTGCCCGGCACTGCAGAGAGCGTAGCAGATGCTGGGGGGTGGGAGGTGGGCCACCATTCCCGACCCGTCTTGAGCAGAAGACGTGGCGGTGAAACCTCTGTGCTCAGTCCACCCTCCCACCGCAGAGAGTTTATCCAGCCCCAGATAGTTCTCACTGTGCCGGGGGCGAGGGTGGGGGAGCGCTGGGAATGATGGTATTTGGTTCACTTAGTGCGAACTGTGGGACTCATTGGTTTTGTATTTCTGTTTTTAGCAAAGCTGTAGGTCTCCTGCGGTTGTGAATACGTTGATCCTGACAGGCAGGGATGGCATTGTGCTTATGAGCTGAACTCAGACACAGGTGGCTGGGAAGCCCAGCTCTGTCCCCCACCAGCGGGTCCCCGTAGAGAACGCACTTCCTCTCTTGGAGCCTCTGTTTTCTGATCTGCCAAATGGGGGTATGAGGGCCCGGTTCATAAAGCCCTTGCAGGGCCAGAGTAAGATAATGCAAGTAGAGGCTTCAGCCAGGGCTGGGCACATAGTAAGCTCACAGGAAAGGGTGACAGAATTATTGTTACTGTTGTTGTGAGAAACCTCTGGGAGGAGGATGTAGATGTAGCTTGGGCCTGGGTGGGTTTTCTGTTGCTTTTCTGAAAGAGTTGGCTTTCTTTCTGGAATTTGCAGTGACGGTCTGGCGTGGGTATGCCTCCCTGCAGATGGGGGTCGGGGTTTGTTGGCTGTTCTGTCGCTTGGTGTCACCCACTGATGGGATGTGAGTGCTGACCAACAGCCTCCTCACTGCACCTGCTGTACTCGCCCTTGAGCTGCCCAGCCCTGGGGGTCTGATCGGCCTCTCGATTTAGAGTAAGGTCTCGTCCGCTTTGGGGCTCACCACAGCCCCCTCAGCTGTGTGAGCGGAGAAGGAGGGTCTCGGGGACCCAGAGGAGGACCCAGGGGAGGACCAAGCCTGTGGCATTTCCCAGGAATGAAGCATGGACAGGATCGGTCCGAGAAGTCCTCTTCGGCCCTCCCTTTCCTTCCATCACAGGCGATAGATACCTCACCCCGTTTCTGCCAGAACTCAGCCTTGGGCTGCCGACAGAGTCCTAAATCTGCCCGTGCGTCATGTGGGAAGTCCTGACTCAGTGTGGTGGGGGCGGCCGTCGGGCTGTCTGAAGCCCCTTGGCCTTGCTTTGGGGGTGGTAGCATACACTGTTGACAGGGTCAGAGGACCTGGTTTGAATCCCAGCCGTGTAATTCACCGGGTCCAGGAGCTTGGGCACGACCCCTCCTCCCCCCCTGCCCCCCGCACCTCTGATGCCTTATTTGAGATGGGCGCATGATAGATCCTACCTTGGAAGCTCATTTGGAGGGTGAACCAGATAACAGGTACAAAGGACTAATCCCAGAGTGGCACAGAGTAAGCCCTGAGATGTTAGCTGAGATGATTATTCTTGCTGGTGTTCTGTGTGCATCTGCTGTGTGCATGTTTGTAGTGGAGGAGCCCTGTCAGCTGGGGAGAGTAACGTGGGATGAGGTGACTTAGGGAAGTCGCTTTTTTCTTTAATCAGTCTTGACACTTGGCATGAAAGGAGCTACAGCCTCACTAAAGCAGGGGTCCTAACGTGTCCGCCCAGAAAGGAAGCTGAGGGACCCTTGGACCTGCCCATTCCCTTTGCAAGTGAGAGAACTGGGGCTCTGAAGGGGCCTGGCTTTCCCAGGGATGTACACGGGGTGGGGGAGCAGCATGAGACCAGGACCCAGGGCCCCAGCCCCCCAGCCCATGACCCCTCATCACCTGCACCAAAGCACAGCTGACATTGGATGGCTTCAGGCTTGAGGTGAGGAAATGGATCTCTCTGGTGTCATTTCATAACTGGAGAGGTCTAGACACTAATTTGTCATGCCTATTAACTTGGAGGGTTGCCATGCCCCTTCCCCTAGAGCTCATGCCAACTCCGTGCCATAGGAGGACAGGGATGCGATGGGGATGGGGATGGGAAGGAGGGGTCTTGTCTGGGAACCAACTGGGTCTGCAAAACAAATCCATTCAAAAGTGCAGGCTGGAGAAAAGGTAGACCAGAGCTTACCCAAAAGGCAGCCCAGAAACCTATGATAGTAGGAGCCAGGAATACCTCTACGTGTGGATACAGTTTGCATCCTGCGACATCCCCACCAGGGCCCTAGGAACCTGTTCCTCTGGGTAACCTAGGGGCCAGCTCTCAGGAATGGCCATTGCTGGAGAGTTGATAACAGGTTACTCTTCCAGGAGTAGATCTGCATTTTCACAAGGACTCCGAAACCCCAACTAAGTGGTTGGGGTGTGGGCTCTAGAGTGAGCCGGGAGATAGGCCTCGATGCCACTTCCAGACCGCTTACTAGCTCTGTGAGCTCAGGCAAACTTCTTAGCTTCCCCATGCCTCAGTTTCCCTCACTGTGAAGTATGAGAGGAGCAGAAGGGACCGTAGAGGGAACTGCACATGCAGATCCAATGTTCAGCAGCGTCTGTTTAGTCAGTAAACACTTAGCAAGCACCTGCTGAATGCCAGATACTGTCACCAGGCACCAGGGACATATATGGTCATCACTGCAAGAAAATAAAGGGATAAGGAAGGTGGCAGAGTGGACCGGAGGGTCTCTTATTGGAGCAGAAGGGACTTTGGGCCGAGATGGGGAGACACCGAGTGACGTGAGTCATGCAGGTATCTGGAGGGAGGGCATTCCAGACTGAAGCAGCAAGTGCAAAGGCTCAGAGACAGAAGCAGTCTATCCACCCCTCTGTCCAGCTCCCTCAGCCCTGCTCACCATCCCAGTGCTTCCCCCCTGCCACCATCTCTGGACATCCTACTCACCACCCCCCCTCCACCCTGGACCAAGGCCTGTAGTGCCTACTGCTAATGCTCTCCCACACCGGCCCAGCTGGAAGGGAGAGCCACTCTACACTAGAAGCTCTTCTCTTGTTCTGCGCCAGAGTTTTGTTGATGTGCCTGCCTGTCATCCACCCCTGGACCGAGAGCTGGTGCCATGATTGTCATCAGTCTCAGGCCCCCAGCACAACACTTGGCCCATCAGCCTCCTGAAATGTTGTTAGAAGAATGGAAGGCTTCTACATGGAAGCCTTGGGGGCAGCCTTCGTGGTGCCCTCCTCTGGCACCTGCTCCCCACAGCCCCAGGTGCAGCCTGGCATCCAGGGAATGCGGATGGTGACGGGACTCTGTACCCTGGTGCCTGCTGGCGCCTTTGGATGCATGAGCGACATGTGTAACATACGATCCTGTGGGCTCCGTAATGTCAGAGAGGGAGACCGTGACCGCTGAATGTCACGCCTGCTTCCTGGCTTGCTCTGTCCTTCCCAGTTGATGGCCGACTACATGCTTGGTAAAAGGTGATGGGTTGAGCCGCCGGGGTGAAGTCATGAGCAGGACTTTGCTTCCTTTGTCCCTTCAGAAGGGCAGTGACTTTGGCTCCTGAATTCGGGGGGTGTCTGTAGAGACTTAGGGCGTGAAGTTCTCACTAAGGGCGCTTTAGAGACACATCTGGCCTTCCTCTCCCTCCCCTCCCCAAACTCTCCAGATAAAGCCTTCTCCTTCCCCTCTTTGTTTCACATCTGGTGCATTCTAGCCAGTGAGCACCCAGGAGAAAAGCTTGTTAAATGAGACTTGTTTAAACCAGCCAGTCACTCATCCAGCTGTCCAGCCCTGGTGTGAACCTGGGGACCCCCCTCATGGCCGCTTGGAGAGCCTGTTCTGGGTGTGAAGATTAGAAGCACAGTCTCCTCCTCTAAGTTTGCACCTTTGTTATTTCCCTGAGTTAATCAAGAGAAGATGCTTTGTGCAGCTTTGCCAAAATTACCCCATCAGAAGCTTATACAAGGGGCTCAGTGGTGTTTGGGAAGCGGTGCGAGGGTCCATCATGCCCGACAATTCATTGCTCTCAGATGCCTCTGTGAAGAGTGTTGGAAGCGGCAACTGCGGGAATTTTCTCTTCTGGCTTCCCAATTAGCGATTACATAACAGTCTCCCTGGAAACAAGTGCTCAGGCATCACGCCCGTGACAGGGCGGGCTCACGGAGCTCACCGGTTTGCAGCATGCGTGCGGTGCGGACTGTCCCCATGTCCCAGGAAGGCGGGCCAGGGCCTGCGGTTGAGATCAGCTGCGTCCACACCTCGCAGCTGACCCATCCTGGAAGGAAGAAAGGCTGGTTGTCAGTACTCCGAGACAAAGCAGAGTGAGAGGGACCTAACAGAGCTCTTGCACACCGGAGTCAGAACTTCTTCTCTGTCTTATGGAAGGAATAGCTGATTGTTACTGTCTTGCTTCAAAATACCCGTTGGAAGGAAGAGCTGATTGTTACTGTCTTGCTTAAAAATACCCGTTGCCCCAAGGGCAGAGTCCACGTTCTCGAAGGTGACCTCCCACGTCTGCCCCTCCAGCTCCCCCCGCTCTGCTCCTGCCTCCAGGTCCTCTCCAGCATGGCCCTTGGCATATCCTGGCGCGTCTCTCTCCCTCTGTCTCGGGACAGCCAAATGCGGGCGCCGGGCAAGGGAGCAGGCTCCGTCTTTGTGAGCGTGTGGGCCCTGGTGCTTCAGCCTCTGCCTCCACGGCCTCTTTCGAAAGTGCCTGTCTCAGTGGGCTTCTGAGAACGCAGTGAAACCGTGCCGAGGTGTGCTCAGCCCGGCACCCGAGGAGGAGCTGCTCCCTGCACGTGAGGAGTGCTGGCCCCTGGGGAAGCCCCCCATGCCCCACAGCAGACCCCGCGCACACCTCTGGCATGGGTGCAGTGCTCACTGCTTCACCTACCTCTTCCAGCCAGCTGGAAGCTCCATGAAGTCAGGACCCAGGCCTGCTCTCCCTTTATGTTCACAGTGCCTGGCTCACAGTAGGCCCCGAGCAATGTCTGTTGAATGAATGAATGAACCAGGGAGTGACTGGATCGTTGAATGAGTAAGCGAATGATTCTAACCCTTCGGCACGTCTGACCGAGAACTTGAATGCGTTTGCTTCCCTTCCCAGGTTGGCAGCCTGGGCCACGCCACCCGCGCCTCTTGCCTGGGTGACCCCAGCAGTCTCCCCACTGCTCCCCCTGCCTCTAGATCTGCCCTCCTCTCTCTTCTCCGGTCTTACCTTTGAAGGTACCCCCTCCCAGGGGCCTTCCTTCCCCCCACCCCGGCCAGTCCGTCTGCCTTCCTCCTGTCCATCCCACACCCAGCTCTTCCACAGTGCTTCCCGTGGTGTATTCGTGTACCTGCTTCTTGTCCGCTTCCCCTACCAGCCTGGAAGCTTCTTGAGGGCAGGGGCCACATCTGTTAACCAGGGTACATTCTTTTAAGGCATGCTGCCTTGGACACAGGCCTGCAGCAAATCTACAGGGAGTGTGCCCCGTGGGAATCCGCAGAATTAGCAGGAGGACCTCTGACAGTGCATGGTGCAAATCTGGAAGTCTCTGGCTGTCGGCAACGAGGTTAAGTTCTCATTCAGCTCACACCCAGTGCAGGGGGGATGGCTTCCTGGTGAGTGGCTCTGCCATCTGCCCCTACGACCTCCACACTCCCAGAGGAAGGGAAGAGAAGGGAGAGGGGAGGGTTGCAGGGTCCTCGCCTTCTTCTGGCAAGGCCTGGACGTGGTTGGCTCATGTGGCATCTGCCAGGCCTGGCCCGCGGCTTCCACGTCACAGGGGTGCTGGAAAGTTTGTCTCCCTTGTTCCCAGGGAGCAGAAATGGGGCCAGTGAGCCAATCTGCTCAGAATTGGGCATGGGAGGGGATCTTGTCGCCAGAGGATCCTCCTGCTGGGCTCCCTGGGAGTCTAATCAATGTTCCAGAATGCTCCAGCCAGGGACAGTGTGTCAGGTCAGCAGACACTGGAGTAGCCGTCTCTCGACAGGGCCTGAGCCACTCGCCGCTCCTGAAGCCAGACCTCCAATTTATTTTATAAAACACCATGATGTCCTTAGATGAGGATGAAAAGGAACTTGGGATTACAGAGTCACCTCTGTGCACCGGCAGGCAGCACACGGGAAGGGCGGCCCCGGGGAGACAGTGTCAGAACATGGGGGGTCGGGGGTCAAGCGTTTGTTCTGGGAAGCACGGCTCGTTGCCTGGTTTACAGTATTCCATTCTTAAAATTGCTGTTCTTTTTTTTTTTTTTTTTTAAGATTTTTATTTATTTAAAGAGAGAGCAAGCGGGAGCAGGGAGGGGAAGCAGAGGGAGAGGGGCAAGCAGACTCCCCACTGAGCGCTGAGCCAGGCTCAGTTTCCGGACCCCAAGATCACGACCTGAGCTTGAAATTACGACGAGTCAGATGCTCAGCCGACTGGGCCACCCAGGCGCCCCTTGACAGTTGCCGTTCTTAATGTCATGGCGCCTTTATTTTCTTGAGGCTCAAAACAAAATGACCCTTTTCTGGAGGGAAGAAAATACGCCCATCCAGAGAGCCCTGGGTGTTCTTTTCTGCAGCAGGCCTGACCCCCAGCACTATTAACGGCTCTAGACACTGAGCGAGAGTAGCCTTGTGATAGGAATACCGCAGAAGCGACGGCAGGGCCACGGGCCACGGCCGCGAGGGCTCACAAGCAGCCTCCGGACAAGTCTGGCAGGTTCCGTGAGCTAAGCTTCCATCCACTGTGGCCACTTCTTGCACCACGTTTGGGCTGCAGCCCCGGAGCCCAACAGTGAACTCGGAAATACCTCATGGCCCTTTGAGCGCTGACCCAACCCTGTGGGGCAGGGTCTGACAGGACACCGATCTCCTCCCAGGTGCCCCATGTGACAAGTGGGGTCTCCCAAGGACCAACTCCCTGTCCGTGTGCAGTTATTACCTGTCTTCAGCTTGCTGGCCGAGGCCATGTGGAGGCCAGCCTCCTTTCCTCCATCCCACTCCCCACAGGGGTCTTTGTCCACCCTCCTTGGACTTGGCCACAGCCTTCAAACCGTTCTGCCTCGTGGCCTGCCTTTCCTCCCCTGAGTTCATCCCCCGCATTTATTCGTTCTTGCAGTAAGAGTTTGTGGGGCCTCTCGTGATCTCCAGGCGCTGTGTTAGGCTCTGGTGATGCGGGCGGAACAAGACAGGTAATGGACCTGCCTCCCTGGGACTTACGATCGACGAGGGGAGGTGGGGGAGCAAAAGGCACATGATGAGTCAGCAAGACCATTCCAGGCAGCCGTGAGGACCACGAAGAAGAGAGAGCCGAGCAACATTAGGTAGTGTGTCCTGGAGGGCTTCTCAGAGGTGGTGGCCCAAGAGCAGACACCGACATTGAGAGGTATTCCAGGCCAAGGGAACGGCTCTGGAAAGGCTAGAAGGCACCGAGAGAGTGTGTGTGACACGGGGAGAGAGGGGGGGCAGGGGGCAGATGCGTTGGCAGTGTTGGGTGGGTGCTCAGGGGGGGACAGGGAGACGTGAAGTGAGGTGGCTGTGGCCACGTTGTGCAGCTCCCCGTGAGCCGTG
The DNA here is from genome assembly GCF_009762305.2 of Zalophus californianus. Lineage (NCBI taxonomy): Eukaryota > Metazoa > Chordata > Mammalia > Carnivora > Otariidae > Zalophus > Zalophus californianus. The sequence goes on from NC_045604.1 coordinate 79,504,640, forward strand.
CTGACGTTTTAGATGTGCTTGCTGGGGCTGGATAGAGTTCACCGGGAGCCACTGAACAATTCTGAGCTAGGACAGTGTCGTGACAGACTTTTGAAAGAGCTCTCTGTCGAAGGCAGCCTGCAGCCGATGTCCCCCAGAGTGGTCTTCCTAAATGCCTGTGAGATCACAGGTTTCCTACCTCCCTCCTCCGACCGGCCTCCTTCTCCGATGGTCTCCAAGGCTGTACATGGTCCAGTCCGGCTGCCACTAGTCTGCTCTCGCTCACATGGCTGAGCCCAGCGATGGGGCCTTTGTCCTTTGCATTTGCTCTTCCCTCTCCTTGGCAGGTCTGTTCCCCACCTGAGGGGACCCACCTGGACCCTCTGACTGACGTGTCTTTTCCCCAAGAGATGCTAAAGCAGTGTTTTCAGCAGTGGCTTCCTTTGACTGAAACCCTCTCTCCGTCCCTCTTGCAAACTTCCTTCGAGCTTCCCCGAGCACCCGTGGATCGCTGCTTCATAGCACTTACCCCGCCTCAACATCTACCATCTGCCTGCCTGTTATCCCCCTGTCCACATAGAAATGCCTTGAGGGAAAAATCCTGGCGGAACATCCATGAATCACCGTCTGTCGTAGCCCCGGCAGATGGTGTTCGTTGCCAGGGGCGTAGCCTAGGTTATCACAAGTGAGGTAGGCTCCGTCCTTATCCCCATTTTATGGATGAGAAGCCTGAGGCCGCCCCCTGGTTTAGCCCCCTGAGGTGGAGCTGGCAAAGGGCAACACAGGTCGCTCTGCCTGCCTGAGGGGACGTCATCGGGTGCAATCATCCCACAGTGTGGCCTCTCGGCTGGTTTTATAGGGGCCCAAGAGGCCAGGCAGGGGATTGGACCAAGGCGGGGTGGACTGGGAGGCGTGGTGGCCCTGTGCCTGCAGCTAATGAGGGCAAGATTGCTTAGTTTTCAAGGGAGGCCAGGAATCTGGATTTTGCAGAAATATCCTGGTTTTAATATTTCTAGGCCATACAAGCCACCGGCGGCTGGTGGTGGAAAAAGTAAAGTCTTCTTCACCAGTAGGGTCAGAAGCCGGCGGATCCCCGAGCGGGAGTCTGTCTTGGATAGTGTTGGCGTTCAACCTCCTGGAGTCACCGGCTTCCTTCTGGGATGGATGACAGCCCCTTTTTAAAAAATTCGAGAAGCAATAGACACATTTGAAAAACGGAAATGTTTAAACGCGGCCTGCGTATGAGCTAACACCAGCAAATCAGCATTCATTTTGTTAGAGGTGCTAATGGTATTGTGGTTAAATAGGAAAGCATTCTTCATGTTTTAGGAAGACATGCCGAAGCCCCCCGTGGTGAGATGTCACGATGACTATAATTCACTGTAAAAGACCTCAGCAAAAAGGTAGCAATGATGAAGCAAATACAGAAAAGGGCTATGGCTTTATTAGGTAAAGGGTTATGGGGATTCCTGGTATGATCTGCTCTGCTTTTTGCCATATTTTGAAATTTCCATAATAAAGTAAAAATGAAATGACAAACAAGAGAAAAAATGCAGTCTTCCACGAAGAGTTCTGAGATCTTCCCTGCTCCACTGAGATCTCTGTGGGGACTCGGGGTGTCGGCACCTCCAGATCAGACTGAGACCCGAGGGAAGCGATGTCCTGGGCAGAGGTTGGCTGCTGGGCACCAAGGTGACACACGGCTTTCTTCTCTTCATATGGTCAACAGCTTCTGCTGGTGCTGACCCCCGAATGGAATTTCTCTGAACTGAATCCTGGTTTGGGGAAGCCTATGCTGTGGAAGACTCGTAGCTTTTTCTTCTGTTAAGTTGAAGAATGTCTTCTGGATGGAGGGTGGCTCCGACTCTGCACAGGTTGAAGACTGTGCACGGATTGAAGACCCCGGACCCTGCTCATCTGCCTCCCGATTCTGAGCCCTCGGGCATGTTCCTTGCCCCTTCTCAGCTTCTGTTTCCAGCCTCAGACGGGTTGTAAGCATGCGAGGCAAGGAACGCGCTGAGCACAGAGCATGAATAATGATTCCACAAATACCTTTGCTTATTCTGAATCGCTCGGGTAAAAATTGCCCACTTGTCAAAGTGAGATCTGCTGCCATGTGGGGTCTTCTCAGGGCCTGGCCGGGTTTCCAGGCACCGGCCATCTGGAGGAATGAGTATGTGCAAGGATTTGGGATTCTTCCAGGGTGATAACCTTTCTGCCATGTCACTGCAGCCCCCAGGACCTGGGCTTGAGGAGGCCCTGAGACAAGTGAAAACGGGTGTTTTTCGACCCCTGGGTGGCATCCTCTCCCCTCCCTTTTGCGTGTCCTCACCTCCCTGGGGTCCGAGCCCTGCAGGCAGCGTGAGGAGCCGTCTGCCATCTCTGCGTGTTGCTGTAAGAGCATGCTGACTCCCTGCTGCAGAAACGGGGAAACCTCTGCCAGCTCCCCTGGGGCTGATGGGCTCCTTTGTTGTCCCGCCACGGCCTCTCAGGCAGGCCTTGCAGGCTTTTGTGCCGCTGAGCACTCAGGTCTCATGAGCTCCATGCGGCACTCACCTGGCACGTTAACCGACTTCCCAAGGAGGAGCTTCTCACTGCGCAGTGATGCGGGACTACAGAGCGGCCGGCTCTAGCACGGGGCCCAGGACCTGCTGCTCTCCCCGCCCAGCGCGCCCCCTCTGGGCAGCGGGGACCCGAGCTCCCCGCCCTGGGCCAGCCGTGCTCAGTGCTCTCACTCTCTGGAGGAGGGTCGCGCTGAGACAGCCGCGGGGGTGACTCTGGAAGAGACCTTGCTGGGACCCGGAAAGAGCCCCCGGGGGCTTGGCGGCAGCCGCAGCTCCATGACCCTTCCTCCGTCCTGGTGCTCCGGGAAGGCTGCCAGAGGAAACAGAGGATGCCCGGTGAAATTTGACTTTCAGATAAACGATGAATAATTTCTTAGTTCAAGTATGTCTCAATATTGTGTGGTACGTAGTTGAATACTGAGAAATTATTGAGTCATGAATTATTGAATATTGAGTTATGAATACTGAAAAATTATGCATTGTTTATCTGAAATTCAGCTATCACCCAGCATCCTGTAATTTTGTTTGCTAAATCGGGCAACACTTAAAGAATCTCCCTGCCGTGCTCAGGGCCTTGGCTTTGTGGGGACTCTAATCCCGAGATCAGGGCAGGTTCTGGGCAGGTTCTTGAGTGCCTGTGAGCGCAGCCGTGTTCAGCAGACTGTTGCCGAGCCCCTCCCGGGGACGGCTGTGTGCTGGTGGGGGCAGGGAGGAGTGCCCCACTCCGTCTCTGGGACCTCGTTCATGCACACGCAACCCAGACACTCTCGGCGCCACCACCTCTTCATCTGTCGTGTGACATGAGTCAGAGTGCGTCTCCTCTCACGCTCTCCTGAGGATGGGTGACCCCCTTCTTCCTGTCCTTGCTCACCCCATGTGGCTCTCAGAGTTTCCTGCCCCGCCCCCATGCTATCCAGGGTGCCTTTGTGGTAAGCCAGGACCCCCAGGGCAGAATCGGTGGGGCCCCTTATTTCAAAATTATTAAGGATGTCGAGCCGGGGACGGCAGACCATCACACAGGTCCGAGTTCTAGTGCCCTGCAGGCACACACATGTGGGAGGCCGGCAGTGCCGCCAAGGGCCAGGCAGACACGGGGGTGGAGTGGGGGGTGTGAGTGAGGAGGGTCAGGAGCACGGAGCCCTGGAGCGCAGAGGGCTGGAGAGACTGCATGGACCTGGGGGCCCGTGCCTGCCGCAGGAGCCCTGCTGCCCAGCCACAGCCTGGGGGGCCCTCTGCTGCCACGGAGCCTCGTGTTTGAAGAGGAGGTACAATTTGTTTATCAATAAAACCTTTCTTAAATAGCGGTGACTGATTCATATTTTGGAAAATTCCCATGTTGGCAAATTAAGCGTGGTCTCTGGAAGACAGCATTTAGTGGGATGAATAATTACTTTGGCCTGTGTGGTCCCTGGGTCTGTTGGTGTGTCCCACACAGGCCTGTGACCTCCACCAGCGACACAGCAATGAGCCTTGGGCTCATGGTTCAGTCCCCATCAGCATACTTGGCTCGCTGTAGGTGCTCCATACATAATGGCCACAGTTGTAAGACTTCATTCATTCGTGGGAACACACCGTGGGTGGTTGTGGGGACCCGCTGTGCCTCTCTTAGTAAGAATACCATGAGCATCTTCCCTGTTCTTCAGTGGGATGGCCCATATAAAGCCTAGACACCATTTGCACGTGGCAGTTACTCAGTCCACTAGCTGTCTGTCTGGTATGATGGATTGCTGTGTCTTCTATGGGCGGTTTTTGGATGGGCAAAGAGAGCATGCCTGAGCTTCCCTGTGTGTGTATGTTTTCTCAGGATGCCAAGTTTGTGGAGGAGCGGAGGAAGCAGCTCCAGAATTACCTGCGCAACGTCATGAACAAGGTCATCCAGGTGGCCCCCGAGTTTGCTGCCAGCCCCAAGAAGGAGACCCTCGTGCAGCTGATGCCCTTCTTTGTGTAAGTACGGTTCCCGTGGGCCCTCCACCCAGCACTTCGTCCTTCCCCTCCCCTGAGGTAGGCCAGCGAAGTGTGTGTGTGTCCTCGCCACGTTGGGGCCCAGGTGTTCCCGGAGCCGTGAGCCGGGATGCTGCGGGCCACGGAAAGGGCTTCGAGACCGCGAGTCTGCAGATGAGCATGGTTGAGCTGAGGTTTGCAGCTAAATGCAGGCCTTTGCGGTTTTGTACTTCATACCTTCTGATCAAAGGAGAGATTAATTTTCTCTGCAGCTCACAGAATGTTCCAGAACCAAATCGGTCTGTCACTCTTGCCTCAGTGGCTAATGGACACAAGGAAACATTCTCAGACTCCCACTGCTACTGACTTGTTATATTAATATGAAAATAATTTGTGACCTAACTTAAAATTAGGTATAAATTTCTTGTTCTTATATCTCATAAAAGTGAAAACGAAAGCCATTGGTTGACGTGTCAAGCACTTACAAAATCATTACCATTCAGAATTGTTAACACAGTGGATGTTGCTGTTTTTCTGACACTAAAGCTTTGCTCACAGTGGCATGCGGCACATTCTTTTTGCTTGCCCCGTGTGGTGCCCCTGTGTTTCCGTGCTGATTCCATGCCCCCTCTTCGATCCCATTGCTGGGGAACGTCTGTGCGGCACCTTGGGGCAGGTGGTCGTCACTTGGTGTCACTACTTGATCACTGATGAGTCCACTCTGTGCTGTTAAGTCTGTTACTAGCCTGACCCATTTATACCCTGGAATTGGGACTGAGGTGATGGAGCAGACTTGGTTTTTTATTGAGCCTTCAGATGCTATAGAACATAATCATATCATTTCTAGAATATTAGCATCATATGGACACGAGATGGAAAACCCCATATGGCAAACCTGTGGATCCCAAAAAGGGGATTGGGATTCGTTAGTTGAGAAGCACTGGTCTGGGTCTTTGTGATGGCTCAGGGTAAATAAGAGTTGCTTTGTAGTCTAGCTCTCGAAAACAGCACGTAAGGGCTTGGGGGCCTGTCCTCATTACCAGTGATGCTCTAACTTCAGACCAGAAGCTTACTTTGCTTGTGTCCGTAGGGGCGCCTTTGGGTCACACTTCCCGGCATTTCCAGGTTGAACTTCCAACCAGACAGACATTGGCCTGACTGCCCCTCTTACTGCTTGCAGCTTGCTTATGTTTTTCTCATTGTTTCAGGGCTTTTGTGAGAAGACAAAGCCTGTATTCTGCCTCGGGTAAAAGGCACCTTTTTTCCTGGATGCACCAGATGGGAAACTACATTTTTCTCTCATTTACTTGTGATGCTCGGGCCTTGGTTTCGCTGTTTTGAAAGCGCTGTAATAGCTCACAAGGGGAATTCCCATTTTCTAAAGGCAGCCCCCTGGCTGGGGTGCGTGTTGGAAATTAACCTGTCACCGAGTCCTGTGCGTTTGGGCTAAATTTTCTGATGATAACCGAGTTTGAGAGTCGGTCCTAAGACCCTGACGCAAAGCAAGGCTGCCTGCCCGAATCTGAGAGGGAGGAAAGACTGTTCAGAGCAAGCTGGTGTCCTTCCTGCCAGGTATGGGCAGCCCTGGCGTCTCTGGCTGAGTGTTTACCAAACATCAGCCTGAGGGATGGTGGAAACTGTACATTCACTGAGCATCTCAGTGTGTGGGGTAAGCGGGGCCGTGCCGGTTGCCATTCATCAGAGCTGTGAGAGAAACCTTTTGTGCCTAATTAGCACAGAGAACATAGGGTTTGATGTCACGGGCTTTAAAAAATACAAAGAATTTCAGTAAGAGACTGTGGCAGATGACACAGTATTGACACCAGACTTCTGAGTAAACACTAATCTAGACTCCAGTTGGGATTAAGCCACTTTTCCCCTTTGGCTTTCGTTGCAGTCCACATTACGCTGCCCTGTCCTCTGTCTTTTTTGAGTGAGTTGGGATTCCAGGTCAGAGCTTGCGGATCAGTTCATTTTGGGGCAATGGAAGATGAACATTGGCCAAATGCGTCCATGCTGGTGAATCTCCATATGGTAATTTCCTCTTTGTGTGTGCCTGCAGAAAACAGTGTGCCTGGCCTTGTGCTCGAGAGCTCGCCCTGAGAAATTCCTAGTTAAAAAAAACTCTCTTGTCTAAGGAAATAAACCCCACAAAGCATAATTATTCTTATAAATCTTGGCAGATTTCCTCAGCTCTTTCAAATGCCGATTTAGGATTCTAAAAAGCCCTTTTAGCTACTGAACAGAAATGAACTTACTTAAGGATGGCGTTGCCTGCCTCCTTTCATTATTGAGCACTTACTATAGGTATGAGTACGTGGCTGAGTGTTTCCCCTGCTTGATCTCATCCAGTCTTCCTGAGAACCTATGAGGTGGAACCTTACAAACTTGCCAATAACAGGGCAATTTGATAAGCTTCCCCTCAAAAGTGCTGAGGAGAGTGAGGCCCAGAGAGGTTACCTGCTGACCCCAGGGTTACCCAGCCAGCACGTGGGGAGCCCAGGCTATTTGGCGCCATATCCCATGTTTCGGGACAAACCTGCAGCCTGTGGATTGAGCCAGCCCCTCTGACCTGTTTCATTTGACCAGTCCAGTGGGCTTGTGTTATTTGTCTTAATTGAAGTGATGTCAACATCAAAATATTAGATGGTGTCAAAAAAAGAAAATGAGGTATCAGAATTGGTCATGTCCTATTATGGGCTGAACACTTGTGTCCTCCCAGAATTCCTATGTTGAAACCCTAACCCCAGTGTGATCATATTTGAAAGTAGGGCTTTAGGGAGGTCCTTAGGTTTAGAGGAAGTTATAAGGGTGACACGATGGGGTTAGTGCCCTTATAAGAAGAGAAAAGAGGCACTAGAGTTCTCTCTCTCCCCCCTCCCCCCATGTGCGGACACAGTGAAAGGCAGCCATCTACAAGCCAGGAAGAGAACCTTCACCTGGAACCCAATCTGCCTGCCCTTTGGTCTTAGACTTTTCGTCTCCAGAACAGTGAGAAATCACTGTGTATTAGGGCAGCAGGGGCGGATGAATCCCCACCCCAGCCCCTCTCCCTCAGCCTCCCTTGGCTGTAGTGGAACAGTGCTGGCCTGCCCTCACTGAGAACCACTGCTCCCGTAGTCTTCTGGACTCCGAGCAGCCCTTCCCTGGCTGTTTTTCTCGTACACTCACTTGCGTTACCTGCCTGGCCCCTGCTAGAGGCTTGAGTTTGCCGTCCTGCCTCTTACCCACTGCTCCATCTAGGGGGATGGGGGACCGGACTCTCTGTTACTCACAATGTGTTCCCCTCACACTCTGCTCCCACGCGTGTTCTACGAGGTGGTCCGCTACTGAACTTCTAAAGGTGGTCCTGTTCCATCTTGGGCGGGAGAGGGAAGGTGAGCAGGGGAATCGAAGCAAGTGGGTAGAATTTGCTCATTTTCCTTCATCAGTCTTCCTTAAAACCTTCAGGCTTGTGCAGCCTGGAGTCCAGTATCCAACAGGACCTGCTTTTGCACGCACGTTTCTGTGTCGTTTTTTCTCTTTAATGTGTCCGGATTTCACTGTGTTCTGCAAGGGGCATCATGGCTTCCAAGTATCTGCCATCTGCCCAAATCTGAGAGTCGAAAAATCAGCTGAATTCCCTCTCCAAATCTCTCTGCCTCCCGTTGTCTTCCTTGCCAATGCCAGCAGCAGTCTGAATTAGAAAGCAGGACGGTAGAAAGCAGGCCATTTCTTTTCCATTTTGAACTCTGTGTATCAGGTGGGGACCAGAATCTGCCCCCAAAATGGTGGGCAGATGAAGAGTGGCCCCCAGTAGCCGCCTCCTTCGGAGCCCCGTGTTGTTTGCATCCTCCTGGCATTCCAGGGAAAGGTGGGCGCCAAGACGTGGTGCGTGGCAGATGTTACCCCAGACACTGGGGGGAGGGCGGGGATGTCAGGTGCTCTTTTGAAAGCCTGTTAATGAGGGAGGCTTGGAATCCAAGAATTCAATCCACAGAACTGGACCACAAATCGGTGAAGGCTTAAATGATGTTGTGCTGTCATTTAGCACATTATTAAAATGTTTTCTGCAGAGTAATTCGTCCTTGGGAAATGCATCATGTTCTGCTGTTCCTGAGGGGACAGGAAAAGTTGCTGGGGGCAGAGGCTGGGGTCATGTAGGTCACAGCATAAATTCCCAACTGAATTTTCAGCAGAAAATATGGTCAATGTTTGCCCTCCACCATCCCCCCCCAATCTGCTGTTCCTAAAGCTGTTGGATGTATTTCTTGCTGAGCTTCGAGCTGCCATGTTCTCCCATTGAGCAGGGGTTTAGCTCAGGGAGGAAATGCCCCAGCCCTGCGCCACCAGGGAGACCCGGGGTCTCTGGTTGAGAGCTTTGGCTTTGCAAGTTGAGCATACCCCAGTTTGGCACCTTCCCAAATACCTGGTCTTGCATCTCCCCTTGGCTGGCTTCGCTGATTTACATCAGCTACCCGGGCCCTGAAAGGCAGAGGAGTTTGAGATCCCCAGTAGCCAAAAGAAAGGGCGGTGAGTTTGGAGTCCGTGATAGTCCCCAGCTCTGCCACGAAGGAGGATGTCGACCTCGGGCAAGGATTTGACCTCTGTGTCTTGTGTCCTAAAGAGTATAAAACAGGAAGAGTCGTACCAGGGTCGCTGACCTGTTGGGCTATTCAGTGAGGGCACGTGAGAGAACCCGCACAGTGTCTGTTCTGTGATGGCTGTTAATCATGAGACTCACAAGAAAGAGGAGGAGAGAATCCTCATAAAATCCCCATGGACATTTCTCTCTTTGTCTCTTCATGCAGCCATATGTCCATCTATCCCTACAAGTAAAAAACTGGAGGCCCAGAACATGTAAGTGATTTGCCCACAGTTCATCTGAATTATTCCTAAGGCCAGCCTCTCCATCCCTCCTTCCTCTACTGGGGCTCTCCCGCTCCAGACAGTGACTCAGGGCCTGGGGAAACCAGGTGCGGCAGCTGAGCTCTGGATCTTCAGGGAGGAGGAGAGGTCAGCCTGGGTCCAGGTGGCAGTGCCCTTCTGTAGGGGTCAGGCCTCTCCCCCAGAAAAGCACCCCGTCGCTTGGGAGCTCATTGCCATGGGCCTCTGCCCTGGGGGACCTGCTGCCCTGTTGCTCTCCTGGAGAGGTGATGGTGCAGTGCCATCTGATCCCCTGCAGCCCAGCCAGGCTCCTTCCAGGGCTCCTTTCAAGGGATGTGGAGGAAGTGGTCACCCCAGGGTGCTGGCCCTCCACAGCCTCAGGGCTCTGGCCCCAGGGGATGGGAATGAGTCCCTCCATTTGAAAGTGACAGGGGCACCAGCTCCTCTTCTCTGATACTCAGGTAACCTCCGTGTCCCCCAGGCATCCCACCACCCAGTGATCGGGTTCTCCCTCTGCCATCTCTTTCTGCTGGGTGGGCAGTGGGGCAAGGTCAGGTTCACAGAAGAAGCGGGAAGGGGAGGAGGAAGAGGGTGGTGCAGCTTTAACGAGTTCCAGAGAAAATGGGGGACGCTGGAACACCTCCAGAACAGCGCTCTGCTGGGTGGGCACATGGAATGTCCTTGTCGAAGGAGCCTGCATTCAGCAAACATTTTCATATGGTCACTGAAACAGAGCACCTACATAGTACTCAGCAAGCACTGGAGTTATTAGTAGAGAGCAAAACAGAAAAAAAGATTAAAAAAAAAAACACCTCTGCTTTTATGGAGTAGGGGAGTTAAAAAACAAACATATAGGCTGTCAAGTAATAAGGTCTTTGAAGACAGTTAATGCAGAGCCAGAGCCTAGATTTATACAGTGACGTTTTCCATCAGATGATCAGGACCTCAGGGGCCTCTCTGAGGGAAGATCTTACAAATTTCTGGGGGAAGGGTGTGCAGTTAGGGGGAAGTACAAAGGCCCTGGGGCAGATTGAGGCCAGAGTGGCCGGAACAGAGAGAACAAGGGAATGAGGCTGGCGAGCTCAATAGAGCCAGACCGTATGGGGCCTTGGAGGCCCTAACAATGACTTTGAGCTTTATTCTCAGTGAGTTGGGAAGCCACTGAAGGGTTTAGAGCAGGGGTGCGATAATGACCTGGTTTGCATTTTTAAAACTTCACTCTAGATGTGCGAGAGAGAATAAAATTGGAGAGGGGTAGGTGGCAAGGCTTTCGTTAGGGTCTGGGCGGGAAGAGTTGGTGTCTTGGCCAAGGTGATGAGAAGGGCAGGCGAGGAGTGAATGGACCCCGGTGTGTTTGAGGACGGGCTGTCAGGTATGAGAGTCCGGGATGACACACCCAGCATCCCGCCAGGCCAGGCAGATGGAGAGATGCCCCAAGTCTACTCCGTGTAGACCATCTCTGTATTCAAGTCAACACACGTTTATTGAGTGCCTCCTCTGTATAGGCCCCTGGGCTAGCAGAGAGGTTGGCAGGGGTATTATACAGATGACTAAGACATGGACCTGGTCTCGGGGGCATGTATGGGGCATGATATTACCAGGCCACGTGTCTTTCATTCATTCATTCAATAGGAGCTTGCAGCGTGCCTCATCATATTCACACTGCCCGGTTTGTATCCTGGCTCTGCCACTGATGGGCTGTGTGGTCTGGAGGAAGTCACAAGCTCTCCCAGGCCTCAGTGTCTTCATCTGTACAATGGAGGTATTCGTAGCTCCACCTCATGGGGGGGGCCTGAGGGCGCCACGAGCGCGTCTGTGTCAGGCCCTTCGAACAGCGCCTGGCGCATAGTAAGCATGTACTTGTGGAACTATTTTTACCAGCAGAAAGGAAGCACGGGGGAAGGAGAGTCTGGGGAGCAGACGTTTTGGAGGAAGTGATAAACTTAAGGTATTAAAAAAAAATGAAAAGCTACAGAAAGATAGGAGATCAAGAAGTAAACGTCACTCGACTGAGTATTGTGGAGACCACCCCCCGTCCCGTGATCAGCGTCAAGCTGCTTTTGTAATCTTGTAGAAATTGCTAATACTTAGTAAGTCGGAGCCAGATTCTACGCAGAGTTCTGTAGTTTGCCTTTTTCATTGACTAAAGCTGGCTCATTCCTGGCGAAAGCCACATAGTATCCACTTGCAGCGCCTGTTTGATAATTTATTCCGCCCTTGCTCTCTTGGAACATTTCAGAGGTTTCCAGACTTTTCTCCCTCCAACAGTGTTGCCGGGAATGTTGCAGTAGGTATACATTTCAGCACAGAGGTCTGTAGGATTGATTTTTAGAAGCCATTCTGGTTCAGAGGGCAGGTGCATTTAAAAATTTTGACAGATGTCACTAAACCCCACCCTCTTATGCCACTTTGATATGCAGAATTTTGATAGGCGCAGAAGGGGAAGATGTTCTTTTCGCTGTACCCAGAGAACAGGGGTTGGCTCCTGCAGTCAGGATGCCCCAGAAAGCAAGGCTGGGACCTGGGGTGGAAGGTCTTGAGGGAGTTTCTGTCCGGGTTTCTGGAAGGGGTGCCCGTGCAGGCCTTTGGGCTCAGGTCTGTGCTTTCGGAAGACCGTGCCGGCAGCTGGGGTGGCGGGGAGTGGAGCAGTGAGGGATGGCAGGGTGCTTTCATGGTAACCCAGAGAAACAGTGGGTCCTGGACCGGATGGTGACCAGTGTTTGAGGATGACTGTCTGGGCAAATGATGTGGCCAAGGGGACAGAAGAGAAGCCCATGTGGGAGCAGATGAGGGGAAAACCAGGCGCTGGATTTAGAAGCTAGTCTCTATGGGGTCCTGAAGGTGAGTTGGGAGCCAGGTAAAAGGCTGGGATGCGTGTCTCCAAGGATTGCACTTGCTGAGCCTCGCATCAACTGGAAACTCCTTCCTGGCATCTCTCAGGAAACCTGCATATTCACATCTCAAGAAAAATCCGTCAAGAAATCAGGAGAAAGCATTGCAGTTCTCTTCTGGAAATTTCAAGTGCCGTAATCAACATCGCGTGTGAAGGGATCCACAGCGAGGAGGCGACGGAAAACCAGGAAGGGCTGACACACAGAGGTGGTGAAGGTCGACATTTCCAGGAACCAAGGCAGGAACTGCTAGGAGAGAAATGGTCACGATCGAATTAGTCAGGCTTGGTTTTAGCTGCTGCCACACTTTAAGTGTGTGTTCATGGCTCCGTCTGCTGCAAACAATGAGTCATTCTTGCAAATAAAATAAATACTAATAACCCTATGTGCACAGTATACTTGATGTGAATGGTCTTCTCAGAAATAAGTTTTGGAAGCACAGTGAGAGATTTCGACCCCTAGTCCTGTGTGGTGCTGCCGACCTTGGTGGGGGCATTGGCACGCTGTGTTCTTACAGGAACGGTATCCAGTAGTGCGCACTGGTGTGGTCCAGCGTTGGGGTGTTCACGTGAGGCTGCAGTTCTTTATAAAAACCAACAAACTTCCCGTGTCTTATTTAGGGAAGCAATCTTTTTAGATTTCCAAAGTAATAAACAGCACAGAGAACGTCAGGAATGTTTGAGGAACAAGTTGTGATTTGGGAAATTGCCAAGAATGCCCAGGAAAGGCTCTCAAACCCTAGAGAGTCCTCTCCTGCAGGAATTGGGGAACCCTCCTTGGGAGACAGTCTCCTGACACAAACTTGGCACTGGTCACCGCAGACGTGGGGAAGGGTGCCCAGCGAAGCGGGAGAGGAGAGGCGGTGACAGCGAGGGATGGACGTGGGGGACGGGGCAGGCCCTGTGGGGCCGGCGAAGCAGCAGGAGGGGGAGGCACAAAGCTGGGTCAGGGTCATGTTGCCCAGAGAAGCCTCCCTGCGCACACAGGAGTTGCAAAATGAGCCCCAAGTCCCGGAGCAGGAAGAATAGCAAGCTGTCCTCTTTGTTTGCTGCCAAGTTGGCCGCGGACCCACAGAGCAGGTGATTCGGCACAGCTGGGGTGGCATCCCTGTCACCCTCGCCGGGGAGAGTGGAGCGAACGCGCCATCCAGGGCAGCAAAGGGGAAGCGGCACCTGCCCCCGCCCAGCCCGCCTGTCGCGCCTCCAGGTGGGGCCGGGGTCCAGCTCCCCAGCTCTGCGGGGAGATGTGGCACCTCTGACAGGCCTCTCTGGGCAGGGGCCAGGCTCTGGGACTGGCGGCGGTCTGGGGTTGAGGAGGGCCCTTTGCGGTGGTTCCGCACAAGGGGGGAGTTGCTTCTGATGCAGAGCACTTCACATGTAGTTCACAGCTTCCGCCTGGAAATTCAGTGATGGGCACCCCTCTTCAGGAGCCATGCCCTTTGCTGCTGGAATAACCTACATAGAGGCCACTGGGGCTCGCGGAATCTTTGGCCCCTTTTCTGCTGCGTCCCAACAAAGCACCAGCACAGTCGGGGTAAAGCACTAACGTGCCCCCCCCACCCCAAGTTCACAGGGGACCCCGAGCAGGCTTGTATGGAGGAGAAAGTCTTTCCCGCCACAGCCTTTGTCACTGTTTTCACCTCCACACCTGCCCCGTCATTATGACCCAGGTGTGTTGTTTGGGGGCAGAGGCAGTGTGCCTCTGGGACGGACACCCTTAATGGGTGGGCAGCTCCCTCCCGACTTGTTTCTGTGATCTCTCAGCATCTTGCTTCTTGATGGCACCTTCCCCCCAACCCGAGAGCAGGAGAACGAACGTCCCCAAGTTTACCCCTACCGACTGAGGGATGATGGCAAATTCAGATGCCTGTAGGTCCAGGCAGGTCACTTAAGGGAGAACGCCCTTGAGGTGTGACCTCAGGGAGGGGTGTGGGTCCCATCTGAGAGGGTCAGCCGCTGCTCTCCCTGGGCGGTTATTAGTATGTGGATCTGCAGGTGGCCAGATCTTCGAATTCTCCAGAGGGCAGAATCCCTTCTCTCAGTATAAAAAATCTGATTTTGAAATTAGCTGTCAACTAATTTGGGTGGGGGCTGCATACAGCCCGTTGTTTCTCAAAAGGCTTCCAGGGCAAACAGGATCTGCGTTAGACGAAGCTGCTGAGCACAGGAAGAGACGCAGGGTGGAAGGTGGTGGTCACTCCTTTGATCCCAGGGGACGATGATGACCACATACTGACCAGGGTCGCTCTGACAGCTAGCCCTCAGGACACGGCAGCCCCCGCCATCCTGACAGGGGTGCCCTCGGCGACAGGCCATCGGAACAGTGCACAGGCGGGAGGAGCCTGCTCGCATCCAAGTGCAGCCCGTCAGCCCCGCCCCCTCCCCGTGTGGCGGGTTCTGGACCCCCAGGGAGGGCTCCGCGACTGGTCGTGTGTCCGACTCTGGCGGGCAGACCGCCTGCCTGAGCCGTCCCCCTCTTGTCTTCGGCAGTTCTTTCTGCTTCTCGTCGTCACTGCGAGCCTCTCGGGCAGGGCCTGTTGACCTGTAGAAAAGGAACACAGCCAGTCATGATGGGGTTTTCTTTCTAGAAGCTCACGAAGAACGGAGGGTCCCGGGAGGGCATTTGGGTCTTTTGCTGGGAATTGGTCATAGGTTATGAGGGTTGAAAAGGAAGTCTGGTATTTTCACCTGCTAAGTTCAAGAAACAGCTCTTGGTCACAAGTAAAACTTGCCTCAAGAGGTTTCACGCAGAGTAGCCGGGGTTGGCCCCTCTCTTGTTTCTGTTGGTGTCTCTAGGTTGGCTAGGTTTCCGCTGCTCGATGCCCTGCCCTCCTGAGCCCTGCTGGGTTTTCTTGTGCCCCGAGCCCCAGGGTTCTCAGCTGGGGCCTCTGTGCCTCCCAACCCCAGGGACAGGTGGCAATGAAGGGAGACATTTTGGGCTGTCACAAGGCGGGGGGCATGCTACTAGAATCTCGTCGGGTACAGGTCAGGGGTGCTGCTAAAACTGCTAGAGTGCGCAGGACAGCCCCTCACAACAGAGAGTGTCCTGACCCCCGGTGTGAGGAACGCCAAGACCGCGGGCCCTGATCCCGCTCGAGAAGCTGTTGTGTTGTTGATTCTTAGAAAACCCGCGGCAAAGCTCTGTGGCTCCCGGCCAAGAAGAAAGGAGGCGTGAGGCCAGGAGCTCTTCTGAGATTAAGTGCTCTCATGTCCCCTGTGCGGTTGGCGTTCCTGTGCCCTCCTGTCAGACAGGGAGACGAGCCCCCGCCCGTGACGGGACCCGGCCGTGGTCTCGCAGCTGGGACGTGGGCTGGGTTCACGTGGCTCTGCGGTCTCTACTCCTGGTCACCATTAGGTCACAATGAAGCATATAATATGATCATCAATCTCTTCATGACCGGTGATTTCCAAGTTCCCCGCCATGGGTCCTAGTGTCCCCAGGAAAGGTAGCCTGGGCTCTGTCACCCCCACCTCCCCTCCGGAGGGTGTGTGGTGTGGGCTCCAGGCCCTGGCTTTAAACCGGCTCCCACCGTGGTCACATGGCACGCATCTGTGACAGGGCCCCTGGGGGGTGCTGCCCCAGGTCCTACCCATCTCCCCCTCTTTGGGGTTAACTCCCCACGTAAATGTTGCAGAAAGGCCTGGAGATGGGGCCCAGAGGGGTGAAAAGCACTAAGGAGGGTTCCAACCCAGGTGAGAAAAGCGGTCTTAGCTAACTGCCCCCCACCCACTTCCCAGCCATCTCCTTCCTCCCTGGGCTGCTCGTGGGCCGCGGCCCCTTCCTGTCCTTCATGAATCTAATGTACCCGGGGTGTTCACCTGGACTGGAAAGGAGAACCTACGTCCTGCTTCGGCCCCGGGAACACTGTCCTCTGAGCACACAGTCAGCTGGCTCAGCAAGCCTCACTCAGAAGAGAAGGCAGGTCATGGACGGAGGAAAAACAGAATTCCTTGTTTCAGTTGCTCTTTTTCACACAAGAGACCTTGCTGTGGTAGCATCATGGATGTTTTTCTCACTAGCTCGTTCTGGGAAGGCAGGTTGAGAAGTTACTAATGCAACAGGAAACAAGGCATTCTGTTGGAGTTTGGGATGCGGCTTGTTTTAGGACTTTCACATTAAAGGTAGGCGCAGAGTGGCATCGTCGTTAAGAGAAAGGGCTGCAGTCCCACAGGCCTAGAGGCCTGGCCACTTACCAGTTCGGTGACCTTGCATTAGACGTCTTAAGGACTCTGTGCCTTGAGTTCCCCATCTGTAAAATGGGACTGACAGTGGGTCCTCCTTCAGAGGGCTGATTCAGAGAGAGAGCGAGACCAGGGCTGAAGCACTGAACGCTGGGTACATGGTAAGCCCTCGGCTGTGGCTACTGGAAAACTCTTCGCTGCATCAGCTGTTGGCGGAGTCTACACAACTCATGTGCGCAGACCTTGGAGCTCCGGGGCTTTCAGAGGAACACCCAGCAAGCACATTCACTGAGGATCGGGGCGGGGGGCACAGGAGTCTTCATGAGTCTTGCCGCCACAGTCACTCCCTTTCTTTCCAGATATCAGTCAAGTTGATCTGGGAGGCTGAGGCTCTGTGTTCCTGTCAGCGTGAAGTTGGCATCCCTGTGACCAGGCTGCCGGGTGCCATATTCCCCCAGAACCGCCGACCTTTTCACTGCAGTAGACTGTTGTGTTTGAGGAACGGTCAGATTTCCTTATAATGGATAAGTCCACGCTCACAGGACGAACAACCACCGTTTGGTACCTCCCTGAAAGAGCAAGACCTCGGGTCCCAGGTCACAAGACCTGTACCACCTAGCGGGCTTGTGCCCTTGACTGCTCTGTGCCTCAGTTTCCCCATCTGTAAAATGGGGCCAGTAGCATGGGCCTCACGGGTTTGGCAAGAGGATGCCATGCAGTGTCACCCAGTAGGAGCTTCTCCAAGGGGACTTATTTTAGCTGTGGTCGCATTTCACTTAGTCCTTTGTTCAAACTCTCACTCCAGTCCCAGAATGATTTCAGCTGGCGGCTTAAATAGTATTACAGTTGCCTGTCCTACTTCCTGTCTTTTATTTTTAAACATCGGAGCATCTGAAAATTCAGTGTGGAGCAAGGGAAGCAGATTAGGTTATTTTGGGCACAGTAACCTCCATCCTATTTTAGGGTGAGTAGAGAAATAACAAGTAATAAACGTTCTCTGATACCGAGGAGGTGAGACTGCAGCCCACAGGAGGTTGGCGGCTCTCTGCCCCCCTCCCCAGTTGTCCTGTCGCACAAAGTGTGGTCCATCCACCGTCACTGTCTTCTCAGTGGGCCAGCGCACCACTCTCCCGCCCGCACTGGTTAGCTGAGATCTGTGGGGGTAATTGGAATGGAGACTGTGGGGTGAGGTGTCCGGTGTGGACTGCCACGTCAGCACTGGGCGGCAAGACCCCACGGTCCCCTGGCGGCACTCAGTAATCACGGCGGCCTGGGCCATGGACTAGGAGGCCAGTTTCTGCGTCTGGGGATCCGCTGGCTGGCGGCTGGTCCAGGATGGCCTTGCCTGGGAATAGTAGGGCAGCGGGGGCCAGGGAGGTTGCCCGGCTGTGTGCGGCAGAGCAAGAACAGGGAAAGCCCAGCCCCCGTAGCACTTTCCAAGCCCTGACTGCGTCCTGTCTGCTAACCTCCTAACCTCCCGTCGGCCTTGGCGTCCAGGGTCAGAGCAGGAAGGCCCCGCAGAGTCGCAGGGCTAAGGACAAGGCAGAGAGCAGTGGATAATCGGGGCCATTTTTGCAACTAGCACAGACGAGTAATTTGTTCTAGGTGGGAGGTGGAAGTGCGTGAGCAGGGCAGTGGGGTGGGGGTCAAGGGCGCACCTGTGAGATTACAGGGCGAAGGGCGGAGGGAGGCCAGGGATGACCTCCCCGGCCATCCATGAACCAGCAGGGGGGCTCACTCCACTGTACTCCAGGCCACGTTAGGACCTTTAATGTTCTGACTAGAGTCCTGCTTGCTTTGACTTTGCAAAAAAAAACAAAAAAACAAAAACAAAAAAACCCCATAAATCCTCTTTTTAAAATTAGCATACAGTAAAAGTAGCTCTTTTTTGTTTGGAGTCGAGGTCTGTGAATTTTCATGCATGTGTAGGTTTGAGCTTCCAGCACCGTCATATTGAGGATACAGACAGTTGCATCATCCCAAAACTCTCCCTCGTGCTGTCCCTTCACGGTCACACGCTCTCCCTCGCCCTAAGCCCCGGCGACCGCCTCTCTCTTCTCCATCACTACAGCTGTGTCTTTTCGAGAATGTCCTCCACGTGGACTCACACAGTAACCTCTGGAGACTGGCTTCTTTCACTCCTCACCGTTCCTTTGAGATGCGTGCAAGCTGGGCGTAGCGTGAGGGGCATTCATTCCATTACGCGGGCGGGCGTGCCGCAGGGGATCCCCTCACGAGACGCGCGTTAGTCCCAGCTGCTGACAGTTTCGAGCTAATGTAAGCGTGCGTGTGCTTTTTATGTGGGCTACAGCTCTCATTTCTTTGGGGTGAATACCGAAGAGGGGGTCAGCTGGCTCCGTCAGTGTAAGAAACCGGCAGCCTAGGCTCCCGCGCGGCTGAGAGTTTCAGGTGCTCCTGTCGTAGTGTTCACCTTGGCCGTTCTAAAGGGCATGTAGGTCTTACCGTGGTCTCAGCGGGCATTTCCCTACAGGCTAGTGATCTTGCTTCAGTATCTTTTCTCTGGGGAAGGTCTCCTCAAGTCTTGGGCCCATTTTTAAAAATTAGGTGTTTTGGGTTTTTTTTTTCCTGTTAAGTTTTGATGGTTCTTAATATATTCTGTGTGTAAACCCTTTGTCAGATAGGTAGTTTGTACATAATGCCTTCCAGTCTGTAGCTTGTCTTTTCATATTTCTCAACAGTGTCTTGTGTGTAACAAATCTTTTTAATTTTGATGAAATCCAGCTTCTCGGATTCTTCCATTATTGCATTTGGTGTCCTAAGAACTCTTTGCCTAAACCAGGGTCACGCAGATTCTTCTCTTAGGTTTCCTTCTCAAAGTTTTATATTTTACATTTAGGTCTGTGATTCATTTTCAGTTAACTTTGCGGTCAAGGTTAACAGACTCCCTGCGGCTGCTCCTGTGTCCAGAGCCGAGGGGAGGGGACCCAGAGAGGAAAGCACTGAGCGTTTACCCCACGGTCTTGGGACCACACAGCTCTTCTTAGGCGAGAGGAAGACTCCCCCCGTGTGAGCTTCCCGTGTCCGCTGGAACTAACCACTGCAAACCCACAGATCTGCCCTCTTGCAGTTCTGGAGGCCAGAAGTCCAAGATCAGCCTCTGGACACTCAAGTCAAGGTGTGTGCAGGGCTGGCTCCTCCCCGGGGCTGCTGGGCAGAATCTGTTTCCTCGCCCCTTCCAGCTTCTGGAGCCACCACACTGGGGCCCTTCCTTGCACCACTTCTGTCGACTGCTCTGTGACTCTGCCCTCCTGCCTCCCTCTTACAAGGACGCTTGTGACCACCATGGGCCTCTCCAGAAAATCTGGGATCATCTCCTCATCCCAAATATCGAAATGGATCCCATCTGCAAAGTCCTTCTTGTCCATGTGCTAATCCCCTAGGAGTCACAGGGATTAGCACATGGACATCTTCGGGGAGCAGTTTTTCCCCGTACCACAGCCTCTCTTGGACTCCTGGGTGCTGAGGATGGCTGCAGACTGAGGCATGAGAGACCAGAGAGGGGAGAGAGAGAGACCCGCTCGCCTTCCCAACTGCTGTACCCACCGTTCATGCCGCTTGCTGCTCTTTGGCCAGAGCCAGAGGGCTCACCTGGAGCCCTGCCCTTGTGTCTATCCCGCCCATCTCTGGGTGTGAGGCTGTCTTGACTCCAGGCCGGAGGGTCCTAGAGGGGAACAGTGGTAAACTCACTGCGGTTTTGATGGTGCATCAAATTCTGATTTTCTTCCCCAGCCCCCCACTTACTTCCTGTCCAGAGCCGCTTAGTAGCTGCCTCATGCCTTCGCCACACATTTGATGGCGTTGATGCCTTCTTACCCAGATCTGGAATCCCTTCTGTCGTGTTTTCCACCCCAAAGTATTACAGAAGAGTGGTGCATGCAGAGAAGGGATGTGCTATGTGATAGAGGTATTATGTCAGGGAGTGAAGTCTCAGGAACGGTTATCGCTAGTCATGATGGTCAGCATTTATTGAGCACTTTCTGTCTGCTATTAATTCTTATTACTCTCCCTATGAGAGTAATTGCTGTGTTTAGGCGCATTTTAGATTAAGAAACAGGCTCCGAGAGGCTAATGAACTTGGCTGGGGCTCCATACTTAGTGAGTGATGGTGCTTGGTTCTCAGACCCAGATCATGTGACTGGAGGGGGGCAGGCCATAACCACAAAGTCTTGCAGTTTTTAACCCCCCCTCCTGAGCGCAGAGCTTGGCTACGTCTCTGGATTCACTGAGTCTCCTTTGGCTCCTGACACCCCATTACCACTGGCATCAGATGGGAATGTGCGTCCCTCTCTTGATTCCTGTCACCACATGCGCTTCCCTCCATAATGGAAGCCAGGGCCTTGTGCTGACTTGACGTGTGGACGTGTGTTTCTCGCTCCTTCAAATGTAAATGTCCAGGGGGCAGGAACCCTGCCTCTTCCCTTTTGGTCCCTCCGTGAAGCACAGTGCTGGAAATAATGAATGCCCTGTGAACACCTGCTGTACTGAACCACAGCTATTTTCCATGGATTCACAACAGGGAACGCCCCTGACAGGATGTTTTTTGATCCATTTAAGGAGACGTGGCTTGTCTGAAAAATGTTTACAATTCCACTTCGGTTTTCTTTTCCTTTTATTTTTTTTTTCTTTAATTAGTAAAGCAGAGATAGACCTAATCACCAGTTAGCTCCAGTCCTGCAATACTCTCTCCTCCCAGACCATTCCCTAACCTAAGCCCCCATTTTAGATTCATCCGTGTCACCTGGGGCTCCTTCTAAGTGTGTCAGGCCTTTTCACTAGCATTTTACACATGGAGCTCATTGAATTGGCACCTCTGAGAGAGGTGGGACGTGTCTGTGTTCCCACTTCCTAGAGGAGAACTTTGGGCCTAGACAGAGGGAAGGACTTGCCCAAGATGGCACAGTCGGGTCTCATAGCTGGCGTTTGAATGCAGGCCTGAGCCCTACACTCCAGCTGCTGGAAGGCACGTCGTTCAGAGGACAGCCTTTGCGCTCAGACAGGTCTTGGTCCCAAACGTGGCTAAAATCCACGTTTGTAAGCACGCTACTGTTCCCGCTCCTTTAGTAGAAAATAAGTTAGTAGCTAAATGGCAAAATGGGGTAAAGGCATCTAGTAAGCTGTCAGGGCCCCTGAAAGCATGCAGAGTGCTACTGGTCTGAGTCTCTAAAGGTCTCAGAAGATCGTATGTGTCACGAGGGACTCTGGTTTGCAGAATCTCAGAAACTCACTACAAATGAGCTTAAGCTGAAAAGAAGTATTTATTCATGTAACTAGAAAGACAGGGGAGAGTGGTCATCTGTGGAGGCTGTAAACTTCCATTTCTGTACCTTGTCTTGTTCTGAAGAGGCTGATACGCTTATGGGGCCCTCAATGGACGTTTTATGTGGGGAGTTCTATGGCACAGTCCCAGGATATTCCATTAACGGATTCTTTCGTTCCTCAGGCTTTTATTAATCCATTGCCATTCCTCATTCTGTGTCAGACCCTGGGGTCAGTGGCTCATGAGAGATCCCATTTATTTGTCATTATGGCTCTTAAAGAGTTATGGCTACAATGATCTTCACTTACCAGCCTTTAGATGGTGCCCTGAAAACTAAGCCCAGGGAGGTGTATTGACTTGCTCTGGGTCACACAGCTGAGGAGTTGGTAGAGCCGAGATTCCAGAGCTCAGGCTCTTCACCATGCCAGGGCCTCATGCTGGGGAATTCAGCAAGGCCTCCTTGGCCAGATGCCCACAGCTTCCGAGGGAAGGGTGGTAATGAACCTGTTTGCATTCCTCATGAAGAATTTCAGAGCTGCGCAAGTCCCAAGGATTAGCTGTAGCAACAGGTGTCAGTCAGGCTCAGAAATCCAGACAATGAGGAAGGTCACAACAGATGGTTCCTCAGGGAATAATCCTGATGCCACCTTGTGCACAGTCCCTGGCCCATCAGTCAATGGCTATTGGCTATCATCACTGTCCTCTGTGGGTATTATTTACAGATGAGACTGAGGTTCAGAGAAACCAAGCAACTTGCCCAAGCTCACACAGCTAGGAAACATCAGATCTGGGTTTAAGGGGGCGCCTGGGTAGCTCAGTCGTTAAGCGTCTGCCTTCAGCTCGGGCCATGGTCCCAGGGTCCTGGAATCGAGCCCCACATTGGGCTCCCTGCTCAGTGGGAAGCCTGCTTCTTCTCCCTCTCCCACTCCCCCTGCTTGTGTTCCCTCTCTCGCTGTGTCTCTCTCTGTCAAATAAATAAAATCTTAAAAAAAAAAAAATAACTGGGTTTCAGTAGTCAGCTCTGAGACTCCAGGGCCCAGGCACACTCTCCCCACCTCCCTATAAGAGTTACTGAGTGCAGATACTCTGGTAGCCTTCAGAGAAATAAAAATGAGTAGAAAAAGAAGGGGGGATGACAAGGACGTAGGCCCTGCTCTCAAGTAGCTTCATGGAGTTGCGTTGAGTAACTAGCTTGCCGTGCGGATCTTTGTAAACATGGACGACCTGCAGCCCCCTAAAGAGGGGGTGACATAGGGGAGGCAGCCAACTATAACACAGCAGGTGCTCAGTCTCCTTCCCACCCCGCCCTGCCTGGCTTCTTCCCGCTGGGACCTTCTTTGCCGGGGCTCATGGACTGATCCACGACCTTGAGCGAGACCTTGCCTTCCTATAGATTGTGCTTTGAGAGAGCAGTGTTCAGTTCCCAGTTGCAGCAGGCGATGAGGGCCTTTGGCAGCAGGGGATTTTTGGAGAAGCTAGTTTGAAACAGACTGAGGAACCCCTTTCCTCTAGAATCCATACATACAGAAAGCAAAGATCAGACTGTTTCCTTCTGTTCTCTGAGCCCAGACTGGCCCTTACCCAGCTTGTAGCCTCCAAATAAAGGAGATTGGATGGTTCAAAAGTGGCCCCGTTACTGTCTAAACTAGGGAATCCACAGATTATAGCCTGGGGGACGGACCTGGTTGCTCCTTATTTAAATACAGTGTAATTGGAGAACAGCCACGCCCACCCGTTCTGTGCTCTATCTATCTACTTTTACTTTGCAACTGCAGAGTACAGTCGCTCCTGAGCCTGTATGATTCTTACAGCCTAAAATATTGACCGTCTGGCCCTTTACAGAAAAACCTTGCCAACAACCTCTGCAGTGAACATTTCGAAACCATGCCCTCCCTGTGGTTACTGCAGGGAAGGACAGCTTTATAATTCAGACTGGAAGTTAAAGACGGAGCTTGGTTTCCACTGTGGCAGACAGTATAGACAGCGACCAAGGGCCTGGGGACCCTGCCCCCAACTACCCATGAGACCTTGAACAAGTTACTTCACCTCTTCTGGTCTCAGATTCCTTGTCTGTCCAATGCAGTTAACAGTAGCGAATGCCTTGTTGGGTGGTAGTGAGGATTGCCCCGAGACCAGTGCCTGGCCCATCATAAACGTGATACATACTTCCGCCCTCTCGGTGGCTGCTTCTGTGGTTATTGTTAACCGCAGCATGGCGTGCAGGTGTGGTCCAAGTCCTAGTTGTGTTGCTGAACAGGGGTGTGAACCTGGGGGCCTTACTCTGGGTCTCAGTTATCTGCTCTATCAAATGGGCACAACTGTCATTCCTCACTTCTTGGGGTTGCCAGGAGGATTGAGCAGGACAGAGGCTGCAAGGTGCTTGCCCCATGGCCAGGCCCAGGGTTGTGCTCCAGAAATCAAGGGTAGGAGGGTCGTTTTATGGTAAAAGTGTTGAATTTTGTCAAGTCCTTTTTCTGCATCTATTGAGAGGATCACTCCCCCCTGCCCCGCTACTTCATTCTGGTAATGTGATACATTACACTGAGTGACTTTTGTATGTTGAACCATCCTTGCAGTCCAGGAATAAATCACACTTGGTCACCGTGTATGATCCCTTTAATATGCTCCTGAATTTGGTTGGCCAGAATTTTGTTGAGGGATTTTCATCCATGTTCGTCAGGGATATGGCTTTTTAGTTTTCTTGTATTGTCTTTGACTTGGTACCAGGGCAATGCTGGCCTCATAGAACCAGTTAGGAGGTATTCCCCCCTCCTCTTTGATTTTCGGGAAAAGTTTGAGAAGGATTGTCATGACTTCTTTAAATATTTGGCAGGATTCACCAGTGAGGCCATCGGCTCCAGGCCCTTCTTTTGTCAGGAGACTTTTGATCACTGATTCAGTCGCCTTACTAGTTACAGGTCTCTTGAGATTTCCTGTTTCTTGGAGTCAGTCTTGGTAGGTTTTATGTTTCTAAGCATTATCCCGTTTCATGTAAATCATCCAACTTAGGGTGTGCAGTTGTTCACAGCATTCTCATGATCCTTTCTTATTTCTGTAGAATCTATAATAATGTCCCCATTTTCACTTCTGATTTTAATAAATTGAGTCTTTTATTCCTTAGTCCATCGAGCTAAAGGTTTGTCAACTTTGCTCATCTTTTAAAGAACCGACTTCTGGTTTCATTCATTTTCTCTCTTGCTTTTCTGCTCTATTTTATCTCTGCTTTCTATCATGTTCTTCCTCCTGCTCACTTTGGGTTCAGTTTGTTCTTTTTGTAGCTCCTTACAGTATAAAGTTAGGTTGTTGATTTTATTTTATTTTATTTTAAGATTTTATTTATTTATTTGAGAGAGAGAGAATGAGAGACAGAGAGCACGAGAGGGAAGAGGGTCAGAGGGAGAAGCAGACTCCCCGCTGAGCAGGGAGCCCGATGTGGGACTCGATCCCGGGACTCCAGGATCATGACCTGAGCCGAAGGCAGTCGCTTAACCAACTGAGCCACCCAGGTGCCCAGGTTGTTGATTTTAGATGTGTTTTGTTTTGTTTTTAAGGCAGGCATTTACAGCTAGAAATTTTCCCCTTGGCACTGGTTTCACTGGATCCCACTGGTTCTGGTAGGGTGTGTGTTCATTTTCATTCAGCTTGAAGTATTTTCTAATTTCCCCTGTGATTTCTTCTTTCATCTGTTGGTTATTGAAGAGTGGTGTTAATTTCCACAAATAGGTGAATTTTCCAGTTTTCCTTCTGCTAATGATTTTTTTAAAAAAATTTTGATTTATTTATTTGAGAGAGAGAGAATGAGAGCCAGAGAGCACGAGAGGGAAGAGGGTCAGAGGGAGAAGCAGACTCCCTGCTGAGCAGGGAGCCCGATGCGGGACTCGATCCCAGGACTCCAGGATCATGACCTGAGCCCAAGGCAGTTGCCCAACCAACTGAGCCACTCAGGCGCCCCCTTCTGTTAATGATTTCTGACTTCGTGCTGTTACAGTCAGAGAAGATACTTTTTATTTATTTATTTTTAAGATTTTATTTATTTATTTGACAGAGAGAGACAGTGAGAGCAGGAACACAAGCGGGGGGAGTGGGAGAGGGAGAAGCAGGCTTCCTGCGGAGCAGGGAGCCCGATGTGGGACTCGATCCCAGGACCCTGGAATCATGACCTGAGCCGAAGGCAGACGCTTAACGACTGAGCCACCCAGGCACCCAAGAGAGGATACTTTTTAAATCTGTTGACACCCATTTTGTGGCCTGACAGATGGCCTATCCTGGAAGGTGTCTCTTGGGCACTTGACAATCACATGTGTGCTGTGGTTGGGTAGAGTGTTCTGTGTCTCTCTGTTTGGTTTGTTAGGTCCTCGATTCCCTTCTATTTGCTGGTTCTGTGCATTATTAAGAGTAGGTATTGAAGTCTTCAGCTATAATCCTGGAACTGTTTCTCCTTTCAGTTCTGTCCACGTTTGCATCATATATTTTAATGGGCAGTTAGTGGTGGGTAAATGTTTATAATTGTCCTCTCTTTTGCTGTATTGAACCTTTTCTTAATATATAACATTCTTCTTTGTCTCTTGTAACTTTTTTTGACTTAAAGTCTTTTCTGTCGTATATTAGTACAGCCATGCCAAGGGCACAGGGGTGAAAATGAGACTTGTAGTCCCCCTGCTTTGAGATTCATTCCTTCATTTACAAAATACTTAACTGCATCTCCTCTCCCCTTGCAGGCCCCAGGCACCATGCTAGGCTCTGGGAAGACAAAACCAGCAGTCTCTGGCCTCAGGGAGCTTCCCCGTCAGCCTGGAGGCCTGGCTGAGGGGCAGGGGGAGCAGTCAATGAAGGGGTCTCTCTCCCTAGTGCTGTGACCCCACTGGGGAGTGGGTGTTTTGGGGGTGGCCCCTTGGTACAGCCAGCATCACAGAGAGCATGCCATGAGCCCCTCACCCAGGGAAGGGTAAGCTCCCTCCTTCATTCGGCAGATGGGGCTCTTTGGCGGGTTTCCTCATCAGACATGGGTCCCCCGCTCTGTGCAGGCCGCAACTGGCAGGAGAGACCATCATGAGCTGAGCCAGCAAGGTCCTGCAGATGCCAGGCCAGGTCCTCTCCCACTCCACCTGGCTGCCCCATCCAGCTTCTCGAATCCACACTTCTCCTCCAGCCTCAGCAGGAGACAGGGGCCCTTGGGTCTGGCTCTCCAGACTCGGGCTGCCTGGAGGCAGAGGTTGGAGGTATGTGACCACCTTAGGGGGCGAGGAAGGGATGAGTCTCAGGGGAGCCTGAGCATCCCAGGTATTTGGGGGAATTTGGCAACTAAGTGCAGGACCTAAGCTTTGGTGGGGAGTATAGTTTGTTTTGACATCCAGCTAATCTGTCTCCGTGTGCACAGTGGAAAGCAGGACAGCCCCGGGCTCAGGTTCCCAGTCTGTCTCTTAGCTCGGGGACCTCGGACAATATGTTCACCGCTCTCCACCTCCTATTTCTTCATCCAGAGAAAGGAGCTGATCACCCAGACCACAACATGGCGGTGGGGAATGACACAGGGAACACGAAACCACAAGGCACATAGTAGGTGTTCAACACTCTGGAGCAGAAACGCGTTTCCCCTTTCCAGTCTTTGTTCAACCAAAGCAGCGTTAACACGAGTAGACTATAAATACAGATTGATCGTTATAAACAATTGGAACAAAGAGGGGAGAACCTTTATTTCTTAATCCATATAGAACCACTGCAATTAAAGCTGTTGTTTTGACTGGAAAACTAAGAAAACATGATGAGAAAATGAGAGACATTTAAGCACCCACCTTCTATGCATGTACATTTTTTAAAGGAAATTTTAAATATAAATGATTAGGATTGCTTTCAAAATACATAAAAATAAAGAGATTAAAACGAGTCTAAACACAAAAAGGTGAGACCAGGCTCAGGCAGTTCTCCCCAGGATGCGTTAGTCCCAGGGACAGGCACAGCTGTGTCATCTGGGGCAGGGCCAGAGAAGATTGGGGCAGGGATGGAGGAACATTCCTCAGTCTGTCCACCCACACCTCAGCAGATACTTAGTGTGCACCTACTATGTGCTAGGCACCATTTCAGAGTCTGATTGCATTTATTCAGCAATGAATAAAATCCCTGCCCTCTGGACATTCTGGTCGAGTAGACGTTAAATGAGCAAGTAAATGTGTGTAGGTCAGATGGTGGTTGCTATGGAGAAAAATAAAATAGCAAATGACACCCTATGGAGGTGTGTAGGGGAAGGGGCCAGGTGGTGGTGTGGTGTTTATGGCTGGGGAAGGCCACCAGGATAGTTTGGTACACTGTGCGGAGGCCAGAGGGATGTGTCAGCTAGAGGAAGCAGCAAGTGCAAAGGTCCTGAGGCAGAGCTTGCTCAGCCTGCTTGAGAAAGAGCAGGAAGCCAGTGTAGCAGAAGCAGAGGGAAGGGCAGGGAAGAGCAAAGGAGGGGGAGTCGGGGAGGCAAGGAGAATGGCCCTATCCCAGAGGGCAGTATAGCCAAGGGAAGACTGTGGCTGCCACTTGGAGTGACATGGGAGCCATCAGAGGGAAGAGCTCTGTTGTGACTGAAGATAGGGGACTGGGAAGGAAGCAGAGAGGTCAGGTGGAGGATGATGTGGTCACGCAGGCGTGAGGATATGGTGGCTGGGTCGGTCTGGGTTGGGCAGTGATAGTGAATAGCAGTCTGACTCTGGATGTACTCTGGAAGTGGGAGTGGACAGGATGTGCCACAGGGTCGAGGTGGGCATGAAAAGAGAGGGGTCGGGATGGTGCTGTGGTTGTGGGTGTGAGGAACAGGAAGGAGACTGTTGCCATTTATAAAGTGGGCCTGGCCACGGGCGGTGGGGGAAGCAGGAAGTGGCCTGGGACATGTTGCCTCGGAGCTGCGGGTCAGACATCCAGGCAAAAAGCGGGAGGGGCACTGAGCCAAAGAGTCCGGCCTTCAGGATGGAGGTCTGGGCTGGGAACAGACTAGGTAGGAGTCCCCGCGTGTTCGCGGCACTTAATGCTGGGAGCCTGGGCCAGGTGCAGGGGCATGAGGACGGAGAGGGGGACAAGGGCCGGGCTGCCTACCTTGTGGAAGTTGGTCCCCGAGAGGGAACAGCAGGGAGAACGGAGGAAAAAGAGCCAGGAGTTCCAAGACGAATCCCAGCATGGAAACCCCAGGAGAATGTGCACCAGGCAGGAGAGCCAACAAACTGAGATCTAGGCGCTTTGGATGGTGAGCAGCCTCTGATCTTTGTCCAGGAGGCAGCGCTGTGTGGACAGGACTACGTTTGGGGGTCAGGCGGCCCTTTCCAGTGGTGGGGAGCCCTGGGGCCCTTGCTCATCCTCTGAGAGTCTCTTCTGGAACAGGATGCTGACCCCCTTCTCAGGGGGACTCTGGGAACCTTCCCCACTTGCTTGGTCCTCGGTGACCATGCCCCATAGCTGTTGTTGCCCAGGACCCATTCAGGGGCCATCCCTCACCCTCTAGAGTAGCCAGCGGCCTCCAGCAGATGCTTTCCGAAGTCTCTGAAGGGTGGCATGAGGGCTGAGCAGAGCTTCTTCCCCACAGCTGTGTGCTTCGTCTTCGGTCACCCCTGCAAGGAGCTTGGTCTGCCTCAGCCTGGGGTCTGCCCGTCCTCCTTGTCAGAATGGTACCCTTGGTTCTAGAAGGGTGGCAGCCGTATCTGTAAGACGAGGTGTTGTCACCAGGACTGGGCTCTCGTTGGGCCACATGATGCCTTTTCCGCCTCTCAGCCGTGAAACGTCCCTCCCTCTACCAGGCCCCTGGCATGGTCTGCCATGGGTGTTGTGCTCCCAGAGGCCGTCTGATGTCAGGGGAGGAGCCCTGGGCTTGGCTGAGTCCAGGCAGCAGGAGGGAGACATCTTGCTGGGTGGAGACTGAGCCCTGGGTCCCCACCCTGAGCCTCAGTTCCTCACGTCTAAAATGGGTGTGCTGGGCTTAGGAGCTCCAGGACCCTCCTCCCGGCCCCACCTGGAGCAGGTGCAGGGCTTGTGGTAGGTGAGAGGAGATGGCCACATACGGGCTGATGCACTGGTCTAGTGGGCTCCGTGGGGGAGGCGACTTTCCCTCCGCGGCGTGGACCGAGCGCGCAGAGTGCTCCTGCATCTGGGGCCCGCTGTGTGGCCCGTGTGCCCAGCCCGGCTGCCCCTTCCCTGCTGCGGCCACAGCAGCACAGCCTGTCTGGTCAGCCCGGAGGGGACTGCAGCCTGCTCTGCAAGCCCAGGCTCGGGGCCGCCACTCCCATTGGAGCAGGGCTGGCGCTGAAGATGGAACGGATCTGTGGTGCTCACAAAATAATTACAGCAGCGATCACGGTCCCCATGGCTATCAGTTCACAAGGGACCCCCACTCTCCCCGATCTGTGAAACCATGGGAACCACGTTACAGGCCTTCTCGGCTCTGGTCCTCGACCCTGGAACATAGCTACTGTCCTTGCTGTTGGACAGGTGAGCGGGTTGTGGAGCCGCCGAGGAAGTGAGCTGCCGAGATTGCAAACCAGACCCCCGACTGCAGAGCGTAGGCCCACCCCTCCACAGGGCGCCCCCAGAGGTGGCCAGGCCCGTCCTGTTGCATCCGGGCTACTGGTGGCATCGTGGCTGCACCATGTTCTGCCTGATCTGCAGGGAGGAAGCGGGGTGGGCAGGGACATCCTGGCGCAGAGAAATCCGCTCCTCTCACCCCGGACCTAGCAAGCCTGCTGTGGCGCGGGCTCCAGCGCAGAACGCGCGGAAGCTGGCCTGGGGAAGCGCGGCTAGTGCGCACCTGCCGTGGCCGCCCAGGGGGCTGGCTGCTCAGCCTGCTTTTACGGACCGAGGTAGGCTTTTTAATCCCCGTCTCAGAAATGAGGAACCGGACACTCAGGTTGCAGAAGTGACTCCGGTGGGGGGGTCCCTCAGCAGGTGTCGGGGCTGGGATTTGACCCCAGGGTGGTGGCTACTCTGCCTTGAGCTGTGTTCGGCTGGCCGCATGGACTGGGTGCGTCCAGAAGAACTGTCTGAACAGGGAAGCCTGGGTGGGGCGTGCAGGGGCTGCACCCAGCTGGACCTGGCCGTCAGTTTCAGCTCTGCCACTCCTCATCGTGGGGCCTCTCTGACCCTCCGTGTCCTCATCTCTCTCAGCCTGCTCTCAGAGGAAGGCACAGTAGGCTGAGGGACCTGGCCCAGGCCCCTCCGTCTCTCAGTGAAGCAAGATCTAAGGGCCAGGCATGGTGCCAGCCACACCGGAGGGACTCAGCTAGAAATTTGCTTCTCTTCCATGAGTGTGCTGAAGTGCCTGAAGGCTAGGGTGGGAGGGCAGGGTGGCCTCAGATTTGTCTCCAGGAGTGGCCTCGTTTCCAGGACAGTCCTGTCCGTTGTAGTCTTCCCCCACGGCCTTGGGCCTGGTTCCTCATCATGCTGCATCTCTGTGTAGGTGAGGCACTTCTCTTTGCCCATGCTGTCACTGTGTGGCTCCTCGGGGTGCGTAGGGACAGCTGGGCACAGCTTGTCTCCTCTCTGATCTGTGTGCCGTCAGGAGGAGCCCTCTGGGAGTTACCTCTGTCTGGTGCCTGCTCTAAGTTCTCAAAGGTGGCTTGAATGGAAGCGCCCCCTGCCCCAAGCCCCATGACTGTGCCAGGACCATGGGCTTGGCCCGGGGCACATGGGGTCCCAGCACCACGGGGCACTACTGGGGTGGAGGTGGCATTCCTGGACTCCACGGCACTGCGATGAGCCTTGCCCTCAGCTCAAGCCCTGGGGACCCTGGGTCAGAGGACAAACCTGTATTGTCTCTGCCCAGAGTGGGCTTGGGTCTGTCCGGCTCTTCTCGGTTCCTCAAGTCTCCAGCCATGGCGCTCAGTGTGTACCCTGAGGATGGCAGCACTGATTGGCAAGCAGGTGCTTGGGCTCAGCAGGCAGGACACGGACAGCCCTGCTCTTCTGGTGGTTTGGGGGGTGGGGGTGAGGCGGAAGACTGAACAGGTGATTCTAACTGTAGGCAAGGGAGCAGGGCAGATTTCTCTGAAGGAGAGAGAAGTGGGCCATGTAAGGGTACCTGGGCAGGCCGTCCAAAATGGAGCTGAGAGAGGATAGGGTAAGGAGAGGTGGGCCCAGAGGCGTGAGCATGGACGGATCACGGGAAGTCTTGAAACTTCTGGCCACACTTGGAGCTTAGTATTAATCGTAGCATTTTGCTTTATGTTAAATGATGGGTTCTTGGGGACATAGTAGATGGAAAATCCTGGGGTAGAATTTTGACCTTGTTTTTAACAATTTTCATCATATTGGCCATATTTGAATGTCGGTGTGCCAGGCCCCTTCCCACTACTTTGCATTGGTGTCTTCTGGGCCCCACACAGCCGGGAAGGGGCTGGAGCAGGGCTTTGCTCTTGGCTCCAGGACCCCAGCCCCGGGGCCTGTGCCTCTACTGCCCCCTGCTTTCTGCAGCTACAGCGCTCTCGACCTCCACCCACATCTCTAAACTGAAAACAAAATAAGTCAGAGAAAGACAATTATCATATGATCTCACTGATATGCGGGAATTTAATAAGGCGGAGGATCATAGGGGAAGAGAGGAAAAAATGAAACAAGACGAAACCAGAGAGGGAAACAAACCATAAAAGACTCTTAATCTCAGGAAGCAAAGTGAGGGTTGCTGGAGGGGAGGGGGCCAGGGGATGGTGTGGCTGGGTGATGGACATTGGGGAGGGCATTTGTTGTGAGGAGCGCTGTGTCTTGTGTAAGACTGATGGAATCACAGACCTGTACTCCTGAAACAAATAATGCAGTCTATGTTAATAATTTAAAAATAAGGAAACAATGCTCCTTGATTCCCCTTGAAGTGGTCCCAGGGCCCGCCATGTTGGTGTCCTGGATGCTGCTCGGGGGGGCCAGGAGAGTCACCAGGCAAAATCTGTTCCAGCGTTTAGCTTGAGCTATGTTGGGTGAGAAACAGATGGAGGATTTGTGTGTGCAGGCAAGTACTCGTGAAGGAGAAAGCCCATTCCTGGCCCTTGTGCTTCAGGCCAGCAGGCAGTGCTGTCTTGGTGTCACGCAGCCATTGACAGAACTGATGAATCGCCAGAGTTTAGGCTAGAACAGCAGTCAGCAAACTGTGGTCCACAGGCCAGATCCCACCCACTGCCTGTTTTTGTAAATTCTGTTGGAACACAGCTACACGTATTTATTCACGTTGATGTGGTGTCTTCATGTTATGAGGGCTGAGTTGCATGTGTATTCTTGGCCCCTTCAGAAGTCCGGTCCCTGGTCCCTACACTAAAATATTGGAGCTGACCTGCCTGTTGTGGTATGGAAAACTCTCCATGATAGAGCTCTAAGAGGAAAAAGCAAGGTGCGGCACAGTGCATAAATTTCCACTTTTAGAAATAGCACACAGTATGGATTGGGCATATACGCACACCTGTGTTTATGGAAATGTTCTACATGCAATGGAGATCTAGAAAGATACATTGAAAAATCACCATGGTTGCCTGGAGGAGAGTGGGGATGGGGAGACTCACTTCATACATTTTTCTCTGCATGCTTTTTTACTTTGCACCACTTTGAAGAAAATAATTTAGTTCAACAAGTATATTGAGGCTTAAGAGTGGAGAAAAAGGAAGACGGAGAAGGTAATTTCTTTTGCCTTATTTAACTTTCTCAAGAAGATGGAACTCCTTTTTATACATGGGACCTTTCTTATTTGAATGTTATCTTCTAAGAATGACTTGGGGGAAAGCTGCAAGAGAAACTCAGAATTGCCCGTGATCTTGAAATGGAAATAAATTTTCACTTGAACCCTAGAGGTAGAGAGGCCTGGGGCACCATGGAAAATGAAGCCTTTCTTCATCTTGAGGTGGGTGAGCCATGCTTCTAAGTAAGGTGCTATCCTAGCGAGGGGAGCAGCACTTTTAAATACTCTGATGGTCGTCTTTTTCTTGGATGAGGTCTGATCTAGTCTGGAATGGTGAAACCAGGGCACATATCTGCCAGGAAAATACTAGAAAAATCTTCTTCACACACTGTGCTCAGACCTGCCCTCTTCCAAGGAGGGTTTAAAACTGTTTCTCTAGGAGCACCTGGGTGACTTGGTCTGTTAAGTGCCTGCCTCTTGATTTCAGCTCAGGTCATGATCTCCTGGTTATGAGACTGGGTGTGGAGCCTGCTTAGATTCTCTCTCTCCACGCCCCCTCTAAAAAAATTAAATTGTTTCTCGAGAACGTCTGATACAGTCCAACGTTCAACCAGTTTGCCAATCCACCCAAATACCTGCCTCTGAGCTCAAAGATAAATGGAACACTTCTCCTTTTAACTGGTCTTCCAGTCTGCAGAACTGCCCCCAAGTGATAGGGTACTTTAAATGTTTTGGCCCTCAGCCCTGGCTTGCACACTGGATCACCTGGCAGGAGTCTGAGTAGTACGGAGGTCAAGCCCTGCCCAGTGCAATAGGGCTGCTTCTTTTTAAGTCCCACTGGTGGTGGTTCTAAAGTATACCCAGGGTTGAGAACCCCAGCTTTTAAAAAGGATTGGAGGAGAGGCTGGGAAGATGGCAGAATAAGGGGACACTAAGCTCACCTTGTCCCATGGATAGAACTACCTCACACATCAGCATAAGTAATCCAGAAAATGACCTGAAGACTGTCAGAACAAATTTCACAAGTACAGGCAGAGAAGAGGATGCATGAAAGAGGGCAGGAAGGGCAGAGACGTGGTGGGGAGTGAAACAGACTGTGGCCGTCCATGGTCAGGAGGGAGCGGCGGCTGCAGAGAAGGGCAAGAAATGGACTACCGCACTGGGGGGCCTGCAGGAGCCGGACAAATTCCAGTGACACTTGGCTTCTAAAGTGGGAGGGACCGAATTTCCTGAGCTCTTAAAACTTACTTAAAGCCTGGAATTCTAAAACTAGCAGGCTCGGCTCAGCTCTGCAAGATAGTCCCGAGTCCCCACCCCTAAAGAGCCAGCAGGACAGGCAGCCCATGGAGATACAGCATAAAAGCAGCGGTTTGAAAAATGCCTGAGGGTTATTTACTCAACTCAAAGCATGTCCCAGGGAGACTCCTCCAGGAATAAAGGAGCTGGCAGGTGCATCTCCCTCCCCCACGCCCCAGCATTAGCTCAGGGTCACCTGCGGGAACCAGTGCCGTGCCAACATGTACTACGGAACTTACTTACACCAAGCCCTGCCCCCAGCACTGCAGGGACTGTGCCCTTTCCAGTCACATTTGCCTCAGTCCCCATGCTACGGATCCCCTCCCCCAGAAGACCAGTGGAAACCTTGCCAACACCACATCGCCCCACCCACACGTTTTGCGGGGCCTCGTCCTGGCAGCCGTGGTGGCAGACCCTGCGGAAGCCAGAGGCACCCTTGGTTAAAATTGCACACCCCACCCAGGGACCCAACGCTGTCCACAGCAGGCAAAGAGAGCCTCTGCAGGTGACTGAAGGAAGAAGCAGCAGGGTACACGCACCACACATAGGTGACAGCCCCTGAAGCGCCAGGCTCTGGGGTCAGGGGATGCTACACCACAAGGCACTATAGGACCTCTTCCTAAGGCCATTCCTTTCAAGAGCAGGAGCAGTAGCTCACTTTCCTGACACACAGAAGTAGACAAAATGATACAGAAGAACATGTCCTAAATGAAAGAACAGGACAAAATCACAGCAGGAGACCTAGGCAAAATGGATACAAGTATAACAGGTCTATAGAGAATTTAATGATCATAAAAGTCCTCGCTAGACTTGCAAAAACAGTGGAGGACAGCAACGAGACCCTTAACAAGGAGGTAAAAAAGCAGTCACAACACAATACAATGAAATTAAAAAATACACTGGATAGAGGGACGCCTGGGTGGCTCACATGGTTAAGCATCTGCTTTTGGCTTGGGTCATGATCCTGGGGTCCTGGGACCGAGCCTCGCGTCAGGCTCCCTGCTCAGTGGGGAGCCTGCTTCTCCCCCTTCCTCTGCTGCTCCACCTGCTCATGCTCTCTATCTCTGTGTCTCGAATGAATAAAAAAAAAAAAAACTTTAAAAAATACACTGGATGGAATAAACAGCAGGCTTGAGGAAGCAGAGAAATGAATTAGTGACCTGGAGGACAGAGTAAGGGAAAGTAAGCTGAGCGGGTGAGAGGAAAAAAAAAATTATGCAAAATGAGAATAGACTTAGGGGATTCTGTGGCTTCATCAAATGTAGTAACATTCATATTAAAGTGATCCAAGAAGAAGAAAAGAGGGGGAGGGGGCAGAAAATTTGAAAAAATAATAGCTGAAAACTTTCTAAATCTGGAAAAGGAAACAGATGTCCAGATATAGGAGGCTCAGAGACCCACCAACAAAATCAACCCAAGGAGGTCCATCCCAAGACCTACATTAATTAAACTGGGGGAAAGTAGTGATAATTGATTTTCTTTAGAGAATTGGATTTTATTTAAAGATTTTATTTATTTATTCGACAGAGAGAGACACAGCGAGAGAAGGAACACAAGCAGGGGGAGTGGGAGAGGGAGAAGCAGGCCCCCCGCTGAGCAGGGAGCCCGATGCGGGGCTCGATCCCAGGATCCTGGGATCATGACCTGAGCTGAAGGCAGATGCTTTAACGACTGAGCCACCCAGGTGCCCCTCTTAAGAGAATTTTAAAAGCAACAAGAGAACATACAGTTACTGCAAGGGGAACCCCATAAGGCTATCAGCAAATTTTTCAGCAGAATCTTTGCAGGCCAGAAGAAAGTGGCACAATATATTCAAAGTGCTAAAAGGAAAAGAAATATGCGACCAAGAATACTCTATCCAGCAAGACTACCATTCCAAAATAAAAGGAGAACTAGAGTGTCTCAGACAAACAAAAGCTAAAGGAATTCATAACCAGTAAACCAATCCTACAGAAAATGTTAAAGGGGACTCTGAGTGGAAAGGAACAGTAACTATGAACAGTAGGAAACACAAAAATAGTAAAAGTAAATATATCTGTAAAAATCCATTCAGGGACTCACAAAATAAAAGGATATAAAATATGACACAATATACCTAAAACATGGTGGGGTGAGGAATAAAGAATGGATTCAAACTTAAGCAACCATCAACTTAATATATTCAGGAGATGTGTAGATAAACTTCATGGTAACCACAAATAAAAAACCAGTAACAGGCAAAGAATAAAGAGAAAGGAATCCAGGTATATCACTAAAGAAAGCCAGCAAACCATAAGAGAGAGTAAGAGATGGAGCAGATAAAAACTGTAAGAAAACCACAAAACAACAAAATGGCAATAAATATCAATATCAATAATTACTTTGAATGTAAATGTAAATTAGGATTCCAATCAAAAGACATAGGGTGACAGAATGGATACAAAGAAAAAAATAAGACCATCTATATGCTGCCCACAAGAGACTCATACCAGACTATAGACACCTGCAGATTGAAAGTGAGGGGATGTGGAGAAACCTCTATCATGCAGATGGATGTCAAAAGGAAGCTGGGGTAGCAATACTTATATTGGACAGAATAGACTTTAAAACAAAGACTATACCCAAGAGACAAAGAACACTATATAATAAAAGGGGCAATCCAACAAGAAGCTATAACAATTATAAATATTTATGCACCCAACATGGGACCACCCAAATACATAAAACAGTAACAAACATAAAGCAACTGATAGTAATACAATAACATTAGGGTCTTCAGCACTCCACTTACATCCACAGCCAGATCATCTAAGCAGAATATCAACAAGGAAACAGTGGCTTTCAATGACACACTGGACCAGATGGCTTTAACAGATATATTCAAAATATTCCATCCTAAAACAGAAGAATACACATTTTTTTCAAGTGCACATGGAACACTCTCCAAAATAGATCACACATTAGGCCATAAAACAAGTATCAACCAACTCAAAAAGACTGAAGTCATACCATCCATCTTTCTGACCACAATGCTAGGAAACTAGAAATCTACCCAAGAAAAAATCTGGAAAGACCACAAATACGGGGAGGTTAAATAACATGCAACTAAACAATGGGTCAACCAAGAAATCAAAGAAGAAATCAAAAATTACATGGAAAGAAATGAAAGTGGAAACATTACAGTCCAAAATCTTTGGGACATAGCAAAAGCAATTCTAAGAGGGACGTTTATAGCAATACAGGCCTACCTCAAGAAGCAAGGAGAATCTCAACCTAACCTTATACCTAAAGGAGCTAGAAAAAGAAAACCCAAAACCAGATCAATGAAACCAGAAGAGATGGTTCTTTGAAAAGATCAACAAAATTGATAAACCTGTAGCCAGATTCATTAAAAAGGACTCAAAATCACAAATGAAAGAGGAGAAATAACAACCAACACCACAGAAATACAATCAATGTAAGAAAAACTATATGCCAGGGGCAACTGGGTGGCTCAGTTGGTTAAGTATCCAAGTCTTAATTTTGGCTCAGGTCATGATCTCAGGGTCATGAGATCAAGCCCCTTGCCAGGCTCTGTGCTTAGCATGGAGTCTTCTTAACTTTCTCTCTCTTCTCCATCCCCTGCTCATGCTCTCTTTCTAAAAAAAAAAAAAAGAAAAGAAAAATTATATGCCAAAGAATTGGATGACCTAGACGAAATGGATAAGTTCCTAGAAATACATCACCTACCAAAACTGAAGCAGGAATAAATAGAAAATCGGAACAGGCTAATGACCAGCAATGAAAGTGAATCAGTGGGTGCCTGGGTGGCTCAGTTGTTAAGCGTCTGCCTCTGGCTCAGGTCATGGTCCCAGGGTCCTGGGATCGAGTCCCACATTGGGCTCCCTGCTCAGCAGGAAGCCTGCTTCTCCCTCTCCCACTCCCCCTGCTTGTGTTCCCTCTCTCACTGTCTCTCTGTCAAATAAATAAATAAAGTCTTAAAAAAAAGAAAGTGAATCAGTAATCAAAAACTCCCAACAAACAAAAGTCCAGGACCAGATAGCTTCACAGGTGAAGTCTACCAGACTTCTAAGGAAAAATTAATACCTAAAGATACCACGATACCATACCAAAAAAGAGAGCTATAGGCCAATATCTCTGATAATCAGAGATGCAAAAATCTTCCACAAAATATTAGCAAACCAAATCCAACAATATGTTAAATCACTTACCACAATCAAGTGGGATTTATTCCTAGAATGCAAAGGTGGTTCAATATTTACAAATCAATCAACATGATACGTCACATCATTAAGAAAAAGGATAAAGACCATATGATCATCTCAGTATATGTAGAGAAAGCATGTGACAACGTACAACATCCATTCATGATAAAGACTCTCAACATAGAAGGTCTAGAGGGAACATACTGCAACAAAATGAAGGCCATGTATGAAAAATGCACAGCTAACATCATACTCAATGGGACAAAACTGAGAGCTTTCCTCCTAAGGTCAGGAACAAGACAAGGATGTCCACCCACCACTTTTATTCACAGTACTGTGTGTCCTAGCCACAGCATTCAGACAGCAAAAAGAAAGAAAAGGCATCCAAATTGGTAGGGAAGAAGTAAAACTTAATACTATTTTCAGATGACATGATACTATATATAGAAAACCTGAAAGACTCCACCAAAAAAATGGCTAGAACTGATACATGAATTCAGTGAGGTTGCAGGATACAAAATATGCAGAAATCTGTTGCATTCCTATAAGTTAATAATGAAGCAGCAGAAAGAGAAATTAAGAAAACAGTCCCATTTACAATGGCACCAAGAAGAATAAATTACCTAGGAATACACCTAACTGATGATGTCATAGACCTTACTTTGAAAACTATGGAACCCTGATGAAAGAAATTGAAGATGACACAAAGAAATGGAAGGACATTCCAGGCTTATGGATTGGAAGAACAAATATTGGTAAAACCCATAGCAATCTACAGATTTAATGCAATGCCTATCAAAATACCAATGACATTTTCACAAAAGTAGAACAATCCTAAAATTTGGATGGAGCCACAAAAGACCTCAAGTAGCCAAAACAATTTTGAAAAAGAAAAAACTGGAAGTATCCCAATTCCAGCCTTCCAGTTATATTACAAAGCTGTGGTAATCAAAACAGTATGGTGCTGGCATAAAAAAAAAATACACACAGATCAATGAATAGAAAACGCACAAATAAACCCACAATTATATGGTCAAGTAATCTTTGGCAAAGGAGAAAACACGCAGTGGGAAGAAAGACGATCCCTTCAACAGATGGTGTTAGGAAAATTGGACAGCTACATGCAGGAGTATAAAACGACACTTCTTCACACCATACACAAAAATAAATTCAAAAAGGATTAAAGATCTAAATGTGAGACCTGAAACCATAAAAATCCTAGGAGAGAACACAGGCAGTAACGGCTTTGACATCGGCCATAGCAACTTATTTCTAGATATGTCTCCTGAGGCAAGGGAAGCAAAAATACCCTATTGGAACTATATCCAAATAAAAAGCTCCCGCACAGCAAAGCAAACAGTCAGCAAAACTAGAAGGACCACCTACTGAGTGGGAGAGAATATTTGCAAATGATATATCTGATAAAGGGTCAGTATCCAAAAAGAGAGAGAATTTAGTAAAGTCAACACCAAAAACACACCTAATCCAATTTAAAAATGGGCAGAAGACATGAACAGACATTTCTCCAAGAAGACATACAGATGGCCAACAGATGAAAGATGCTCAACATCACTGATCATCAGGGAAATGCAAATCAAAACCACAATGAGATATCATCTTACACGGGTCAGAATGGCTAAAACCAACAACACAAGAAACCAATGTTGGCGAGGATGCAGAGAACTAGGAACCCTCATGCACTCTGTGGGTAATTTATTCTTCTTGCTGCCATTGTAAATGGGCTTTTCTTAATTTCTCTTTCTGCTGCTTCCTTATTAACTTGTGAATGCAAACTGGTACAGCCACCCTGGACACCAATATGGAGGCTCCTCAAAAAATTACCAAAGTATGGTAATTACAGAATTACCATATAATCCAGTAGTTGCACTACTGGCTATTTACCCAAAAAATACAAAAACACTAATTCAAAGGGATACATGCACCCCTATATTTATAGCAGCATCATTTACAATAGTCAAATTATGGAAGCAGCCCAAGTGTCCATCCGTAGAGGAACGGATAAAGAAGAGGTGGTGTGTAGACACACGCACACACACACACTCTCACACAGATTATCACTCAGCCATAAGAGTGAAATCTTGCCATTTGCAACAACATCTATGGATCTACAGAGTATAATGTTAAGCAAAATGAGTCAAAGAAGTACCATATGATTTCACCTACATGTGGAATTTAAGAAACAGAATGAAGGAGGGGAAAGAGCAAACCAAAAAACAGCTTAATCATGAAGAATACACCGAGGGTCACCAGAGGCTGGGTGGGGGGGGCAGGGAATAGCTGAAACAGGTGATGGGGGTGAAGAAGTGCACTTATGATGAGCACCAGCTGATGGACAGAAGTGTTGAATCACTATACTGTACTCCTGAAACTTAACAGAACAGCATATGTTACCTACGTTGGGGTTAAAATTTTAAAACAATCAGATGTTGGACTCAGACCTGAGTCTGAACAACTCTGCCACCTACAGTGCTCCGTGGGCCCAGCTGTTGTCCCTGAGCCTTGGTCTCCACTCCCGTGTGACAGGAGGGCCCACCACCTGCCTGGCCCTTGCTTTACAGAGCTGAGTAAGCCCAGGGCCACCCCTCACCCAGAGCCAAGGACCCCCGCATTCTGGGTCTACCGTGGGGTAGCACACAGACCTTGGAGTCACACGAGCAGGTCCTCATCCCAGCTGGGCCCTGCGGGAGAAGCGGTTTGCCCTTCCCGAGCCCCTGGGATCCTTCTACCTGGCCGTAGGGAGACTCGGAGGACCCAGCACAGAAACCACCCCCAGCTTCCCCGCCGCAGAGAATAGCAGCCCATGGTGCTCTGCCTAAGCTCCTGCCCAGCTCTGTTGCTCTAGAGAAAGCTGGGAGTTACGGGCTGGAGAGTGGAGTGTTTTTGGCTTTGCACTCGGGCCACTCAGCTCTGCAAGGACTCAGCTCTACCCTTATAGTGTGAAAGCACCACAGGCAATAGACAGGGCCCTGCTCTGTGTCCACCCACCAATTTCACCTTTTCTGTAGCTCCAGCCTTGCAAGCTAGGGTGGGGATTTTTTTTTTTTTTTTTTTTTTTTAAGATTTTATTTGACAAAGAGAGCACAAGCAGGGGGAGTGGGAGAGGGAGAAACAGGCCCCCCACTGAGCAGGGAACCCAACGCGGGGCTGGATCCCAGGAACCTGGGATCATGACCTGAGCTAAAGGCAGACGCTTCACCGACTGAGCCACCCAGGCGTCCCTAGGGTGGAAATGTTCTTACGGAATTTTATGGAGAGGGGAAGAACTCCAAGATGGGGAGAGTACAGTACATCGGAAGGGAGGGAGAAGACCTGGGATTCAGACAACTAGGAACCTGCCACCACTGTGCTCTTAACCCTGGGTCCGTTAACCTCTCCGTGCCTCCGCGTCCTCACCTGGAAAGGGGGTATGAGCGGGCCCTCCCTCCCTGGCTTCGGTGTGGTTTACCGCATACACGCAGGACAGTGAGGACAGTGCCTGGTATACAGCAAGCATGACATGAAGGTTAGTTGTTGCAGTTCAACCGTAGAAGTGATACGCCTCCGGCCATCAGGTCACACGCCGTGGTGCCCCAGGGGTCTTGCTCCAGAATGACCAGTTGAGCAGCCGCTCATTCCTCAGCCACTTACCAGGCACCGCTGTGCACCAGGCTCAAGGAGTGTGCAGTCTTGTGGACGGGAGACCAAAACATCACACAGACGGAATTTCTGCAATGGGAGATACGTACCACGAAGGGAATTTAGAAGCGAGGGACCAGGGTAGATGAGGGACAGTTTCTCCACTGGGGCAACTTGCAAGGAGCAACACGAAGCCCTGAGGAACAAATGTGGCCACATGGGGAGTCTCCCTGGTGGAGGGAGCATGGCCTGGTCCGCAGGTCTTAGGGAGCGTGAAATCTATTCATTGTGCAGCGGCAGCCTCTGGAGGGCTGTGAGCAGGGGACTGGGCTGGGATCAGCTTTATGTTTTAAGATACATGAAAGGAGGGCACCTGGGTGGCTCAGTTGGTTAAGCGACTGCCTTCAGCTCAGGTCATGATCCTGGAGTCCCAGGATCGAGTCCCGCATCGGGCTCCCTGCTCAGCAGGGAGTCTGCTTCTCCCTCTAACCCTCCCTCCTCTCATGTGCTCTCTCTCTCTCTCTCATTCTCTCTCTCAAATAAATAAAATCTTT
The DNA here is from genome assembly GCF_009762305.2 of Zalophus californianus. Taxonomy (NCBI): domain Eukaryota; kingdom Metazoa; phylum Chordata; class Mammalia; order Carnivora; family Otariidae; genus Zalophus; species Zalophus californianus. The sequence continues at coordinate 79,547,627 of NC_045604.1, forward strand.
AAAAAAGATACATGAAAGGAAATAATCTAACACCACTAATGCTTTCCTCAGACCCACTGATGAGTAGTTAAAGCTTGGTAGGGAAGGTGGTGACTGAAGGCTGGGGAGCCTTGGACCCCCGGCTCACAGCTCTGCAAGCTTTCTGGGATTTTGGATCCCTAGTCAGTGCATGCACAAGGGTGGTTCCTTCCTGAGGCAATGGTTCGGAGCAGGTGTAGCGGCTGGACCCGGTGGAGACTCGCTTCTGCCAGTGGAACCTGCACCAGACGTGCTCAGAGCCCCCCTAGGTGGCGTGTACTTGCTGTCACCACGGAGAGGGACCAGGGAGACTGCGCCTCGGGGGCCTCTAAGCAGCAGTGTAGGGGCTCCTTCATGCAGCCTTTTATTTTATTAAATGAGTAACGTGTAAGCCCTAGTTACAAACATTTAATTAGTGTCAATATACAGAACACATTGCCCTGTGTCTCCTGCTGATCTCTGCGTTTATGTGCATGTGCTCAATTTTCTCATTTGAGGTTTTTTTTTTTTTTTAAAGATTTATTTATTTATTTGAAAGAGAGAGAATGAGAGAGAGAGAGAGAGCACATGAGAGGGGGGAGGGTGAGAGGGAGAAGCAGACTCCCTGCCGAGCAGGGAGCCCAATGCGGAACTCGATCCAGGGACTCCAGGATCATGACCTGAGCCGAAGGCAGTCGCTTAACCAACTGAGCCACCCAGGCGCCCTGAGGTTTTGTTTTTAATGACGTTCAGATCCTACACTGTCTTCCGTTACCTGTTGTTTTCACATAATTGTATTTTGTGGAGGTGTGTGCACACGGGTGATTGCGAATATGCCACTGTGGATTTAATGAGCGTCCCAACCTACGAGCAGGTAGTCTGCAGGCTTCCCAATCAGAAGCCAGGCTGCATTGAATAGCCTCACACACATCTTTGTGAAAATGCTCCCCTATGTGTGTCGAAGGGACCCCCGGAAGTGGAGTTCCGGAGTCAGGATTCGCAGAGGATACATGTGCACCTTCGCACACAGCTCCCTCGGTTTTCCTAAAAGGTGTCCCCTGTTTGTACGTCCAGCAACCACCTAGGATCACCATCCCAGTGCTTGGTAACAACATCTTTTGCCAGCTTGCATTTTTCTGCTGACTGATAATGATCTGGGGCTGTACTGGATGCCCTGCAGACCTGCTCTTTCCACGCGTCTTCACAGAGCGCCTGTTCTGCGCCCCCCCACTCCCCCGACGTGCCAGCTTTGCATCTGTGAACCAGATTGATGGCAGCAGCTCATGCCGAGGGCTCTTGCAGGGGAGGCCGCACCGAGACCCAAACGAGAAGACAGAAAGGGGAGAAGGCCAGATGACCCTTCTGTCTTTGGGTACCAGTAACCACAGAGGCACTGGGTCAGGAATGTGCCCAGTGCCTGCTGAGAAGCCTGAAGGCTGGAGGAGATGGAGGGTAGCAGGAGAGGAGGCAGGACCACATCAGGGATGGTTGTGCAGGGTATCGTAAGGGTTTCACTCATGGGGGCGTGGATGATGAGAGGGTTTGGAGCCAAGGAGCGTCCTGATCTGGCTTGTTTTAGCTGGGTGGTTCCAGCCGTGACTCAGCTCCCCCGGCCTCAACAAGTATTAGCAGAATGACTAACAAACCGGTGTATCCCCCCTCCCCCAACGAAGTACCCACCGTACCCTTTCCCTGCATGTCTGTTGGACTGTCCACTCGCTCTTGGTGGGTCTTAGGAGCCCTTCAGACACTCTGGGCCTTCCATGATCTGCTGTCTCCCAGGCTGCGGGACACCCGTCTCTCGTTCTCTTCTGTGTTTCTGCTGGCTTGTAACACCACCCTTAGGGTTTTCTATGCTTTTTGTTCTCTGCACCTGCCGTGTTAAAACCACGGAGCTTTTACGGATAGAACAAACCTGGATGATGCTTCTGAGGGGGTACCTTATTAATAGTCTCAAAAGTCCTATTATCACCCTTTTGTAGGAGAGAAGTGAATATGGATTATTACTCCTGTTTTCTCAAAGTAAACCTCAAGAGCGTTCATGGCTTTCTGATTCCAAGGCCTGTGTTCTGGCATCACACACGGCCGCCTCTGCTAAGCTGGGCGTGTCCAGAGTCCTGTCCGACCAGAAGGACAAGGCTCAGTGCAGATGACCTTGCCGTTGGCAGTCTCTGTGGTTCTGCCTGAATGATTCCATGTGCCAGATGTAATTCTAGGTGCTGGGCAGATGGTGGTGAAGGGGCCAGAGTGCCAGTTGCCGTAAAGAAACTAAAATACAGTGACTGGGTGGCTCATGAGTGGAGGAGACTTTGGAGCATGACCTGCAGCTGAGGGACAACTGAGCAGAGCCGGAGGTGGCGTGGGCTGGACCCAAGGGCAGCCGGAAGCTGTAGAGGAGGGAAATGGAGGACTTCAGGCGAGGGGCAGAGGAATCCGTGAACTCAAGGAGACCATTCAGAAATCTGTTGGGAGTCCAGGCCAGAGGCCACGGTGGCTGGACCTGGGATGTCACCGTGGGCATGGAGGAAAGTGCAAGTGTTGCACATGTGTCCAGACGGAGAGCCCATGGGGCAGTTTGGCAAATTAGGCACGGAATGTCAGAGGAAGAAAGACCAAGGTGATGGGTCAGGCTTTGAGCAAGGAGGCAGATAGTTGTACCATTTAGGAGAGCTGAGAAGACCAGAGGAGGGAGAAAGGTGTGAAAGGGAAATTCAGGGTTTCTGTGTTGGCCAAGTTCAAGACCGGGAGACGGGCAGTGGCTACCATCGAGCCCAGAGTCCTACCGGTAAGGAGGAGAGATGGGACTGAGAGGGGCAGTGGCAGGACCCAGGCAGTGGGGGCTCTGGTAGGAACTGGCCATGGGTGGGGGATAATGAGAGGCAGAGAGAGAGAACCATCCAGCCCTTTCTCGAAGCAGCCTTTCAGGGGGAGGTCCCAACATGGCAGATGGGGTGCAAAAGCTTCTGGAATGTCGGTCTCAGTCTGCTCGGGAACCCGTGGGACACCCACTTGGGGTAATGGGCTCTACTTGAAGAGGCCCCCAGGCACCCCATCAGCATCAGGTGGTCTGTAATGATCAGAAGCCCATGCCCAGGGGCGCCTGGGTGGCTCAGCGGTTAAGCATCTGCCTTCAGCTCAGGTCATGATCCCAGGGTCCTGGGATCAAGCCCCGCATCGGGCTCCCTGCTCCACGGGAAGCCTGCTTCTCCCTCCCCGTCTGCCGGCCACTCCCCCTGCTTGTGCTTTCTCTTGCTGTCAAATAAATAAATAAAATTAAAAATTAAAAAAAGAAGCCCCTCCATGGTCCCTGGCCATGAAATAATTAAAGCTGATGTCTCGGGGGCTGCAGGAGGCAGTAGTGTTTCTGTGGACTCGAGCCATCCTCCTACGCACACTGGGTCTAATGCAGTTATCCTTCCTCCAGTAGCGTCATTTACCACAGGGACCCCCCAACACGCATGCCTTCACTTCTGGTACCCTGTCCTCCTGGCACCTGCTGTATCTTCCCCTCCAGCTCAGCTGCCCCCCACACCCCAGGCTAGTCTCCAGACAGAACTGGAACCTGTTTTCACTCCCCCCTCCGATTGCTCACTGTGCCCACGGGGGCTCGCCCTCCAGCACCCCTGTACTGTCAGCCCTACCCCTGCTCAGTTCCTGCTACCCCATCTTGGTTCTGACCTCAGCATCCTTCTCCGGGGGGCCGTACCAACCCTACAGGGCACCCTGGCTGGGGGGCTCCTCCCTGTCCTCGTTACTCCCGGCCCCAGTGGTAAGCTTTAGAGACTGTACATCCGAAGTGGGTTACGCTAATGGGGCTCCCCCGATCCTCAGGGGGGCTCACGTGGCAGTCCACAATCCAGCCCCCCTTCCAGTCTCAGAGCCCACCTCATACGGTCTTCCCAGACCCTTGAGATCTTTTTCCCTGCAAATATCTCCCTGTCCTCTGCCCCTTAGCCCAGAGCATGAGAAGAACTGGCCCTAGTCAGATGGGCCCCGGCTTGCGTCCTGCTTTCACCTAGGAGACGTGTGACATTTTTGCACCAGTCCCTGCACCTCTGCATGCCACACTCGACATTCTGTTCTAGACCCCGTGCGTGCAACAAGGTGGGTGGGAGGCAGACACTGATACAGGATTGGTGCTCAGGCCCCCCGCTCTCCAGTAAGCACCCTGTGACTGTCACCCGTAACCTCTGCACACCGGCACTGGCACCAGCCCCCGTGGCATCCCAGGAACAGAACGTCACAGCACCTCCCTCACGAGGCCAGCGCGTAAAGATCATATTGAAAATCATTAAATCACCAGAGACCTTTTGGGGTTAGGAACTGTGGGTATCCGAAGAAGCAACAGAACCATCTGTGGGTCAATCTGTGAGAGCAGAACTTCGTTCTTGGGCCCCAGATCTAACCACGAGGCAGGAAACCGAGGAAGTGCATGGAGGCCGCCTTCCCCTAATTCACGGGGATGGTCTCCCCCGAGGGAAACCTTCAGGACTGGGGCTGACGACTGGTACACAGGCACAGCTGGTCCTTTGGATCCCCATCGTAGGGGCCGGAGCCCTGAAGCGTGCCCACAAGCCAGTTCAGAGGCTGTGTGGCCTGGTGCACCTGGACCAACAGGCTCACAGCCCTGACACCACGGGCCGTGGGGGTGGAGCGGGGCCTCCCCTGACCCCGCAGATGGGAGGGCAGCTCTTCTTCATGGTTTGCACACCATGGAGGCAGAACGCAGTTCTCCTAACTCCTGCACACACGGACCTCCCCAGGGAGCCAGGTCTCAGAAGACAGTGGCTACAGCTTCGGGAGGAAAGAGCTCGGTCCCATCCGTGCGCCGGGGCCTGGCCTGGCAGCCAGCATCACCCATGCACAGCCATCCTCCAAGCCACGGCAGGCGGCTCCCAGCAAATGGAGTATTGACCGGCTCTCTGCACCCGGTTTACCAGCGAAATGAAAAGTAACTCTCTCCCCATGGCCATTTTTCACTGCTGCGTGGCTGAGACCATCGGATCGATGTCACCCAGGCGCTGGGACTGGGATACCAGGGAGGTGCACCCCAGAGGCTTATTAAAAAGAAGTCACCCCTGGGGCTCCTGGCAGGTGCTGCTTCCACAGACTCGATTTCTCTGGCGCCGCGATGGTAGCCAGCAGGAGGGACAAGGGCGAGTTTCTGTAAGGGCTGCTGAGCTAATTGTCAGGGAGAGAACCCCCAGCAGCTCGAGGAGAAGGTCCGTAGGGGACATGTGGGCTGTGTCCTGGGTGAGCAGCCATGCTCAGGAGGCGGCTTCTTCCACCACCTTCCAGCTGAGGGCCCAGGCCAGTTTCCAGCTGAGAACCAGATGCCCAGTGTCGGGCATAGGGAAGGGACGTCCCCCCACAGGGTTCCCGTCTCCAAGACCGGGAGTCCCTAGAGCCCAGGAAGTCTGCATCTCGTGGCCTGGGGGAAGGAGGCCCCTGCATCCATCTGTCCCTCACTTCCTGTCCCCTGGTTGAGTGCCTGAGACCATCCCCATGTGCACACCAAGATGGCTTTAACAGGACCTGAAGGACCGGACTCTGTTAGAGCGCAGCAACCGTTTTCTCAGAGGACATAGTTGCCGTGCGGGCGGGGACCAAAGCCAAGTTCAGCAGCAGGTGAAGAAAGCTACCAGGCACCCAGCATGGTGCCACGCTCTGTCACAGGGACCTGCCAGGGAAGATCCTGCACCGTCCCTCCTCTTTGTTTTTTTCAGCTTGGACCACTTCTTCAAATAGCCTCCTTATGACAGAGTGCACACGCCATACAGTTCGCCCACGGAGAGCGCACCCAGATCAGTAGCTTTGAGTCCAGAGATACATACAGCCACCACCTCACTTTAGATTTTCATCATGGCAGAAAGGAGCCCCGTGTTTCCACAGCCCCACGCAACCACTCACTTCCCATTTCTCCAGACAACCCTATTCTGGAGCTTCCCACGCATGGAATCGCGTAGTACGCAGACCGGTGAGCCTGGCGTGTTTCGGCCAGCACGGGGCTTGCAGGCCTTACCCGCGCCAGGGCACGGGGCGGGGGCTGGCAGCGTCTCCCCCTCTCAGGGCTTCCGGCTGGCCTGGGAGTGAAATCCGCATATGCCCGAGGAACAGGGCAGAGCGCGGGGTCACAGGTGCTCCGTGACACGGGAGTGATAAGGGAGACAGGACCCCCCAGCTGCCAAGACCTACCTGCTTCTACGTAAGGGGGAACCAAAGGCAGGTGTGGAAAAGTGAAGTTATGGGGGGCAGGGGGGCGCAAGGAAGAGAATTATTTTCACAAGATCTGATTGTACAGAATGCTCTTGGCCCCACTTCCCCTCCAGAAGACTTACTTTGCTTCTGGCATAGAAAGGACCGCTTTTCCGTGGAAGTTTTAGATGGTCTGCTTTTAAGGAAAGGGAGAGTCCTCTCCTTGCATTTGCTGCTTCTGACCTGCCTTGACCCCCGTGTAGTCCGCGGACCGCGGTGTGGCGCAGGGGTGCGTGCCGCGGGACTCGTCCCAGAGCCTCAGCACGCCCACAGCTGAGTCCCCCTCCCCCACTGGACGGACAGAGCACCTCGTCCGCTCTCCTGATGGACCCTGGTGGTGTCCACACTTTTGGGCCACTAGGACCATTAGGGGGAAACTTTTAAAGAATGTTTTAAGATGCCTTGAATCCATTTTTATGGGTATTTTTTTCATCAGCCAAAGTAACCTATAAATAGAGGTAAAGAAAAATCTTGAGTTTTATAGGGGAGCTATGCAGATAGGAGGAAATGGGGAAGGTGTAAATGGTGATGAAGATGGAATCTGGGAAACAGGACAGCTCTGGGCATGGCGACCCTGGGCCTCAGTGACCGTTCCTGCCTATGATAACGATGCTGGGACTCCCAGAATCCTACCCCGAAGGTGGCCTCCCCCTTCCCCACTGAGCCTGGGTCCGAGAGGAGCTGCACGGTCCCCGAGACTGGAGCCTGAGTCCTGGCTGGGGGCTGCAGCCTGTGTCGGAGCATATTCTTCAAGCGAGAAAGAGGGGAAATCCCATCCTCAGCACGTTCCTCTTCAGGGTATTCATGTTGATGAGGGCCCCGAGAGGGAAGTTGGATCATGGTCACGTGTTCTGCCCTTCGTAGAGCTCATCGGTTGGTGTACGTTATCCATGGAGTAGATCCAGTACAGCCTAGTGGTGGGGATAGCACAGCCCCGTCCGGAAGAGGTGGTTCTGTGGCCAAGTCTTCACTCACCCCCGGGTCTATCCCTGCAGAAAGCAGGTGGTACAACTCCAGGTCCGCCACGGATCTGGATCGCCTTGTAGCCTTCCTTGGCCGCGCACACCCACGTGCCGCCCCGCATCCGTGGGCAGCTTGGGGCCTGCAGCCGGTCCTCTTCCTGGAGGCTCTCACTGTCCTTCCTGCCCGAAAGCCCCTCCCTTCCTCCTGTCTCCCGCGGGCCTCCCTCCTGCCCCAGGGCTTGCCTCGGGCCCTGCCCCCAGGACCCTCCCCAGCTCCCCTCCCCCCAGGCACGGTGGCCGGCCTCTCTTCGGTCACTTACTACACCCCCACTGCCCAGGTCTGAGCAACCTCAGGGTCGAAACCAAGTCTTGTCTTCACTGCCCCAGAAGCCCACAAGGGTCTGGCCCTGGCTCAGAGAGTCCTGTGATGATCTCTCAGTGGCTTGGTCTTCCCTCTACGGTGGCCGCAGTCTTTGGCCCCGGTTCCCTGACCTCTGAAGGCTGGGCCGGCACTTCAAGTAGCGTGTGCACGTCCCTGCCACCTACCTGTCCTCAGGGCGCCTGCCGGCACACGAGACCGCCCTCCGCTGGGTCGAGACTAGGCAGCTTACGGTCTGCCACCCGAGACACGGGTCTTTTCCAAAAACAGAAGGAGGGTCACTGCAGAGGAGGGTCCCTCCCCTCTCCCCCAGGTTGGACAGAGGGAGGGAGCGGAGGATGGCAGGGGTTGAAGTTACTATAGTTTGGTCTTTTGCAAAATCGTTGTAAAAGCCTCTACCTGGTTCCTTGCTGCCAAAGTGCTTTTGCTTGCTGGACTTCACCTGTGTTCTTGCACTCTTAGCTCCGTTGTCTGGGGCCCTGAGCGCGCCACATCTACCTCGAAGGGTAGCCGACTCAATCCATAGGTGTCGAATGGTTCACTCACGGTAGGAGAGACCCGTAGCATCCCCATTTCACAGATCAGAAAACTGAGTCAGGGGAAGGTGACATACCTTCCTCTAGGCTTCTCTAGTGTCTAACAGAATGAACCCTGGTTTTCGGACTCCAAAAATGAAGTCCGGTCCAGTGCTTCACAGGGTTTAAGGAGGAAATCCCTGCTTAGGGTGGAGGCGGGGCCTTCCTCATCTGGGGAAGGGGGCAGATCGGCCCCAACCTCCGGACGGAGGCGGGAAGATCAGGAAGGTAGGTCCACCTTGCTCTTCAGTCCGCCTCCCACGAGTGTCTGGGCCCCCACTTTATCAGACAACACAGCCGTGCTGGAGCAGCGACAGGGCTGGCTTCTCGGGGGCCCGCCCTCTATCGCCGGGGCCAGGGAGCAAACGGGTGCCGTCCCGCCAGACCCACAGTCCCACGGTGCACGAGACGGAGAGAACTGCCTTCTGAGGACACAGAGCTGGGACCGCAACAGAGGCAGTGGCTACAGTAGGGGCTCGAGGGAGCCTCAGTTAAAGACAGTCTCCCTGATTTCAGGCTGTCCTTGCGAACGCCTCTTCCCGCCTCCCTGGAATGGCCTGTGCCCAGCCCCGTGGCGCCAGTGACCTCTGCCCACTCAGAGCAGGCTCAGCCCCTGCTCCCAGCTCGCCAGCCCCTCTGCCCTCCCAGTGACACGTACCCACAGGCTCACGCCTTCTGCTACGATGCACTTGCCAGTATTAGACACACAAAAAACCATACGGTGTGAGAACATGACATCTACCTGCTACCTTCAGGGCGGGTGTTACATTCTCGGTGACGACAGGGACAGTGTTGCACAGCAGGGCTCTAGAAAGGATTTCAGAGTAACTGAAGCTTTGTGCTGCTGACTCGTAACTCCCCCACTCTAATGGCCAGAGTTCCACTCTTGATTCTAGGAGTCAGCCTATTTTAGACACCGCCTGTAGGTGGAATCCCACAGACTTACAGCTTCTGCGGACTGAGCTCACTTAGCATAATCTCCTCCAGGTTCATCCCTGGGGTTGCTTAGCTCAGAATTTCCTGGAAGGCTGAGTAAGATTCCATTACATGGACACACCCCATTGTCTGTATCCATCCATCCATCCCCAGACTCTTAGCTGGTTTCCGTGGCTTTGCTGTTGTGAATAATGCCTCAGTGAACATGGGGGTGCAGATATCTTTTCAGGATCCTGATTTCCATTCTTTGGGGGCAATGCCCAGAGCTGGGATTGCTGGATCATACAGTTCTCTTTGTCATCGTTTGCGGAAGCTCCGCGTGGTTTCCCTTAGCAGCTGTACCATCTTGCGTCCCCACCAACAGTGTACAAGGCTTCCAAGCTCCAACTTTCTTCCTAAAACGGGGTGGCTTTATGAGAATCACCATCCTGACAGGTGTGAGGTGACAGCTCCTTGTGGTTTGGATGTTCATTTCCCCAATTAAAGAGCCATCTAAGGACTGGAGTAGGCATTTCTCCAGAGACGACACGCAAATGGCCAATGGGTACAGGAAACTGTTGGATAGTTCTTGACCTAAAACCCCGTAGAGTTCCTTGGGGTTGGGGCCTTACACAGGCCCGGGGCTGGCAGCTCTTTGTCCGGCTGCCTTTAACCTCTACCCAGTCATTACTATGGCTCCCTGCTCCCCCTGACCCTCTCCCTATGCCACCAGCTCAACTCCCGGGGCCTCCGTGCTGCCCCCACTGCTCTGGGTTTATGGGAGTTACTGCAACAGCTTCCTGCCCATCTCCCCCAGCACGGCGGCCAGGCTCACTGTCGCTGCTTTGCTGGGGCCTTGAGGCTGGAGCTCTCCGTCCCCCTGTACCAGCTACTTTCATGGTCAGGCCCCCAGCCCCAGCAGTGACACTCAGAACCCGCAAGCATCAGCTCAGTGACATCGCGGTCCACCCGTGTGACCAATCCTGCCTTCCGGGAAGGTGAAGCAGCCGGCGAGGTCGGCCAGCACAGGGCCTTTGCCACGGTGAACCACCCAACTCTGTCCTGCTCATCCTTCTCTGCTCTTCCTCCTCCAGGAAGCCCTGTAACCACCATGATGAGCATGTCTGGCGCCCTGCTCGGAACACCCTGTGTTTACCCCTGTCAGGGCAGCTACCGAGCTCCTCTCTAACAGTCTGTCCCGGCGTCTGCGCTGCCCATCCCCAGTGAGGCTGTGGACCCCCGTCTGCCCAGCACAGTATCAGACAACAGAGCTCACGTAGTCTGAGGGGCTGACTCCCCCTTGAACTCTCAAAACAGCCCCATCTTCCTTCTGTCCTGGAAGCCAGGGCTCAAGGACAGCCAGGCACTTGGCTGAAGAAAGGCAGCCAGCATGTGGCCTTACATGGGGTTCAGGCCCCCTTCCTCCCCGAAGCGTGCTGAGGGCCACGTGCTCCGCCTTTCTCTGTGCCCGACGAGCAAGGCGCCCAGACCCTGGGTGGCAGGACTGGGCCCTGGTTCAGGGCGAGGCTGCCTCCACCTCCGCAGGTGCCACCTGTGGAAAAACAAACTGTCCCAACTGGCTTGCAATTCTCCCTCCCCGGAGCCGCTGACCCCGGGGCCTGGCAGGCTCTGGCGGGACCCACGCCCACCTGGCACGTCATGCCCAGTGAGGGCAACAGCCTCTGAGTTGGGGTCAGCCACTTGGACTCTGGATCCTGACCAGTGAAGGGAGGGGGTGGTTTCCAGTGACATTTATATGCAAGCCCTCCTGCACAGTGTGAGTGGCGAGGCCTTCCAGCATCTTCTACCCGTCCTGTAAGGGGCCTTCAGGGTAAAGAGGCTTTTGTTACCTAGGGTAGTTTCGAGAGAAGAAACAGTAACCTACGGCCAGGTGTCCTTTTGAAGGAGGACCATGCGGCTAAGCACCTGCATGGACGCTGGGAACGAGGAGCAGCTCCCACTTGTTCTCGGCTGGACGGTACCACTCGCTCCTCTGGGAACATGACGCGAAGCACAGCCTGACTTTTGGGGGGAGGAGATCGTCACTAGAGGAGTTTCTCATTTTGTTAGTGAGATACTGTCCTGAACTCACCACAAGGGGCATCTCCCTGAGCACAATGGCTGTGTCCCTGCAAAGGTGGGAAAATCCAACCCCTGTCAGCAGAACCACTGCTGACATGGGGGAAGGAAGTGGTCTGTTTCACGGAACCCACGGGGACCCCGGGAGGCAGGGGCAATTTCTTTTTTTAATGTGGCTCATTCCCTAACTCGTCTGGAGGGGCTTGGACGATTCTGGATCTGCCACTTACTCCCTGGGTGGCCGGGGTCCTGCTGAGCCTCAGCACTCATCGACAGAGGGGCTGTCTTTGCTGGCAGAGTCTGGGGGCCGCACATTCGGAGGGTCAGTGGCGCAGGGACACTCGAGACGCGAGAATGAGGTTCACCTCAGCTTGGTTTTTTAGACACGTTTTGTCCCAGTGAGATATGGTTTGTAGAAGTTACCGTTTCTTACTCGCATTTTCTGCCAGCTGTAGAGCCCATTGATGTTCAAATACCAAATCTTGTTGATTCCACTGTTCCAATCTCTGTGCCGCACAGAATAACGCTAAGAATGTCCACGCCCCAGTCCCCGGACCCTCTGTGTCCCCTGACCTGGCGCAGGGGGCTCGGCCGGTGTGGTTAAGGATCTTGAAAAAGGCAGATGGCCCACGTGGGCCCCGTGTGATCACGAAGGTCCTGGTATGAGGGAGAGGAATGCAGGTGGCCAGAAACAGGGAAAAGCAGGGAAACATTCTCCCCTGGAGCCTCCAGAAGGAACCAGGTCTGCCAACATTCTGACTTTAGCTCCATAAGACCCATTTTGGACTTAAGACCCCCCACAACTGCAAGACGGTATGTTTGGCATTCAAGCCACTAAGTGTGAGGTCATTTGTTACAAGAACTGTAGGAAGTAAGGCAGAGTTCAGCAACTCTGCGTTCACAGCCCAGACCCCTCCAGGCCCTTCTCCCCAGGGCAGGCAGGGGTCACTTCAGATGGCAGCTGGACCATGGACGACTACCGGCCCCCCCACCCCCAGCCAGGACCACCTGACGGGCCTCCCTCCTGTCGTCCTGCGCCAAGAGCCTCTCGACCTGACCCACCAGCACTCTCAGGCACCTTCTGCCCAGGGACGCTCTGGCTGCCCTCATCACGTGTCCCACAGGCAACGTCATCTCCCCGGTGGCCCGTGAGTCTCCACCAGGCCTGGGAGAAGTGGTTTGGCTCGCGGCCGTGTCTGCAGGGGCTCCAACAGGGCTCGGCCCATACAGGTGCTCAAGAACGGCATGGAAGGAAGGGACAAACCGCCCTCTCCCGCAGGTTTTCCCAAACACCTGGCAGGGGCCCACGCCCTATTTTGTCTCCGGTTCTCCTCGTCCGTCCTCCCTGGGCACTGAGTGCCCCCCTCCACCACATCCCGTAGCGCGCCCACTGTCCTGGGGCACAGGCCGTTTAAAACCCAGGTGGGTCATCCCCTCTGTTGGACTGCTGAGTGGTTGTGCTATTTTTGGCTCTTTTGCACGGGAACGTCCTTTCTAATTAGACGGTGGCCTACATCCTGGTTATTCTTTTAGGATGAATTCCACAAGAAGGCCCCCCCTTTTTGCTATACCTCTTTTGATCTTAAATGCAATGTTCTCCAAAGCGTTTTCTTTGATCCTCTAGCAAGGGCATGGGTCAGTGACAATGGGGGAAGAAAGCCCTGGCCCCCGTTGTGCTCACCTATTGGAGCTGGGGAGCATCTGTCCCCTCTGAGACCACTCCTGCCCTTCTCACACGCTTCTGGACACCCTGACTTAATTGGATCCTTCCCTGCTCTATCCTACAGTGACATCACCCCTCCTGGAGAACCGCTGACCAAGAACGCCCGGCCCAAAGTGGCTTCCCGCTTCCCCAAGCTGTCCCGAGGTCACCCCAGAGAGACCCGCAACGTGGAGCCCCAGAGCGGCGACCTCTGACCTCCGCCGAATCCCAGACTTGGGCCCTATGTGCTGCACCAGCTGCCTCCACCCAGCCACTCCGCGTCTGACCTGGCCCCAGCAGCCGGCCCCTTCCACCCCGGAGTGAGCCCCCTGTCACCTGGTGAAGCCACGAGAGCGCACCTTCCCCCCCAGTCCCGTGACACTGATTAAACTGGGCAGTCTCAGAGGGCAAGGCGGCTGCTGGCCGGACACACGGGCGCCCTCCCAGGGCCTGCCCGTTCCTCTCCCTCCAGCCCAGGGGCCGGCAGGAGGGTGGGCGCCAGGGGGAGCATGGAGCCCCGTGGTGGAGATGCACAACTCTGAGGTGGGTCAGAAACCACCTCTTGACTCTTACCCACATGGGAATTAGAATGACTGTTACCCTGGTTTTTTTTTTTTTTTCTTTTATCATAACTGCCTGCTGTAACCTATGGCCATGTGGGGTTGGCGGGGGAGGTCGCGTTCCTTCCCCTTTTACTCTCTACCAGGGGCCCTAAAACCCTCTGGTTGTAGAATCCGTGGTCAGTGGTAGCTCACGTGGCCTCCTTGAGGAAAACATGCTAGTGGCCTTGTGAAGGGACTACTAAGGACCCTGAACTGGGGTGCATAGAGCACTTCCCCCAACCTTCTGAGGTTGGCTTCGGGAAGGACTAGCCCCTGTAGGAAACCAGAGGCCGCCTGGGCCCACGTGCACCTTGTGAGGCTTGGCAGGCCCTGGGCTGTCCAGAATTCCAGGGCCTTGACCTTACAAGCCAAGAGGCCTCAAGGTCGTGAGAGAGACTCTGTTCTGGGAACTACGATGGAGCAGGCCAAAGGCCCTCGGGCTTGCAGACCACGCTCCAGAGCCCTGCAGAACTCCGCGGGGCTCCCTGGGAATTCGGACAGTGTGTACTCCCACCAGATCATGGTCATTCCCTGAAGACACGTTCACGCTCTACCCTCTGCCCCCCGCCGTGCTCTCAGTGTGTGTCCCCCGCCCCCCCCCCCCCCCCGCCCAATCTCTGAGCAGGCCCCCTTGGCAGGAGGGAACTGGGTGAAGATGAGCTGCTCGGCCCAGCTCCCGCGGCAAGCACTCCCACGTCCCAACGCTTCCCAAGAACCGGAGCCGGGCCCCCCTCACTGGCGGCGGGAGCAGAGTTGCCCTGGACTCTGAAACCTCGAGCTGCCCCAGGCCTGCCTCCCCAGGGTGGGTTCCTGCTCCCCCTCAGTCTAGGAAGCAGGGTTGGCAGCAGATAAGGAGTGGAGCCTCCTGCAGCCTGTTTGGGCACTGGGCCCGACACATGTCCGAGTGTGAGTCTGACCTCACCTTCTCCAAAATCCCCACCAGGAACCTGCTTTGACATTCTGCAGAGGTTAAAAAAAAAAGTGCCCAGAACTACGACGGACAGATGCTAAGCCTTGAGAAACAATTACACACTCAGCCTGTATTTACAAAAGAAGAAACTCAACTATTTTTTAAAGCTTAATTATTCATGGAAAACTTGCCCTGCTTTCCTGAAACACAGATGGAAAAGCTTGTTCCTGGGACCACACAGAGCCCATCCAGCCTGCTTACTACATGCACCCCCTTTTCGTGATGCAGCAGAAACCCTAGAACCATTGTCAGCATACGGACCACCTCCCCTCATTTCAGCTCAGATCCGCATGCGACATACACATGACAGCCACTCCTCAAAGCCTTAACTCTGGAGTCACAGAATGTTCTGCAGTGGTTACCTCCATCACTGCTCCAGATCCCCGCCCTGCTGGGATGCAGAGAAGCAGTGGAGCTCCAGTTCCTAGACAAAGAACCACAGACCTGGGCCCAGCCAGGTGCGGACTGAGACCCGATGCACAAAATGCCACCTTCTCCCCATGTCCGTGTCGTCTGCTGCCCTTTGGTTCGATCCAAATCAGAGGGCTGGCTGGCCCTTGCCCTGCACGACACCCACTCGGCCCCGTGACCCATCAGAGATAAACACAGTGCAACAGAGAGAACCAGTAGAAGTTGCTCCCGTCTCCTAGATCCAGTAAGATCCTTCGGCACCTCTGAAGTTGGCACCCGAGGAAGGTGGCGGGGCCCACCTGGGAGAGGGCATTCTCTCCCATGATGGTCACCTTTAGCACCACTACCCAGGTACACCCAAGGGCTCTGGTTACAAAGGGATCACCTCATTGAGTTGTTGAGACAGGAACAGAGAGGGAGGGATGGGGCAAGGGTCTGTGGACAGGAGGTAGTTACGCGCTGGGCTCGCCTCCACAGCTGGGCACCTCCTGAGTTCTTGGCTAACCACTCAGAGTTGTCAACATTGGCGGGGTGTGGGTTGTGCCTTTAAAAACAAAGGGCAATCAAAGCTGTTGACAGTCGTCAGATTGATAGCTCAGCTGCAGCTCATGCCAAGAGCCAACCGGCATGGGAGGCCTAATAACGCATCACGTGTTTGGGCCCCGAGTCAGGAAGCGGGAACGGAGAGCTGCCAGCCAGCCCTGTTGATCAGAAACCACCCTGCTTGCTTCCCCGCACCCCGAACCAGGGTCTCTGTGGCCAGGCTGCACCAAGTGTTCTCTTTCCCTCTCGGCTCCGCATGGGAAAGTTCACCCACCTGAGGCGCAGGCTTCTAGGCCTCGACCCCCTGCCCCCACATGTTCACCTTCACCGGGGGAACCGGCCCGCCCCCCCACTTGGAGGCCAGGCCTTGTCCTCTGGGGTCCCCACAGACACCGCCACACCAGTCTCCTCCAGAAGCCTTCATGCCTCAGCCTGGAGCCTTTGGACGCACCAGAGCTCATTCCCGGGGAGGCGCCCTACTCCCGAGGGGCCGTCTTGCCTGGGTGTAGAACTGAGGGCAAAGGACAGGCTCCATTTTCAGCCTGGAGCGACCGTGCCAGGGCCTCACCTGCCCAGGAACATCAGACTGGCGTGGAGGTGTCCCAGAAGGGGCATACCTCCTGCCCGATGTCAACCCCAAAGGCAATAATTGTCTTGACCTTTCTTTCCTCTGTGGTTCGCGCGGAACCGTGCCCCACACGCTGGGCTCTGTCCCCAGCCCGGGCCGCGGCAGACAGAGGGTGCTTCCGGCAGGCAGGCATCTGCTCAGGAGCAAGGTCTTGTACAACCGTCATTTTTCTAAATATTTTGCATTGTTTCATTAAAGCTAACATTCAATATTTGCTGTTGGGTTTGGCTTCTGTGCTCATTTCACACCATTGTAGCACTGTATATTTTATCTAACGTTTCTGTGCCAAAAAGTTCATTTTCCTGTTTCTGTAACACGTGGTTTTGATTAGGTTTCTAAAATAAAACTTCAGCTACTGGATCAGTAGGGAGGAGGGGGAACATGGGCGTGCTCAGAGCCGACTGGCTCTGGGCTCAGCCTGCCCCTGCCCAGATGCACCTGCTCAGCTCAACCCCGTGCGTCTCACCTTCCCCTCAACCATGAACCACTGTGGTATACGGACCTGAGGTTGACAATTCTCTGTGAGGGCAAGGAGCCTCTCCTCGTGTGTCTAAATCCTCACAACCACAGTGAATGGGTTTTAACTTAACCTACCCAATCCATTCCTTTACAGGAAAATACAAAATCTGATTTCTCTAAAGGATGGTTGAGCTTACAGCATGGGGAGGAGCACCCCACCACAGAACATGCTGAATGCACTACTGTTCTGAGGTCCAGGGGTTAGTTCTTAGGGCACATGCATGCCTCTCCATCATGACTGGAAAACCACTAGCTGACCTCCCCAGGTAGCACCCTTCTCCTCAGAGCCTGATCGGGTCCCCTTCCTGCTTTCCTGACCTGCACACGGAGAGCCCACTTGTTCACCTTGAAAGACTCTTTCTACCCTCAGTAGAAACTACGTAGGGAAGGCCCTTGCAAAAATTGAGACTGAGGCCACAGAAGGATACAGAACAGCAGACCGCACACTTGCACCCAGTGTTGCTGAAAGGAAGCCTGAAGAACACACATTTCCCGGAGTGAGGGGGTGGCGGAGCTCACTGGGATGTTTTCTTATCTAGCATCCGGCCGGGAAAGAACGTCTTTGCCTCTGCAGCCTTAGCTTCACCATTGCTGGCGGCATCATTTGGTGGAACTCTTTGCCAACCTTAGCAGATATGGACTTCCTGGAGGAGGGAGACCGGTGAATGCAGAGCCCTGGTGTCCCAGTGGGGAGGCCATCCCCCCCAGAAGAGTCCCCCTTGGCTGACCGGGTCCCTGCGAGCCCTCTGCCAGGGAGGTGGGGACATGGCAACACCTGGAGAGTCTAGTCCACCGTCTGGACATACGTGGGGCCTAGCAGTCTGCAGATTCGCTCCAAAATGTGTAGTATTATGTTAACTACCCTCTTATGTTAAGGTTTACACAATAGAATTTTTAAACAAATGTGTTTTTCTAAAATCTCTTGTATTAAAATTTTCTTTTGGAATAAGCTGTGGTAATTTTGTTACAATCTGGTTGAGATACACCTCTTTACAATGACAATAAAAACGGTCACGTTTTATAAATTAGATAGTCCACTGATGGTCTGTTCCTGTGCATTCTTTTTCAGTGATTGGGGATGAGCGCAACTTTCAATACACACATTGTAAAAATATCCAGAAAACTCATCCACCATTTCATGCGAGATCCTAGAAAACAGCATTGGCTTAGACCAACCTCAGTTTGATTGGAGCTGAAATGGAGCAGAAATCCCACTGTGAGCTGTGAGCCCTGTAGAACTTGGAGATGCACATTCAAAATGCCATACAGAAAAAAAAACAAAACCCTTGTTACAGGTTCCTACTCATCCAGATAGTTGCTGGGCACCTACTGTATACCAGGCATCTTGCCTGGAGTGGGCATAGAGCACCCTGGCCGTCTCTCACTTGAATTGACGGGTGAGACGGGTGGACAACAGAGATTTGTGAAGTCAGCCACCACCGAAATTACGGCCCACGTTAGGTGCCACGAAGGAATAAGCCGGGCTTGGGGAGCCTAGAATGGGGCCAGGACCTGGTTTGAACCACAGAGGCCAGGGTATCTCCCCTGTGGCTGTGCCCACACTGGGCAGTGGGTACACGGTGCTGGGGCGGGGGGAGCACTCGTAGGATGTTGACAGTGTACCTGGTCCCGACCTACGGGATGCCTGTAGCACCGTGCAGCTGTGACCACCAGAAAGGTCTCCAGACTTGGCCACGTACCTCCTGAGTGAGAGCCCCCGGTTGAGAACCACTGGGTGAGGCCAAGGGGTGCTTTCGGCAGAAGTGGCATTTAAGCTTTAGCTGGAGGATGAGAAAGAAATGCCACACTGTCCTTCCCCGCCCCTCCCAAGTGACGTTGCCTTGAAAACCCACACCACACAGCCAGGGACTTGGCCTGTGTGACCTACTTAAGGGAACGGAGGAGAAAAGGAATCTTGGGTTAAGGAGAGCCCAGGCGTGAGGTCATTCTGTGAAACTCCTACCATCGGCTCTGGGGATCTGACCAGGGCTCCAAGGAGGGTGCCCTCCAGCCTGATGACATCGGGGGGACAGGTTAAGGGCGTGTGTGTGGACAGCACTCGCCCCGCATGCTGTGGCCTCCAGCGTTCTCAACCCTATGCCCCCACCCTCCAGCCCTCACTCCTGCCCCGTGAAGCATGCACCTTCCTGTGTATTTGAACAGATAAGAAAACTAAGCTCGGGCTCCGTGTTGGCCCCGGCTCCCCCAGCCCAAGGTGGAGGAGAAACTGGGGGGACTGTCCACATCAAGCCCACAGCCGGGATTGTCTTGGCCATGCTCCAGAATGTCCCAGCCGCCCCTGCCTCACGTCCCTGTGTGTACTGAACACACCCTGACACGTGCAACCTCTCCTCTGGGAGGGCTCAGCTTCTTGGCCGCCTCCAAGCACAGCTCACCCCCCAACAGTATTCCCTCGAGCTGTCCCAAGCGGAGGCTCATTCTCAGTTTCCCTATTTCAAACCACTTTGTCTCCTCAAAAGCATCAGTCCCTGTGGCCCTCAGGCCTGCTACTGGTAACAGCCTCTACACGCAGGCTGGCCCCCTCTCTGACCTCCGTGGGGCTTCTCCTCACTCCCTGGTCATTTACATCCCAGCTGATGCCCCGCATCTCACTCCTCAGCTTCTCTCTCCCCAAAGGCTTTTCCTCTTGGCCACTTGGCGCCTCTTCCAGACCCACACAGCAGCCCTGCCCCGGCCACCTCTGGAGTCTTGACTTTAGGTTCTCTACTCAGATGTCCTGCCATTGTGTTACTCCCATATCCCCACCGCAACAATTCTTCAAATACTTTAAGACCTGCAACCTGTCTTTTTTAAAACCCTGTCCTCCTCACTTTCTTGCCAAGCCTCCTCCTTCCCAGCATTGGTTTCATGGGCACAACAATCATCCTTCCCTTCCAGACTTACATTCTCTTGCCCATCTTTCCACTTGCTTCGCAAAAAACACACCCCTAGTCAAGCCCAACCAACAAGCCAGTATTACCGTAACTTTTCTTTGTGACTCCACACTGTGTTTTCCATTAATTTGAGACTAATGCATTTGAAAGAATTATTAGTTTATGTTTGGGGGCACACAATGCATAAAGATATAATTTTGTAAGAGCCACTGAAAGGGGTAGGGACAGAGCTGTAGCATTTTGTAGGTTATTGAAGGGGAGCTGGATAAAAACACATTTGAGTGCTCTAAGTTTAGGATGTTCCGTGTAACCCCCACAGTAACAACAAAGAAGATCACTATATACACAAAAAGAAGTGACAAAGGAATTTCAACATTTCACTACCAAAAAAAAAAAAAAAAAACACAAAAGACAAGGAAAGCAAGAAATGGGAAGCAGAAGGCTGTTAAGGCATACTGAAAACAAACAGCAAAATGACACAAGTCCCTCCTTATCAGTAACTACTTTAAATGTAAATGGATTAAACTCTCTGGTTAGGACAGATTGGCAGAATGGATAAAAACACATGATCCAACTATAATATAGCTGTCTATGGGAACTCACTTTAGATCCAAAGACAAAGACAGTGAAAGCATGGGAAAAGATATTCCACGTCAATAGTAACCAAAAGAGAGGAGCAGCTATACTAATATAAGATTAGACTTTAAATTAAAAAAAAAAGTCACATGAGACAGTTATATAATACAAGGCTCGAGACAGCAAGAAGTTATAAATATAAATAAATGCACACTTAATGATGGATCACCAAATTCTAGGAAGTAAAAACTAAGAATTAAGGGAGAAAAAGACAGTTCTACAATTATAGCTGGAAACCTCCACACCCCTTCCTGGTAATGTATAGAGCCACCACACAGAAGCAAAGGGAATGTAAACACAATAAACCAACTATATCTAGCACATGCACAGAACACTCTACCCAGGGACCATGTACACACAGTTCTCAAGTGCACAAAGGACCTTTTCCAGGACACACTGTATGTTAGGCCACAAAACCAGTCTCATATTTAAAAATACTGGTATCATACAAAACATCTTCTCCAACCACAGAAAAATGAAGTTGGAAATCATTAACAGAAGGAAAACTGAAAAATTCACCTATTTGTGGGAATTAAGACACTCAAACAACCAATGGATCAAAGAAGAAATCCCAAGGGATATTAGAAAATATTTCAGGATGAATGAAAATGAAAATACAAAATACTGAAACTTATAGGATCCAGTGAAACCAGTGCTAAGAAATGCAGAGCTATTAATGCTTATGTTGAAAAATAAGATCTAAAATCAACCACCTAACTTCACACCTTAAGGAACTAGAAAAAGAACAAACTGAATCCAAAGTGAGCAGGAAGAAGAAAATACAGATTAGAGCAGAAATAAACAGAAAAGAGAGAAAATTAATGAAACCAAAAGTTGGTTCTTTGAAAAGATCAAGAAAATTGACCAGCTTTTAGTTGGACTAAAAAAAGAAAAAAAGACTCATTAAATTCATAAATTAAAATGGGGACATTTTTACTGATTCCTCTGAAACAAAAAGGATTACGAGCTCTCTGTGAACAACTGCTTGCTGTAAGTTGAATAACCTACGGGAAATGGACAAATTCTTAGAAATACAAAACCTTGAGTCACTAAATTCTGCACCTGAAATTAATATTACACTGTATGTTAACTGGAATTTAAATAAAAACCCGAAAGGAAAAAATACACAAAGCCTACCAAAACCAAATCCAAAAATAAAAAATTTGAAGAGACCTTTAATTGAAACAGTGTTCAAAAGTCTCCTGGCAAAGGGAAGGCCTAGACCCAATGACTTCACTGGTGAATTCTGCCAAACATTTAATGAACAAGTGCTAAGCCTCAAGCTTCTCCCAAAAATTGAAGAGAAGGGAACACTTCCTAACTCGTTCTATGAGGGCAGCGTTTCCCTGAAACCAAGTCACCACAAGAAAACTACAAATGAATATCCCTGGATAAATATGGATGTAAAATTCCTCAACAAAATACTAGCAAACATTGAGATGCATATTAAGAGAACAATGCACCACGACCAAGAGGGATTTATTCCTGGAATGCAAGAATGGTTCAACACATGAAAATTGACCAATGTAATGTGCTACATCAACAGAACACAAGGAAAAACCAGTGGATCATCTCAACAGGTGCAGAAATAGCGTTTGACAAAATTCAACACCCCTTTTATGATTAAAAAAAAAAAAAACTCAGTAAAGTAAGAATAAAGGAAACTGCCTCCCTGTAATAAAAGCCATGTATTGAAAAATCCATAACAAACCTGGTATTTACTCAATGGTGAAAGACTGAAAGCTACTCCTCTAAGATCAGAAACAAGACAAGGGTGCCCATCTTCACCACTTCTATTCAACATGGTACTAGAAGTGGTAGCCGGAGCAACTAGGCAAGAAAAAGAAGTAAGAGCATCCAAATTGGAAAGAAAGAAGTAAAATTATCCCTGTTCACAGATGATAGAATATATGTAGAAACCCTAAGGATTCCACACACAAAAACACAAACCTGTTAGAGCTGATGAACAGCTTCAGCACAGTGCAGGATATGAAGTCAATACGCAAGTCAGCTGCATTTCTACACCCAAACCATGAACAACCCGAAAGAGAAATTATGAAAGCAGTCCCATGTACAAAAGCATTAAAGAATAAAATACTTAGGAATTAACCTAACCAAAGAAGTGAAAGACAGAGAAGATAAAAATAAATAAAAGCACATTCGTGGATTGAAAGACAATATAAGTTACATCAATACTACTATTAAAGAAAAAGAAACCCGAAGCCCAAAATGGTGTGATGTAGACAGAATTCCCAAACCAGTGCTTAATACATAATCTAATTGCAGTCTCAACCT
Organism: Zalophus californianus; assembly: GCF_009762305.2. Lineage (NCBI taxonomy): Eukaryota > Metazoa > Chordata > Mammalia > Carnivora > Otariidae > Zalophus > Zalophus californianus. The sequence continues at coordinate 79,569,989 of NC_045604.1, forward strand.
CCCCCAGAAATGTTGCCTTAAACACTCAGCTAGGAATTTTTCAATCCATGCCAGTGAGTCTGCCCCTTGAGCCCTCTCCACCCCCCTATAGAAGAAGGAGGTAATCTGCAATAAGACGCCATGCTCTTCTTCCTAGAAAGTGGCCTTAACTGCAATAATCCTTTTCTTTTGCCAGTGACTTTTTTGCCCCTCCCCTCCTTCTATTCTACTTTCCATTTTGTACAACTCCCGGGAGCACCTCTCTCCTTGCTACATAGAGCACCACCTAATTCATGAATCATTTAATACATCCAGTTAGATCTTCAAATGTACTTGGTTGAGATTTATTACTTAGCACTACCCAAAGCGATCCACCAATTCAATTCAGCCCTTATTAAAATCCTTTTTTGCAAAAATAGAGAAACCCATCCTGAAGTTCATACAGATTCTCGAAAGAACCTGAGTAGCTAAAGCCATGTTTGAAAAGAACAAAGGTGAGAGACTCACACTCCCTGATTTCAAAACTTTACTATAAAGCTACATTCATCAAACCTTTATACTCTGGCATAAAGACAGGTACAAAAACAGAACAAAATGGAGAACCTAGAAATATGCCGTCATGTATACAGCCAAATGATTTTTTACAAGGGTGCCAAGCCCATTCCACGGGGAAAAGGAGACTCTTTTCAACAAATGGTGCTGGGAAACCTGGATAGCCACATGCCAATGAATGAAGTTCAACCCTTACCTCACACCATACACAAAAATTAACTTAAAATTTATCAAAGACCTAAATGTAAGACCTAAAACTATAAAACTTTTTGAAGAAAAAAAAAGGCAAAACCTTCAAGACGTTGGACTTGGCAATGATTTCTTGGCTATGACTTCAAAAGCATAAGCAACAAAGGCAGAAATAGACATATTGGACTTACAAGAATAAAAAAAAATGAGCACCAAAAAACAGTATCACAATAAAAAAAAAAACAAGATATTTGTTGATCATGTATCTGGTAACAGATTAGTATTCAGAAAATACACAGAACTCCTAAAATTCAACCAAAAACCAAGTCAGCTGATTCAAAAATGGGCAGAATGACTCAGACATTTCTCCCAAGAAGATATACAAATGGCCAAAACACACATGAAAAGATGCTCCGCACCTAAAAATAGTTCAAATACTCAATTTCGTTATGTGCTTTACCACAGTGAAAAATAGATACGTTGAAAATAAAGAGGAGCTTTAAAATCACCAAGACTTGAGTTTGCAACAGAGGAGATGTGGAGCCATGCTTCAGGACCCCCCTACCCCGGCCGCTGTTTCCTCATCCGTGAAAGGGGGCCCTGAGCTTGGATCTGCTCTGGGCTGTGACAGGTCAATGAGGCACCTGACACTGCGGGGACCATGCAAGGGGCCCATCACTGCCCTCCTGCTCTGGGTCACTCATCCTTTCAGGAGCCACCCATCAAGGCTGGGCCAAGGCTGCCCAGACTCCTCAGGCTAGACCAGCTCCTCAGAGGTTGGAGGCGGCACTCGGGGGGGAGGCAGGTTTGGTCCTTGGGTCCTCCCAGCTGCCGGGCGTAGGAGGACGAGCTCACATCTTCGTGGCCCCTCCGTGTCTCCACAGGGAATAGAGCCCTCTCCACCACCGCGTCCCCAAAGCTCTTCCTACACCAGCATCTCCGTCCTCCCCCTCTGACTGCGGGACTGGTTCATGTGCTGGAGAGGCAGGGGGCCATCCCCGAAACTGGCCGAGTCCTGAAACCCTGTAACGCTGGTGGGCAGGGAAAGGCCGCACGTGCCCACTGGAGGGGTTCGGGTTCTGAGACTTTCTAACTGTCCCCACGATTAACTGATGAGTATTGCGTGGTACCCCGGGCCTCTGTGCACCTTGAGGAGCAATGTGCCCGGGTGGGAGGGCCTGGCTTCTCACTTTGTGCCCTCCGCCCGCCCCGCCACGGCAGGCGCAGGCCCCCCAACTATTCCCTCGGGCCGTATTGGTCCTGAGTTCATGATTATTCCTGTGGACTGAGCACCTGCTGTGAGCCAGGCCTGGGCTGAGCTCTTCAGGCACTTTATGTCCTGGAAGCCTAACAGCGACCCGAAGAGGAAACAGAGGAGAAGAGAGGTGCTGGAAAGTGCCAAGGCCACACAGCACAGCAGGGCAGGGGAAAGCAGGGGTCGCTGTGTCCAGCCGCACCCCTGCCCCTGACTCTCTCCCTGAGCTATTAGGCACCTGTGCAAATGAGCAGAGACGTGCTTTTTCTGGGAAAAAGGCATTCACGCATCTCACGTTACTCTGTCAATGTTCTGATTTCTGCATTATTTGTCCACCAACCCCCCGAGCCTGTTCACTTTCCACATAATTCTTATCACTCGCGCGGTCTTCATGGATCAGCGTTCTGGGAAAGAGCAAAGGGATGCACCCAGCAGGGGGTGCTTTTCCTGCAGGTGCTTAAAGTTCCTGGAGGAGCGGGGCAAGCGGTCACCCTGGGCCACCAGCTGGACCTGAGGTTCAGGGGCCACCTGCAGCCGCAGGAACATCCTCATCGGGCCCATCACAGTGCGGGACGCAGGCACCAAACGATGCCGCCAGCACTTGGGGGGGGCGGGGGGGTCCAGCTCCTGGCCCCTAGAAGAGGCAGCGGCCCCATGGGGGTCTCGCACCTTCTGTCCCACCAGCAGCAGGCCCTCCCTTTCCCATGAATGAGGCTCAAAAACCCCAGCACCCCGTCCCTGTGCTCAAAGTGGGGGTGTTCTTAAGGGGGCATCGCCACCACTCAGAGGGCTGGTTAAGACCCAGAGGGCGGGGCCGGCCGCCGGGAGCCCTGACCCCGGAGGTCTGGAGGGGGCCTGAGAACGTGCATCTCTGCTCAGCTCCCACAAGGCCCCTTCTCCAGACCGGGGCACACGCCGGAGAAGCCGGGCAGCAGAGGTCGGTCACAGCAGCGGTGAGGGAAGCCCGTGACATCCTGGCTGTGTAATGAGCTTCTGCATAAACCACCCCTTCCCTGCCCCCCACGCCCACAGGAGGTAGGCACCATCACTATCCCCAGCACACAGATGGGCAAACCGAGGCCCAGGGAGAGGAAGTCTACGCTAAGTGGCATTACTGCAGAATCGAAGAGTATTTGCATCAGGGACTTCAGACTTTCCAAACCAGCAGACAGAGGGGCTTCCCGGGGAGGGGGGAAGGGCACTCAGGCTTCCTCCTTCCCCAAAGGCACCTGTTCCAAGGCAGTGGGCCACCTTTCCCAGAGTGGCGTCCGGCTAAAGGTCCTTCTGGGGTTTTTTCTGCCCTGTTCACAGGCTCTTCGGGCTCAGGGGCCAGTCGGTTCCCAGCCAGTGGGGGTTAGGGAAGGGAGATTCTATTTGGTCTCTCCACCTGAGCTCCTCCTTCCAAGCCTCATTTATCTGAGCCGGACACTGCAGGGGGCGGGGGTGTCTGTGTGAAAAACTGCCCAAGGCCAAGTGCTGCCTTGAGGCCCATAGGCCAAGCTCTTGGGTGGGAGGTCCCCCAGGAACTGGAGCTGAAGAGCGAGGAGGGGAAGGAGGATTAGTAGACGGCTGGGTTCTGACCTAGCCCGCTTCTCCCCCGGTGCACACTTGCTTTGCATTCACGTGACACAGAGGATTTAAGCCAGGACAGGGAAAGTCTCCTCAGTGGCAATATTGAAGCTGAGACCCAAAGAGGAAGCAGGAACTGGTCCGGTAAAAATGAAGGGAACAGCATTCAGGCCGAGGGAACAGCATGTGCCAAAGCACAGGCAGGAAATTTAGTTAAGGGCGAAAATCTGCTTGCGGATTTGAGAGGACAGTTTTTCCTCCCAGCTTTGAAGGTCGCCAGTGTTTCTCGGCTTTTGTCTAGCTCGCTGTAGTCATTGTGCCAGACCCCATTCTTAGCATTGTGTACAGATTTTGTTTAATCCTCCAACAAACAGCTGAGGTAGGCACAGTACTCCTCATTTTACAGATGAGCAAGGGAGGCGCAGAGGGTTCAGGCACCTCGCCTGAGATCACACAGCTAGCACGCGGGGCTCTGGGATTGCAGCCCTCATCTTCCAGACTCTCAAGATCACTGTACCCCAGCTGTAGCCTGCCTGAGGAGGCAGGGGCTGGGTCTCCCTCCCCGGCACCTGCTTTGAGCAAAAGCTTGCTCTTCATTGTCTCGTGTAATGCTCTTTGCAGCCGCGTGTGTGTGTGTGGGGGGGGCACTGTACTGTTTAACAAAAGCTGAATCAAGTCCAGGAAGATGAGGCTATAAGAGATGGAGCTGGACTCTGATCCCCAGGTAGTCTGACCACCGAGGTCCCCCATGCCCCGCACGGTTCAGGGGTCCCCAACATGTCCTATCATCTCAAGGTTCTTGATTAAAGACTTACTCCATATACGGTCAGAGGGGCCGCCACAACCCTCTACCCCACACCCACCTGCAGGAGGGGCAAGGGCCTGAGGGGCCTGAACTGGGGCAGCCAATGACAGCAGCCGATGCCCAGAGAGCTGGAAACTCACCAAGTTCAGTAGACAAGTCTGGAGAGAGCAGGCACCCAGGAGATAATCCTTGGGTGCACTGGACGGAGGGAGGGGGGATGGATCAGGGTCAGGTGCTGCACGGGACTAGGATTTAACAGAAGCCCCAAGATCAGAGCCCGAAGAGCCCAAAGGTGGTCGGGGACCGGGAGGGGAAACGTCCATCCCCTGGAGCTGTGGGCTCTCAGGCATGTGGTGGAGGAGCCGGGCGCGGAAGCCACTGAAGCCGGGACTTCAGTACCTGCGTGACTAGCTCCCTTGGCCCTTGCCCTTCCCTTTCAGAGAGAGGGGACTCAGCCCTGCCCCAGGTGACAAGGACACAGCCATCACTCCATGCCAGGCACAAGCGTGCTCTGTGGACTTCACATTCACAATCTCCAAATCCCTCCACGTGTCCACAGGCAGGATTCCTGTGATCAGACAGGTTAGGCGGCTTGCCCAAGGTCACCCCTGCAGGGCTTGGAAGCTCCAGAGCCTGTGTTTGCCTCCTAGGGGCCCTCTGAACTTGTGACCAGCGTTCCCACATAGACTGGCGGCCCAGTATCCCTGGCACCCACCCTCCACGTCAGTCCGCTATGTTCAGATTCTGGCTTCAGCCTAGTCTTCCAAGACTGTGCCTTTTTCACCTTCCCTTGCACCCACCTTCCTGACCTTTCCCGAACTCGTGTGCCCAGCCCTCACCTGCCCAAGGTCCTTTGCCCACTGCCAGTCCCAGCACCTGCATTGCTCTCCCTGCCTTCCCTGCCTGGCTCAGTGCATCGAGCACCTCTTTAGCACTGCTTTCCCGGAGAAGCCCTCCCCCACCTCCTGGGCCCTCTCCATCGCTCTCATAAACCCTGGAGCCTGTATATACTTTGATCTTTGTAAGTTTGCTTGCTTACAATCATGGCAGCTGCCCCTGGCTCTAGAGGGAAGGGACCTTGTGGGGCTTAGGCAATAGGTTGTATCCCCATTGCTAGAACGTAGCCGGCATTGAAGAGATACTGATTCGGTAAATGGTTAAGTAAATGAGTGACCACTCCCACTTGGAACTCCTCATCTCTCCTAGTTAAAAGGCACAATTATCTACCTGCTCCCAGATTTCTGAAAACCTGGCCAAGAAGATGCCCACCAGACCTTTATCCCAAGTTGTAAAAGGGTAGGAGTGAAGGCTCTGATTTAGGTCTAATTTACTGCTCCGTCTCGGCTCATGCCTGGCGCTCTGGGGTGGGGGGGGGTGGCGGGTGGCGTTGTGTGGTTTTCTCAGGCTCACTGGTCTTTAAATATCTTGTCATGAACCCTGATCCACAGATGGGGTGCACTGGGCCCCCTAACCTCATTTGGACCACGAACCTTCATTTATCTCCATGCCCAGAGTCCTCCAGAGGGCTCCCTGTATTTTGTGCCAGGAACATTCCGTGTCCCATGCAGAGTGGGTCTCCTGGAAAGTTCTCGCGTGGTTACTGATCCCTGATGAGGAATGCAAAACGTCCATCAACCCGAGGCTGGAAATGTTCTGATGCTGACTAACGGAATAGCTTTTTCATTCTTGGAAAAGCTGAAGTGTTTCCTGGTCCCACTTGAAATGAATTAGATAAATTTAAGTGGATTGATTTGTCAAGTTACATGAATGTGTAGAACATAATTCTGATTTATCTCCTCAGCACGAATGCAAGGTCTTAACATTCACCTTTCTTTTTGTTACTCGAACTTGTATTTCTGCTTCTGTAGATTTGAAGTTTCACAAATGCTGCTTGTACTTCTCCCAAGGCCCCGGTGTTAGAAACCCAAGGATGGGTGGCCGCCCCTTGCCCAGATCTCACCCAGTGCTTGGGACACCATACACACTCATGACTCCCCATTTGGCGCATTCGGAGTCTCCCATGGGAATGTCTAATAGACACCTCAAACTCAACATGCCCCCACAGAACCCCAAGGATGCCCCCAACCCCAGACTCAGTCCTTCAGTTGCCCATCTCATGATGAAGGGCACGTTCCCCCAGTTGTTCGAGCTAGACCTTAAGTCACACTTGACTTTCTCTTCTTCCACTGCCTTCAGTACTTCAGCGAGTCCCTTCTACTCCAGCTCCTAGAATCTAGCCATACTGGTTGATTAGTGTTCACCTAAAATTCAGGTCCATCCAAAGCTTAGAAAATGGCCTCATTGAGAAATAGGGTCTTTGCAGGTGTAATTATTAAATGAGTTCATACTGGATGAGGGTGTTCTAAATCCAGTGGGTGGTGTCCTTCGAAGAGGAGAAAGGGCCACACCAAGAAGGCATGGGACAAATGGAAGCAGAGGTCGCTGGGGATGCGGCCACACGCCAAGGAGCACCAAGGATCGCCCGCAACCACCGGAAACTAGACGGGCTAGGAATGATTCTTCCCCAGAGCCTTCAGAGGGAGCATGGGGCTGGCTTGCCGATTCCTCAATTTGGGCCGTCTAGTCTCCAGAATTGTTGGAGGAGCTTGTTACTTTAAGCCATCAAGTTTGTGGTAAAATGGTTGCAGCAGCCCTGGGAAGACAAGGGAATGCTATCCAAACCCTTCGACTTCCGCCTGTTCTCCAAGTTCCCGTCAGCCTTCATCCAGAACACTCCACAACAGCTGGCCAGCTGGTCTCCATGGTATCCCCCAAGACTTTCTCCCCACAGGAGCCCAGATAATTTCTTATGTAATATGTACACTGAATTATGTGTACAGATGTGTAAGTGTGTGTTGGTCTTCTGCACCGTTCCATCTTCATCCCTGGGATATACACGCGGATGTTTGTTCGGCCAATGAATCGGTCAGCAAGTGAACGAAGGCACCACAGCCCTTGGGAGTGGCCCCCAAGTCCTACCGACCACCCTGACCCCAGTGACCTCGCGGGACCTGCACTCCCCTTCTGCACTGGCCCCGCTGCATCCTGGCCAAATTCTGCTGTCCCTGAGCCCTTCTCATCCTCAGTTCTCAAGTCCCAGGCCGTCCCCTCTCCAATAGCACAGTCCCCCACCCCACCCCACACACACTGCTATGTTCTAGTTTATTCTCAGTTATCTTATTGTGCACGTGCATGTGACTGGTCCACACCCCACCCCATGAGTCCAGTGAGGAAACTCAGCCGTGCCGACCACTGCATCTCAGCCCTGAGGGAACATCCTCAGCCGTATTTGTTGCACACGTGAAGTGATCTGCGAGAAAGTTCGACCATAGCTTACGCTTGTGTGTTACCCATTAGTGCTGTTCTGCCACATCCCTGGGTCCTTCTGGGCATTTGCTTTGGCCAGTGAGCTCTGAAGGGAGTCCAGTGCACAATTCATGTCCCTTCCCTCCGTGGGGTGATTATCCAAGTTCACGTTGCAGGAAACCCTCTACCAGCCTGGGCCCCAGGGTAACTCCAATGACCAGAGCCCTCTTGCTCACCGCTACTCAACACATACTGTGAATGAGAAATCATGGTATTGTGTGGAAACCGTGACATCTGGGGGATGCTCGTCACCACAGCGCAACCTGCCCGATCCCGACTAGTGTCCTGTTCTTCCCGTATGCACTCTCCACGTTCCCCTCCTCCCAGTCCCCCGGGCACCCCTGACTTGATAGCTGCCCAACCACTAGCCTGAAAACATGCTTTGTGAAGATCACACAGCGACACTGAACACCCAACACCCACGTGACCTGACCGCTGGCATATCTGGGAAGGCTGCTCACCCTGTCTCCTTGCAACCCTTTCTTCACTTGGGTTACAGGACGCCATGCCCTCCTGGCTTCCTCCCAACTGCTCTGCACATTCCAATCCTGCCTCTCTTGCTGGGTCCTCCTCATCTCCCTGACCTTTTCATGCAGAGCACCCCAGGGCTTAGTCCCACACCTCTCCCCCCACTTCTTAGTGGCTTCATCCGTCTCCAGGTTTTCGGTAACAGCCGCGTGCTGGTGACTCCCGGTGCAGGTGTGTCGTTCCTGCTGCTCCTTGGAACGCCAGCCTTTTGTCTTCATCTGCTCACTTGACAACCGCACTTGCTGGACTCTTGACATATCACACCAGAACCATCCAAACAGAGCTCCTGATCTTCCCCTCAAACATGCTCCACCCAGTCTGTCCCCACTTCGTGTCCCTCAGTGGCTACGATGAACAGAGGTCGGAAACTCTGGAATGACCTTTCACTCCTTCCTTTCTTCCCTGCCTCACGCGGTGCATTTTTCACCAATCCCTGTCTAACCATCTCCAGGAGCCCATCACTTCTCACCATCTCCTTGGTTACCTGCTCGCTCCAAGCTGCCTGGATTAGTGCCTTAGCCTCCCGGCCAGCCCTACTTCCACCCTTGCCCACTAATGAACATTCTCAACCCGGCAGCCTCAAAAAATCCATCAGAAAATGTCACTCTCTTAAATCCCCTCCACTGTTACCCATTTCTGAGTAAAATCCAAAATCCTTAGCCACAGCCATACAGTAGGAAACACCCAGCCCGACAGCCCCTGGCCTTGTTTCCCAACACTCTCCCCGTGTTCCTTCAGCCACTCGTACCCCCTGGGGGGCCACACTCACACCTCAGGGCCTTTGCAGTTGCTGTACCTTTTGCTAAGGTCACTTTGACTCCATGTTTTCACTCAAATGTCACCTCAATAAGTCCCAGTCTGACCAGGCTAAGGAATGTGGTAGGGCAGAACTCTAAGACCCCAGGGACCTTCTAGAGTGGGCGCAACAAGAAATGATGGGATATCACTCCCACACTACCTTGCATGAAGCCAAAAGGGATCGCCAGATCTAATTAATATTCCTAATTAGCTGACTTGGAGTTAATTAAAAGGGAGATGATCTGGTCGGCCTGGCTTCATCAGATAAGCCTTTTAAATCTGGCTGTACAGGTCGGGGACAGAGGAAGCCAAAAACTCAAAGCATGAGCAGGATTTGCTGCACCATCACTGACTTTGCAGATGGAGGGGGCCGTGTGGGAAGGAGTGCAGAGCAACTCCCAAATCAGTCAGCAAGGAAACAGGTACCTTGTCCTGGAGCCAACAAGGGACTGAATCCTGCCAGTGACAAGAATGAGCTTGCAAAGAGATCCCCCCCCCCCCACCAATCTTCCAGATGGAAACTCAACCCAGGGGACACCTTGATTTAGTTTGGGGTTACCCTGAGGATGACAACCTGGCCAGACTATCCTAGACTTCCAGTCCACAAAACTGAGCGGAGATATGTGTGTTGTTTTAAGTGGTCACGTTTGTGGTAATTTTCTATGTAGCCACAGAACAAATAGAGATAACCTTCAAACTCCCAGGATGGGAGAAGTTATTTTCAATTCACATATCCTATAAGCTCAGATCAAGAATATAAAGAAACCCTGCAAAAAAAAAAAAAAATACTCTCAACTCAACAGAAAAATGAGCAAAACACCTGAATCAACACTTTATAAAAAAGGATACCCAAGTGGCTAATAAACATGAAAAAAATATTAGTAATCCATCATCAGGAAAAGATCAACTGAAACTGAAATGAGCTAGCAGAACTCCAAACCCCCCAAAACCCAAATTTGAAAGAGAAGAATTATCAAGTGCTGGCCAGGATACGGTACCGCTAGAATTCTCCTACCCCGCTGGTGGAGAGCAAATTGGCAAACGCACTCTTTGAAGATTGGCCTACGTACTGAACGTGAACCTATGTGTAACCTGGGATCCAGCAATTCTGCTCCCAGATGAATATATTCAACACAAGTAAGTACACTTTGCACAAGAATACTCACGCATGCATCATTCACGGTCACTTACAGTGGTCTGGCTCTCCGAGCTCTTTCCGACCTTACCTAGCCATCCACTCCCTAGCTGCGACATGAGAATCCCTTGTCCCGGAGCAGTTCCCAACTGTGGTATGACTTGCCCCCCTTGGGGAACATTTGGGAATGTCTGGAATTAGCTTGGATCCCCGCAGCTGGGGGTTTGCTAGTATCATCTAGGGAGTAGGGACCACAGATGCTGCTACACATCCTGTGATGCACAGGACAGCCCCCCAAAACAATTGTTCAGTGTCCCCAACAAGAGGTCCACAGTGCCAAGGTTGAGAAGTCCACCCTGCATATCACTATGGCTCAGCTGCCGATTTCCCTCAAGTCTGCTAGAATGCCACTCTCCCAAGGAGGCCTTTCCAAACCACCCCATTTACAATTTTAAAGGGCATTTCACTAAGGCACACCTTCTCCACATCTCTGCCTTTGTTTCTCCATAATAGTTACCACCCATCTGACAGACTGTATGTCTTATTTGTTACAGTCTCTCTCCACTCACTAGAATGTACCCTTTCCTAAGACAGTGATTTCAGTCTATTTTTTCTCTGCATTCCTAGCCCCCTAGAACAGGTGCTCAGTCAACATTTGTTGGATGGATGGAATGCACATTAAAGGAGGAAAAACATCCAAACTTTACCATGTGCCCGGCCATTTTATTTGTTCTACTACACTGACCGGGAAAATTAAACTGAAAGGTAGGTAGGCAACTCTTGTTAAGACCCCAATAAACCACACAGATGACTTTGAAAGAAAGGCTTCTCCTCTGCCTATATTCTACTCGTTATAAGTAGTTTGCTTTCAAGGTCTAGCGCCTCACTAGTGAAATCAGACTGTACTTTTAGTTCAAGGCAACTTGTTCTTACTGTCCATAAACTCGGGGCGGGGGGAAGGGAAAAGCAGAGGCAAAGACCACACACGTTCGGGAGGCAGATGGTGACCCTATTTGGATATAAACTCTATGATGGCCGAGAGGGAAACTTCAGGCAGCGTGGTGTGATTTGACCACACAAATGATTTTGTTTCTAATGCTGTTCATCCTGACTGTGTGAGAAGTAGCTACGTTAGCACTTTAGCGCTGGTATGGAAGATGAGCACCTCCATGATTCTAATGTGTTTTAGGGAAGGGGGCTCACTGAGAGCCTGGGATGGCTCTGGGGAACGGAAGGATGGGCGGGGTCTAACAGGGGCCTTAGGTCGAGGGGCACAACTACGATGTCGACTTCTCTTTGGTGCAGTGCTTCCAAACGTTCCCAGTCACGCGACTCGTCTGCATATTTCTGAGCCTCAACTTGCAAATTTCTTAACTTTAGAAATGAAATAAATGCGTTCTAAAATAATATGCTATTTATAATCCGTATCCCAAAAGAAGCGCTTTAAAAGACTGAGATTTTCAGCAGTGGAACTTTTATTTGTATTTGCTGTTCTTCCCAATGACTTGTCTTCACTGCCCTCTGGGGACATGGACTCCATCCTGGCAACCAGTGCGTTAGATGAAAATTCTCCACTGGCTCCATAAGAGCTATCATAGCAAATGATGTGGAGCCTGAGCAGCAGCAGTTTTGTCCTAAGAGGGTTATTAACCTCAGTTATCACCAGCCATACTCCATCATGACAGGGACTTTGGAATTAAGAAGAGAATGTGGCAGAAGACATCTGGGACCATTTCCATCCTTTCTTTTCATCTGAACATCCTTGGCCTTTTCTTCCACCCTCTTCTGGAGCTTTCTAAGTTCTGGCCGATGGGACGTAAGCATCAGTGAAGTTCAGTTTCCTTAAAGGGAAAGATGCTTGCCCTCCCCTTCCTCCTGGCTAAAATGTGGCCATGAGGACAAGAGCAATAACTTAGGCATGTCAAGAGCCGAGGCCCTTGCCAACTTTGCAGAGCAGAGTTGTCTTAGCCTTCTTTAGGCTCCTCTCATTCAGTCTATTGTTTGCAGCTGAAGTTATGTAACAAGACCTTAACACACTGGAGAAAATCCTGGAAAGGTCCAGCAGATAATGTGGGGTCTGGGGCTTGTGTCTTAATCAGTGTTTGAAGGCCTAACAGATGCTTAGCCCAGGGATGAGAAGACTAAAGCAAAACATGGCCCCTAGCTTCCGACACCCAAAAGGCTGTCCCCAGGAAAAGGGCGGTCTTACTCTGGTCACTCCAGAGTATTTGTTGAATTGGTTAATGAGTGGATAAGACTTGATGTGTGGAAGTTTCAGGAAGGCATATTTTGGTTCCACAATAAAAATCCTTTTGAACAATTGAGGTTAATAGGGACGAATGGGGGAGAAGTAATGTTTAATTGAGGCGCTGTCATATGCCAGGTGAAGTGTTAAGTGCTCAGCTTCCTACCTCTGAGGCCATCCCATCCAGTGTGAATTCCCAAGTACACATTCATTCCCCACGTACACCTCAAAATCCTTCTCCATTTCTCTCAAGTAGACAAAGTAGACAAATGGTCAATAAGCACATGAGAAGATTCTCAACATCTTTGGTCATTAGGGAAATACAAATTGTAGCCACCATGAAACACCACTCCACACTTACGGAGAATGGCGAAAGCAGAACAGACAAACATCAGCAAGTACTGACAGGGATTTGGACAAATAGGAACGCTCATGCTTTACTCATGGGACTGTGAAACGGGCTGCTTGGAAAACAGTCTGGCAGTTCCTCACAAGGTTCAACATTGTTTCTCTATAACGCAACTATTATCACCTAGGAGTATGCCCAGGAGAAGTGAAAATATATGCTCATATGAAATTTGCACACTAACGCACATAGCGTTATTCAAAGAAGCCAAAATAAAAAGTAGAAACAACCTACATGTCCATAAGCTGATGAACATAAACAAAATATGGTCTGTCCATGCAATGGAACGCTTGTCAGCCATGAGAAGGAATGAACCATGGACACGTGCTAGAGCATGAGTGATCCTTGAAAACAAGCTAAATGGAAGAAGCCAGATGCCAAAGGACAAATATGGCATGATTCCTTTCAATGGAAATATCCACAAGAAGCACTTCTTTGGAGACAGAAGACAAATTGCTGGTTGCCAGGGGAAGGGGCTAGAGGAGGCAATGGGGAGCAACGGCTAGTGAGCATCGGCTGTCTTCTTGGACTAATGAAAACATTTTAAAACTAGATAGTGGTGATAGTATTCACAAAGATGGTGTGGCCAACGACTGAAATATATAGAGGTGATTTGTAGTTTATGTGATTACCTCAATAAAGTGATTTTTTAAAAAAATCCTTTAGCAGCCCTGTTGCCTACTGCTCGATCCATGTGCACCATTATTGACTCAATATTTTCCTTTAAAGCCCCTGGAAGTTTTAAAAAGGAAATTTTACAGACTTCTGGGAAGATAGCAAAATAGAGGATCCTAAGCTTACTTCATCCCATGGACACACTGTGACAACATCCTCATCAACACAAGCAACCCAGAAACCGACTTGAGGACTAGCATTGTAGACTTTCCACAGTTAACTGCAGGGAGGAGGCCACATTGAAAAGAGCAGAAGGGGCAGAGATGGGAAGAAAACCCCCAGAGAGACTAACCACAAATGGGAGGGACACCACCAGCACAGGGAAGGGAGAGGAACAGACTCAACACCAGGCATCCCAGACATGGGGGACCTGCACTGGGAAGGGGAGTCCCCAGAACATTTGGCTTTGAAAACCAGTAGAGCTTCACTTTGAGTTTTTACAACCAAGAGGGCTTACCCTCCGGGTACTTTAAAAATCGGCGGGCTTATCTCTGGGAGAGCTGGAGGGTGATGGAAAAATAAAAAGGACAGGGACTCAATTAACAATCACTATGTATTTATAGAGAAAACATGCACTTCAGGAGGGAGAGCAGGAAAGGGAGAGAGAATCTCAAGCAGACTCCACACTGAGCTTAGCGCCCAGCGTGGGATTTGATCCCACAATCCTGAGATCATGACCTGAGTTGAAATCAAGAGTTGGATGCTCAACTGACTGGGCCACGCAGGCACCCCTTTTTTGTTGTTGTTTTTTTTTTTTTTGAGTTCCAGTCAACCAGCGTAACAAATAACTGGGCTGAGATACAGTGTAGAAGCAGGAGTTTGTGCCTGGGGTGTACAGGAAGGAGATTTATTTACTAATCTCAGAATGTGTGCTGGAGGGACAAGTATCTTTAGATCCTTGGAGAACCAAGAATAAGAGAGCTGGCAGGCCCCATTTCTACTGCCACCAGCCCCAACCCAGATAGCCTGACACTTGCAGAACCAGCATGAACACTCTCCACCCACCTTGCTAACACTACATGCACCCCCACCCCTACATGCCTATGCAGATCTGCCCCACCCAACCCACTCCACTCAGCAGGAGTCCCTCTCAAGTGCCTCCTTCTGCATCACATCCTGTAAGCAGCTGGGGAAGGGAACCATTCTAAAGACTCCTGCCCCCAGGGAAAGGGGAAGATGGAGACACACTCCAGTGCAATCACAGTCCTAGCAGCCACACCTGAGCGCTGGCAGTGCAGAGAAAGTGTTCTGCTGATTAGGGACTAGAGCCCCAGCAGGTGGACTGGGCTGTCTGCTGGCACTCCCCAATGATAAGCCCAAAGCAGCCCCATACTGGCTACTTAACAGCACGGGGACCAAAATCTGCCTGATGTATCAACAAAGTGGGCCACTGCAGGTGACTGGACTGAAGGCAAGATGCAGCTCACCCAGAACACTAAGGCACACGTAACCTCTCAAGTGCCTGGTGCTGGTGAGCAGGGGACATTGTGCTAAAGGACACTACAGGATCTCTTCTTAAGGTCAGGACATGTAGTTGACTTCCCTAACACATAGAAACACGGAGTTATGCAAAGCGAGGAGAGAGAGGAGTATGTCCCCAATGACAGAAGACAACAAAACCACAGCAAGAACGCTAAGTAATATGGATCAACAGCACACCTGATGAAGAATTCAAACTTATGGTTGTCAAGACAATGGACTTAAGAGTGGGGATGATCTCAGTGAGATCGTCAATAAAAAGAAATTATAAAAAAGAACCAGAGATGAAGAACTCAGTAACTGAAATTAAAAATACAGTAGAGGGAATCAACAGTAGACTAGAGGAAACAGAACAGTGGATCAGCAAGGGTGGAAGACAGAATGGAAAGCAACTGAGCTGAACAGCAAAAAGAAAACAGTAATAAAAAATAATAGATTACAAGAAGTCCACGAACATTCAAGGGGAATAACATTCACAGTATAGGGGTCCCAGAAGGAGAGAAAAGTTGGAAGAAAATTTGAAGAAATACCAGCTGAAAACTTCTCTAACCTGGGGAAGAAAACCAATGTCAAGATCCAGTAGGCACAGAGAGACCCCAATAAAATCAACCCAAGAAGGTCTACAGCAAGAAACGTATTCATTAAAATGGCAAAGAAAAAAAAAACAAAGTAATAAGGAGAATTTTAAAAGCAGCAAAAGAAAACAGTTACATATAAGGGAAATCCCATAAGACTATGAGATGACTGTTCAGCAGAAACTTTGCAGCTGAGGAGGGTGTGGCAGGATGGAGTCAAAGTGCTCAATGAGAAACACCTGTAACCGAGAGTGCTCTACACAGCAAGGCTGCCCTTCAGAACAGAAGGAGAGAAATCATTTCCCAGACAAAAGTTAAAAGGAGTTCATCACTAAACCAGCCCAACAAGAAATATTGAAGGGAATTCTTTGTGTGGAAAGAAGAAGCCTTATGAAGGAGTAAGAAAATTAGAGGAAAAAATTCCACAGGTAAATGCAAACATAATGTAGACTAATTGCTCCTAAGACCAGTACATAGGTTAAAGCACAAAAGCAATTCAATCTATAAAAATCACTCACAGGATTTACAAAATAAAAGGATATAAAGGGTGACATAGGATACATAAAATGTGCAGTGGGGGTTGGCGGTGGTGGTAATAATTTAGTTCTTTTAGAATGGTTTCAAACTTAAGCAATCATCCACTTAAAGACATGCATAAGATATTGCATGTGAACCTAATGGTAACCACAAATCAAAAACCTGTAACAGTTACACAAAAAGTAAAAGGGAATCCAGGCATATCACTGAAGAAAGCCATTGAACCATGAGGGAAGGGAGCAAGGGGAGAAGAAGCAAGAACTACCAAAACCACCACAGGAGAAGTAACAGAAGAGAGGTAAGTAGCTGCCTATCAACAGTGACTTTAAAGGTAAGGGGACTGAATGCTCTCATCCGAAGATACGCGGTGACTGCCTATATGCTGCCTACAGGAGGCTCACTTCAGGCCTGAAGACACAGGCAGATTGAAAATGAAGGGATGAAAACACATTTATCAGGCAAACAGAAGCAAAACAGAAAGCAGGGGTGGCAATACTGAGATGAGAAAAAAAGACTTTAAAACAAGGACCATGACAAGGGACAAAGAACGATGCTACATAATCATAAAGGAAACAATCTGACAAGGTAACAATGTAAATATTTATGCACCCAACATGGGAGCACTTAAATACATAAAGCAACTATTGACCAAGAAAGAATAGTAAGTAGTAGGATTCTGTAACATCCCACTTACCTCAATGGATAGGTCATCCAGATAGAAAAAACGAGGAAACAGTGACTTTGATTGAATAACAACACACTGGTCCAGATGGACATAACAGATAATCAGACCATTCCATCCAAAAACAGTGGAATACATACTTGTTTAGTGCACATGAAACATTCTCCAGAAGGGATCACATGTTAGGCCACAAAACACATCAATACATTCAAGATTGAAATCATGTCATGTATCTTTTCCAACCACAACAGTATGAAACTAGCAATCAACCACAAGAAAAAAAAAAAACTAGAAATACACAAATACGTGGAGGTTAAATAATATGCTAGTAAATGATGAATGGGTCAACCACCTTAGGCTATTCTTCTCAAACTATTCCAAAAAAGAGGAAGGAAAGCTTCCAAATTCATTGTAGGAGGCCAGCATTACCCTGATAACAAAACCAGATAAAGACACTACACAATAAAGCAAACAAACCGTAAGCCAGTATCTGTGATGAACATAGATGGGAACACCCTCAACAAAGTATTAGCAAACCCAATCCCACAGCATGTTTTTAAAAAGTCATTCACCCCAATCAAGTGGGATTTCTTACAGGGATGCAAGTGTGATTCAATATTCACAGATCAATGTGATACATCATCACATCAATAAGGAAGGATAAAAAAAATCATATGATCATTTCAATAGATGTAGAAAAAGCATTTGACAACATCCATTCATGATAAAAACTTCAACAAAGTAGGTTTAGAGGAAATGTACCTCAACATAATGAAGTCCTTATTTGAAAAACCCACAGCTAACCTCGTACTCCGAGGTGAAAACCTGAAAGCGTATCCCCTAATGTCTGGAACAAGACAAGGATGTGCATTCTCACCACTTTTCTTCAACACAGTATTGGAAATCCTAGCCATAGCAATCAGACAAGAAAAAGGCATCCAACTTAGTAAGGAAGAAGTAAAACTTCCACTATTTGCAGACAACATGATACTCTATAAAGAGAATCCTGAAGACTCCACCAAATAATTACAACTGGCAAATCAGGTCAGTGAAGTTGAAGGATACAAAGCCAATATACAGAAATCTGTTGCTTTTCTATACACTAATAATGAATTAACAGAAAGAGAAATTAAGAAAACAATCCCATTTACAATTGCCCTGAAAGATTCAAATACCTAGGAAAAAACTAAAAAGGTGAAAGACCTATACTTTGAAAACTGTAACACTGATAAAAGAAGTCAAAGATGACACCAACAAATGGAAAGATATTACATCCTCATGTATTGGGAGATTATGAAAACATACATACTCCCAAAGTAATCTACAGATTTAATGCAATCCCCCATCAAAATACTACCAGTATTTTTCACAGAACTAGAACAAACAATCCTAAAATTCATATGGAACGACAAAAGACCCTGAGTAGCCAAAGCAATCTTAAGAACAAAAAATCTGGAGATATCACAATTCCGGACTTCAAGTTCTATTACAAAGCCGTAGTCATTGAAACAATATGGTACTGGCATGAGAACAGACACACATCAGTGGAACAGAACAGAGAGCCCAGAAATAAACCCAAGATTATATGGTCAATTCATCTGTGACAAAGGAGGTAAGAACATACGGTGGGAGAAAGGCTCTTCAGCGAATGGTGTTGGGAAAACTGGACAGCTACATGCAAGAGAATGAAACTGGACCACTTTTTTCCACCATGCACAGAAATAAACCCCAAATGGGTTACACAACTCAATGTGAGACCTGAACCCATAAAACTCCCAGAAGAAAACATAGGCAATAATTTGACAGTGGCCAGAGAAGCAGTTTTCTAGCTAGGTCTTCTCAGGCAAGGGGAACAAAAGCAAAATTAAACTGCTCGGACCAAAATAAAAACATTTTGGCTCAGTGAAGGGAACAATCAACAGAACAAGGCAACCTACTGAACAGGTGAAGATATTTGCAAATAATATATCCAATTAAGTGGTTAATATTGGAAGTACATCAAGAAATTACACAACACCAAAAAATTAAAAATTAAAAAAAAAATGGACAGAGGACCTGAATAGACATTTCTCCAAAGAAGACATCCAGATGGCCGACACGTGAAAAGATACTCAACGTGACTAATTTTCAAGGAACTGCAAATCAAAACCACAACAAGTTATCACTCACACCTGTCAGGATGGCTGGTATCAAAAACACAATTGTTGGGGAGGATGTGGAGAAAAAAAAAGAACACTGTTGCACTATGGGTAGGCATGCAAGCTGGTGTGGCCACTGTGGCAGGCAGCATGGAGGTTCCTCAGAGAGTTCAAATAGAATTACCGAATGATCCAGTAATCCCACTATGGGGTACCCGAAGAAAAGAAAAACACTAACTCAAAAAGATATGTGCACCCTATGGTTTATTTGCAATAGCCAAGATAATGGAAGCAACACAAGCGTCCATCCACAATGAGTAAAAAATACAGAACGGACTATTTCTCAGCCATAAAAAATGAAATCTTGCCATTTGCAACACGTATGGACCTCTAAGGCATAAGGTTAAGTGAAGTAAGTCAGAAAAATAACTAAGAATTTCACTCCCATGTGGCATTTTAGAAACAGAACAAATGAACTTAAGACAAAAAGAGAAACAAAAAAGAAAACAACCAGACTGTTAAATACAGAGACCAAACGGGAGGTTACCAGAGGGGAGGTGGGCAGAGAGTGGCGTGAAGGGGACGAAGACTACACTTGCGACAAGCCCTGAGAAATGGACAGAATTGTTGAATCCTGTTGTACACCTGAAACTAACCTGGCACTGCATGTAAATTACACTTGAATAAAAGAAATTATCCAAACCAAAGTGGAGAGCAAAAGCCACCTCGGAGACCCGTGGGAGAGTATCAGTGTAACGTGTGTGCCTTGGGGGTGTCAGGACCACCAGGATGCAGGCAGGGTTTCCGTTCTCAGGCAGTGCTCAGATTCAAACGTATACATAACTCAAGAGGAAATTTGTGAAAGGATTTATGTCTCAATCTTAAGTTAAAAAAGAAGAGCAAATTAAACCCAAAGCTAGCAGAAGGAAGGAAACAAGAATGCAAATCAGTGAAACAGAAAACATGGTACTGGCCAAAGATTTTTAAGTTGATTCTTTGAAAAAGTACACGTTGATATGCCACTAGCTTAGAAGGATTAAGAAATCTAAAGGGAGGGCGCCTGGGTGGCTCAGTTTGTTAAGCGACTGCCTTCAGCTCAGGTCATGATCCTGGAGTCCCGGGATCGAGTCCCGCATCGGGCTCCCTGCTCAGCGGGGAGTCTGCTTCTCCCTCTGACCCTCTTCCCTCTCGTGCTCTCTATCTCTCATTCTCTCTCTCTCAAATAAATAGAATCTTAAAAAAAAAAAGAAATCTAAAGGGAATAACATTACAAATGAAAGGACGTCACTACAGTCTTACAGACATTATGAAGAACTTTATGAACCATTATTTCACTCAGTTTGACAAGTTGTTAAAAGTCAATAAATACCTGGAATGAAATGAATTAGCAACATTGACCAGGAGGAAACGGGCAATCTGAACAGTTTTGAGTCTATTGAAATTAATTGAATTCCTAATTTAAAGAATCCCACAAAGAAAACTCCTTTCAGAGAGGGCTTCACTGGTCAATTTTAATCCATCATGTAAGGAGTTTTATCTAACAGCAGGAATGCTACACCAAGTCTTTCATAAAAGAATATTCCCAACTCATCCTAAGAGGCCAGCATCATTCGCCACACAAAACCAAGCAAAGACACTACAAGAAACAGAAACTACAGACCATTCCTGCTCATGAACACATACACAAACATTCTCAACAAAATATTCAGAAAATTAAATCTAGCCATCAGGTGAAGCTTGATTCCGGAATGCAATATTGGTTTAACATCTGAAAAATAACACAATTCACCACATTTAGGAGATAGAGGAGTAAAACCATGTGATGAGGTCAACAGATGCAGAAAAAAAGCTTTGAAAAAAAGTCAACACACACTTAGGACAAGTCTCAGAAAACCTGATAAAGTGTGTACCCACAAACAACCTATAGCTACCATCTTAACAGTGAAAGACCGTGCCGCCTAAAATTGGGAACAAGGAAAAGAGGCTTTGGCCTCTGGCTTTGGCCAGTTGTATTTAACATTTACTGGAGATGGTGGCCAATGTAATAAAAAGAGAAGGACATCCATGTCACAAAAATCAGCAAGGGCTAAAGCTAAGTTACAACATGTTGTATATAAAAAATCCTAAACAGGGCGCCTGGATGGCTCAGTCATTAAGCGTCTGCCTTCAGCTCAAATCATGATCTCAGGGTCCTGGGATCGAGCCCCCACATCGGACTCCTTGCTCAGTGGGGAGTCTGCTTCTCCCTCTGCCTGCCACTCCCCCTGCTTGTGCTCACTCTCTCTAATAAATAAAATCTTAAAAAAAAAAAAAAAAACGGGTAAATTTCAACAAGTAGAAGAAACCTCACTGAAAAATACAAAACATCAATCACTAGAGAACAACTAAATGAAGAGGTGTATTACACTCATGGATTTGAGGATTCAATGTTAAGATGTCAATTTCTTCTCAAATTCACCTGCAGACTTTATCTCAAAAACCTCAACAGGATTTTATTGTGGAAGCTGACAAGATAAATATAAGTTTTATATGAACATACAGAGGACCTAAAACAGCCTAAAAGAGTTTTGGGAAGTATGATTTTGACATAGGGACCAACACATCAAAAGAATAGAACAGCAAGCCTTGTAATAGACCCACACTTACAAAATAAAGCTTCAAAAAACAAAAAAGTTGCCAGACAATTCATTATGGAAAGGAAAATTAAATGATTCTGGGAACTAGGTATTTCTGCAGAACAAAAGGGAACTTTGATTCATACATCATTTCATACACAAAAGTTAGAATAAGATGGATCAAAGACCATCCAGAGAGGTTCTAGAAAACATAGGAACATACCCTCATGATCTTGAGAGAGGCAAAGTTGTAGTAGATGGGGGGGTGGCGGGCAGAGAGAAATAATCACTGAAGTTGTAAGATGTTAAGATATACTTCATCAAAGTAAAACATCCAGAACGTTTGTCAGGACATCAGTAAGAAAAGGGTAAGCCACTAACCAGAATAAAAAGTCCTAAGACGTGTACCTGACCAAGGACTTCCATTCATAGTATGTAAACAAATATTACACCTGAGTAAAAAGAGAAAAAAAGAAATGGAGAAAAGACCCTTTACAAATGATCTAATGTCCATTAAACACATGGGAAAGCACCAAAAGTGATTATTTATCAGGGAAAAGTAATTGAAAGTCAATGAGCTACCACCGTGCACCCATCAGATGGTCGGTGCAGGTGTGTAAAAGGATCCAAGCAGAAACCTTCTCTAGGACCAGAGATCCACTCCAAAAATGAAAACATGTATCCAGAATGGTCGCAGCAACTTTACTCTTGGTAACCCAAACCCGAGAACAACCAGAATGTCCATAAACTGGTAAATACATCACATTCACATACTGCAATACCGTTCAGCAATAAAAAGAATGGATCGCTTGTACCCTGCTCAGTGGGGAGTCTGCTTCTCTCTCTGCTCCTCACCCTGCTCTGGTCCTAATAAAAAATCTTTAAAAAAAACAAAACAAAACAAAACAAAAACGAATGGATTGCCCGTAAATCCAACGTGGAAGGACCTCAGCAAACTGGTGTCTGGAAAGGGCTGGACTCCAACCAGGACATACGGTTGGATTCCATCACACGCAGCTCCAGAGGAGACAAAACCAACCTACAGAGAAAGAAATCAGGATGGTGGCAGCCACTTGGGCAGGGGTGGGAGGTAGGTAGGCAAAGGGCATGAGCCATCTTTGGGGGAATGAAGCCATTCTGTAGCTCGGTAGGGGTGTGGGTCCCTGAACTGGACGCTTGAAGATCTGAGCGTTTCCTCGTATGTAGGTGTCTCAATTTCAAAGACTTTTGATTTGAAAGTAACGATTGTTGCCACTCCTAAAATTTCAGGCCTTGAGCAGAACTTCCTGCTCAGAGAGTGCCACACGCTAGAACCCTCATCCCCATCATGACAGGTTACACTTCTTGAGCGTGCGCTATGTACGAGGCACTATTCTAAATGTTTTAGGTAGATCAACCACCCAATATGCACCAGTGGTCTTCGGAATACTTCCCTTTTACCGACAGAAAAAGCTGACCCACACATTCACACTGATGGCCTCACCTGGGAGTCCCTTAACAAAGGCATTTCAGTTAGTGACTGCGATCCTGATTCCGGGCGTGACACGGCTTTACTCCTGGCAAGGTGATGCCACACTTTATGTTTCGGATCAAGTTCATGAGTGAAAGCTATAGACGTACAGCTGATCAAGGCTAGACAGAAATCCAGGTTTTCTGGAGTCCATGCTGTGCTGCACCCCTGGGGGGAGGGGAGAGGTCAGGACCCCGTGCTTGGTGAGGAAGGCTTCCTCCTGCCTGTGGACCTCAGGCGCCACGTTGGGGACTGCTGAGTCTTCCCACAACCCTCCCCCCCAGCCCAAGAGGGATGAACTCTAGCCAGAAGGAATTTAGAAGGACCCTCAAGGCTGGTGACCCTGATGCATCAATGTTCCGTTTCTCTCTGGGAACAGATGAATTATGAACAGAGACCTTTGTTTTTTAGCACGTTACATCAGCGCCCATGTCCATGGCTACACATGGACAAAAATAAGAACCACAGTGCTTTTGGGTCCCTGTTTGTGTAAATGTAGGGCAGCCTTGCTTTCTGTTGGAGAATTGGGGAAAAAAACCTGTTGGAAATTGGGGGAAAAAACCTCTCACTACCCCAGGCCGAGGAGCTAGCCTTGGTTTTTAGGGGTTCTCAGATGTGTGGTAGCTTGGCTCGGGGACCTTCTGCCCTCACTCTCACCCACAAGACTCTGGCCTGATCTTGCCCCCTTCCCTGGTTCAACTAATTCATTTTAAACACACACACGCGGGTGCTTTGTTAAAACCACTCTAAGGGGAGCGAGGGGGACTCAGTAAGTATGTGTCCATGGTCACACAGCTAACAGATCAAACCCAGAATTGCCAACTGCACATCTGGTGCTCCTCCCATATGCTCACCATACATGGGATCTAAGCCAGGAAGACGCCCCAAATATCAACACCACTTAAGAACATGGTATTGCTGACTGAGCCCAAAACATGCCTCCAATGAATCCACATTAAAATGATCCATGTCAAAAAAAAAAAAAAAAAGATCCATGTCATGCATGCCAGGCTGGCAAAATTAAGAAGTTTAATAACAAATTGGGATAGGTTGAAAGATGGTTCCTGACGATCTCCACACCCTCATCCCTGAACAAGGAGTAGGTCCTGCCACGTGGCAAGTGTGTGGATGGAATTAAAGCTGATTGGAGATGGGCCCAGCGTAATCCCCAGGGTCCTTCAGAGCAGAAGAGGGAGCCAGAGGGGGACAGAGGGGCCCGGTGAAGATTCCACCTGGTGGTATGAGCCTTGAAAGAGGAGGCCACAAACCCAAAAATACAGGCGGCTTCTAGAAGCAGGGAAAGGTAATGAAACAAACCCCCCCTGCCCCCCAAGTCTTAAGAATATGGCCCTGCCAGCACCTGGGTTTTTACCCGGGTGGGACATTACTTCAAGCTCCTGAACAACAGAACTGGAAGATACTAAGTTCGTCTAGTTTTAAGCCATTAGGGTGGTGGTAGTTTGTTAGAGTAGCAACAGAACACAAACACCCCCAGAACCTTTCCTGGCACCCTGGTGCTGCGTGCTAGGGGAGTGCAAGACTCCCGAAGTCATGATGGAGAAGGCAGGGTAGAATCAGGGGGACTTGCTGGAGGCGGAAGTGTCTGAGCTAGAGCTGGATGTGCAAACCGCGGGAGGGACTCTGCTTTCCAGGTCTCGCTGGAGAGCCAAGCCAGCACACGGCGCCTGGAGAAGGGCATGCAGTCGGTTCTCACAGCAGGAGAGAGGAGCGGGCCTGGGGCAGCCGTGGTGCCCACATCAAGGGTCTTGGACTTTGTTCCCCAGCAGTCGAGAGTGGGTGCGTGTGTGGGGGGTATGGTTGGGTAGTCCTCAGGGTCTTCCAATCTGCCTTGGGGAGCCCACCCTGTGGGGCGCGCATGGGAGGGGACACCGGAGGCAGCCAGACCACACAAGAGGCTGCTGCAGCATCTGAGCAGAAGGCGACAGGCCTGGAGGAGGCTCTGGCAGAGGGGGAGACTCATTGATGGACTGTGGGGGGGGGGGTGGCAGTCACAGTGACCGCTCACCCGGGCGTGGGGTGAGCAGAGGGATGAAACAGGTAAGTGGGGTCGTGTTTGAGGTTCTGGGCCAGTCCCGTTGCCCACAACTCTTACCATGTCCTACCCTGAGTCTCCAACAGCTGCTCCGTCCTCCTTGAAGCTGACGCACGTCCCTGTCCCCAGAGGAACAGTGAACGGGGAACGGGGGTTGTCAGTGACCATCTGCTGAGCAGGGCCGGGCCGAAGAGGACGCGTGGTAATTAGGAGGGACGCAGGCGAGGGAGAAAATGACCACCATCTGCTCTGGTGCTTTGGGGGACAGGGGGCGGGGAACAAGGACATGGAAGTGGTGACCCCAATTTAGTTCCAAATATAGCCGTCTCGAGGCTGGAGCTTCAGGGACCCAGGTGTCCTTGGTGATGCCCTCGGCTGACGGCCTGTGGTCCCCACCTGGAAAGTGGCCCTGGGCCTTCTTGCCGAGCAGGACCCACCTGCCATGGCCCGTCCACACTGGGTGGCTATGGGAAGGGCGCCCGGGCAGGGACTTTGACCAAGTAGGGGTATGGCGGTGGGCCTAGGAGGCTGCTGGGCTGAAGGTGGTATGTACAGCGGGGAGGACCGAAGGCGGAGAAGCTGGTCCCAGGACAAATGGATTCAGGGTGGGGATCCTTCACATTCTAAGCAAGATGGACACCATTTCCAAGTACAGTCAAGATTAGAGCGGGGGGAAGGGCTCATGTAGCTCAAATACGGTGTAAGTTAACCTTAGGA
This sequence comes from Zalophus californianus, assembly GCF_009762305.2. Lineage (NCBI taxonomy): Eukaryota > Metazoa > Chordata > Mammalia > Carnivora > Otariidae > Zalophus > Zalophus californianus. Next base: position 79,595,797 of record NC_045604.1, read on the forward strand.
AGACTAAAGGAGTTACAAAAATCCTATGAGGGGGAAAAGTTCTACTATGGCCATTTGATAGGTAGGGAAACTGAGGCCCAGGTAGATTGAGGGGTCCAAGGTAGTCTGAACAAGCCTAAACTCAAGTTCTGGTCTGTGGCGCATGCATGCTTGGTTCACCCACTCCTTCCTGGGAGCAGGGCTGGGGTGACGGGTCTATGACCACCCACACGTGCATCCCGTCCCCCAACACTGAGGCCATAGCAATTAATCCCTATTGGCCCATTTGGTCCATTGAAACTGTTCCAGCTCTGACTGAGTGAGCCAAGAGCACAAATCTCAGCTCAGAAAGAAACGGTCGTCAGCCAGGGGTTGGCTTTCCCCTGTAAAGGGCCAGTTAGTAAACACTCTAGGCATCACAGGACAGATCTTCATTGCAGCTACTCACCTGAGGGGTCGGAGCATGGCTGTGTTAAAATCAAAGTTTACTCAATAGGAGGCAGGCCAGATGTGGGCCACAAGTTCAAGTTTGCTGACCCCCACACAGTATGAACAATTTACTAAAAGACCACCGTATAGGCTTGGGGGTAGATATTAGATCCCAAAAAAGGAGGTTCACACGCTTCCTCCTTCCTGTAAGACAAGGAACACACTCTGTGAAGACAGGAGAATAAGGATATCTACTTTTAACGTGGGGTCTTCTGAGGGTCAGGTATCTTATGTTCGTCAGCCGTAATCCTCAAAAACAACTCAGGCAGGCTTTAGCCCCGTTTTCCAGGTTAGAAAAAAAGAGGCTCAGAAGGAAGGTGCCCATGATTACATAGCACTGAGACAGCCCTCCACGGTCCTTGCTGGCCTGTCAGGGCACAGACCCTCAAGGACAAGGGACACGAGGTAGCCCGGGGCTGCCTGCTGAACACGTCAGCCCAGGGAGAAGGTGAGAGAGGGGCAGCAATCAGAAGAGCTCATGCTGAGCCCACATGAAGCCTCTGGAGATGTAGGGAAGTTCTGTAGGGTACTTTGAACTTCCAAACATCGAATAGGGGTTTAAAAAGTAACTAACCCAGATTTTAAGGGGCAAAGACTTCCAACTGACTTCAGGGGCCACACCTAACTATTTAAAACCGATAAGGGGGCTGCTTGGTGGAAATGGGAAGGGACAGACCCAGGAAGCTCCTCTAAAAGTCCATCTAGCAATGGTACTGGGGTTTGAGTCTTTTAACCTGGAGATGTAATCATTAGGACACCAATTGTATTCTTAGATGAAAATCACCCTACAGCCAGAGGGGCTGGATCATTTCTCTGTCTTTTGGCTAAGATCAGGTGAAGCCGGAGAGGCAGGAAACAAGGAAGATCATGCTCCCAAGACCAGGGTAGACCAGGAGAGGTTAGTTCTGTAACCCAACAGGCACTTGGGTGCCTGTGCCCTTGCCCTCGAGGATGGAGAGACAGGAGCCCCATTTTCTTCCCACAACCTGCACCACCCCTTGCCTCACCAGAAAGCTTCCTGTGGCCACGGTGTTTGGCGTCCACTGTCCAAGGAGAGACTTCAAAGCAGCGTGGAGCCTCAGGAGCAGAGCTGTGAGCACGTTTACTGGTTTCCTCCTGGGGCACCCACGTGGGTCACAGCAAGGTGAGGAAATAAGCTTGCAGCCTCCGAGAACCCGGATTCTGACCATGCACACATGCGGCACTGTATGTCCTAGTATCTCTGGATGTGTGAGCCCCACTTTGCCAGGGACATAGCTCCTGTCTCCCCATTTCATGGCCAACTTCACTCACTTCAAGCAGAAAATGACCAAGGACCATGGTTTTGGCCTCTGACAACACAGGTAAGTCACCCAGAACACAGAAGTCACTTTACAATGGATGCGGGAGACTGTTCAATGGGAGATACCTGACAGGGAAGAACTGGCAGAAAGTGCTAAGTGGTCCAAACGTGACTGGTCTAGTTCTGGCCTGCAAGATGGAGTAAGGACAACAGCTAGGGTCACTAAAAGCAGTCCACATGTATTGAGCACATACAGTATGTTATGTATTGTGGGTGAGGGGGCTCACTCTAGGGCTGCCCTAACCACGTACCACAGGCTGGGAGGCTTCACAGCAGAAATTTCTCATTGTTCTGGAAGCCCAAGACCAAGGACCTTCTGGAGAAGCTGCTCTCCTGGTCTCACCCACAGGCAACCCCTCACGCGTGCTCACACGGCCCTTCCCTTGTGCGGTACACTCCTGGGCACGCTTCTTAGGACACTAGGTGTACTGATTTGATCCACACCTTCATGACCTCATTTAGACTGAATTCCCTCCTTAAAGGCCTATCTCCAAATACAGGCACATTGGGAGTTAGGACTTCAACACAGGAGTTTGTGTTGGGTTTGGGGGTGGGGACACGGTTCAGTCCGTAGCACATGGATTCACCTACTCATCACTATCTTACGGGGAGGTATTATTTGTTTTACATTTTAGAGACGTGGAACCTGAGACTTCAGGTATGCAGTGGGTGCTTGGTGAGACAAGTCTCAGTTTGTTTTCCCAAAATGGTCCCGTGCTCCTGACTGTGGGGTGATCCTGCCTTCCCTGGGCACCAGCCATGCTTCCTGTAAGTGGACTGCAGAACATTCCCCCAGCAACAATACTTTGAAGTTTCTGGGCACTTTCCTAAGGGATCTGCCAGGAGGAGAACCAGGAGTTAAAGACAGTCTCTGCCTTCACCTTCAAGTTGTGACCTCTTGAGTAGCTACAGAGCATCCTTAGTTTGCTTCCCATGTAAACAGGGAGAGGACGTGCCAATGCAGGACTGTGGCGAATCAGGGGATGCAGAGCCCTCAATCCATGAGAGGTGCAAAGAGATTCCGTGGTCAATCCTCCATCTTGGTTTTCAGAAGTTCTTGGCACTGAAGACCTTCAATCTTTCTTGCCCAAAGAGATCCATGCCCAGAGTGTCCCTCATCACAGCAGAGGGGAGTCGAAGAGGTTCAGTGAATCCACTACATGGTGGTCACCAGCAGAGTTGATGTTAGACAGTTCATTTGTCCCACAGAGAACAAAGAGGCCAGAAAGCAAAGGAGATGATGAATAGGGGAGCAAAGAAATTAGAATGGACCTTAGAACGGATGGTTTTCCCAAGAAACTATTAAAACACGGTGTCAAGCTGCAATAAGCAGCAGTGTGAGATCAACCTAAGAATTAACCCTCCCAACAATGGAACTGAATTAATAGCTTTAAAATGGGTTGCAGTAGCATTTTGTAAAAGTTAGGACCCATGTAAAAATGCATGCTTTCTGTTCAGACTGGTGCTGGGGGTTGCAGCCCATGTAGAAAGAACTGGAAATAGCAGAAACAGACACAAAACTACAGATCATTGAATACAAAGTATTTCCTAGAAAATTCTAAGAAGAAATGTACATACCGTTTATGAGAGCAAAGTGGGCAGACAGTAGACACACATAAAAAGATGCAATAGGAAATTTAAAAACTGGAGAGCAACAAAACCTTATAAAAAAGGAGGTTGAATATAAGTCTTTCCTGATTAACAAGAGACTCATTAATGGGATGCTGCAGGTTCATGAAGGAGAAGACTGTTATAAAAATGGAAGTCACTTCTTCCCAAATTTTATAAATGTCATAAACTCCCTTGTCAAAGCCCCAGTAAGATTTTTTCATAGGGTTTGACAAGATTACTCTGAAATTCAAAACAAGAGCCAGGACCATTTTGGGAAAACAAACTAAGTGAGACTTGTCTCACCAATTAAAAAAATAAATTACGAAGCCATGGGACACCGGAGCAGAAATTAACATGCCTATGAAGGACAATCTAGACCCAGGGAGAGAAGGCGGTTTATTGTGTGAAAGGAGAGACTTCCCATAAAGACTCTTTACATGGTTCGTATTGGGAAAATTGGCCGTGCATTTAAAAAAACAAACAAATGAAAACAAAACCCAAACACAAAGGCTGGAGCCCCACCTCATGACCCACAGTAGTAAATTTGAGTAAAAACAAAAGCTATTAAATTATTACAATAAAATCTAAGCGAACGTTTGACTTGAGGGTCTCTTTTTAAGAGAGACAAGAGGTTTTAAAAGACATGAAAGACGACTGGTAAATGTGAATGATACTAAGACATTAGGGTTCCACATAAGAAAAGCAGAGTTCAGGGCGGCTGGGTGGCACAGTCAGGAGAAGGTGCCACTCTTGATTTTGCTCATAATCTCCAGGTTGTGAGATCCGGCCCCCTGCATCCCCCGTACCCCTGGTGTGGGTCAGTGCTGGGCATGGAGCCTGCTTAAGATTCTCTCTCTCCCTCCCTCCCTCAAAAAAGCAAAGTTCAGGGGCACCTGGCTGGCTCAGTCAGTAGCGTGTGTGAATCTGGATCTTTGGGTTTGAGTTCAAGCCTCACATTGGATGTAGACATTGCTTAAAAATAAAACCTTAAGGGGCGCCTGGGTGGCTCAGGCGGTTAAGCATCTGCCTTGGGCTCAGGTCATGATCCCAGGGTCCCGGGATCCAGCACCCCATTGGGCTCCCTGCTCAGCACAGTGTCTGCTTCTCCTTCTCCCTCTGTACCTCCCCCACCATCCCTTGCCCCAACTTGCACTAATAAAATCTTAAAAACTTAAAAAAACCAAGTTCAAAGGCAAGCAACCTTCCAGAAGATATTAACACATGTGACATGCTATCTAGAATGACTATAGATTCATTTGAGGGGGCAAAAAAGCCTTTTATGTTAGAAGATAAGCCACAAGGAAAGTGGGTAGTGGTGATGAATATGCAACTCAGAGAGGAAATACAAGTACCCAGGGATCATATGAAAAGGGGTTCAACCTACTTGGCCATCAGAGAAATGCAAATTGAAACGATGAAAGGATACTTCTACCTACTAAATTGGCCAAACCTGAAATACAGTACTTTCACGCATGGCTGGTCGTCAGTTGCCAGAACCATTCTGGAGACCGTATCAGCAGTATCCTACGTGCCGACCTGGGATGGAGGTCGTCCTCTATCCCAGGGGAAAAAGCATTTGTTTTATTTTTTTTCTCTGTCCTCCCCCAGGGGAAAAGCATTTGCCTGAGTTGGCAAGAAAGCCTGAACTCGGTGTTCATCATGTCGTGCATAAAAGCAAGATCAGAAGACAGCCCAAATTAAGTGTACTGGTAGACCCCTGATACAAGTGGTAAAAAAAAATTTTTTTTGAACTATACATTCGTGATGGTATTGTTGACCCCAAAACCAGAAACTGTCCTTTCTAAGGGTATGGATATTCATGTGCAGAAAAATGTCTGGAAAGACATACACTTAACCAGGGACAGAGGAGAGAAAAGGAGGCAGGTCTGGGTGGTGGTCACAGAGAACTTTCTAACATCTAGGTTATAAAGAACGTAGTTGTCTAAAAGGACTGAGAAGAACTCACGCTTGGTCAGTAAATGTAAGACCTTGACAAGGATCTCCAGAAAGAGCTACTTGCATCCTAAGAGAATGGGCAAGGGATGGGAGCAGGGAACCCGACTTGGAGATGCGTGAGGTTGGGTCCGCCTCACTCCAATAAAGCAACGTCAGGAGTAAAGCATTCTGCTTGATCAAGTTCATGATCTAAGAAAGTGGCATTTCCTCTGGTCCCCAGGGACACAGCGTGTGGTCAGTTATAAAAATCAGCATTTCCATACTCAAGTCCCAACCCCACTACTTCTAAACTGGGGATCTTTGGGCGAGCCATTTGCGATCACGGAGTCTATGATTTCTATATACAGGAAAAGGGCATGCCATGCTGCCCGCTCTTCATGCTGATGGAGTCAGACACAAAATATAAGCAGGAGTGCTCTAAAGGCTATAAAAAATTAAATATCTACAATAGTGATTCTTTCCCCAACACACACACACACACACACACACGATAATGTACATACCGAGTAAATTAAAGACATGGTTAAAATAGTCTCCCCCCCAAATTTCTCATCCATTCAATACCTCACAGCACATTCTCAAATAAAGTCCAGATGAAATAATCCAATCACATCAAAATGAAACCATAAAAAGACCCAAATCCAAACATCATTCCTAGACAGGAAAGGGTTCGATCACACAATATTCAGTCACACAAAAATTTTAAACTTCTTTACATCAAGTACTGTAAGCAAAAATAAGGCAGGCAACAAACCTCCAAAGCAAAAGACAGCATTTAGTACAGAAAGACCTTCCACAAACCAGTGTGAAAAACACAAATTCTCTAACAGAAAAATAGGTGCCAGAATTCTAAGCCAATAAACCCAAGAAAATGAAAAAATGAAAACTCAAAGAAAAAAAATAAAACAAATGAGACACTTTTTTGGCCACCATATTGGCCAAAATCAAAATACCAAGAATATTTAATGCTGCCAGCAACCAAGCAGGACAGACCCCCAGAGCAATGCCATTTGAGCCAATACCTGTCAGCCAGACACGTGATTTAACACTTTCTAGGATCTGTGACAGAAGCAAAAATAACCGAGTGAAATTTTAATATCTTTAACCCAATATATCAGAAGTGTTATTTTAACTCGCTATAAAGTTAAGCTACGTTCCTTTTTTTTTTTTTTGGAAAGGTAGTACTTCTTTGAAATTTGGTATTTTAGACTTACACCATCTCTCAATCCAGACGCTAAACTTTTGTTGGAAGGGTTTTAAATTTCCTAAGATTTTCCGTTGAAAGAAAGAGATTCGCATACCCACTTTGTCCCCAGTGTATTAAAGTTTTCCAGGAACCGAATCGAGTATCAGGCTTTAAAGTTCATTCTAGAGGAATTAAAATTCAAACTGTTCCTTGGTCCCACTAGCCCTGTTTCAAGCGCCTGAGCACCAGGCACAGCTGGCGGCAGCCCGTCCTGGGCGGCATAGCTCTGGAGTTCGGGAATAAGTCTGCCTGACTAGCTTCCTATCCCTGCAGTTGGGAGAAGCAGCTCTTGGCTCAGGCTCCTGAAACTGGGCACAGGGACTCGGAATACTGTCCCTCAACTATTTCAAGACTCCCCCTCCGATAGCGGCACCTTCCAATCCCTGGACAGGACAGATCCATCCCATTGTCCTTATCTGTACCAGCCGGGACGGGTTTTCTAGGAGGCCCCCAGCCCCGTCCTCAAGAGGTGGGCACATCTTAAGTTCTCAGGCTATAAATAGTCAGTAATGACAGGAATAAGAAGGCTAATACAAAGCAGTAGGTCCCATCTGTTGAGCAGCCCATGGTACGAAATGCCTTCCATTTTTCAATAGTCTGCACACCTCCAGGTTACAGACAGGAAGCAGGCTCCCCGCAAGAAAGCAGTGTGTTCAGGTCACACTGTACGAGCTTATTAGCAGAGGCACCCATTGTTGGGACGAGAGCTAACGGCCCGAACCCTTCCCAGACTGTTCCCTACTCTGCGTGAAAGCTCCCTCCCCCAGTCACCAGCAGAGGCTCCCAACCCTCCTTGCAGGATGGGGGATGCTGGGATCCCCTAGGGGCATGGCTTCTTTCCAGAACATCACTAAGCCAACACAAAGAAGGGAACCACCACGAGACAACCTATTCTGTGCTGGGCACTATGCCAAACCCTTACCAAACAACTCTCGCAGCAACTTGTGAAAGAGGAATGGTCCTTTCTACTATTTTACAGAGAACTGACTTGCCCAAGGGCACACAAGAGGCAGGAGGGCTGGGATGTCACTGCGGAACGTGCGCCCCACGCTCTCCCCAGAGGACTGTGCTGTATGGGCAAGACCACCAGGGACAGGGTTCCCCCCATAACTCAGTCCCCCGCTCGGAGATGATCTAATACCGGTCTCAGGGGGCTGCAGTCAGGGCTGAGGAAGACCTACAATGTGTCCAACAAAAGCATTCTCATCAGTTCCATGTGTGTCCTACATACAATGGGACATTTTGAAGTCCGGCGTGTTGGGGGTGGATCACCGGGGCACCCACTACGCGATAGCTCTAAGCATTCAGCCATATTTTACATCTAAGACAGGTATGTCCGCAGGCTAGGTGCCAGCACCTGCATTCCTGAGAAAACAAACGTATGAAGGCACAGAGACATCTAAGACAACAAAGCGAGTCGACGGCAGAGTCGGGGTACGAAGCCACATCCCATAAGCAGGGGTTCCCTCTGAAGGGTCATTCTTCGGGCAAGCGTCGTTGACCGGACACTGGGGGCCAGGCACAGACGAGGCACACAGGACCCAGAACGGAGTAGGACCAATGCTGTGCACGGTCCCAAGTGTTCAGCCCCCAGTGGGGGGGCCGTCTTCCCCCGAGCCCACGTTTCCATCTGCCACCCCCCCCCCTTACCTGCAATGTCCCGGCCCCTCCAGAGTTAGGTGGCTGGGACACGGTCACTGGCAACAGCCTGTAAGCGCTCCGTGGCAGTGAGGGGGGCCCTCTCCAGGGGGAGGCACGACACTCTGCTCTTCCCCATCACAGACCAAGCTGGTAACCAGCCCGGATCCTGAGCCATCCGCTTGTGGAGGCGGAACGCTCAGGAAAGCCTCTCGGCAGAGTCGCCAGAGCAGAAGGCTGGAGGGGAACGGGGAGCTCCGGGCACAGGGACAGCCAGAGGAAGACATTCCAGAGTGGCTTTGCGAACCCGTAAGGGGCAAAGAGGAGCAGAGGAGAGTGAATCCTGTCTGAGATACAGGCTTGGGCTGCTCCCGTGCGGAAGAGAGTCCTGAGCACGGGACGAACATTATGCTTTTCGGGCTTCCAGAGACTCTCTGGTGACAGGACTGCTCAGCCAAGGGCGGCGGGGGGGGGGGGGGGGGGGGGGGGCGGGGCTCTGAGGGACATCTGACAATGGCTGGAGACACGGGTCCTAACTCAGGGGATGCTACGCGTTTCTAGTGGTGAAGCTGGGGATGTTGCTCCATGTCCCGTGGTGCCCAAGACAGCCCCGGAGCAGAGGACGATCCAGCCCCAAGCACTGTCAGGGTTTGCTAGAGAAGACACTGCAGAAACATGGCAGGGGCAGCCTGGCTAGGCTACTGAATTCAGACCAAGTGGTGGCTTGGACCCGGGTGGCAAGAACTGGATTCTGGATGCTCTTAGAAAGAACCATGGACAGGATTTCTGGAAAACTGGAAATGGAACGAGAGGGAGAAGTCAAGGACAACATCAAGGCTCACAGAGCAACAGAAGAGGCTTTTGTATGGTAAAAGTGTTAGTTGAGCACCTAGTACGTGATGGGGAAACTGGCATTAAAAATCCCTGCCCCCTAGGGGCGCCTGGGTGGCTCAGTCGTTAAGCGTCTGCCTTCAGCTCAGGTCATGGTCCCGGGGTCCTGGGATCGAGCCCCGCATCGGGCTCCCTGCTCCGCGGGAAGCCTGCTTCTCCCTCTCCCACTCCCCCTGCTTGTGTTCCCTCTCTCGCTGTGTCTTTCTGTCAAATAAATAAAATCTTTAAAAACAAAAACAAAAAAAATCCCTGCCCTCACTGACACTTAGCACTGAATGGAAAGAAAGGTGGCAGAGAAGCCAAAAAGCAGTCATTTCTCATAGCGATACCACTCTCTTATTGCAGTTTGAGAGAGACCTTGATCGAGGGTGGCTGGGGAGCTTCTCCAGGGAGAGACCTCTGAACTCCAGGCAGCCAGGAGACCTGGGGTGAAGACGTGCCAGGCAGGGCATGCTGTGGATGCAAAGGCCCAGAGGTAGGAGTGTGCACCTGTTTGCTGAGCTGCAGGAAGACCAGTGGGGCTGGAGCGAGGGAGTGGAGGAAGTGGGAGGAAGTGAGACCAGGACAGGTAGGGGGAGGTACAGAATTTAGGGGTTCTGTGGCTACCTGAGAGTTCAGATTTCATTTTCAGTGCCCCTGGCTGCCATTTGAGGGCTCACCGCTACAAGGTCTCCAAGCTGCCAAGGGGAAAGGGACCAAGGGCACGTCGGGAAATGCAGAGACCCCTGGGAGGCTGTGCAGATGTTAGGAGAGGGGATGCTCCCCCCACCCCTGAGCCTGGGAGGCAGACGAGCTTGCAGAACCGGAGACGGTAAGATTCTGGCAGCTGGGCTGGGGCTCTGAGCCTCCAGGGACCCAGGCCTCCTCTGCACCCTTGCTGGGATCACGTGGCACTGTCTAAATACCAACCATCCCCAGCCACAGCGCCCTGTGGGTGGCTCAGGAGGCCAGTGGCCTGGGTGTTGGGTCCTGGCCACCAGACGCCAGTCAACTCTGACTTCCAATGGCCAAGGTGCTTTGGTGGGACATCCCCAGAGCTGCACCAGGGGGCTGCTCCGGACCCCAGCAGCCCATCCTCCAGCTCCGATGGAAAACAACAGCTGTACCTGCCGCTTAGTTGAAAGCATACAGAGTGCCTGGCCCATAGCAGGTGCCCAGGAAATTGGCGGGATCATGTGGGGGGTGCAGAATCGGGTATTAGGTGTACGCCCTGCCCAGCCACTTGCAATTCATCAACTCGAGGCCAGAATGTGTTTGGATGGGAAGCAATCAGCGTGCTGGGGTCACCAGAGCCAGGACACCTGGGCCAGGGCCTCACTGTGGGGCTCAGGCAGCTCCTTTGATGTTCGCTGAACCTCTGTTCTCAGCTACAAAGTGGGAGGAACACGGCGACGACTTGCCAGGGTGAGGAGCGCGCACGAGCAGGGAGCGTAAAGAAGCTTTGGCGTTGGGCTGAAGCAAAGACGGGGGTGGGGGGGCACGGCAAGCTGTGTTTAAAACGCGGGACATACACTACAGGGGGAGACCCACTGCCCGCCGTAAGCCAACAGCAGGGGACACCTTTCGGCCATCTACACACGCCACGTAGGCAAGGCCACGGGCCAGTGGAGGGTGGGCGTGGGACCAAATACCCTGCGCTTGCGGCTTCCAGTACCTGCTGTTCCCGGGCTAACAGTGCAGAGGACTGGCTGTCGATAAACTTCTCACACACCTCCGTCCCTGGCAAAGGACCCCTTCCAAGACCTAGTCACTGATTTCGTATCCATGGTTTTTTTTTCTCCTCGTAAGTGTCAGTGATTTCTGAAAAAGACCCGGCAGATTGGGTCAACTTCAGGCCCTGCAGCGCCTCCCCCTGCTGCCGTCTGGACAGGCAGGGGACATTACCTGGGCACGGACATTTCAGTTGCTCAGTAACCACGACGGTGCTTCTCAGACTTCCCCGGGCATCAGCATCCCCAGGAGTCATTACTAAAATCCCGTGGATTAAAACCCACCCTCAGTGTTGGAGGCAGATGTGGGCGGAGCCCAAGGATGTGTATTTCCACAAGCTCCCAGGGGACGCTGCTGTAGGTCCAGGATCACAATGCGAGAACCTCAGCTCTAGGAGCGTTCTTCCTACCTCCACCTGCCCCTAATGACCCTAATTCCCCAACTTCACTTAGCTAGAGAAGTTCCCTCAGACTGTAATCATCCTTGACTTCTGTCTCCAAGGGGGTAAGCCCTGCTTGTCCACCTCCCTCCAGGAAGCCCTCCCTGACTGCCCAGGCTTGGGCTTGGGGCCCCTTCTCCGGGGTAGCCCTAATCCTGGCCTTGTTTCCCAGCTATAATAGGGTAATGGTCAGTTACTTCACAGCTGCCCACAGCCAGATCTTCATCCAGCCCCTGGTGGCTGGTCCTTCCTCCCTCACCTAGCGATGCTGTCCGTCCCTGCAGCCCTCACAGGGGCTCCGATGCACGCTGCCCCCGTTCCCCAGACAGCCCGGCCTCTGTCCCCTTGGCCATTCCACCTCCACCCTTATCCCACAGCGCTCAGCTTCCCCCCGCTAGCCCCCTCCCCGAACTCCAACAGCAAGGGGACTCCCCAGAGTTGAGTGAAACCTCAGAGGCCTGGTCCAAGGCTGGTCTAAGGCTGACAAAAGAAGAAAGAAAGATGCCATTCACCTCTCCAGCTCCCAGGACATCCTCAAGGACCTGCAGAAGAGCTGGCTCTGGGGAGTGTGCAGGCAACAGAGGGGCTTTAAGGCCAAGTGGATTAACTTGGGCCATAGCTGATGACGCTCAGGCAGAGCCTCATATAGATTCACTGCAGGCCCCTCGGGCCCCCGAGGGGAGCCTCGATCTCCAGCACCTGGTCAGACTCACCCAAGGCGGCCCCACCTGAGACCCATGAGTCACAGCTGAAGTGGGTGGGGGCCTGGGGATCTGCTTTTCACAAGCAAACTCTGGCCGGTGCCCGCACATACACACACACACACACACACTCACTCACTCACTCACCCACGAAGGAAAATCTGAGGATCCCTGCTCCTGGATCTGGATGCCTAGGTGTGTATTTTCAAGCCTTCTTTATTATCAGGGCATCGAGGGGCCTCAGCTATGAGGGGTCTGCTTCTTTCTTCAGGTTTTGTTTACTTGCATTCTCTTAATGAGCCGAGGTACTAACAGCCCTCAGTTCTCACTATGAGCCGGACAATTTTACAGACAAGGAAGCAAAGCTTTATGATTACAAATCACCCCATTTAAAAATATCATCTTCCCCATCCTGTTTATTCATGTCTTGCGCGGCCATTTAAGGCACTGAGAAACCATAAAAATATTACAAATTATAAACATAAAAATGATAATCACCTGTAATCCCCCCAGCAACAGATACCAACACCCGTTGACATTGTGATACATTCCAGCCAGTAGTTTTTCTATACATATATTTAGCACAATTGGGAGCTCATCAAATGTTTTTTTTTAAAGATTTACTTATTTATTTTACGGAGAGAGAAAGAGAGCGAGAGAGCACATGACCCAGGGAGGGGCAGAGGGAGAGAGAGAATCTCAAGCAGACTTCTCACTGAGAGCAGAGCCCAACATGGGGCTTGATCCCAGGACTCCGAGATTCATGACTTGAGCAAAATCAAGAGTTGGACATTTAACTGAGCCACCCAGGTGCCCCTAGTTTTTCTTTAAAAAAGCAGCTCATATGGTGAGCGCTGTGAATTGTGTGAGACTGATGAATCACAGACCTGTACCTCTGAAACAAATAATACATTATATGTTCAAAAAAAAGATAGTAGGAAGGGAAAAATGAAGGGGGGTAAATCGGAGGGGGAGATGAACCATGAGAGACTATAGACTCCGAGAAACAAACTGAAGGTTCTAGAGGGGAGGGGGTGGGGGGATGGGTTAGCCTGGTGATGGGTATTAAGGAGGGCACGTACTGCATGGAGCACTGGGTGTTATACGCAAACAATGGATCATGGAACACTACATTGAAAACTAATGATGTATGGTGACTAACATAATATAATAAAATTTAAATAAATAAATAAAACAATTATCTTGTGGAAAAATAAAAATAAAAAAGCATCTCAATTAAGGTATAATTGACATACAATAACCTGCACATATTTAATTTGTATAATTTAATGTTTTGACATGTATACAACTCATGAAACATCACCACAGTCAAGATGATGAACATATCCATCACTCAAGATGATGAACATATCCGTCACTCCCAAGTCAAATTTTTTTTTAAAGATTTTATTTATTTGAGAGAGAGAGTGAGAGAGAGAGCATGGGTGGGGTGAGAGGCAGAGGGAGAAGCGATGTGGTATTCAATCCTAGGACCCTGGAATCATGACCTGAGCTGAAAGCAGACACTTAACTGACTGAGCCACCCAGGTCAAATTTTTTTAAGTGGAGTTTTTATTTTGGAATAATTCTGGATTTACAGAGAAGGTGCAGAGAGTTCTGGTATAACCCAGACCCAGTTTACCTTAATGTGAATGTCTCACATACCATGTACGTTTGTTAAATCCAAGACTTGAATGTTGGTACGTTATTATTAATTCAACTACAGATTTCATCTGAGTTTCACCACTGAATTTCACGGTGGCCTCTTTTCTGTTTTAGGATCCAACTCAGGATGCTGAACTGCACTTGGCCAAATGTAGCTTTATAGCTTATCTTTGGTTACTTAACAATATCCCTCTTGAAAAAATAAACCCTTCAAAAACATTGTTTCAAATGGCTGCTTCATATTTCTTGATAGCAGTTTTTCCTATTGCTTGACGTAGGTGATTTCTAAGTTTTGCTCTTGTAAGTGATGTTGCCATGAACATCTCTGCACCTAAATCTTTGTTCGCATCTTGTCTTTTTCCTTGGGGTTTCTTCCTCTCCCTCCTCCCCTCAATTGAGATGTAATTGACATGTCAGATTGTTTTCCTTGAAATATAACTAGGAGGTCGAAGTCCTTTGATACATACTTCCTTCTAGGCTTCTCAAGAAGGCAGTAAGATTTGACAACCCCTCCCTTCATTGCAGAGTCATCATGGAAGCTAAAATTAAAGTGTGAAGGGGGATATCCTTCACATGGTCTCAAAATAACTCCCCGCATATTACTCCTTGATTACAAAGGAAAGAATAGCCACTTTAAGTGGAGAAACCTGGCAGGCACCACCTTAATTGAGTGATGGGAGTTAAAGACATCCGAACGACACAGGCCAACACCTGAGACCCCCCCTTGTCTGACGCGCAAAGGAAACTGCAAGATCGATCTGTGACATTCCTGCCCCAGATGCTTTACCTGAATCTAATGTGAAAACTTCAGGCAGACCCAAACTGAGGAACGTTCTACACAATAATTGGCTGCACTCAGCAAAAATGTCAAGGTCATGAAAGGCAAAGGGAAGCTGAGGAACGTTCTAGATGAAAGGAGATGAAAGAGACATGACGCCCAAAGGCAATATGTAATCCCAGCCTGGATCCTGAACCGCTGAAAAAGAGATTTTTGGGGAAAAAAAAAAAGTATGTAAAAGACATTTTTGGGAAAATTGATCCATAGATAAGAATACTGTACCAATGTTAATTTCCTGACTTTGACAAGTACTTTTTTTATGGAGGAGGTAGTGCGGACTTCCATCTGTAACGTGTTCCAGAGATAACTGATATTAGACTTTTATTATTTTTTTATTAAAAGATTTTATTTATTTGACAGAGAGAAGGAACACAAGCAGGGGGAGTGGGAGAGGGAGAAGCAGGCTTCCCCGCAGAGCAGGGAGCCCGATGCGGGGCTCGATCCTAGGACCCTGGGATGAGGACCTGAGCCGAAGGCAGTCGCCTAACGACTGAGCCACCCAGGCACCCGTAGACTTTTTTTAAGCGCTAAGAGGCATATTATGATGCTTTAGGATTCAAGCATCAGAAAAGCCTTATTACCTCTCCAAGGTGATGGTGACATGCTTCCATGAAGTCTTGAGGTTCCCAATTTCCAGGAAAGTTGCAAATTACAACAAAGAGCTCCCATATGCTTCTTAACCAGAGACCTTATTCAAGTTTTAATAATTGCCTGATGATGCTCTTTAGTAGAAAACATTCAGTCCACAGTGATGCATTGTAACCAAGTTTAATGTCTCTCCAGGTGACGCCAATGGGGCCTGACACCTCCTCCTCATTGCACTGGTCTGGTGGGTCTGAGATGCTCCTGTCACCCGTTTCCGCTGCAGTGGGAGGTCTGCGTGCTGAGCATGTGCAGTGCGGGGCACGTGCCCTGTGGGCGGGGAAGCTCGAGTCCAATCCACAGGTTTCCAGATCAGCTCCTGGGCCTTTAGGCTTCCTCCCACTGCTTTCATGTGGCCTGACTGATCTTGCAGCTCTGGGGTCCCCTCCTTCTGGATTTATGAGGTGACTCCTGGGTGGGGGAGCCCAGCCCATGTCCAGTTGAATGCAGTGGTTGAGAGTAGCAGTGCAGAGGGCAGAGAGCAGGGTTCGAGGCCTGCTTCCATCACTTACTGTGTGGCCTTGGGAAACTTACTCAACTTCTCTGAGCCTTCCTTTCCTCCTCTGTAAGAAGGGGTTAATAATCATAGCTATCCATATCATGGGGCTGTGTTAAATGAGATAGTCTGTGGTAAGAGCTCACCAGGTATCAGCTATTTACTTCATTCACAGTCATCAAGCCCACTAGTCAATATTAAATCCTTTGCTAAGAACTGGGATTAAAAATGTCTTTAAAGGTGAAAGAGTCTTTGTTCTCAGGTGACTCAGAGTTTAACAGGAAAAGGATACCACGTAATATTTAACTGTTATTTTTCAAAATATTCCCACACTTACTATCTTCCTTAACTTTTATTATAACCCTGAGGTAGCTATCAGGACTCAGGTTTTATAGAGGATGACATTAAGATTCACAGAGGAACGGAGCAACGGGCTGGGGTAGCAGGGAGGCTGGGCTGCTGACGTCACTTCTGACGCCAGACGTGTGGCTCTCGTGCAAGCAGTCAGGCGTCTGGCGATTTGGGCCTGGCCTTCCTCAGAGCGAGTGCAGACCCCACAGGCGAAGGCTCCTGTGAGAGTTCTGGTATAACCAGAACTGGTTATAATTCTGGTATAATTTAAGGACCCTTAAATTCGCTGGTATCACAAGACACATGCAGCCAAATGAGTAAGTGCTAAACTCACATTTCTTCTAACCCTGGACAATGTTCTGTTCCCACTAAGCCCATTTTATATAGGAAGACAGCTAAAATAATAACTTAATCTTTACAAGGGTTCAACTCTAAAATCTTACTCAAAGAACTGGTTATTCTCTTTTTTTTGCGGGGTGGGGGGTGCAGGGGATCTCAAGCCCCAGCAGTGATCGTGAAAGAGCTCTGGTACAGGACTCCGGAGTTGTAGATTATAATCCCAACTTGGCAACTAAGTAGCTAAAGCTTTGGGAAATCTCTTCCCGGGTCTGGGCACAAGCTGTTCCTCTAGGAAAAGGAAGAAGGGTAGGACTACATAAAGGATGGAAATAGGTTTCCTTTGTGACAGCTTTTTCCACAATATGGGGCCTGTCCCGCCAGAGGGGCAGAAAATAATCTGTTGTCCCACATCTCATGATTTTAGGTGGCACTGCCACGTGAGATGAAATAATACCCCCACTTACTGAGATAAATTCCTTCATCTCAGATTCTTTTTCAGTCCTGCTCACACCCAGGTTGTGGCATGTCAACCCCGAACACACAGTGGAGTAATCAGGCTCAGTAAAGACTAGCTGCTGTAACAACTCCAAAATCTTCCTGTCTTACATGCGGATGGCCAACAGACATGATACGATGCTTGGCATCACTCATCATCAGGGAAATGCAAATCAAAACCACCTGTCAGAATGGCTAAAATCAACAACTTAGGAAACAACAGGTGTTGACAAGGATGTGGAGAAAAAGGAACCCTCATGCACTGTCGGTGGGAATGCAAGCTGGTGCAGCCTGCTCTGGAGAATAGTATGGAGGTTCCTCTAAAAGTTAAAAATAGAGTTACTTTAAGGTCTAGCAACCAGACTACTGGGTATTTACCCCCAAAATACAAAAACACTCATTCAAAGGGATACGTGCACCCCTATGTTTATAGCAGCATTGTTTACAATAGCCAAGTATGGAAGCAGCCCAAGTGTCCATGGCTACATGGATGGATAAAGAAGAGGTGGTGTATATATACAATGGAATATTAGTCATAAAAAATCATGAAATCTTTACATTTGCAACAACACGGATGGAGCTAGAGGGTATAATGCTAAGTGAAATAAGTCAGAGAAAAGACAAATACCATATGATCTCACTCATATGTGGAATTTAAGAAACAACACAAACGAGCAAAGGGAAAAGAGAGAGAAACACCAAGACAGAGACTCTGAACTGTAGAGAACACACTGAGGGTCACCAGAGCAGAGGGGGGTGGGGGATGGGGGGAAATAGGTGATGGGGATGAAGGAGTGCACCTGTTGTGATGAGCACCGGGTATCCTAAGTGAGGAATCACTATATTGTACACCTGAAACTAATATTACACTGTATGTTAACTCTACTGGAATTTATATTAAAACTTAATAAAAAAGAAAAAGAGAAAACAAAATCTTACTGTCTTAACACAATACGGGCTTATTTCTTGCTCCTTTTTCACTCCACCCATTCATTCAGGAGCCAACCTCCATCCAACCTACTGGTGCCATCAAACCCCAGGCTTCTTACTTACACCTCTGCTTCCAGAGGTACCTTACTCCAGCTAGCAGGTAGCGTGAGCGGAGGATTGCTTGAGGGTTTCAGAGCTGCACCAGGAAATGGCATGTGTTGCTTCTTCCCACGTTCTATTGGGCAAAACTGCCACAGGACCTCACTGAGAAGCAAGAGGACTGGGCGGGGGGGGGGGCCTAACAGTGAACCCTGATACTGGTGAATCATTAGCAAGTCACTGCCATACTTGCTCATCTTTAGGACCAGAGCATTCTGGAAGCATCAGTATCTCAGCACTATGAAGTTACATTGTTTGGCTTTCAGAGTGATTCTGTCTACTGTGAGCTTCTCTTTATGGTAAACAATGCTGGCTTTCCATTTCAGTTGTAACATAAAATTTCCATATTAAATATCTTTATATTAAAGACTTATTTATTTATTAGAGAGTGTGGGGTGCAGGGGCAGAGGGAGAGGGAGAGAGGAATCAGACTCCCTGCATGAGTGTGGGACCCGCTGTAGGTGTCGATCTCATGACCCTGAGATCATGACCCAAGCTGAAACCAACAGTAGTTCGCTTAACTAACTGCACCACCCAGGCACCCCTAAATAAATACCTTTTTAAAAAGTGAGTCAATGTGGCAAAAAGTGTAAAGGTATGTGAATGTCTGTCACTTGGGAAACAGTGATCCAGGACAGTGTTGTCCAATGGAACTTTCCACAATGATTGAAATGTATTCTGTGCTGTCCAGTATGGCAGCCACTAGCCACATGCAGCTACGGAGCACTTGACATGTGGCTAGTGTGACTGAGAACTGTATTTTTAATTAAATTTTAAATTTTACCACATAAGACAATGCAGATCTAGGGTGACAACCAAGATTGACAATGAATGCCTGGAACATGTCTCAGGGGCGATTCAGAGGGCAAGAGTGCTGTGATTGATTATTGATGTCTGGTACAGGTGTGAGAGGAAGGTGATGGTGAGCATGCTGCTATACTTGATTTTCTCAAGAGGGTCTTTCTAGCTCTAACATTCCAGAATTATATATTCTTTCCTAAATCTTCAGTAGAATTTAGTACCCACTTAATGATCTGCCTAACCCAGGATGTAATGGAAATATTTCTCTCTGGTCTCTGTGTTCCTTTTAAAACCTCCTACCATCTGTTCCTTTCCCGATAAATGTAGAGACTATTGATTAGAGGGATTAACATGAAAGTACTTACCCATATCTACACGCATTTGCCCCGAAATTAATGATTTCAGGCTTCTGAGATGTGAGTCACCTTCTCTTTTTCTCAAGAAAGACATCAAAAAGCCACCTCTTTAGAGGCAAGGGGTCATTACCAACGGAAAAGGGAAGGACCCCTTCTGCTTAATGTGTGGCTAAAAGTGGGATGCTGGAAATAACCTTTTACCATGTGACCGCAGAGGGGGGACAGGCTGTCAACAGGCTTCGGTTGTCTTGGAGAGAAATCCACAGGTTCTGCTGCAGGGGAAGGAGGGAGGGGTGTGGAGCAGAAGCTGAGTGTCGGGAAGACTGGCGGCTTTTCTAGAGCCCTCCGCAGCATCCCTGGCAGGCCTGGAGGGATGGGTCACGGGGCTGACCCTGGCTGGCATTTCAGACAGCTTTATAATTACACTATCTATTCTTCAACTTACCAGTAACCTTTTGATCTTGTTGGAACGCATGTGTGTTTTAGATGTGTCTTTTGTCTTAGCCTGATATTCTAATCGTCATTAGATGAGATTTCCTCTCTGGCCTTTTTTTTTTTAATAAAGATTTTATTTATTTATTTTAGAGATGGGGCGAGAGAGAGAGAGAGAGAGTGCATGAATGAATGGAGGAGCAGAGGGAGAGGGGGAGAGAGAACCTCAAGCAGACTCTCAAGTGGAGCCTGACGGGGGGCTTGATCTCATGACCCTGGGATCATGACCTGAGCTGATACCAAGAGTTGAACGCTTAACCAACTGAGCCACCCAGGCGCTCCCTCTCTGGCCTTCTTTATCATTTAGACCACAACCCTGGGTTGTTAGGGGCAACTCAGTTCTCCTTCCTTCTGCTTTTTTCCTAGGATTGAATTACCTTGAACAAGGTTTCCCGTTTGTGAAATAAAAGATTTTGATGGCATCCTAAGAACTGGTGACATACAGCTCTTGACCTGGCTCGCCACGGTTCTGTCACCTGCTGCTGTCAATGCCTCAGTCCAAGCCCTCATCCTCTGTCAAAGTTAAGACCGTGGTCCTAACACACCTCAGGGGCATCCCCACAGGCATTTGGGCTTTCCCCTCCACCCTGCAAAAAAAACATTCTCCAACCTGAGCCGGAGTCATCTTTTCAACATGTAAACTGGGAGATGAGGAGGTCACGAGGGTGGAGCTCCCATGAATGGGACAAGTGCCCTTATAAAGAGGAGAAAGCTTGCTTCCTCTCTGTTCTCTGCCACGAGAGACACCAGAAGGCAGCCGATGGCAAACCAGGAAGGGGACCCTCACCAGACACCAGATCTGACAGCCCCTTGACCTCGGACTTCCTGGCCTCCAGAAATGTCAGAAATAAATCGTTTGTTAAGTCCTCCAGCCTATGGGACAGCAGCTCAAACTGAGACAGCGAGGAACCTGGTACTCCATGACGGGAGAGCAGAGTGGGGAGAAAACTGGACTTTGGGGTTTAAATACTCACTCTGACATATGCCATCTGTGGACTCTGGACCCATTATCATCTAAAGCCTGTTTCTGCCCCTGTGCACGGAGTATAAAACAATGAGTGCATAGCATTCTAGGGAAAATGAAATAAGATCTGTATGTAAAGTTCAGAGAACAGAACCTGATGTTCCATACGTGTCTACTGATGGCTGATAAGTTTCTTAATTGGGGTGAAAGTGATTGTTAAATTCTGATAGCTTTCTCCTAATATTTTTATTTTTTAAAATTTATCTATTTATTTGAGAGTGAAAGAGAGAGAGAGTGCGCACAAGTGAGGGCAAAGGGCAGAGGGAGAGGGAGAAACAGGCTCCCCACTGAGCAGAGGACCCTGGGATCATGACCTGAGCCGAAGGCAGATGCTTAACCGACTGAGCCACCCAGGCACCCCTTCCTAATATTTTTAAATGACAAATTTCAAATATAATGAAAGGTTGTAAACATACCCACCACCTAGATTCTACCATTAACGTTTTGCTGTATTTGCTAACACCCCTCTGTCTACCCATCCATTCCTTTATCCATCCGTTGACACATCTTATTTTTGTTATAATTCAAAGTGAATTTTGGGCATTACCTACTTCATATACTTGACCCCTAAATACTTTGGCATGCATATCATTAACTAGAGTCCAATGTCTGTCTTTATCTCTTCCGATGTACGATCTACATACAGTGAAATGCATAGATCTTGATTGTATTTTCACTGAGTTCTGACAAATGCATACACCTGTGTGATCTAAACCCCTATCAAGACATGGAACATTATTATCC
Source organism: Zalophus californianus (assembly GCF_009762305.2). Taxonomy (NCBI): domain Eukaryota; kingdom Metazoa; phylum Chordata; class Mammalia; order Carnivora; family Otariidae; genus Zalophus; species Zalophus californianus. Next base: position 79,617,131 of record NC_045604.1, read on the forward strand.
ACAGAAAATTCTCTCATGCCCCATCCCAGTCAATTCGTGGCCCCACCCCCAGAAACAACTACTGTTCTGATATTCTTCATTCTAGATTAGTTTTGCCATGTGTTTCATACACATGGGATAAAGCAGTATATGTACTGCACATATTCCTTTGTGCAAGGCTTATTCTCTTGACATAATGTTTTTGGGATTCAAATCAATAAGTTTCTATCACAGCATCTATTGATCAGCTTGGGCTGCCTTACAAAATACCGTGGAGTGAGTGACTCAGACAACAAATTTAGTTCCTCAGAGTTCTGGAGGCTGGAAGTCTGAGATCAGGGTGCCGGTGTGGATGGCTTCCCAGCGAGGGCTCTCTTCTTACTGACTCGGAGATGACTGTTCTCATTGTGTCCCGATCACCTACCAAAGGCCCCACCTCCTAATGCCACCACATTGGGCGTTGGAGCGTCAACGTGTGAATTTTGGGGAGATACATTCAGTCTGTAGCACAGTCGCTAAGGTTTTCCTTTCCACATCTAGACATGTCTTGAAACTCAACTGGCAGGCTAATCCATCTGGCTCTCCTCAGATGGAAGATGTCAATAGCTATCAAATAGCTTATTATGAACCAGGGCAACAACTCATAAGCTGTAAATGGCATAGATTTTGAGAAATACAAGAGTGCCTATTATATTTGGCAGAATAAAGGCTACCCAAGGGGCAACCACAATGGCATAATTCAAGTGCCTGGGGATTTTTATCTTTCTTTAATGCTTGAGTAGGGCAGGGAGGCTCTTTGGCAACTGTTACATGACATGAGGCTTTTGGTCCGACATACAAGCCAGTGGACTTGAGTTAACAGACATTCAGGACAGGGATTCCATCTTACTTTTCCTCTGCAATATCCTGGACCTGGAAATGGGCCTGGAGAGTAGTGGGTGATCAATAAATATTTGCAGAATTAATTGAGCATCACAAATGTGCATCTATGAAGTGCTGGCTCATCCTCCCAAATAGGTTCGTCCTGAATTTCCGGTAACTCTCCTATGAGTCTGTGCTGCCTTCCAACCGGTCAACATGCATTACTCCCTTGCCATGCTTATAATCCCATCCTTCAGCCTCCAGCTCTGGTTTATGGGAATAAGCTACAGGGTTAGAATGGAGAACACAATGGGAGTTGAGGTCAATAGGAGGAATGGTATCTTAGGTCTCTTTTGATTTGTAAACAACAGAAAACTGACTTAAGCAAAGAAGGGAGTTGCTGGCTCATTTAATTGAGCAGCTAGGCATTGACTGGCACCAGGCATCGCGTGGCTTCAGGCATGGCTGGACCCAGGGGCTCATTTTAGTTTCTTAGGTCTTCTTTCTTGTTCTCTCTACCTTTCCCCCACATTTCTGTGCCCTAGTTTCCGTTATGATGTTTCATTCCTGGTAGGTTCTGTTACAGGTGAAGCCTCCAGCAGAAAGAGAGCCCCTCCCCCAGTAATTCCAGCAACAGTCCTGGGATTATAGCTTCTTGATCTGATCCGGGTCACGTGGCCTTGTCTAGCTCCCTGGCACCAGAACCTCGTGGCACTGTGATTTGTCACAGGCACTCCTGCTTCCACCATGCGCAAAGCCCAGGAATGGGACCAACCCCACCTGAACAACACGAACTAAAGTCGGGGAGAGGAGGCCCCCACAGAGTAAAATCAGAAGGGGCAGTGGATGCTGCACAGGGTAAGTGACAGATGCTAGTGGCATGTGGGTGGTTCACACGGCCACGAAGTCACCCTGGATGAAGGTTACACTTGGGGTGGACAGGAAGACCTGTTAAGAAGGTCCCAAAGCTTTCCATAAAAGAGGGATGAGTTGCCAGAAGACTGGTAGATGATTTCAATGACAACAAGCCATGAGGCGTATCCCCAGCACAGAGCATGTGGCCAAGAATTCGTGCAATGAATACACAAAGGAGGGAAAGGCCATGTAGGAGAAGGGGTTTGGAATACTAAGTGGGTAACTGGGAGAACACCAGTCTTGCCTGTGGGAATTGTGGCCTTTGCAACCGGAGAGGAGGGGACAGCGTACCCTCAGAGAGAGCTGCCGGCAAAGCCAAGGTCCTGCTTGGTCAGCCGCGGCCAAGGGGAGAGGGGGTGTCCGAGCCCAGACTAGTGGTTGAAAATGTAGGGAGATTTATTTAAGAGAAATGGGAGCACCAGGGGCTTCAACGAAAAATGTTGACAGAGAGAGGGGGGAGACAATGAGGGAGAGGGAGAGGGAGAGGAGGTACAGAGAATGAGAGCAGGGATGGGCTAAGGAGTGGCAAAGACGGGAGTCAAAAAGTCAACGACATTACAGCAATTAGGAAAAACTTGGAATGGGCCTCCTTGGTCCTCCGATGGTGCACGGCTTCTCTCTTACAGACTTCCTGGAACTGGGTAATGTGCAGCAGGAAGGCAGCATTGTTCCCAGACTGACGTTTTCAGACTGTAATTAATTTTGTTAAAAATCTTTACTTCTCCAAAGCTCAGTGGAATCCTGCCACAGGGGAGATCAAATTATTCCCCTACTCTTTTTCCTTTTGAAACAAAAGCACATTGTGAAATTTATCAGAATCAATTAATATTTGTATCTGCTCTAATCCTTTAGGTATTGAACCGTTTTCCTTTCTGCTGGGTTTGATTTCATGACAGTAAATGGTGCCCAGGGGCATGATGATTGCACTAGTGATTTAGTCAGAATTTCTGATGCTTGGCAAAATTCATCCCAATGCAAACAATTAGCCTTAGAGCCCGTGAAGAACCCAACGGAAGCCAAGAATGGCAAGGTGTCCAGGACAGAGAGAAGCAGAGCCGAGTTCCAAATTTCTAGTTCCCTAGGATCTAGTGTTAGCACCTTCAGAAATGCCCATCATGCACCAAAAGGGTATTACAATTATCAGCCCTGTTGGGAAGATGTTGCTGAACTGTCTACACAACATCAGAAAGCTTGTTTTCTTGAATGATAATTAGAACATCTCCATGGGAGAGCTAGTTCATAAAGATGCTCCCTATGAAAAGGCTCCATCCATATAAACAAGCCAGACGGGGTACAGCAACCAGGAGGGCAGAGGCCGCCGCTAATTAGACATGACATCAGCATTTACACTCCACTGGCCAATTATGTCAGGAGAAGTAAATAAAGCTAATGAAACTTTCTTTTCATCTGTGCCAGGAGCTAGAGTCTCTGCAGGTGAGGCTGGCCCAGAAACCCCTCTGCTGGAGATCTTGCAGGGGATGTGTGACTTTATTGCCAGAATTCCTTGGAGACAGAAAAACTTGATTGAATAATTAAATAGATAAACTGCATTCCATTTGTCGGAGGAGACGTAATTTGGGGATGGAGAGAGTTCGCTTTCCAGTTTGTGACTCTGAAGAGGGGACTCCACGTTGGATGGAGGACAGGCTGGGGTCCTGTTTGGTGACATGGTCGACCCTTTGCAGCTAAGGGGCCACATGTGTTGCTTTCAGCCCTTTCAGCACAGGGGGCTGGGGCCTGTCCCCGTGCCAGAGCCCTGGCAGGACACTTGGAGGCTGGGTACAGTGTAGGGGTCCTGGGCTCCGATTTCACAGCTTGGGTTTGACTTAGCTCTGCCACTCCCCAGCTGTGTGATCCTGGGCAAGTTCCTTAATGTCTCTGGGCTTCAGTCTCCTCCTCCATAAAATGGGGATAATAACAGTACTTATTTACCTTGGGAGGGCCGTCGGCAGCGTTCAGTGAACTCACGCACACGAGGGGTGGCTGGCCATGTAGCTGATGTCCCCCGTGCCTCAGCTACCTGCCCCCCACCCCCGCAGTTAACTAGAGGGCAGTTTCTTGTTTCCTTTTGAGGATGAATCATAAAAACATCAACTGCCGCTCTGCTCTCCGTCATACCTGCCTTCCTTCTTCCCTGCTCCCGCTGCCAGACCTGTTCTCACCACCTGTTGTAATTATCAGCAACCATGTTATCCCAGAAATTTGGGAATATAAATCTATTTCTTAAAATATTTTATTTATTTATTTGAGAGAGAGTGAGAGAGAGAGCATGAGCGGGGGGGGGGGGGGGGAGAGGGAGAAGCAGGTTCCCTGCTGAGCAAGGAGCCCGACGCAGGGTTTGACCCCAGGGCCCTGGGATCATGCCCTGAATTGAAGGCAGACGCTTAACTGACTGAGCCACCCGGGGCGTCCCTATAAATCTATTTTTAAGGAGACAATCTGGGAGGCGAAACACGAGGCATAGGGGACAGTGGGGCCCCTTGTGATGAAGTGCCGGACTCTGTGCGGGTGTGGCCGTGGGAAGTCAAACGTGTGGTGTTTGATGATGATCAGCATGGATGTTACTACCTACTGTGTGCATATTCTGCACCTAAGTGCAGTATGCCAATGCATTAAGGAATAAGGTCATTTAAGCCTTATGGGGAAGGTACTATATTGTACCCGTTTTATAGATCAAGAAACTGAGTCCCCCAAACAGGATATGACCTGCCCAAGGCCTCAGAGTTATTGGACAACTTTCCCTCCCTGGCCTGGAAGGGGCAGGGCATTTCAGAAGTGGGGAGCGGGTGGGAGGCCATCACAACGATTCGGGGCCCTGAGTGGCCGCTTTGGCAGAGTGCGGATGACATTTGCTGAGGGCTCACTGCACGCCCGGCCTTAGGCTAACAGCTCAACACACCCTGTTTAACTTGATCCTCACCCAGGTACCGTGGTTATCCCCCTTTTACAGATAGGAGCGTGGGTGAAGTTTGCGGAGGTTAAAAACGCCCAAGGTCAGCCAGCCAATGGAGGCCCAGACGGGCTCTGGGTCCAGAGTCTGACTTAGGAGCCCCTGCTGTCATCCACTGTGCCATCCACTGTGCCAAGGATCCGGGGGCACTGACGTATTAGCAGGTATGTGAGACTGGACATGGCACCTGCGGCAGAGGGACAGGTCGAGGCTGGGTTTCTGATTCAAGGCAGATGGCTGCGGAATGTTGCCACTTACCAAGACAACAAGAGAAGAAAGACGGTGTTTTTAGAAGGAAGATGAATTTGATTTTGGAAATGGCTCTGAGTTGTCTTAGGGACACCGTTTTGCTGTCCAGTTGGCCTTCGCAGTATATAATTTGGAGGCTCAGACGTTCATCTCGTCTTACAAATGGTTTATGTAGGGATGGTCATCACAAAAAGTGGTTAATGAAGGCTGTGGGTACTGATGCTTCCCAAGGACAGAAGCGAGTAGAGCAGGCTGTCTGGGACACAAGGAACGTCAATGTTTAAATTGTCTCGCTGAAGTTGAAGGCTGCTTTCTGTTCACGGGTGCTTGGTGCAGGGTGTGGTCCCTACTTGACAAACGTCTTTGGGATGGATGAATAGTTGGAGGGAAGGTTCATGGTATGGAGAGGGTTGCTGAGTGGAGTATGCCAACACATATGTACAAAAGGGTACCAGGCCCTGGGCCAGGTGATGAGAACACAGTGGCCAACGAGACACTGTTCCTGTCCTCAGGAGCTTATGATCTTGTCTGACAAGCACTGGAGATCGGGAAAGTACAGGACTGCATGGTAAGTACAGTACAATTTCATTTAAATGGCTTTTCAAAATCTGTGACAGCTAAAATAGGTGCTTAAGGGACACAATGTTCCAGTTTGGGAGCTTTAAAAAAAAAAGGAAATCCAGAGAGTCTTTCAAAGATGTTATATAAGATGAAATCATCTAATTTCTTTGGGAAAGTTGGGAAAGAAGAGTCTCAAAACCCAAGGAGAGACTTTTCTCCAGCATGGTTGTAAGCCACACCCTGCACTTGCTCTCCTTCGACGTCTAAAACCCATCTCATATGGCCCACCTGGAGGCAGAGAGTCAGGGATAGCCAGATGGTGACCAGATGGTGGCTCTCGCCTGACAAGGTGAAGGTGAACTGTGCATCAGTCCAGAGAGTGAAGCACAAACTGGGAGCCCCTCTGAGAAACGCATCGGCGGGAAGTGGGATATGCCTGCCCATCGGTCGCCCCATGGCTCCATCCACACTCTCAGTCTTATCACCCGTTCCATCCGCCCCATTCTTCTCTCGTGGCCAAGGCTGTGCTCCCAAGCCCATTTCTTTCCCCCTCCAATGTCCTTCTCGCTCCAGATGGCTCGACCCACACACCTTTCTCCACTTCTTCTCAGTCGACTCCCCTCCTGAGTTCCCTGGAAAGACGGGTCTCTGCTGATGCCCATTTCTTTCTCACTACTCATTTCTTTAGCAGCTTGTAGAGTGGCTTTCACGTACACAGCGAGGTGCTCTTTCACAATTACTGGGGTGGGCCTGAACCCTCATCCTAGGGTCTTTTTTGGTGACTGCAGTGCTGTTGGTTTGTATTGTTGGTATTTCTGGTTCTGGCCAATGGGACTTAGGATGGAGAATCCGTGAGGGACCTCTCGGCAATAATTTTCCTCTTGATAGAAAAAATGACTCTGGAGGTAGAGACCCACTCCACCAGCCCTTTCTTCCCATCGTGGAACACATTTCCACGTGGAAGTGATGCTTGGAGCTGGGTCGTCATCTTGTCAGTAGGTAGGGCTCAAGGAGCTGTCGACACTGAGCTGCTCGAACATCCCAGAACCAACATCAGGACTCAGGACTTACGTTGCATGAGGAAAATACCCCCCTTACTTATCAAGCCCTTTCTGATCTGATATTGTTACCATTGGCTAGAAGTGTTTCATCTGATGCAATGTGTGCTTTTACTGATGAGGAAACTGAGAAATAGGGAGGTTAGCAAGTCTTGCGAGAGAACCCATGTTCACAGTAAAACCTGAGAGCCTGGATTCAAACCTGGGTCTGTCTTTAGAGGCACAGGAGCTCTGGAAACAAGCATCTCACATGACAAAATGCCTCAATTTTATTGAGAAACAGTTTATGTAAAATAGACTACTAAGCTGCACACATTTAAAATCTTCAATGAGCTTTGGCAGAATATACACCTGTGTCACAACAACACAAAAGGATACAGAACACTTCTATCCCCCCAAAACTTTACTTTTGCCCCCTTTACTGGCCATCCCTTGCTCCGCCCCCACTTCCAGGCAACCACTGATCTGCTTTCTGTTACTATAGGTTACTCTGCATTTTCTAGACTTTGCTGAAGTGGAACTGACTTAAATGTATGGAATAAGTGCGACTTCTACTCAGCATGGTAATTTTGAGATTCACCCATGTTATTGCATCTATTGATAATTCCTTCCTTTTTGTGCTGGGTAGTATCCCATTGTATGAATGTACCACATTTTGCTTGTTCATTCAGTTACTGATGGGCATTTGGGTTGTTTCTAGTTTTGGGTTATTTTTATGAGTAAGCTGTGAGGCTCAAGTTTCTATGTGGAAATATGTTTACATTTTCCTTGGGCAAATCCCAGGAGTGGAATGGCAGCATCACAGGTGAAACTGAATTTTTTAAGAAATTGCCAAACTATATTCTAACATGGTTGTACCATTTAATATTCCCAAGAAGAATGTATACGAGCACAGGTGCAGGAGACACTCTTCCTTTATTCACGACTCTCCTGATACTTCTGTTACCAAGTGTGTGGGTCCCCACCTCCCTCCTCCGGCACCCCCCCAACTCGCCAATGACCAAGCAATTCTGCAACACCAGCTGGGTGTCCCACAAGTTGCCTCAATTCTGACACTCTCTACCTGGAGATGGTGTCAGGTCCCACAGCCTAGGGCTCAGTCCCACAAGACTGTCCCCTTCCCCACTTCAGCCGCAAGTCCAGGTTGTCCCCTGTGCTTCTGACTGGTCAGTTATAAACTAGAGGTTCCCACACCGCCTCATCGGGTTTGGTTAATTTGCTAAGGTGGCTCACAGAGCTCAAAGAAATATTTCACTTACTAGATTACCAGTTTATTAGAAGAGGATATAACTCAGGAACAGGCAGGTGGGAGAGATGCATGGGGCAAGATACGTGGAAAGGGGCGTGGGCTGCCATGCCCTCTCTGGGTGCAACACCCTCTCAGCACCTCCATGTGTAATATCTGCAAGCGATCCGAACCCCATCTCTTCGGTTTTTTATGGAGGCTTCATTATACAAGCACAGTGGATTAAATCATAGGCCATTTTGTGATTAATTCAAACTCCAGCCAATCTGCACTCCCCCGAGGACAGGAGAGGTAGCCAAAAATTTCTAACACTCCAGTCAAATGGTTGGTTCTCTGCACAACCAGCCCCCATCCTTAGGAGCTTTCCAAAAGTCACCTCATTAACATAAACCCAGGTGTCATTGGGAGGGGGCTTGTGATCAATAGCAAAAGTCACCTTCATCTGTCTTGGCACTTAGGAGATTCCAAGAGTTTTTGGAACTCTCTGCCAGAGACAAGGATGAAAACCCAGTATGTACTTATTGTAAATCCCGATATTGCAGTTGGAGTTGTACCCAATCCTTGCCATCACTGAGTATTGTTTGTCTTTGCCATTTCAGCCGTTCTGGTGAGAGCCAGATGGTGTCTCACTGTAGTTTTAATTTTTCACTTCCATGCAGGCTGTGATGTTGAGCATTTGTCATGTGCTTATTGGCCATTCATCATATATTTTCTTTTGTTAAGTATCTGTGCAACTATTTTTCCCACTTCTTTATTAACTATTTTTTAAATTGAGAGAGCTTTCCACATTCTGGATACAAGTCTTTTATTTGATAAATGTGTTGCAAATGTATTTTTTAGCCCATGGCTTCCATTCCATTTTTTTAGTGGTGTCTTTTGAAAAGTGGAGTCTTTATAAAATCCAGTTGGGTGATATTTTGTTTTATGGCTCATGTTTTCTGTTTGTCGAGCATCTGGAATTTTTGTCTTTTACCAAGTAAGGGAAGTGGTCGGCTTTCATTTCTTCAAATACTTTTCTGCTCCATTCTTTCCTCCCTGGGACACATATAACCTGTACATGAGACCTTCTGACATTGTCCCACAGGTCCCTGAGGTGTTTCTTTTCCCCCCAACTCTATTTCTCTTTAAATTAGTTAATTTCTATTCATCTATCTTCATGTTTGCTCATCCCCATTCTGATATTAAGCCCATCCAGGGAATTTTAAAGTTTCAGATACTGTTTTTTTCAGTTCTGAAATTTCCATACGTTCTATTTTTCAGAAGAGATAGACTTCCTTGTCATTCAACATTTTTCCATTTGCTTTGGAAATGTCAGCATACGTTCCATTTCCAACTGAGCATTACCATAGCTGCTTCCTGTTCCAGTGTGGTAATTTGAGCATCTGGGGCATCGTGGGGCTGGTTGTCTTTTCCTTTGAGAGTAACTCATAGATTCTTACTGTTTTTGTTTATTTTGCACAAGTGATTTTGGATTGCATTCTGGGCATCACGCATGTTATGTTGTAGAGAATTGGCATTCTGTTATATTCCTCTGAAGACTGTTGAGGTTTTATTTTTGCATCAGCAGGCAGTTAACTTGATTAGACTTCGGTGGTACGTTCTCTGCTCAGGGCAGTTGTCTAAATCACATTCAATTCTTTGGGCTTTTGCTGCCCTGTTTGTTCTGCTTGTGCATACTTAGGGGTAAACCAGAGATTTGTGTGAGCTCATATACAGAACTAGGAGATTCTTAACCAGCTGTCTCCCCTCTGGGATTGCTCCCTCTCCAGTGACCTGGGATTCTCTCCCTGGTTTCTCTGGTAAGTAGATGGTGGATTTTTCGATAACAATGTTATCCATCCCTAATGTGGTGCCCCACAAAGGCAAAGTGTGGGGTGGAGGAGAGAGGGAAAGTTTTGAGTTCTCTAGTTTTGTTCACTTTCCAAATTACCAGGTAGTTTTTTTAGAAACTGTACTTGTGTGCAAGAGCGCTGGTCTATGGGAGTGCTTAAAGCATTAAACTGCAAGTGAAGCCAATTCCTCTCCCTGTTTGTTCCATGTGCACCAGTCTGAAATTTTCAGCAAGATTCCCCTTCACTCCTTGCTGGCTTCCATCTTTTGCTTCTTTTGTAGGAAACAAAAATGTTCCCTAAAAGTCTGCTTTAGGGTACTGTCCTTAGGTCTCCTCCTGTGCTGCCAAATTTTGTCAGGAAATGTCATTCATTGAACATAACCTCTTCCAGCACCACTTCCAAGATGCTCTTTTCACTTCTTCTGAGTCCCAGACTTATATTTCCGGCCATCTCTTTTACACATTCCCATATATCCTTTAATCTAGAATCAGACCCTTCTCTGGGCTGACTTGTTTTGGTTACTGGCAGTGTATTCGTTCAGGGAGCTAGGTTTAGAATTACTAAGAGTCAAGGACACTTGATCTTTACCCCAATTCCTTCACCGTGAGTGGGGAACCAAAGAGAACAGTGATGCTGCCAGTTATTTGCTGGCTTGTTGACAATCCCTGACGTTGAGGACAATCCCAACAGAACTACCACAGGCTCAGGAATGTGGCCTCCTCTTCTTCCTTCCTCCCCTGTTGAGTGTTGACGTGGATAATTAAGTATTACTATGTCCTTGCTTACCTTATTATTCCACATTCACGGCCAAGTATTCACTGAGCAGCCCCACCCCCACCCCGTGCCCCTGGTATGGTTCTAGGCATTGTGGGGGAGAATGGCCAATGAGTCAGACCAGGTCCCTGCTGCTTGAAGCTCGCATCCTGGTAGGGAATACACACGAGGATCAGGAAGCCAGCAAATCTCTTAATGGTGTGCTATGAAGAAAATAAACAGGGCCACACCTGAAGATGAGCAGCATAACCACAGAGAAGGTGGTGAGAGGCCACTGTAGGGAGTGACCATTGAGCTAAGATCAAAATGTAATGGAGGCCGGTTCCCATCAGAGGAAACAGCAAGTACAAAGGGTGGTGGGATGTTCTACAAGGAGAGGCCGTACAGACAAGGCTGAGAGGGGGTCTGGGACAGAGTGAATGGGCCCTGGGCAGTCATAGGAAGGAGTCTGAACTTTATTCTATAGGAGGTGCAAAGTTCCTTTCGTGAAGAAGATGACTTCTTAAAGACAAATATCAGAACAGATAATGAAAGGTACCTTCTGATTATTCATGTTCAGTCAACTTTATTTATATAGGGTTTTAAAAAAATCTACATAGGTCCTTTAGGTTTTATTTAAAAGAAAAATCCAATGTGTATATATCTGTTCATGTGTAATGTCTAATGGTAAAGAAATAATGGCAATAAAAATCCATTGAAGGAAAAAGAGAGTTTAGTCAGTAAAATCTTTTCAAGAAAGATGTTAGAAGTCATTATTATTACTATTATTCCAAGAATCCCTAAGAACTCTACAATGACATAAGACAGTATTTTATGAAGTTATAAAAAAAAAAAATCCATATTACCTGTCAAGTACTATCTCTTGCAGGTGCAACCAAAACTGCTAAGGTTATGTGAACAAGAAATCAAGAAATCCCTGGTGTCTATTACAGAAAGCTTTTAATAGAACTTACCTTGACAACTGATTCCTAAATCTTCCTTTTCCCCTCAGCTCAATACAATATTGCTACTTAATTTCACAAATGTGCAAAGCTGTTTTTAGGCACTACTTGGGGAATAAGTATTAGGAGTTCAAGTAAATGCAAATAATGTTTCTGGTACTTTTTCTCAAAAGATTTCAATGAGAAAACAGACTATAATATTAAGCTGTATTATGTGTATATAGTTTCTACTGTTATCTGTAACTCAGTATCTTTTGCAGTACATAAGGGAAATGATCCTAGTGTTCTTATTCAGGCTTAAAACTAGGGTTTGCTTTGTAACTCTATCAGGAACTGACAACCTTGTAATGCTGGAAATCACAAGATATTATGAAATATTCTGTTTGCTCAGTTCCATGAAGTTTACTACAGACTCTTCCCCCCTATTCTCCGACCTCAGGGGAAACAAGACTGATTTCTAGAGATAAACTTACTTATTGTAAAAGGTGAATGCAATTAGGTGTCTCCCCGACTCTCTCCCCAAACCTATTGGAGTCTTGACAACTCAATTTTAGATTTCCTTAAATAACTTTTTCCTTTTAGTAGCCCCATTTCCACTCCCAACTGAAATGATGAATTAGATGGGGAGTGTTAGGTGGCACTGCGTGCCTTGAGAGATGCGGGTGTCCTACCCCCAGGGAAGGGAACTGTAAGCAAGGAGTGAGCATCATGTGACGAAGCATTTACTGATGTGGGCAAAGCTGTGTCCTGTGGTCCATTATGGGTCCACCTCAGTCATCCAGTCTCCTCTGGTGAACATTCTCTGACTCGAACAATCTGGACAGGCTTTGCCACTCTGGACCTAGGTGTGTCTGGGCTTTGCAAACCCTGGGATCAAGTCCCACGGCTTCCAGCTCACATTGGGTTGTTGTCCAGTAAAGGTGGTCAAAGGTGCTGAATACTATAGTATTGCCACAGGCTGAGCTGGTACAAAGCTCTCATCCATGAAAAATGTTTTCTAGGAAAGAGAGGATCGTGTTAAGGAGCATGGGCTGGACAGTTGGGACTGCCTCCATCTCAATCCTTGCTTCCCCACTGATTAGCGGTGTGACCTCAGCCAAGTGGCCCCACTTCTCTGAGCCAAAGCACTTAAAATGTACGTAGCACATAAGAAACATTCAACACCATAGCGCTTAGGATCATGGAGGATTTTATTGTTTTCCACAGCATAAGGCACTTATTTTTTAACGTGCTTTTTCTTTTTTAAAGAAAAAGCAATCATAGTGAATGCATTGGTAAATAGCTATTATCAGAACAATACATGCATATGTACAAAATCATTTCTTTCTGAACCAACCAGCATCAGGGAATACCGCTGGTTACCTAAAAAATGGTGAGAATTTCGTATGGTTCCCTATTCTTCGCGTATCTTTGCTGTGTTTTGAATCATTTCTTTTACATATTAGGTTTGTGGGGAAGGAGATTTAGAAATTTCATCTCCATCGCTCTGAATTATCTCTACTCCCCACCCCATCCCAGGTGCCCCAGCCTACCGAGCATCTTGCACACGTCACACAACAGAGAGGGCTCTGGCGGTCCGTTAGGATTCCCGTTTCCCTGTGCTCCCAGCAGCCCCACATCTGCATTTACAACCCTGCCGCCTGATTCTGAAAGTCAGCACATCCCAGGCCTCAGACGTGCCGCTTCTTACCTTTTACTGACCTCCTGTTCCTGACCTCTTCAAGCCACACCTGTTGTCGAGAAAAATGAACACAGAGCAACTCTGCGGCAAAATACTAAAACAGGAGCATTCTAATTTTGAAAGATTTTAATTTTCTTTTTTTTTTTAAAGATTTTATTTATTTATTTGAGAGAGAGAGAGAATGAGAGATAGAAAGCACGAGAGGGAAGAGGGTCAGAGGGAGAAGCAGACTCCCTGCTGAGCAGGAAGCCCGATGTGGGACTCGATCTCGGGACTCCAGGATCATGACCTGAGCCGAAGGCAGTCGCTTAACCAACTGAGCCACCCAGGCGCCCGAAAGATTTTAATTTTCTTGTGCCACAACACAACGACCTACTGGTGCATCACCAATCTGTAGCATAATTAACTTCTTGTCTTTTGTGCCTTATGAATTTACATATGCAATTAGCCTTCTCTTTAATTTTTCACGGTTTTGCTACGTTGACTAAAACTTTTTAACAAGAAGTCTTTTGATTTAATGGACTTTGCAGTTCATTTGTAACTGGTTGTTTGGGTCTGACGGATGCCACCACCTGGCGCCGTGAGGTTGTTCAGGTGGGACGGAGTGCCGGGGCTCCCTATCGAACGAGGCAACAGACGCTATCTCGCGTGGTCGGCAGCCGCACAGAGGCAGCGGCAAAGGAGCTCACATAAAAACGGTGTTGATCTTAAACCACCCGCGCTCCTTTGCCAACGGATCCCGCCCCCTGTTCATTTCATCCAAGTCGGCGCCGATTCAGATCACAGGGCTGAATGTATTGTTTCTGTGCCCGCCAGGGTTTCTGCTTTGTTTCTTTTCAGAACTCTGCATGACTCCCACTTGCTCTGTCCAAGGAGACACAGCAAAGAGGGCCATCCCCATCACACAAGAATGCCAATCTGCGGAGCTCCTGTGCCCTCGGAGGGGACCGTGAAGAAACTCAAAACAGACAGAGAGGTGGTGCTTTGGGGCTTCAGTTCTAGTCTCTGGGGGGGAGGGGGAGGTTTATAGAGATGGCCAATTTGTGTGCCAAGGAGGCTTTTCTCGTCACCCAGAAGGCAAATTCAACTTTGACTAGCATCGAATGCATCATCGACAATAGTAGGAGTCTCAAAATTTAATAGCAAGTGCTGTCTACTCAGTTCTGTGCCAAAAAAAAAAAAAGCCCACGCAGCTCTAATAATGGGATACAATGATTTGCTTTGTTAGGATGGAAAGGCGATGACCTTTGTTTCTGCCTAGTATTTTGGGAGTCGTGAACACAATCTAAGACAATCAGATGCGGTTTGTTCACGGAATTATCAAAGACTGCACTTGGATATCAAGGTGGGATGGAGGGTGACAGGTAGACTTTTACCATCTGCTACGGAGAAGCAATCGATTTCACAGGCAGAGCTGAGAAACACATCATTAGGAGAACTGACTCAAACACTGAGGCAGCAAGATTCTAATATCATTTATTCCTTTGTTTTCAGGCTTTCCCCACCCCCCTCTTTTTTAAGGGGAACGCAGCTCTTTATTTTGAATATAACTTAGGAGGATAGGACCCAGCTCTCTGATTTATGCAAAATGACATAAATCCACAAATCGGCCTGGAATACTTTTATATTTCAACAGGGGGGTAAGAAACCAGTGGAAGTGAACCGTGGACTTGGAGCAATCTATGGGTCTAGGAATGAAGGACAGACACAGGCTCAAGGGGCAGTCACTTTTCCTCCATTAGGCCCATGAGATCGTCTTCTATTCCCTTCTCACTCAGCTCATCCAAACTGTAGTATCGATGAACGATTTTCTCGGCGGTGACCACCACGACTCGGAGCCCGTGGGTGTCTTGGCCCAACTGGCACCCGATGGCCGACGACACCACCATGTCCAGGTTCTGGTAGGTGCCCCCAGCATTCCGGTGGTAGTGGCCTGAGAACACAGCTGTGACACCTGCAGGGGAGGGAACAAAAACATTAGGGGGCCAAGGATCTCCATTTAGGGAACTGGGGGCTCCACGGCTTCCTTCTGGGAGCAATACAGTATGTTATGAAATTAAATGCACTAATATTACTCAGTGCATAATAAACGAGAAGACTGTATATGTGACATCCAGAATCCTCGCAAGGATAATTTATTGATACAACATATTAACACATTTGTCATAAGTGGTACAAGAAAGTGCTAGGGAAAAAGAAGAGAGAAGATGAAGTGACCGACTTTGGGAGAGATACAGGAAGCGGAAGGAAATATTTTGAGGCCTGTATAAACAGCCATATGATGGAAGTTAAATGTCTAGAAAAAAGAATGTTTATGGAGTTCTATTCAAGACAGCACAGCATGCTCAACATTTAATGTACCTCCTCCGCTCCACACTCAAGAGCCATGATGGATAAAATCTAAAAAAGAAAACCAAAGGACAGAAGTGGCCTCAAAATCAAAACAAATAGCTCCATGGATGAGAAACAAGGCAGAAAGGCAGAGTAGCAAGAGGGGTTACAGTGCTGCTGGGAGTTAAGCTCCTGGAGGGTGACAGAGACTGCAAGCAGTTTCTGTGACGGGAGGAAATAAAGCCCGGCCCCCATTTGAAAGAGAGTTGGCGTGGGAACCTCTGTTGATGGAAAGAGGATGCAAAAAACCATTGCAGCCTGCTGCCTGGGGCTAGGGTCGTGGTATGCAGGTGTTTCTAACAAGTCCTCCAGAAAATAAAAGAGAACCAATCTGTAATGTTTACTAATTTCCATGGGGGTGAACACTCTGATGGTGGCTGATTTCAAATTACCGATGACGTGACGTCACTGCCCAGACGTGGGAAGACATGCCTGGTAGCGTCATTATATAGTGCTTCTACCACACAGACACACAAGCTGTGAGCTACCTTGCCAGCATGGTAATAGCAACACATAGCAAGATAGTTAGAAAATAATCAGTTTTGAGTAGTTATTACCTTTGCTTTTTATTATAATTTATTTAATGGTGAGTTTGTAGAATTTAATGTTTACTAATGGTTGTTTAACAAGGAGCTCACAAAATTCCTTAAAATTTAATAATTGGTTTTCATGAACTGGGTAGGAGCTGACTGCAGCACAGCACTGGGCTAGGGCTTGTAGCAATCTATGGGTCTAGGAATGAAGGACAGACACATGCTCAAGTCTAGGAAATGAGACATGTTTTCTCAGCGTGACTGTGGGCAAGGGCCCTCAAGCTCTACTATAAATAAGACCTGGCCCTGGGTGGGGGCTGGGGTGGAGGTGACCCAAACCACTAGACAAGGAGAAGCTATTCAAGAGGCAAAGTGAAGGAAAAACCAAAGCTGAAATTACCTCTTAATCAAATTGAATCTGAAAGAAATTCCACCACTGTGAAGAAATTTCATGCTAAGACAGTCTACAGACTCCTCAATCAGGAATATGAATTCACTCCAGGTGAAATGAATGATATAAAACTGCCTGAAAAATATTTAAAATGAGTATGTTTAGGGCATCAAAAAGTCCTTAATAAAGGAAAAGAACCAGATATTATGAAACAAAACAGGCATGAATTCAGTGAGAATAACTGGTAATGAAAGCTTAGAAACAGTGGCCATTAAAGACAGCCATTAAAACAGAACACAAAGACAACTCTCAATAAATGGGATAAATTCTAAACTGGACACTAATCAGAGAGGAAATCAGTGAATTAAGAGACAGAATGGAGGCACTGAACCAACCAAAAGACAACACAGAGACTCAGACACAAGCAATAAGAACACGCAGTTCAAAGAACCCAAAGAATGGATAAAGGGGTATCAATGTATGCTTAAGAGGAGGTGCAACAGGAGAAAGGAGGAAATAATAGTAAGAATAACTTGAAGAAACAATTGTTGGGGATTTTCCAAAATGAAGGAATATATAGGTCTTCAGATATAAAGAACTAAGTAGGATAAATAAAAATCAATTTGTATCATGGGGATATTGTGGAGCATCCAACAAAAAAACCCTAAAAATATATCATGGCAGAAATACTATAAAGGAATGACAATTAGATAGCAGGCACTCCAGCAATAACAGAATCGAAGAGTAATGCCTTCCAGAGCTGAGGGGAAGCAACTATGAACCTCAAATTTTATACCCAGCTAAACCATCATTCAAGTTAAAGGGCAAAAGAAATACATGCTGGGGCATACGAAGACGAAGAGTTTACCACTTACAAACCCTCACTGAAAGAATTATTAGGAGATATGTTTCAGCAAGGAAGGGATGAAATATTAAAAAACAATGATGAGCTAACACTGATAAAAATATTTTGGTAAATTTAATTAACTACTGATTTTCTTTGAAAACCTCTTTTTTAAAATGTAAAAGTGAAACTAAAGCTCAAGAATGTCAAGATGGGACGTTCAATGGATAATTAGAGCACATAAAAGCTATTGTCATGTTTGGAAGGAAGAAGAAAATAATGAAAATAATTTTATTTTGCTAGAACAAAATGCGTAATTAACATGCTTCTTAAAAATGTTTGGGCACAAGCAACCAAATTAAAAATAGGCAAACTGTACTTCATCAAAATTTTAAACTTTTGTGCATCAAAGAACACCATCAACAATATGAAAAGATAACCCATGGAATGGGAGTGAATATCTGCAAATCATCTACCTGATAAAGGTCTAACATCCAGAAAATATGAAGAGATGGATATGAAAAATACAAAAACATGTTAAATGTTACTAATCATCAATGCAATGAAAATCAAAACCATAATGAGATTTCACTTCACATCCACTAGGATGGCTATCATCAAAAAGATGGAAAAGAACAGGGATCTGGAGCCATTGGAACCCTTGTACAGTGCTGGTGGAAATATAAAATGGTGCAGCCATTCTGGAAAACACTTTGGCAGTTCCTTAAAATGTTAAACATACAGCTACCACGTGACCCAGCAGTTCCACTCCTGGGTATCTACTCAGGAGAAAGGAAAACACACAGCCATGTAAAAACTTGTGCATGAAGGTTCACAACAGCATTATTCATAGTAGCCAAAAGAGCAGAAACAACCTAAATGCCCATTTGAACTGATGAATAAACAAAATGTGGCACATCCATTTGATGGAAGATTGTCCAGCTGTCAAAAGGACTGAAGAGTACTGACACATGCTCCAACATGGACTGACCTCGAAAACATCACGCTCAGGCAGTGAAAGAGGTCAGATGCAAAAGGCCTCGCACCGTATGATTCCATGTATATGAAATGTCCAGAATAGGCAACGCCAGAGACGGAAAGATTATTGTTTGTTGAGGGCTGGTGGGGAGGGACAAGGGGAAGCAGGAGTGACTGCTAATGGGCACAGTGTTTCTTTGTGGAATGGTGATGGTATGGAATCAGACAGTGGTGATGGCTGTACAACCTCATGACTCTATTAAAACCATTGAATTTGGGGCGCCTGGGTGGCTTAGTCGTTGAGCGTCTGCCTTCGGCTCAGGTCATGATCCCGGGGTCCTGGGATCGAGCCCCGCATCGGGCTCCCCGCTCCGCGGAAGCCTGCTTCTCCCTCTCCCACTCCCCCTGCTTGTGTTCCCTCTCTCGCTGTGTCTCTCTCTGTCAAATAAATAAATAAAATCTTTAAAAAAAAAAAACACCAAACTTTTTCATGTTAAAAGTGTGAATTTTATGGTATAGCTCAATAAAAAAAAAATGCAAAAAAAAAATATATGGGAAGGGAAGGAGGCCAGAATGCTCCGTGTGGCAGTGATGGGAGGTGGAGACATCAGTATGAACTCATGTTTACCTTAATACCATGTTAAAAACAGAGAATGACAGAGACATTGACAGATGTATACGGACACAGGTTAGTATAAAGACACGTATTTCCTTGCTCTGTCAGCTGTCAGTGCCTAGAAACAAGGGCACATACTGGCCATGAGCACACCTAGCGTCCAGATCTTGGTTTCTAATACCATTCTCCAATAAAAGGATCCTCGGAGACTTGGCTGACTGTGGGGCTGGGGCAGGAAATAAATAAGATGAGCCTGGAGCATCTTGTTGGGCCAGAAAGGAAGGAAGTGCTCAAAAGCTCGAGCTGATGGGGGTGTGTCAGAGAGACACAGGAATCAACAGAAAGAGCTCCCCACAGCCAAACCTTAACAACGTAAGCAACAAAATAAACTCGTACCAAAGTATAAAAAATAAATCCACAAGTCCAAATTAATATAAATAAATAAATGTGGGAAAAAGAGACAAAATCTCCCATACCTTAGAAGAACAAATAATTTATGTCGATCGTCTGCCCTTAGGAAGCTGAAGCTCCCTGTACGTGTGGACTGTGCATATGGACTTCTTTCCCAGAGTCACTTAACAGTGGAGACATGGGCCAAACATCAACAGGGATGGGAAGTCAGGTTGTTAGTCTGCACCCCTGATGCACCTTGATGACTGTGATAAAAACTGCACACCTGTGTGGTCTTCCTCCTCCCAATCCAGGACTCCAGCATGAGAAAACCATCAGACCAATCCCCACAGAGAGACGTTCTACAAACACCTGACCAGTACTTCTCGAGAAAACTGTCAAGGTCATCAGAAACAAGGGCAGTCTGAGAAATGGTCACAGCACAGAGGAGACTAAGGAGGTGTGATGCCTAAGAGAGGTTTGCTATGCTAGATGGGATCCTGGAGCAGAAACAGGACATTAGGTAAAAAAGTAAGGGAACCTGATTATGGGCTTTCATTAATAAAAGTGCATCAATATCACTTCATTAATTATAGCAAATGTACCACATTAGTGTGAGATACCAATAACGGGAAACTAGGGGCAGGTGTACATGGGAAGTGTCTATATTATCTCTGCAATTTTTATGTGGATTTGAAATTGTTCCACACTTAAAAAGTTTATTTAAAAAAAAAACATACGGATAATTTCCAAAACAACCAAATGGAATATGCAGCTTTCAATCAGCAAAGAGGCAGGGGGAAAAAAATCAGAATGACTACAAAAAACAAACAAAAAAAAGTATCAAACACGAAATTTTAAAATGTTCCTGACACCAAATGCTGGGTCTGGTGCAGAGAAACTGGATCGCGCCTGCAGTGCTGGTGGGAAGGTAAACAGTCTGGTTGGTAAATAGTCTGGTAATAGTTGAAATTGCATTTACTGTATGACCCAGCAACAGAACTCCTGGACATTTTTCCCAGTTTCCCAAAACTTATGTTCAAATATTTGTACGTGGATGTAAACAGTAGCTTTATTTGTAATAGCCAGGAATGGGAGGCAACGTAAATGTCCTTCCACAGGGTCTACGGTTACACTGTGGTACCTCCACGCCGCGGAATACCACCCAGAAATAAAAAAAAGGAACAACCGATACGCACAACAACTGGAATAGATTTCAAGGCAATTATACTCATTAAAAAAAGCCAAACCCCGAAGGTTCCATCCTGTATGATTCCATTTATGTAGCATTCCTGAAATGACAAAATTATAGATATGGCCGCTAGGAGTGAGGCGCAGCAGTGGAGGGGATCGGGGGCCCGTGTCGCTATAGGAGGACGGCAGGACGGATCCTTGTGGTGATGGAACTGTTTGCATTTGACAAGGATTCAGAAAGGTCTGAAGGGAATGTGCTCTAAATGTTGACAGCAACTGCTTCTGAGAGGCTCTGAACACAGCATTGTGACTACAGCCGTCAGGGCTCGAAGCGGGCACAGGGACACACCTGTGGGCAGGTGTGGCCATCTGCTGGCTGAGGTCCACACCCAGGGATGGGAAGGAAGGACACCCAGGTTGGTCTACGTGGGGCATCCAACGGTGGCGGGAAACAGCTATTTCCATTTACTGTTATTAGGATATAAACAGACACAACTCATTTCAGAGAGTAATTTGGTGCTATTCTCTCCCGTTTCATTGTGCGTTCCCCTTGACCCAACACCACTACTTTGGTAGAAATTTATCCTTCAGAAATACCCAGTACAGTGTTCACCGAGGCACTGTGTGTGATGTTCATTTATGGGAGGACTGGATAAATTACAGTAGGTGTATTTTTAAAAAGAGGTAGATTTACATGTGCTGGCAATGAAAGACACCAGACACGTTATTAAATAGGAATAAGATATTTTAATAAGTATTATGTGATCCTGGCTTTGTAAAACATGGACAGCGTATGCATAAGAGGGTGTGCATGTATGTTTGTAGCCCCCAACTGAACTGGGATACATTTGCACTGCTCACACTGGTGATTTCATGGGGGTGCTGGTGGCTGGGATTAGCGAGAGGGTATTGTTTTCTACTCTTTCGAACCGTGGTATAATGTTATCAATGATCATGAACACGAACATCAAGGTGCTGTGAAGAGCGTGGAGGTGATGTGCCAGATGGACCGAGTGGGTAGGGGCGGAGGGGAGAAGAGATGGAATGGAGGTGCCCCCACCCCAGGGGCCAAGCTGTTCAGGTCAGATGCTTGCAGCTGAAGCCCTGGGTTGGGTGCCCAGAGGGTCCTCACCACAACTGGAGAATTGAACAGTCCTGACCACACTGACCAGAGGACCACAGAAGTGACTGCTTCCTCCACGGCCTTCCTGGGGTTTCAAAGCTTCATGGCCTGTGCGGTTGGAGGCCCACTGCGAGCCGGTGCCATCAGACCGGCCTCGGGGAGTTCCTCTTGGCCAGACAGAAACCACTTAGTGTTGTTATTATTTTGTTGTGTACTAGATTATGTGCATGGAACTTGGCTCTTTATGCCTAATTCATAGTTGCAAACTAATATTCTGGAAGGAATGCTTGGCAATTTTGAAAATGGCTCGCATTAGCCGTAATTAGCTGTAAAAACTCATTTATGTTCAAGTTTCACGCCATATTTATTGGCGTCCACAGAGACAGAAGCATTAATGGGGCTGTTCAAGTGACCTGCAGAACTTTCTGAGCAGATCTCAGTGGACCCTGGACAGCTGCGCTGGTTGGCAGTGTGTGCTGTCCATCTTTCCACTGCAAACCCCTCAGGGCTCACAGTTTATTGTTAATGTCCCGAGTCACAGCAAGTGTGACCGAATGAGGAGTGTGGCATTAGCAAGGATACCTAAGAGGACTAGCAATAAAGATGAAAGAGACTGTCAGTGAGCAAGGACACGGTGTTGAGAATGGCCTCCCCTCTAGCAAGGAGAGCCCGCCCGCCGCCCCCATGAGTACAATCAGGAACTTCACACCTTGGAGTCCTGAATAAGACACCGTGGAATGGCCATGAAAGAAGTGCACAAAGGGATGGTCAGGCAGGAGGCTGAAGTCTGTCAAACGGAGGAGGGTGCGAGTAACTCTCCATTCTGCCAGGTTCTGGGGCGGAGTTCAGGGCTCTGGGCTATTCCCGGCTGGCCCAGGAAAGACCGAAACATAAAGGATGAGACTTGAGGAGGGACATGAGAGTCTCTTCCCGGGCTGGAACCAGGGCCAGAAGCAGTCTGGTGGCTGATAGAGGGGGTTTCTATCTCCCACCTCCTGGGAAGCCCAGCAGTTCTGAACCCGGTTATGTTCTCCGAGTCCTCCCTCGAGTAAGGGCAGTATTGAGGCAAAGCAGAATGGGGATGGCTTGGAAGGAGGATAGCAGCAGGACCCTAAGGACTTTCCAAGTATCACCTTGCTGCATCCTCCCAACGGAGACTCGAATCACCTCCGTTTTACAGATGAGAAAACCGAGGCTGGGAGAAGAAACAAAGTTATGCAGCTGGAAAACTCATGTTAGAGCCCAAGTGCTGAACCGGCCTTGCAGACTCTGGCTCTGTTCTTTGGGGACCTTGGGCAGCCTGCTGCCCTTTCTGGGCCTCCACTCCCTCCCCTGTGAGATGAATAATGATTAACACCTGTCTCACGGATGGCAGAGAGGTTTAGAGGAGAGCATGGAACCGGGCAGCAAGCACCCAGCACACAGCAGGTGCTCATCAACCCTCAGGGCTCCCTCCCAAGCAGGGCCAGCAGCTCACTGGGACACAGACACCACACGCTGGCCTGCGATGCACAGTCTCCTGCCCCAAGCTACAATCCTGTCCCTTTTATGCCGACAGCCCACGAGGACCCATTCTGCTTTCTCTTAGTTTTTGATGGGGACGCATCGATTCGCAACTCAGTGCAGGTAAGGAATGCATTAATAAATCGTGGCTTCCCTGACGGGGGATTGATTTTAGCGGTGTTTTCACAAGTCATGCCAAATTTCCATTCTGGCTGTTCATTAGTCATCTGGGGCCGACATGCCTCTATGGTTCCTTAATTGAGTATTACGTATGGATTGTTTCTGAATTATGAACTCCTGTAAGGAGATGACAAGCATCTTCTTAAATTACCGCCAGAAGAATTCCCCAGCACAAGACAGCCCCTGCGCACCAACAGAGGACAGCTTCTGTGGTGTGAGCTTCGTATTTATTTCTCCATGGTATCAAGTCATAAGGACGCTATAAAAGCTATTTTTTTAAATATTTATTTATTTGAGAGAGAGAGAATGAGAGATAGAGAGCATGAGAGGGAAGAGGGTCGAGGAGAGAAGCAGACTCCTGCTGAGCAGGGAGCCCGATGCGGGACTCGATCCTGGGCATCCAGGATCATGACCTGAGCTGAAGGCAGTTGCCCAAACACTGAGCCACCCAGGTGCCCTATAAAAGCTATTTTTAAGCTGTCTTGATTCAAATTCATTTCAAATCAATCAGAGGATGGGAATGCAATCTCCATATAATTTGATATTCTAATACTGGAAGCTTGCCTCAAATCAATCAGGAAATCGGGATGTACCCCAGTGCAATTTTAATATAAAAATTGGCTTCCTTAATGTGCTAGTGTTACTTAAGCCCGGAAAGTGCAAACAAATTTGAATTGGACCCTCTTGTTTTTATCCTGAGTATACATTTATGAAAATGCATCTTTACATTGTCAGCTGTGACACGGAAACTGTGTGGTAAATCAGTAGTCACTCACATTATTCTGCCTCAGTGGTAAGGAAAAAAACGTGACTCACTGGAAAAAAAAATTGGTGTGAACGGAGAGGAAACAGGTACAAATAATCCGTGCTGTAGGTAAAGAATTTCGTAGGCAGGTTGCCGAGAGGGCGGGCCCTGAGATGGTGGTCCCTGCCAACAGCCAGCAGTGCTAATCCAAAATCGGGGTACAGACCACCTGACTCATTAAGTAGAGGTTCTTAACTATTGGGTTAGGGTTTTGAGTTGCCTGGGGTCACACAGCCAGGATTTGTAACCTGGATCAGGCTGACTCAGAAGCAGATGCTCTCTCTCCATTACCTTAGAGGTACCAAGTGCCAAGGATCACACACTGCAGGCCAGTAAGGCGTGCCCTGTAGGGGGCAGCTTTGACCTAAGTGACACCCCCTCCACTTCTGCAGTTCTTTGTTCACATGTGCCCTGGGACTTGAAGTAGGATAGTGATTCTTGTAATAATAATGATAGTAAGTGGTATTTATGGAGTGCTCACTATCAGTCATTGTTCTGAAGAAGAGCACTTCACATGTTTTTAATCGTGTGAGCCCCACAATTTCCCTACGAGGAGGCATAGTTATTACCCTGGTTTGGCAGATGAGGAAAACGGACGTAGACACATTCCATGTTTGCCCAGCTCGGCCTGTCTCTGGCAGGGCTTGTGATCAGAGCCCAGCGGTCTGGCCCCTGAGTCGGCACTCTTAACAAACTCCTGCCAAGTGGAGGGAAACAACGCACATCAGAGACGGGCCACGTGAGTGAAGAATGAAGAACAGGAGTCAAGGGTGTTGAGGAGGCAGGAGCTAAGTAACCACCACAGAGCTTCTGCTGACCTACCACCACCCACGGGCACCCCCTAGTCCTTCCCTGTGCTTCTGTGTGACACGGGAGAAATTCCTATGTGAGTTTTCCAGGGTAGTGCACGGTGGTACCAGGATTCCAGATCAGCGTCTGGCTCAGTTGGAGGGCAGGGCAGCTGGACTGACCACTGGCTGGAATGGAGACAAGGGAGGTGCCAGGCTCAAGTCTGCATCCTCCTCCTTGTGGGGAGAGCATCAGAGTGTCCCATCACTGCCAGTGTCAACCTTTCACGAATTCAAACCTTCCCATCCCCAAACTCCCATTAACTTAAGTGGGGTCTTAAAAACATTTTCATGGAATTTCTTTTGAGCTCGTAACTTAATTGACCTGGGGTCTACAAATATTTTCTCTAAGAGGTCAGAAAGTAAATATTTTAAGGCCATGCAACCTCTGTGGATCTACTCAACTCTGCTTTCCTTCACAGCATGGGAACAACCAGCATTCACAGTTATGTAAACATGTGGGCATGGCTGCGATCCAATAAAACTCTATTAACAAAAATGAGCGGAGGGCCACTCCCAGTAAATGGAGAAAAAAAAAAAGCATATCATCTTCTAAGAAAACACATTTGGGTGATCAAAGTTCAGCCACAATTTCTCAATCCTTCAAAAATTAGGAAGTTTTTTTCTGTAACTTCTCACAAATAAAGAAAACAACAAAGAAAACAGTAATTTGTAGTTTGTAAAACTATGAATACCATCCTGACCAGGGGAGACAAGTGTATTTGCCCAAAGGAGACCACTGCTTTAATGAACACAAAATTATTCTATAAACAAGTACTCAATTATATAATAATTCAGGGCATTTGCACTAATGGTCAGAAAGAGACTTCTATATTTACTTGAAACCAGGAGTGTCCACATCCTTCCATCTAAAAAAGTAACTCAGATCTAAAACATTAAAAAAAATTGTGTGCTGACAATTTTTGTTTGAAATTAAATGTCTAATGGGCTTATAGAGTAAATGCGTGTACCCATAAGAGAGATTATAAAATTCAACCAGCATACAGTTTACGCTCAATAAATATAAATCTGTGCTGCTGAATTAACATTCTAGTTGTCCTTTAAACAGACAATGTGAAGTGGAAAAGGCTCTGAAGTGGTCCTGCTCAAGAGAAACATAATGTGAGCCTCTTGTGTAATTTTAAAATTTTCTAATATCTGCCTTTTAAAAAGTAAACAGTAACAGGTGAAATTAATTTTAGTTATGTGTTTTAACCCAATATTTAAAATATTATTTCAACATATAATCAATATATAAAATATTACCATTTTTACATTATTTTCATACCAAGTCTGGAAAATCCAGTGTGTATTTTATACCTAGATCCCACCTCCATTTGGACCAGCTACATGTGGCTACTATACTGAGCAGCGCCATTTTTTTTTTTTAAGATTTTATTTATTTATTTGAGAGGGAGAGACACAGCGAAAAAGGGAACACAAGCAGGGCGAGTGGGAGAGGGAGAAGCAGGCTTCCCGTGGAGCAGGGAGCCCGATGCGGGGCTCGATCCCAGGACCCTGGGATCATGACCTGAGCCGAAGGCAGACGCTTAATGACTGAGCCACCCAGGTGCCCCAGCAGCGCCATTTTGGAGTGGGGCAGATGTGGAAATCCAATCCCAGCGTTGGCTCTTTTTTAACTGAATGGCCTTAGTTTCACTATCTGAAAAATGGAGATAATCGCAGATAACCTTGCAAGGCTGCTGCTATGAAAAACAGCTATACTGTGCTGGCACACAGTAGGCTCCTCATGAACGAAAGCCATTATAATATCAATTATTAAATCAGTGAATATTTCCTTAACAGAAGCACTGAATTATTAATATCATCGACAAACACAAAGGCCCTTTGGCAGAGCAAAAATAACCACACCACATGTAGAAATAGACAAAGAAGTAGCTCTAGGATCAACACTTTCCACATTTTACAAGGAAGCTGAACTACTGGGTCAAAGAATACCTCCACTTTTTTGGTACAGTGTCAAGTATAACTGAAGAACCATAAACTTCATATATTTTGATCAATTTTAACACAGGTACACACTTGGAAACCATCACCAAGATCAAGATCATGAACACATCCCACCACTCCCAAAAGTTTCCTTGTGCTCCTTGGGAGTCACTCTCTCCCTCTATCCTGGCCCAGGCATCATTTAACCTGTTTTCTGTTTCTACAGATTGATAGGATTTCATATATTGGAATCACATAGTACGCAATCTTTTTTGGTCTGGCTTCTTCCGCGTAGCATGATTTTGAAAGATTTTGAAATATTTCAGGAAAGAATCATGAAGGCATGATTTTGAAAGATTCTTCCATATTACTGTATGTATCAAGAGTTCATCCTTTTCATTGCTAAGTAATATTTGATTGTATGGATATCCTATAATTTGTTTACCCATTCAACTGCTAATGGGCCCTGGGGTTATTTCCAGAATTGCCTCAGCATGTGTGATGAAAAGTGATTAACCATATATGTTTGGGTTTATTTCTAAACTCAATTTTCTGTTCCATTAATCTCTTTATCTTTTAATACTAAATGCCAGCTTTGATCACTGTAGGTTAACAGTTCTGAAATCAAGTAGGGTAGGTCTTTCAATTTTGTTCTGCTTTTTCAAAATCATTTTGCTATTAGGTAACTTGCATTTCTTTTTTAAAAGATTTTTTTTTTTTTATTTATTCATCTGACAGAGATACAGAGAGAGAGAGAGCATGAGCAGGGGAGAGGCAGAAGGAGAGGGAGAAGCAGGCTCCCTGCCCAGCCAGGAGTCCCAAGTGGGGCTTGATCTCAGGACCCCAGGATCATGACCCAAGCCAAAGACAGATGCCCAACCATCTGAGTCACCCAGGCGCCCCAGTAACTTGCATTTCCACAGAAATTTCAGAATCAGCTTGCAGATTCTACCCAAAATAAAACTGCAGGAATTTTGATTGGGATTATGTTGAATCTACAGATCAATGTGGGGAAAATGCCGTATTAACAACAGTCTTCCAATCCATGAACATGGTCTATCTTTCCATTTACTTAGGTCTTCTTTAATTAATGTCAGCAATGTTTTTATAGTTTTTAGGGCAGAAGTCTTACATGTCCTTTGTGATTCCTGGGTATTTTATGGTTTTTGCTGCTATTGCAAACAATTATTTTTACAATTTGACAAGTGTTTATTGGTGGTATATAAAAATACACTGTGTCTATTAACCTGATACCCTGAGACCTTGCTAAATTCATTTATTCTAGTCATTGTTTTGTAGATTCCTGGGATTCTCTAAGTAAATAATCATATCATCTGTAGATAGGGACAGTTTTATTTCTTCTTCTCTGATTGTTATGCTTTTTCTTGCTTTTTGTAATGACTGGAACCTCCAATATGCTCTTACATAGGAATGGTGAAAACAGGCAAGTTTTCCTTATTCCTAATCTCTGGGGAAAAATTTAGTCTTCCATATTCCCATAGTTTAGACTTTGGATATGACTGTCAAATTATCCTTAAGGAAAGAAAGCAACTTAAATTCTAACCAAGGAGAGGCGCCTGGGTGGCTCAGATGGTTAAGCCTTCAGTTCAGGTCATGATCCCAGGGTCCTGGAATCGAGTCCTGCATCGGGCTCCCTGCTCAATGGGTAGCCTGCTTCTCCCTCTGCCTCTCTCTCTCTCTCTCTGTCTCTTATGAATAAATAAATAAAATCTTAAAAAAAAAAATTCTAACCAAGGGTGTGAGAGTTTGGTCACTGAGATTTCATTCCTTGGTGATCTTACAAGACAGAGCCTTTCCAAGATTAAAAGGGAGACTTCCAGAACAACACACGTTTATCCAGAAATTCTGAGTAAGCGCTATCCTCCCTGTTTTTTTTTTTTTTTTTTTTTATTGTCATGCTGGGTAATCCCTGTCCTCTTAACTAAGACCTTTCACACGATTTACGCTGGTGGATGCTGTCGGTGTCCTCACCAGGCCCCTTTCCAGGCTGGTGCACCCAGCTGCTGCTGGAGGGTTCGCTGCTAACTGCTCACAGCTGCCCTGCTCCTGAGACCTGAATGACTGAACTAACGCCGCGGTGGGGGGCACAGCCAGTGAATGAATGACCCAAGAGTGCAAAAGGTCAACCCCCAGACCATGTGGCATAGGACTCCTAGTATAGGAAATACCCAGAGTAGACAGGCACATCTATGGCGACTGAAAGCAGATTTCTAGGGCAGGGAGGGAGGAAGTGGGGAGTGGCTGCAAAAGGGTGCAGGGTTTCTTTTCTTTCCTTCCTTCCTTCCTTCCTTTCTCTCTCTTTTTTAAAGATTTTATTTATTTTTGACAGAGAGATGGCGAGAGAGGGAACACAAGCAGGGGGAGTGGAAGAGGCTCCCCGCTGAGCAGGGAGCCCGATGTGGGGCTTGGTCCCAGGACCCTGGGATCATGACTTGAGCCGAAGGCAGATGCTTAACGACTGAGCCACCCAGGTGCCTCGCAGGGTTTCTTTACAGCGTCATGCAAATGTTCTAAAACTGGCCATGGTGGTGAAGGCACAACTCTGAATAGACTGAGAACTGCTGAACTGTACACTTTAAATAAGTGAATTGTATGGTACGTTAATGGTAATGGAATGTTAATAAAGCTGTTATGGTGCGGTGGGGGAGGGAAAGAGAGGGAACAATGGCCATAATAGCTATCACCTTTTGAAGACCTGCTACGGGCCAGGCACCGTAAACAAGCCTCATTGTACTACTTTTAATTTTTCCACATCCCTAAAACGGATTATTGTATGTGGGGGTTGGAGGACGTGGCCCCCCTGCCTTAAGAGGGGGGGTCCACCGCTGTGGTGTGATTCATGCTCTGGAGCTCCAGCTGGATCCGGCTGAAATCCTGAGCACACATCCTTGCTTATTAGCTTTGTTGTTGGCCCGGTCCTGTGTCCTCACTTCCCTGCTCCAGGGAACCTCCCTCAGACACTGACCTAAGGAGGTCAGCTGGACTTCCTATTACTCTCTTGTGTGAGTCCCAGGGCTGCCCAAGGGTTCCTGGCTGCCGCTTTCTCCCACAGTCCCACCCACTTTACAAATAACAAAGACTTTCTATTAAGAGCTTCAGCTTGCTCTTTTCGGTGGTTTTAAAATTTCCTTTCCACTCTTTATCTTTATTGTGTTTCTGCCTTCAAAAGTAATGCCTGCCTTAGGGCAGCAGCTGAATGAGCTATGGTACACAACAGTGCAGCGTAAGGGAAAGTCAGGAAGATCTCCATGAACCAATACGGAATGACAGCCAAGAAAAATTATGTGAATAAAGCGCAAAAAGCATACACAGTAGCCTTCCTTTTGTGTAAGAAGGGATAATAAAACAAACACACATGATGCATGCAGCTTACCCTCAAATAGATCAGAAAAATACATATGTATTTTAGTTCAGTGTGTACTGTCCAGATATTTTAAATTGTCTACACTGATAATACAGGTATTAGATATATGTCTATAGCAATACACATATATACAAATACACACAATTTCACAAAAATAGGATATGCTACCTATGGATGTGTGACTTGCTTTTATTCACTCAACACTATCTTTTCATTGTTCTACTCAGGACATACAGCTCTATCTCAGAAGCACCCGATAAAATTCTGAAAACTCTATTTCCAGTATGTAAAAATCTAGGCTGTTAGATGATCGTTCTAAACTGGGAGGTCAGGTGGGTTCAGCGCCTTTCAGCTCTGCACACTGCTCAGGTACAAGGAGAAACTCAGAGTTAGCAGAGCTTATCAAAGAGCCCCGGGGACCTGGGAGCAAACCACTCCTGGGAGGAAGGAGTCTCATAGCCCAGTCACTCTGGCGGGTCTCAGGGGAGAATCCCATCTGTACCTGTTTGGGGCAGGATCATTAGCACAGGAAGAGACTCCCAGGTGTACGGAGCACCTGAGCCAAGAGGCCCTGCCTCTGCGCAACCTGACCTGGGGCCAGGGCTGCATTGTCTCCTACAGGAGCTGGGACCCAGCCTGCTGATGGGCGTGAGCCCAGGTGGCTGGTGAGGACTAAACTGTCGCGGCACCAGGCGTTCCTGGGCGGGGCTGCTGCTGGAACCCGGGGTTCGTGCCTCGCCCTCTCCTGTGGGCACTACGGAGCTTGCAAACATCTGGTTACCTCAGGTGTTTGCCTAGATGTCTGGTTCACGTGACGTGAAACATCTGGCTTGTCTTAAGGATCCACAGCCTCCTCTTGGGACTCTTTCTTTTCTTCTCTCTCTTTTTTTGATTGGGTAGGAATTAATGGCCCAGTTGTTGAAATGACCTTCACTCATGGCCAACTCATTCATACTCTATAACCACAAGAGATTTTTTTTTTTTTTAAAAAAATTTCCTCCCCTCAAGAAATTACACCTTTCTTGCCTCAACTCCATAATAATCCACAAAAATTATATTGTTCCTGGTTCAAGGCTCCTCTTAATTAAAACTACAAGAAGGTGAGAGAGGGGGATGGAACTGTAATTCCCGATGGCACAGAAGTGGCCCAGGCAGCACCAAGGGCTGTGCATTTTCAGCTTGATCGGGTTGTTAAGTGGTTCTACCACAAAAGCCCCAAAGAAGAGCCGATGGGGAGAGAGCGGCTGGTCGGAGTCATCACACCAACACCCAGCAGAGTCGAGAGGGGCCCAGGGCCTGTTTAGAACATGATGTTTACACTTCCACACTCCGGACCCACTTACACTTTTATAGGACACGAGCCTCCCCTGCCTTTGGGACCACCTGAGCTTGGACAATCCAGGGCACAGAGCGGCGCTGCTGGGAAATCACTCCTCTCCAAGGCCTGCAGGTGCCTGGCTGCCTGCACAGCCAAAGCCCACGGGGTATGGCTGCAGTGGAGCCCCACTCCCTGACTTGGACTCAAAAATTAATTATGCTCCTACAAAATTCAGACTCACTTCTTATTTATCTACAGGGGAAGCTTTGCTCAACTTTGTAATTTAATTTTTCCCCTTCCTGATGATGCAGAGATTCAAAACGTGTGTGGAATATGCAAGAGGAGGGCTGTGTTTTATTCATACTAATATTTGGTTGCCAAAAAAGCAGTGGCAGCCTGGGGTAGGGGTCAGGGGAATGCAAGCTTGAACCTCAGTCTCTGTGAGGGTAGCGTGTCCATCAAACTCCCTGAGCCTCAGTTTTCCCGGGTGGAAGGCAGGACTAATATTGACCACCCCCAGGGTTACTTCGAAGATCAAGGGACACTCAGAGCCATGCCCAAGGCTGCATGGCAGGAAGCTGAGTGTGACGTACTCGGACGGCGCTCAATAATTAGACCTTCCTCTGAGCCTTCTCTAAGTATCTGATCAGAAGATCTTTTTTTTTTTCATTTGCACAAATTACATCTTTTTCACTATTCATAATTTCCTCTTTATTTTTAAAAGAAGATGGTGGGCTTGTGTGTGAGATGCAGCGCGGGGCACACATTAAGGTTTCAATCCAGAATGGACAATTTTCTAGATTTCCATTACCCGGCTTCCATGCCCTATCTTAAACACAGCTGTCAGGACAAGAGGCTCATTAAAAAGATTGTTTTGACTGACGGCATGTTCATGTATCAAACTGGAAATCTGTCCAAAAATACTCGAGGGAGTTAGACAGAGGTGGCAGTAAGCTGCAGAAGGGAGATGTTTGGCAGGGTGTCGAAGATGAAATGTGCTGGGGAAAGAGTGCTTTAGCTTGGACTCGAGCCAGAGAGGTCTGCGAGGGGAGCTGTCGCCACTGAAACATGAGGACCTTAGAAAAGTCAGCTTCCATTTCAGGAACTGCAGAAAGAGAGATGGCAAGACTGCAGTACGGCACATGCCAAATAGCGTGCTTTTCCATGACCCCCTTAGACGGTGGGCTCTGTCCACACCCCTGTCTTTCCGTGGGATGACCACTGCCTCCACCTGACCTGAGCCACACCGCCCATGACAACTCCACTTCCCAGAGCTCCTGGACTTCTTCAAAGGCCCTCTCCTCCTGACTCACTCACTTCTTTCGCCCCCAGTGCCTCCTCCTCTTGTGGGCTTCCCTGGGCCAGCGCACCAGTCGCCTGCTCCAGGGATGCAGGCCATTCGTCCCCCTGCTTTTCTGCTAGAGCCTGCTCACAGCCTTTTCAGCTCTCTGCCCTCAGGACAGTCTTTGTGACTGCCCGCTCTCCTTACCCTCCTGCCTTCCCAGCTGCCCTCCTTTCCGCCCCTAGGTGTATCAGGACGACAGTCGGCTGTCAGTGGCTCGAACACGTTGTATTTGTTGTATTTATCCACCCCATAAAAAGAAAGGAGGCAGGTAGACAGGGTGGGTACAGTTTTGCGCAAGGATTTCACTAAGAATGCTGGTTCCTTCTGTTTTTCTGCTCTGCCATCCTCAGCCTGTGGCTTTGTCCTCAGGACTCCAAGATGGCTGCAGAGCTTCCAGGCACTGTGTCCAAGTTCCAAGCAGGAACAAGAGAAAAGGGCAAACAAAAAGGTTTGCAGCTAGCTCCACTTGCTAAATCCCAGGACTGGGACCAGTAGCCACACCAGGTGTAAGGGGGGCTAGAAAGGAGCATTTTCAGCCTGTCACACTGACAACCTGAACAAAACCTGGTAGGGAAAGAGAAAATGCATCCTGGGTAGACTGAGCAAGGTTGTTCTTTCTAAAATGCAAAACGATTGATGAGAAACCTTTACATGCTTCTTTAATACCTGAGGGTCCTGGATCTGGCTCCTCTTCCCTGCCATCTAAACACCAGAGTCCTGCTCCACTCACGAGTGGTTTCAAGGCCGGCTCTGGCACACGCTGGGCTCACGCTCTGCCCTTTGTCTTCAGTGCTCCCTTCCTGCCCACATCTGCCTGGCTCACTCTCCTTCATCCTTCAAGACACGGCCTCCTCCTCTCCTGGAGGAGATCATCCCTGGCCCAGCTGAACGAAGCTTCCTCTCCTTCCTCCTGATTCTTGCACATTCCTCTACTTTTGTCCTGGGGCTGCCTGCTTCCCACCTTGGTGTCCCCTGCTGGTCTGTGAGGGCAGAGAGCAAATCTATTTAACTGGATATCCATCCTCAGAATGACGAGAACAGAGCTGCTACTCTATAAATGACCATTGGCAGACGGACGGACAGATGGATGGTGAATGAATATATGAAACTTGAGCAACTCATAAGCTCTATGTTAGTAGGTGCTGTGGGGGAGAAACTCCGATCTCCCCGTTTTGTCAAAGGAAAAGCAGAGTTCCAGTGTTTTCTGATACTGCAAAAGAACTACCACGCTCCTTGTTAATGAAGGCCTGGTTGTTACTAACAAGAGAGTGGAAGACAGGGACAGAGAAATGAGCACTAACTCTGAATCCTGTTACTCAAATGCCACAAGACACTCTACTCCACCTCCCCAAACATCCGTTTCCTTGATTTTAAAGAGGGGATGATAATAGATGCCTCATGGAGTTGCTGTGAGTTTCTGAGATGATGTGTGTAACCCCCCAGCACAGGCTCAGGGCACAATGGGAACACAGTGCTTTTCGACACTGTTTCTGAAATAAGGCGTGAACGTGGGGTTCTTTCCTCCTGGCCACGGCAGACAATGCTGCCTTCTAATACCCATACTCTTCCTTTTTGTTTTTGCTGAAAAAAGTCCCGATTTTGTTCTGGGAAATGTCCTGCTCTGGGAAGTCATGGGCTTTACCCCAGAGCCAGGATCGAGGCAGCTGTGGCAATCTTCCTCGTAAGGCCACCAGATGGGAACAGGTCTGTGTATGGAACTGTGGGAGGAGAGCTGCTGGGATCCTGGGGAAGGTTTTATTTCTTTTAAAAAGCCCCCTGTCCCACTCTGGAAAACAGTACGGAGGTTCCTCAAACAGTTGAAAATAGAGCTACCATACGATCCAGCAATTGCACTACTGGGTATTTACCCCAAAGATACAAATGTCGGGATCCAAAGGGGGACGTGCACCCCAGTGTTTATAGCAGCAATGTCCACAATAGCCAAACTGTGGAAAGAGCCAAGATGTCCATCGACAGATGAATGGATAAAGAAGAGGTGGTATATATACACAATGGAATATTATGCAGCCATCAAAAGGAATGAGATCTTGCCATTTGCATCGACGTGGATGGAACTGGAGGGTGTTATGCTGAGCGAAATAAGTCAATCAGAGAAAGACACGTTATCATATGACCTCACTGATATGAGGACTTCTTAATCTCAGGAAACAAACTGAGTGTTCCTGGAGTGGTTGGGGGTGGGAGGGATGGGGTGGCTGGGTGATAGACATTGGGGAGGGTATGTGCTACGGTGAGCGCTGTGAATTGTGTAAGACTGTTGAATCACAGATCTGTACTTCTGAAACAAATAATGTAAGATATGTTAAGAAAAAAGAAAAAGAAGAAGATAGCAGGAGGGGAAGAATGAAGGGGGGTAATTAGAGGGGGAGACGAACCATGAGAGACGATGGACTCTGAAAAACAAACTGAGGGTTCTAGAGGGGAGGGGGGGGGGGAGGGGTTAGCCTGGTGATGGGTATTAAGGAGGGCACATTCTGCGTGGAGCACCGGGTGTTATGCACAAACAATGAATCATGGAACACTACATCAAAAACTAATGATGTAATGTAGGGGGATTAACATAACATAATAAAAAATATGTTAATGACCAAGAAATACAAAAAAAAAAAAAAAAAAAAGCCCCCGTCAATTCTGAGCATCAAATCCAGGACTATGGCAGCCATCTGAGAAGGTCCAATCTGAGGAAAGGGCCACGTGGAGTGGCGGGCGGGGGGGCAGTGAGCAGATTCACAGCAAGATCCAGATCCTCGAGTTGGCCTGGCTGAGAGCCTGAACCAGGCCTAGCCTTCTATGCGATGAGATGATAAACCTCCTTATTCTCTGTGTTGGGCAAGCTGGCTAGTGTTTCCTGGTATGGCCAACAAGGACTAATACTACCCTATGCTTTTTACAACAGTAACTCTCCTTTTGGGGTGACTGATAATCCACTTTTAAACACTACATAAATTGGCTTTGGAAGCTCTTACAAAAGAATGGACTTCCCTTGCTTTCCAGCTGGTCCCACGACGGTTCCTGGATAGGGTGGAACTCCATGAGAACACTATTTTGTCAGTGACTTTCTCGACATCCCTTCTCGGGCTCGTGAAATCGCTTTCGGGGCACCTGGATGGCGTCAGTTGGTTAAGCGTCTGCCTTTGGCTCAGGTCATGATCCCAGGGTCCTGGGATTGAGCCCCGCATCGGGCTCCCTGCTCAGCGGGAAGCCTGCTTCTCCCTCTCCCACTCCCCCTGCTTGTGTTCCCTCTCTCACTGTGTCTCTCTCTGTCAAATAAATAAAATAAAAATTTTTTAAAAATGAAATTGCTTTCCCAAGCATCACACATTCAATGGGACCGAGGCATGGACCCAAGGCAGTGCAGCGGCACAGAAGAGGGGCAAGGGGGCTCGGTCGCCTCAGGCCACGTCTGTATGACAACTCAGAGGCAATTTGGAGGTGAGAAACAGACAACACACACTGGAGGCAGAGTGTGTCATTACAAGACCCAAAATGTGGTCAATCAAAAACAAATAAGGGCAATCTTCTCCTCCCTTAGATTTCAAGCTTTGCACATTGAAGATTAAATGTGGAAAATGCTACATGGCATAATTTTTTGAAACAAACCGATGGCTCTGTAACTATTATCCTTAAATATTAAGTGTCAGTGGTGACTGATCTTAAGTACCTGGACCATAGGCTCGGAAACTACAGTCTGCTGTCTGTTTTCCTATAAGATGTATGAATAAAGAATGCTTCTTAGCTTTTTAAATGCCTCTAGGTAGGTTTATATAAGCACCTATGTAATACCCTTAATTTTGCCTCTTGGCCCACAAAGCCAAATAATATGTACTATCCGGCCATTTACAGAAACCATCTGCCAACCTAGATGTCATTGTAGGGATTCTTTTTTATTATTTTTTCTTTTTTTTTGGAAAAACTTAAAAGATTCAGATGAATACAAAAAATAATTTATTCCCACCACCCACAGATAACATCTTGTAAGATCTGCTTTCACAGTTTTTAAGAAT
This sequence comes from Zalophus californianus, assembly GCF_009762305.2. Taxonomy (NCBI): domain Eukaryota; kingdom Metazoa; phylum Chordata; class Mammalia; order Carnivora; family Otariidae; genus Zalophus; species Zalophus californianus. Next base: position 79,653,997 of record NC_045604.1, read on the forward strand.
GAAAAAATTGTAATTATATGATTTTTATACAATTATAGCCCACGTCCCCTTCGATCGCCACCTGTTATACCAGAGGCACTTGGCTTTAGCTTTAAGGATGGGTACCTCTGACGAGAGGGTCAGCGACCTTGACAAGGTTAAGACAGCTGTTGATCGGAAGACAGGAAATGGGGACAGTGATCACAGTGCTTCTATGTACTGATGGATGATTCATACAGAAAAGACTTCTTTCCCTTGAAAGCTGTCTCTGTCATGATATATGGGCTTGGCACAGAGTAGGCAACCCCCAACATCTACTGGATTGAATGGGTGCCCCCATCAAAACAAATGTTTGATGGAGTGATTTCATCATAAAGACGCAGCCATCAAGTAAAGGTGTTTATGAATGAAAAGAAGGATGAAAAAAAAAAAAAGGATACAGGAAGAAGGGAAGAAATGTCCCGATATGTTAGCTATCCAACCAACAGGTATGACACAATTCTCACGTTCTTATGGGAAACCATGCCCCTAACAACTAGGTAGCAAGGCAAGTATTTGCACGGCTTCAGACGTGATTTCTGGAGAGAGGAATTTAAATATTAGAAACAAATGTCTCATGCATCATGAAGTCCCCTCTAAGACATCTACATTGACTATAATTCTCTGGTTCCTTCCCTGACTTTTCCCCCTAGACCGAGCTTCTTGAGGGTAGGACCGATGCTTACAATTCAGTGTTCCTGCAGTTTCCAAATGCAGAGAATGTGTGCACTAAGGGTTCAACATGTAAAGATGAATGTGACAACAGACAAAGCACCCAACCCCAGTGTTCAAGAGTTCCAGTAACTCTTCCAATCAGAACGCTGAATCTCTTCAGCAAAATATGACTGGAGGTCACATCTGGCTTTAGCAAGACCAATTTTAGGCACGGGTTTCATAAATAAAAAATGGAAAAGCATTTTTAGTTTAAGATTTGGACCTATTTGTGCACAAAGAAGTTCGAGACAGTAGTTGTTATCACAGAGAAAAAGCGAAAAGACTTAAGTGTCCAATAAGGGCAAAAGAGTTCAATGAACATGGTATGTCTATGTGTAGTTAAAATATTGGTAGTTTGGGGAACATTTTTAATGACACATGATAATGCTGTGTAAGACATCATCTTCTGCTTCTAAAATGCTCATAGGATAAGATCTCAGCTGTATGAAAAGAAGGAACTCCTTAATAACAAGAAAATGTTAATGAAGAGATTGTTTACAAATGAAGAGAAAAACAAAACAAAACCCACCTTGTACAACCCAGCAGCGGCACCTTTGTGTTGAATCACAAATCATGCTAAAGACATGGGGTTTCAGAAAGCCAATGAAAAGACACTTGGAGAATGGCCAGAATTGGGAGAAGGGAAAGTCATCAACATGGAAGGCTCTAGCAGAAGAAACACACAGATGTATATACAGGAGAGTTCCCGAGAAGGGCAATAATCAAATTACTGATGGATTCAAAAAGAGACCCTTAGGGAAACTGATGAAACCTGCAATTATTTTCCTCTCATGCAAAAATGGCCCTCGGTGATGCTGCTGTCAAATGCACAATGCCGTCGAACGATTATTTTAGACTGTTTAGACCAAGGAAACCAAGTTAACGCTTGATTCATTCTTTATTCATTCTAAGAGTTGGCACACATTTGCAATAACAACCAACGTTTTATCAAATACAAGTTGATGTAAATGGATTGCCATGATTTGTCTCTTTTTGCAAGGTAATGTCCCAAACCAACCCTTTTTTTTTTAAAGATTTATTTATTTTAGAAAGAGAGAGCGAGAGCATGTGCTCGAGCACACCTGCACTCTGTAAGGGAAAGGGGCTGAGGGACAGAATCCTAAGCAGGCTCCACACCCAGCATGGGCTCCATCCCACGACCCTGAGCTGAAATCCAGAGTCGGATGCCCACCCGACTGAGCCACCCAGGTGCCCCAAGCCAACTTTTATTTTTATTTCATCACTCTTGGCTAAGAGCTACAGTTCCCATGTTTTAGGTAAGCTTTTTCTGGTGCCCATTATCCTTGGGTAAGAGCCGCCCTGGACTTGAGTCTATAGGGGTGGCACAGATCCCTCCCTGCTTTCCAACAGCAACTGTCTGCAGAAGGTGTGATTTACATACTCAAGATCAAAGGACGAGCTGAGGAGCTCACTCTGAAAGGCTGCTGCGTGCTGAGGCCAGAGGTGCCTTCCTCACCCTGCAGGTGTGCTTCCTGCAGCCTCACTCCGCAGACCCCTCAGACACGGTGGTTCTAAGCCTCCTTGGCAAGGTGGACCAGCTCCTTGCCAAGGCAGCCCCTGCAGAAGGGCAGGTGCAGGGTGGACGGGGTGGATAAGCAGGTGGGACCTACCCCCACCCTAGCTGGCCTGGCAGCCTGCATCTTGCCATCAAGCCCACACGCGCGCCAGAGGCGCATTCTACTCATTACCCGGACAGCAGCGTGGCTAAGGGGTCAGAGCCCTAGAACGGGAGCCCGGCTTGGCCGCTTCCCAGCTGTGCGTCTCTCTTCCTTGTCTAAAAAATCAGAGCAACAGTATCTGTCCTGTTTATTAGTCTAATAGTACTGTACTATAATATTTAATAGGTGGTCACTGTTATTACACGAGTGTAATGTTGATTGTGTTTTAAACGGCTAAGGAAGTAAAACTGATACTGGAGGAAGTCGGCGACCCTGTGGTTTCCAGCACCCACTGGTGGCATATCGTGGGGCTGACTCAAGGACATGGGACCCCAGCGTGGTGGGCACAAGAGAAGAAACAACATGGTCAGAAAGATGAGGGTCCCAACTCTGGCAATACTCCAGCACCTGGCTGTGGGTCAGAGGCATGAACTTGCAGAAAGGAGAAAATATGTTCCTCACACATCCATTTCTCTAACGTTAAGTCACCATATTTTTAGGATAAAATATGGTATCCTCCCGACAGCGGCGGGAAGACAGGTACCACTAACAGCACTGTTCTTACTGAGCACTCCCCAGGAACCAGACCCTGTGTCATGGTACTGGCTTATCTGACCTGATCCCCCATGAAAACCGGAGATATTACCACACCTGATGCCTGCTTCCCAGCCTTGTGACCTCAACAAGTGACTCCAGGCGGCTCATCGGGGGTAGCTTGTGCAGAGGCTGTGCTGACAAAGAGCATGGCCATGGGCAGACCAAAAGCAATAGTAAAACTGACCATGAGTTGGCTCTCAAAAGCCTTGTTTATCTTTTCCTTTTCTCAGGAGAAAAGCTGCTCTTTTTGGTGCCTGTGACGTGGCTTCTGGGAGGGAGCGAGGGAGGCTACAGCCCCAAGGGAGACACAGGTGCAGACCACAAGGCCCCACCCAGGCAGGGTGGCCCCGTTGGAGGCTTGTGGGCAAGGCGGCATTGCACCTGCCCTTGGACGTGACCCCTTCCACCTGGGCAATGTTACTGCAGGGAGCTCCTCACCTGGCCGCCCACGGGTACACAGAATAGTGCCCTGTGGAAAAGAAGCAGCTGCGAGAAGCTCTTTCCTTTCCTTTTATGTGTCTGTAAGTTAAATTTAGAATGGACTCAGAGCCAGAAAGTGTCTGTGTGCTGGTCTCCTCACCTGCGCTGCACACAGGGTCATGGGCTCCTTGGCATTGTGACGAGGGGCACGGAGCACCATGCCTGCACTAGGAGGCTTGTCCAAAGGGGTGCCATTCTTTCACTTCCAAATGAATCATCCATACACAAACATTTTTGTTAAGTCAAATTAAAAAAAACAAAACAAAAACAACCACAAAACTAAAGCAGCTGCCATGTTAAATGACAGTATTCTACATTCTTACTTACATCGTTGGCCATAGTGGGGGCAGATGCCTCTTAAATGCAAGCAAGTCCAGTACTGAAAATACTTGAACTACTACTGGAAGTAAGTAAGAGTGTTTAGCTAAGTGAGGGATATTTCGATTTTACAAAGGAATCCCAATGCTCATTTGAAAGTGACACTAATTGCTATTTTTAAAACATGACCTAAAAAGAGAGGCTATAATATTTTGATTCTGTACACTCAAACAGTCATTACGGTTTCCCATTGCTGTGCCTCCTTTCTGAAATGTCGCAATGGCAGTTTTCAACAAGACTGGTCATTTTCAGTTTGAGCGAGGTAGCTGCGACACCAGAGGGGGGACCTCTGTCTGCTCCGCTTCTTCCTACCCTCAGTGCCTCGCCCAGGCCCGCACTACGTGTTGAAAGAATAAATGTGGACTTAACTCTGGGAACTGGCAGCACAACACTGACACGCGCCAGATTCTCGGTTTATAAATATTTACAATCAGGACTTGATTTCGATGTTAATGAGCCCAACTGTTAAAGATACCTCCGAAGCGAGAAATGTAATCCATCACTTTCCACCAGATGCAGCTTCAGTGGTTGGTCCTTTATCTGGGTTTGCAGGGAATGAGGCACAGACATCAAATGACTAGAGCAGGATGTTTTATGGTGGGATTGGTCAAAATGGAAAACAGACCCAACCTGGGAACATGAACTCGGGACCAAATCTAAATTTAAGAGGGTAAATTTCCTCAAGCAGATAGGCTCCCAGAAACTCTGGAGTCCACGGATGCTTCAAAAAGGATAGTTTATGAGGTCTTGCTTGAGAGTTGGTTAAAAAAACAGCCACTAAGATAGTTTTTTAAAATGCATTTTAAACAGAGGGCATTGTGCGGGTGTCTGGGGGGCTCAGTCATTGAGCATCTGACTCTTGATTTTGGCTCAGGTCGTGATCTAACAGTCATGAGATCGAGCCCCAAGTCGTGCTCCACGCTCAGCACAGAGTCTGCATGGGATTCTCTCTCTTTTCTCTCTTCCTCTGCCTCTCTCCCCATGCTCGCGGGTGCTCTCTCTCTCTCTCTCAATAAATAAATAAAATCTTTAAAGAGAAAAGCTGACCGCCACGGTCTTGTGGACACATTGGCTAGATTCAGAAAACCTGAGTATGAAATTATGCCCTCACAGGTGTGTTTACCAACACATTAACTGGCGTGCTATGTGCTTTAGAAAAAGTAATGAGGAGTCAAATTCTATCACCAAATTCCACAGGAATTTTCCATCTAGTGAAGCGCTTCCCCCCTTTTAAATTAGTACCCTCTTTTGATAAAATTAAAAATAACATGTATTCCTCATTCGCCCTGAAAAATCTCAAACTCCTTGAGACACAGTCTGTCTTCCTGCACATCCCAGGAGCTAAGAGACGTTCTGTCTAGCTTCACTTCCTGCAGTTTGTATTATGAAAAGAGTTGCTAATTCCTTTTTTTTCTCAACTGACAAAGTCTCATTAGAAAACATGCCTCTTCTTGCTTGGAGATTCTCGCACACCCCCCTGCGAGAAGACCCTGCCCCTCCTGCCAGCACCCCAGGATGAGAAGTGCTTCGGCAAGGATAAAGCCAGACCTGCGTAAAGCAGATTTGCCTGCTGTGCGCTTGCGATCTAACAACTGGGTCATCTAACAACCAACAACCCTGCATGGAGCACATACCCTGTGCCCACCTCACTTTATCTGCTTCTCACACCAACCCTATGAGGCTGGAACCAGAAGCCCCATTTAACAAGTGAGAAAACTAAGGCAGAAAGATGTTCAGCAGCTTATGTGAGGCCACGTGGCTGGGGGAGTGGCACCAAAGGATTTGAATCCAGGTCTGTCTGAAGCCCAAGCTTGCCTGCTGCCCTGTGATGTGATAGGGCCTCATCCCTCCCGCCCGCCCGCACGTCACCCCTGCACCACAAGTCACCCCTGCACCACAAGTTCTGCCTTACCCACAGGCTACCTGTACTATCATTTACTGAATGTTTTTCTTTAACTTGAAGAGCTAGTTATACTTTTTCTAACACGTGTTGAAAATAGACACCCAAGTACTAGATTTTAAATGCCCCCATGTCACCTCCCACCCCATACCCCCACATCATGTCAAGGGCCTCCATTAGAACAGGCTTCACCCAGGCGTGCCCTCCACTGAGGACCCCGAGGCTTGCTCTGGGCAGACCCTTCAGCGAGTCAGGCAGCTGCCACAGTGGGGTCACCAGAAGCATGCTGGAGTTAGACACATGCTCAGCGTGGACACGGCTTCAGGGGAGGGCACGGGCATCACATGGTAACAGGAAGATTTCTCTAAGCCAAGGGCGGGAAAAATATGGTCTGCAGGCCTGCTTTTGTAAACAGAGTTTTACGGGAACACAGCCATGCCCGTTTGCTTACACATGTCCGTAACTGCTTCCACACTACAAAAGCAGAGCTCCGCACTGGGTCGCTACAGAGACCACAGCCCAGGATGTTTACCGTGTGACCCTTTGCAGAAACGGTTTACTGACCACCACTCTAGGTGATACATTTCCCATCCAAAAGTCAGTTAGCAAACACCAATCCATAGGTAATATGGACATTACGTACGATTCTGCTGATAAGTATGTGAATCAAATTTCATTCCATTCCACTTAACCAGTACTTACTCATCGACAGGGCCCTATACGACAGTCTTGGCAAGGGGCTAGGCTTACAGAGGCGAACAGAGCTGGAGGAATCAGGATATAAACAAATAATTTCAGTACAACTCAGTAAGACATTAGAGTAGGATCTGATGTTTTATTTTTTCCTATAAAGTGGATCCTGGAAACCTGACCTTTTTGTTCTTTCAAACTTTGAAATTCTAAAACTGTAACCATGGGCTAAGAGCTCTTTTTTTTTTTTTAAATGCATAAATACTGGAGATGAAACTATTTCTGTGAAATTACTCATTAACTTTTGCAGGAAAGATCAACTTATTGGAAGTTTCCATAATTGCCAGATTTCGCTCTGGGCTTCTGGCTACACAGTTCTCATCTCTATGCTAAGAGTGGAAAAGGAAAAGGTATCGAGACATCAAGGGAGACGGGGTCAGTTAAAGAGCCAGACTTTTGTTTTTTAAGATTGAGTTTTTAAATTGGAATCCTTATTAATTGGGCCACATATTAACCTTTTGCTGAAAAAGGCATGAGGGACAGAGACAATGGCTGGGTCTAGCCATGATTTCATTATCTACTATCTGTCTTTGCAACTCAACTAGCTATCAGGTGAATTAAGGGGAAAACCAATTTCTACCTCCCGTGGATGTGATGAAATTGATTATCCTCAGGCAGAGCAGAGGAAGACCGACAATAAGGGGTACGGCTGAGCATCTGTGCAACTGTCCTGCCCTGATAACTGTTTATGTGCACCGGCTATTGACGACGCCTTTGTAGCACACAAAGAATGTTTTTCACTGAGCTTCACAAGTGGAAACAGAATGCATCTGTTTCTAAGGAAACCTGACCGGGGAAGCTCGCAGGCTTCGATTCATAGAATGCGTCCCCATGCACACAGTGGCCCATTTGTACGGTAACACCCCTCCTCCTCATTTACCTCCTCCCATTTGAAAAACTAATGCAACAATGAGAGATGATTGTTGATGCTCGTTATTAAATCATTTATTCATCCCACACAATGATTCAGAATTATTCATTAAGCTTGCTGGAAGGAAGCTGGGTTTTACCTCCATGGGGGTTTGAGGCGGGATGTGCTCTTTAAAAGGATATTTTATAACAACACAATTATCATAATTAAAAGCTACCCCAATATTCTGATGAGCTTTTGACATATTTTTGAGTGCTGGCATTTTAACACAAGGAGATAAATGAGACTGGAACAGTACTAGGGAATAACACTGCTGTGGGGGAAAAGCTGGGGGCAACACTAAACAGCACCATTACCCCCAATTTTATCATGGTCCTTTATTAATGAATTTTACAAAATGTCACTTGAACTTCTGGCTCTCCCAAACGAGTCCAAGAATTGCATTCTGTAACCTGAGCAATCTTCCGCATTACTGAGTCATGGATGCATACATTCCCCACGAGAGCCTACCTATCCGTGCTGCCAAAGCAAGCAGGTCACTCAGCCCGCCACTGAGCTGGTCCACATCTGGCCTCTGATCTCTTCCCAATACTGCCCCCGGTTTGTTGTGGGTCGGAAAGGCCATAGGGCAAAGGGCCTGGTTTGATAAGCCACTAAAACTGACAGGTGACAGCAGGAAGGGCACCCACCTCTCCGCTTTTGCCTGGTTAAGCTGGCTTAGGCACAGATCCTGAGGCCCTGGCCTCAGGCCAAGAGGATGCCTTCTCATACATGAAGGTGCATGGCGGGCACGGTGGGGGCCACATGGGGAGAGAGAAATGGGCTGCTGTGTGGCCCTGGGCAGCCAGCAGGTGGATCACGGCAGAGGCACACAAGTGGCTTTACCCCGGAACGAGGGGCTGGGATGCTGTGGGATGTGTGCTCAGCACTTGGAACGCACCTTGGAAAAGCCTGGCCTTGGAGCTCTGTGAGAGCATGGACCTGGGCTACTCTGCCCGACCTACGGTGGCTGCTAAACAAATAAACGGGCCATGTTGGTCCTTCACTCACTCCACAGACACTGATGAAGCGCTGATTATGAGCTAAGAGCCGAGCCAGGTGTCCTGAATGCAGAGACGACCACAGCAGCAGCCCCACACTCAAGGAGTCGGGTCTACTGGGCGACTGAGATGAGTCAACACATACAAGTCCGCTGGGATCACGGAAAGCTGAGGAAGAACCCAGGAGGGGCTGGGGGCACCTCATACAGAAGGTGCTGAAGCTGAGTAGCCGGCCAGGTGAAATGGAAGAGGCAGAGACCCTGGGAAAGAGTGGGGAGCTGGCCTCATCCTGGGGGCGGGGGACCCCAGAAGGGAGGGCCGCTGTGGAGTTGCTGCTATGACCCAGATGGTGGCATCAAGAAGCGGACAGTCTGGAGATGCTAAAGGCACTAGGAATATCAGAGTATTCAGGGCAAGGAGGCCCTACTGGAGATGGCTCCGTCAGTGTTCCAGAGCCTGAAGCCATTGAGAGCGTAACAAGACGAGTAGCTCCTCTGCTCTGGCTCATGCTGAGCAAGCAAGCTCCTGATTATCACTTGGCTTCCCGTGTTGCCTGGCCACAGGAAGAGACTCTGCTGCTGGGGCTGAGGGGGAGGGTTTCAGTCTCGCTCTAAATCAGTCAACTGGCATCCTGCAGGTAGCTATCCACCTGCGAGCTGGGGCAACCGGAGCCCACCTCCAAGACACAGACCAGCTCTGGGTGTGCTGACAAATCCTTCCTGAGTCTGCAGGGCTGCACAGGCCTGACGGGGAGGTGGCTGGCACATCCTGAATACGACGCCAGGCTCCTGGTGGGTGGGCAGCAGGCATCCCCCGAGGGGCTGCCTTGTTAGAGCTGTGGGCTCTCTCTTTCTAAGGGTCTACAGGTCTCCATATCTGGGGGTGCGTGTAGGCTGCATGTGGTCCTCCAGCAGGGAATGAGAAACCCAGAACCACATGCCACTCAGGAATGTGGCTGACAGGAGCAGAGAACAAAGAGCAGTCACGGGGACGGCATTTGCATCATTTAACGTCTGATATGAAAGAACCTTTTCACTGCCACTAAATGTTCTCTCTGGCATTATTCTCTGTTACAAAATAGTCTCCATGGTGGTGCTGAAGCCATCGTAACACTTCATTTCCTTGTCATCAAAATGGTTTTCTGCACCAATTCAAGCATGGCATGAAATTTCAAAGACCTCAGTACAAGTTTTCCAACTTCATCTCCATGGAACAGTTGGAAAATGTCTCCAATTATGCAAGCTTTTTGTAAAATGTCTCAAAAATACAGAAGGGCCTACTGTACATTTCATAAGGAAATGCGAACACATTTAATGCTCAAAGACGAAAAGAAGAGTGTCAAGACTTTTTTTTTTTTTTTTAAACAAATGCTTGCTACCGGGTCAGGCCACCACCTCCCTCTCCCTACCTCCTAACAAATAAATGGATGTATTTAAATGTTAGAAGCGTTTGATGAAGTATACTCTGGAAGGATCTGAAAGGAGGCATTAAAACCAAAACAAGAGACACAACAGTTGTCAGAATTGGAATCCTGCCAAGTCACTGGCCACGCAGGGAAGCGGCTTAGAACGACCCATTTCTCATGAGAGCAACAGTGCAGGTGCTGCCAGGAGGGGAGAGGGCGGGTGTGCGGACCAGTACACCATCGTGGGCGCGTGTGTGCATGTCTGTGTGCACATGCCTGTCAAATACGTCATCAGCGGATAACTGACAGTGGGTTAAACCAGACTAAATACATTTCTTTCTCCTGGTTCTGGAGGAGAATTCAGTCCTCATCCTAGGAAAACTGATGAGGAGGCTCCAGGACCTGCCATGTCCCAGGACTTCCCAGGGTTACATCTAACACCGGTGGAAAGCTGGGCTCTTAAAGATCACCCGCCGTTGAGCAAGTTCCTGCTCAACAGAGATATGAGAAAAGATGCCTCTGGCATCATCCCTTCTCCTGGGGTCAGTACAGCCTCAGTCAGACCCCCTCTGCCCCCAATAACTGCCTCCCTGCAGGACCCCCATCCTCAGCAGGCAGCAGCCGCTGCAACTTTACTACTTGTAGCCCAGGGGCTACTGTAATGATTTACAGACCCCCTGTCCTTTAATCCTAACGACCACCCTATGACAGAGCTCCTTCTCCTACTCCCACGTTACAGATGAGTCCATTGAGGCTGGAAGGGCTAGGCAGCTGGTCCGAGGCCACACTGTCAGTGAGGGGTGGAGCTGGGGACAGAACCTAGTTCTGTCCAAAGCCCCATCCTCTCTACCCTTCGCCAGGCTGCAGGAGGTGAAAGGATCTGGAAGCCTCCTCTCTAGCCGGCCCTTCCAGCCAGCCCCTAGGGTCCCGGGTCACTACCTGCTCTGATGAACTTGTCGGCCACCTCCTTCCGCACGGACTTGGTGAGGTTGAAGTAGTCGTCTTCCTCGTCGATGCTGCGGAGGAACAGAGGGATGTGCTGGAAGACAATGGCGTGCTGGCACTTGCGCTGGCCCGCGACACTCAGCTGCTGGTCCAGCCACTGGTCCTGCGCCTGCTTCAAGGCGGGGCATCGGGAGGCATCATACCAGAACTGGGAGTTGAGGACGAGGAACAGGACGCCCCCGAGCCAGAAGCTGAAATAGTCGTCCCCCCAGGTCCGCTGGAACTCCGCCACCGTCTCGGGCGTGGGGGTGTTGCCCACATCGTGGTTGCCGCTGACCAGCACCAGCGGGATGTCGCTGTCCACGCGCGCGAGCACCCGCTGCAGGTCCGCGGTCTGCTCCTTCCGCCAGGGCATCCCTGCAAGAGTGAGGGTCAAGTCTGAGACGGCCGCAGCTGTCCATGCGTTTACAAACATAAGGTAAGAGAGCATGGTCTAGAAATACACTCAACCCACGTGCAGAAACTGCAAACAGCTGCCGTGTGTTAAAAGCAAATCAGTAACTTAGGTGGGAGCCTCTATCTGCCCCCATTCTCTCAGGATGCCTTGGGAATTCAGTGTCCAAGTGGTCATGTGACCAAACATTGCTGACTTGAGTGATGATACAGAGTTATTCTAATATTAAATGTTAGTAAGGCTTCATTTCCTTTGTTCAGATGAAAAATATGAATAGTTGTAGCTTTTCTGTCCCATCTCAATGGGTCATTATGTGTGTCCCTATTGTGTGTGGACACAGCTTTGAACACTAGTCCCAAACCAACTGCTACCTACAGTGACACCATACCTGTGGCCTTGCAGACTGCATGAGCACCCTTACGAGAACTCTTAGAATCCAAATGGCCAGATCAAGTGGCACATGCATCTTGCAAATCCCACTCCCCCTGCCCATAAGGGGAAGAGGTACTTTATATATTCCACTAATGGTGTGTAAAAATGCAAGGGCTCAATGTCTTAATATTAAGTGTGTCTCCCCACCCCACCCTGCACCCCAGACACACAGGATTCCGTATGGAGATAATGTATTAAAACTTTAATGAATGGGATTTGAAATGACCACTTCAATTCCGGATCTTTTTTTTTTTTAATATTTTATTTATTTATGCGCGCCTGGGTGGCTCAGTTGGTTAAGCGACTGCCTTCGGCTCAGGTCATGATCCTGGAGTCCCCGGATCGAGTCCCGCATGGGGCTCCCTGCTCAGCGGGGAGTCTGCTTCTTCCTCTGACTCTGCCCCCCTCATGTGCTCTCTCTCAAATAAACAAATAAAATCTTAAAAAAAAAAGATTTTATTTATTTATTTGACACAGAGAGAGAGAGACGCAGCGAGAAAGGGAACACAAGCAGGGGTAGAGGGAGAGGGAAAAGCAGGCTTCCCATGGAGCAGGGAGCCCGATGTGGGGCTCCATCCCAAGATCCCGGGATCATGACCCGAGCCAAAGGCAGATGCTTAACGACTGAGCCACCCAGGCACCCTTGGAATCTGTCTTCTTTTTTGTCTTTGTTTTGTTTTGTTTTTTGAGCTCCTCTGTGCTAATTTATTCAACAAATATTTATTGAGTACTATGTCTAAGGCACTGATTTCGTTACTGGGGCAAGCTGTGAGCCAGAGACACAAATCCTTCCCTCCTAACTGAAGAGTCAGATAGCTGGCCCAGCAAATGATGGATGCACACTGTCCGTATCAGATGCTAAGGAAGCATTATTGAGGAAAGCAAGGTGGGGAAACAACAGGATTCCTGCGCCACGTTAGTCCCGAGGAACATGCTCAACATTATGCACAGACAGCATTAGGAAAAGGATGACCGAGAAGAGCAGTCCAACTTCCCTAGGGGTGATGAAAACTCACCTGAAAAACCTGCCATGAGCAGATGAAAATTATACCCAACAGTCCGTGTCCATCATGAATTTAAAAGAAAGCAAAAAGGGTCCTTACAAAGCAATTGCAGTGAAGAAGGAAAACCTAACACAGAGAGGAATTCAGTCTAGATGGTCATAAAATAGGTGAGCGTGAAGCAGGACTGGGTAGAACTAACTCGGGAAAGAAAGAGGCAAGAGACAAAACTGTTTCAGAACGTACAACTATAAAAAGTTAGCAGTGGCAAGATCTCCTTTATAGCCAAGTATATGCCCATTTTTCTAAATGTCCTGTGTGAGCTTGTAGAGAATGGACATTCTCTAAATGTTGAATACGGGGCTCCTCGTATCTCCCCTCAATAAAACCTGTTTACGGTGTGATTCAAGTCTCCTGTGTCATTTGTTACTCCTTGCTTTTGGCCTACTGACCCGTGTCAGTTTCAGGGACTCTTGGTTAAGTCTCCGCTGTAACTGTGAACTGATCCGTTTCTCCTTGTAATTATGCCAAGTTTGGTGTGCATTTTACTTTTAGCTATGGTATTGTGTAAGAGGTTAGAATCTCCGTATCTCACTGAAATAGCTTTATAATTCATTCTAGTAAGATAAATAAAAATAAAAGAGAGGTAGATCTACATTAATACACTAGAAAAATCATTAATATATTAAGTTAAAAAGGTAAGACATGGAGGAAAATATCACATGTAAATTTTTAAAAGGCTTACACATATTCATATACTATGGATAAAACTTCTCCAAAGACACAAAGAGAACTATAACTCTGGTTAAACCTGGGGAACAGGAGGGAGGGGGACTTCCACATTTGGTTCAAAACCCTTAATACTACATTTTAAAAGTTCCTTCCTTCCTTCTTCCGAGTTTATGTAATATTTCCATTTTGTTTTAAAGTGTTTTCTTGGTTTGTCTGTTTGTTTGTTTTTTTAAAAAAGGGGCTTTTAACCCCAGGATCCCAAGGTATAAAGAAGATTCAGGAGAGGCCAGTCAGGCAGCTGCATTTCCAAGCGATCCCAATTTCTAGGATCAGTGGAATTTGCTTAGAGAAGGTGTCAGCTGGCTGGCCCGCACAGGGAGAGCTCCTGAGGGGAGAAGCAGGTCCTGCCTGGCACCAGGGACCAGGAAACCCCTCCCTCGGTGGTGCTGGGCATTTGCCCACCTCCAGCGTCTGCCTCCTCGCTGGTCTGGGCTGGCCCTGGGGCTCCTGGTTTGAAGGGGCGATGGACTGATGTTGCTTCTTTAGCTGAACCCAGACTGTGGGCGTCTGTGTTGACTTACATAATCCCCTCTAAGACCCCACTGGTCAGTTCTTTTCCCATGTCAACAAACAGGGAAGATGAATCCTTTATGACCTTGAACATGATAAACCATTTCAAAGGGACTCCATAAACCAAGGCTAATTCATCACTACTTTCCTTAACCAGTGTTCTAGAAACCCCAAAGCTGCCACTAATGTTCCCTTCTTTCCCTTCATACTTACTTGGGGATACTGTGATACTCACGAGCAGCCAATACTAACCTGGCACGTACTATGCGCCAGGCACTGTTCTAAGAACTGTACTCATACTACCTCGGTTTGACAGTCAGTGGGGGCGTCTGCATTTGAACTCACTGTTCCAGCTCACTGTAATGCCTCTCATTACAGGGTCCTGGTCACAAATTAAGGTCCTAGCTCCCTGGGTGACTTCTCCAGCTGTCCTGATCCACAGAACATGGATTTACAACACACTGGGGTGCACAGTGTCTCCCATTGGTGAATTTCAAAGGGCATTTCATCACGACGCTTCATATACTGATTGAGTCAGACACAAAGAATGTTCAATTAGCTAATGACCATATAGAAAAAAGCACCTTAAAGGAAAGGCTTACTCAAAACTTGGAAAGGAGACCTTATCTACAAGCAATCTACAGGGAAGAGCTGTGAATTACACACAGTAACAGGATGGTTGTTTCCAAACTTCAGGGGGATCCTGGCTTTAGGGGAAATCACAAATATCCCCCAATAACCTGTTAAAAAAAGATGAAACCCATCTTCTCTGGATCCCCTCGGTCGAATATTAGCCTCTTTAGTGAGGCTTTTCCAGAACCTTCTGTACCCCTCACATGGAGGCATGGTTTGGAGGTGGAGTCTAGGAAACCTGGGTTTGGTCCTTGGCTCTTGCCCCTTACAAGCCACGTGGCCTTGGTGAGTGGTGAGTCACTTGGTTCCTCTGAGCCTTGGTCTCATCATGTGTGAGATGAGGGTGACAGGCTCCATACCTCAGAGGGCAACTGTCAGCATTCATACCAAGATAATGATTTCCAGAGTTCGGTATGAACAGGGATGCAAAAATGTTAGCTGTCTTCCTTCCACCCCCACACCCAAATGTACCGAATTCTCCCTTTTTGACCGGTGACTCACAGTGTGCACATAGCAATCAATAAATCATTTCTGAAGGAAAGAAAACATTCCCCAGGAATATAAATAATTTTTAGGT
The DNA here is from genome assembly GCF_009762305.2 of Zalophus californianus. Taxonomy (NCBI): domain Eukaryota; kingdom Metazoa; phylum Chordata; class Mammalia; order Carnivora; family Otariidae; genus Zalophus; species Zalophus californianus. The sequence goes on from NC_045604.1 coordinate 79,669,173, forward strand.
GAGGATTTAAAAGTGAAGGAGTAACTTCTCGATTACAAAAAGCCAAGTTTAAGGAAAAGATCTGCATTATTTTCAACACACTTTGATTTGTGTAGATCAGAATTTCTTTAGGTCAGAATATCAATAATCCCTTAGTATTTATCAGCACAGCTGATAGTACATCTTAGCACAGCTTCCTAAAGAAGTCATAATACTATAGCGAAGGCCAGAGCCAAATCTAAGTAGCATCAGGAACAGAAAAAAAATGTTAACTTGGCCAAGGATATAGAGTTTCCATGAGTTTCTTATGGATCAAGTGGGGCTCTGCACTTCACAGCAACGACAGAAAGAGAGGCAGGAAAAGAAGAGAAGAGACTTTCGTGAAGGAAGAAAAACCGCAAGAAACGACTCAGAAGAGAGAAGGTGATTCCATTAACATTTTAGGATTATATATAATGTTCTAGTTCTGTGAAAAATGTTGGTATTTGGATAGGGATTGCATTAAATCTGTAGATTGCTTTGAGTAGTGTGGATGTTTTAACAATATTGGTTCTTCCAATTCATGAGCGTGGAATATCTTTCCATTTGTTTGTGTGAACTTCACAGAACTAGGACAAATAATCCTAAACTTCATATAGATCCACAAAAGACCCTGAATAGCCAAAGCAGTTTTGAGAAATAAGAACAAAGCTGGAGGCATCACAATCCCAGACTTCAAGCTATATTACAGAGCTGTAGTAATCAAAAAGTATGGAACTGGCCCCAAAACACACACATAGATTAATGGAACAGAATAGAAAACCCAAAACACAAACTTCTATGGTCAATTAATCTATGACAAAGCAGGAAAGAATATCCAATGGGAAAAAGATAGTCTTTTCAACAAATGGTGTTGGGGAAACTGGACAGCTACATGCAAGAGAATAAAACTGGATCCCCTTCTTACACCATACACAAAAATAAACCCAAAATGGATTAAAGACCCAAGTGTGAGACCTAAAACCATAAAAATCCTTGAAGTAGTAATTTTTTGGACATTGGCCATAGAAATATTTTTCTGGATATGTCTCCCGAGGCAAGGGACACAGAAAGCAAAATTAAACTATTGGGACCACGTCAAAATAAAGACCTTTTGCACAGTGAAGGAAACCATCAACAAAACAAAAAGACGATCTACTGAATGGGAGAACATATTTGCAAATTATATATCTGACAAGGGGTTAAGATCCAAATTATATAAAGGACTTATACAACACCGAAAAATCTCCCAAATAATCCAATTCAAAATGGGCAGAGGACGTGCTCACTGATGAGAAGAACCCTGGATGGGACTGATGGGGGCAGTGTGGAAAGCTGTGACATGTTCAAAATATTTATTTTAAAAAATTTTAAAATGCGAGTTTAAAATAAAACCAGGAGGTAAAAATCATTATAAAGATAATTACAAAATAGTTATTTATATCATTGACTAGCCTTGAATTTTCAATAAGATGGGGTACCACAGAATGTGTAACCTATTACTGTCAATATTCATTAAGGCAGAGATGATTATCTTCTTGTTTTGAGAAAAGCCTTAAAATACATTGTCGGATAAAATCTCTTGGCAAACTTGGAAGAGAAGTAAACATCCTTAACTAGGTAAAGTACATTCACAAAAACCTTGTAGCTAATGTCACGCTTAATGGTAAAAGACTTAATGTTTTCCCCCGCCAGGACTGAGGACAAAGCCAAGATGTCTGTTCTTACCATTTCCATTCAGCATCACACTAGAAGTTGTGGCCAGTGCAGTAAGGCAAGAAAAAAGAAATAAGAAGCATACAGATTGGAAAAGAGAAAATAAAACTGCCTGTTCTCAGAAGACATGACTATCTTCATAGAAAACCCTGAAAAATCTATTTTTCAAATAAAGTTTCTAGACTAATAAGGGGGATTGGCTTGGCTGCTGGACGCAAGGTCAAAATATAAAAATTAATTGTATTTCTATAGACTGGCAATGGAGAATTGGAGGTATAAAGAGAAATATTTGAAAGATACTTAGGGGATAGAAACAATGGGAGTTCTCGTATTTGTTACAAGGAGAGGAAGGACTCAAAAACCATTCTCCATGTCTCAGCAGCTGGGAGGTTTAGTCATATCATTTATTGACATGGACAAGACTGGGGGAGAAATAGATTATAAGTAAAAATCGAAAGCTCTGTTTCAATATAAAATTTGCCATACTGATATAGATAGAGGCAACAAAAGGAAAAAGCAGATAAAATGGACTTTGTGATAGTTAGAAACTTTTGTGCATTACAAGACGCAAGTATCAACCACAGAGTGGGAGAAAATATTTGCAAATCATACATCAGGTAAGGCATTAATATCCATAATACCTAGAAAACTCCTAAAGTTCAACAACAGATTAGGGCTCCATCTTCTGAAGGGAAAACAACAAGGTACTTCACTTCAAGTACATCTCAGAGAGAAGTGCAGGCAGATACCATAAAACCTGAATGTTTACCTGCCAAGCACAAAACACCATGATAAACATATTTTGTTTTCCCTTTTGGGGATTAAGGAGAACAGAAGCTGCCTCCAAGCCTCAGAGAGTACAACCCAGCTACAGAAGAAAACAGAACAAGAAACGAACAGTGAACCCACGTGTTTCTACTCCCCTTCAACCATCCCCATCCCAGCAACCAAAACGCAGTGAGGGCAGAATTCCACCCGGAAACTACTGATGAAAACCAACCACCTCTGAGGCCTTCCCAATATTTTCTTTTCTCTGTGGAAGCTGTCCAAATGACAGATGCTGTGAATAGATTTCAACAGTGCTATGAATCTATTTACTAGCTCAGGAAGAAGATCTTTCTCCTTTTTTTTTTTTTTTCAATAAGCAAACTAATGTTCTCTGTAGCAGACAGACAAGGAAGGATGTTGCTTGCAGAAAATAAGACTTCTATATTCCCTAGTCCCTGTAGGCACGAGAACTCAAATGAGAGCCGATGATACTACTACTCAACCACCATCAGGAAAATTTAAATTAAATAGCGGGGCAACCTTAGCAGGCACGTCTGGTGATGTAACAGGCTGTTCATTCAGGGGCACCCGGACCAGACTTCCCGGTTCGACGCAGGCCGTGGTGAAAAGAACAAAATCAGTATGGTGCTCGAGTAAGCACTCTGAGTAATCACTCGCAAACCAAATGATTCCGCCAGCCAAGGCCAGGGCAGGAGACAAGGATGAACCAGTGTGTGATGGCGAAGGACTGCCTGTGTGGAAGACGGTCAGCTCTCTTGACACCCGCACAGTCTTCTTGGCCTGGCCCGGCTCCCTGGGGCTTGCTTCTGCCTGGGATTTCACATGTCCCCAAGGCCCAGCTGTGTGGTGAGCAGCAGTCTCCAGGAGCATTTTCTTTGCACTGCAAAGATACCTGGTAGATATGTAATGTAATTTGGTCTAATTGGGATGGGCTGAGTGCAGAAACTGCTGGGAAGACACGGCGATAGGCACAGAACACCCCCGTCTTGTCCCTCCTCTCCCTAAGGTGAGCGGTGGGTTTTCTGCTGGGCACCCTCCGAACGCTTCTTCCTCAGTCCAGGCTTACTGGGAAGAAAAGAAGGTTCAGCAGCTTCTCCATCCAGCTGCAATCCTCCTCCTCCTCCTCCTCCTCCTCCTCCTACACACACACACCCCATTCCTGTGTCTAAAGTCTCTTCTCCTAACAGAGCATAGCCAAACTTGAGGTAAGTAAAGGCACAGCTTACTGCTTGCTCTGTGAAGCTGCAATGGGTCGCCGCATCTGCCTGTTATGGGCCGAAATGCTTCCTCCCAAATCTGTATGTTGAAATCCTAACACCCGATAACTGCATACGGTATACAGGCCCTTCCCGGGACAGCTGACCCTCTGTCTTCTGGAATTCCCTTTACCTATCCTTCCTGCGTCACAGCAAAGGCAGGACCACGGTTCTTCTCCCCTGGTTGTAGCTCACTGCCTACATGGCCTCCAGCCCGGCCCTTCGCTCCCACGGGTGCCCCTCTGCAATCCGTCCTCACAGCCAGGTGTCCAGTCTGTCTAACTGCCCACCTCGCCCAATCACAAACTACTCCAGGGTTCAGATTCCAGCCCTCATCCCATCTCATCCTCCCATAATCCCTGTGACGGTGCAACGGATGGATGACCATGTGGCATCTTGTGCAACAGACGTGTTCTGAGGGCCCTGCCCAATATAACACGTGCCTGGTCTGCAGAATGGTGTAATTGGCTTAGCAGCTGGAGTGTCCCTGACGTTTTGCAGGAACGTGACAAGTTCTGCATTTACTCGTCACCAGCTTCACCAGCTCTAAAATGACATGATTCTTGACACATGTTTAATTTGAAGGGATCTGTATTACTTCAAAGCTAAAGCATAGAGAGGCTTTTCTTTCTTTCCTTTCCTTATTTATTTATTTATTTTTTTGGTTATCATGCTGTTTTGGATTCACATAGCATCAATTCATTATGCTATTATCATGGTTTACAGATGAGCAAACCAGGGCTTACTGCAGTCAAAGGGAAGGCAATGGGGAATGGGGACCCAGAGCTGAGCTGCATGGAGCCCAGGGCCAAGCCATGGAGGGCTGGCCTGGGAACTAGGAACTCATCTGGGGGGTGTTCACAGTGAGCATTCGGGGAGTGGGGAGACAGGTGCCTTAAATCTCTGTGACCAACCAGACATGCTCTTTTTGGCAACATTCAGTTATGAACATGCCCCTTGCTATCATTAGTGAGCTTCTATCCGCCAGGGCACCAACATAAGAACTTCAACACGTCCACTTCTTACTTAATGGTGCACTGCCTTAATTTGTCCAGGTATAAAGCAGCAGTAGAAACCTGCTATATCTATTTTCAATGAATGGAAAACAAAAACCACGACGTCACATGGGCCCGGGGTAGTGTGCTGAAGGGGACAAACGTGGTCCCTTCTTCACAGAGCTTCGAATGAGTACACAAAGCTTCTGCCGGTGCTGGGAAAGGGAGGACACTTCCACCCGATGCTAAGGACCGCCCTCACAGGTCCCGTCGGGGAACCACTGACTGACTGAGAGCAAATAACTCTCACAGCCTTTCAACAACAAACAACTTGACCCCTGGGTTTATGAGGTATGGTTAGGACATCCAGAAGTGTGTCAGGTATCGGGGAGTTCTTGACTTCTTGAAATGTATCCAGGGGAATCATGCAGACAGGCATCCCAGCCAGTGGTAACAGGGAGTACACAGCAGCTAATTCTCTGACCAAATCATCAGAGCTGCCAAAAGCATCAGGGAGGCCACTGGAATTGTAGGGGAGACTCTGGATATCAAAGCCACTTTTATTCAAGCCTTCCACTCAGGCAGAGTGACATCAGTTCCTTGATAAAGAGGACGCTCTACACTTTCTTTTTTTTTTAAGATTTTATTTATTTGAGTGAGAGAGAATGAGAGATAGAGAGCACGAGAGGGAAGAGGGTCAGAGGGAGAAGCAGACTCCCCGCTGAGCAGGGAGCCCGATGTGGGACTCAATCCCGGGACTCCAGGGGTCATGACCCGAGCCGAAGGCAGTTGCTTAACCAACTGAGCCACCCAGGCACCAGACGCTCTACACTTTTCTGAGTTCATCACAATTCTGTACTTAGAAACATTATAACACAGATGTATTAACCCGCAAAAGTTTGTTGTTTGACAAATTGTCCCCCTTGTAGCATCCAGCAGTATTTTTTTTAAAGGGGGAAAGACACTAGAGTTGCAAAATTTTTAAACCTCTTAGAACGGTTTTCAGTTTGCAAATGTATTGTGTGCAAAAGTTTGCTCATAAACTGGCTACTTGGAATGCAACTAGTATCTGTCACAGATAATAACATTATAACTGACAATGAGATCTCAGGCTCACTCACAATAACCCAGTTAATCCCAACACAGATGAATGTACTCACTGAACTACATAAAAGTTAGAATTATGCTTCTCTTCCCAGCTGCAATGTTTACCTTTCCAGCAAAATATTTGAGATTTCTGTTAGTATTGCCAGTTTCTGCGTCTTTCCTTCCTTTCAAAAATGCTCTTACCAGTTAGCATAAGAACCTAACCATTATTTATACCCACAGGTAACAATAATTACAAGGGAATTTAATATACTAGAAGAGAGAAATGTATTACATGAAGTAATGAGTACACTAAATGCATCTGATTAGAGGTTCGGTAGAGGTATAATTATGTGGTTATCTATACTTAGAAATATTATTTGTTACATTAATAGAAGGAAAACGTACTAAATTAGTGGTTTTAGGGTAACGTATCTCTGATATATGAAGGAGCAGAGGAAATAAAGATGAAGGGTCTTCAGGTTGAATATATTCTTGGGACCCCAAAGAAAGAGTGAGGTAAGCCAAGGTCACAGTTTGAGTTTGACCAAGCAAAGCAAATAACTCTCCTAGGAGACTCAGAAGCTCGCTCTGTGAGAAGAAGTAATAAATATGATGTCAGCTATCACGAAATTCTTACCATGTGCTAAGCACTGACATTACTGCATCCTGACACACCTGTTTGTGCCTGGCCAGGTGACTGGGGCCCTTCCTCATGCCAACACTCTTCTAATGAGTAAAACCACATCAAATGAAGTGTACTATGGTCTTGCTGGTTCTGTGATGCAAGAAGGATGGGTAAAGGGGGTAAGGAGAAGATAAACGGTCAGCTCTCCCAGGAAAGGGCCTGAATGGTAAATGGATAGGACATTCTAGGTCTGGGAGCTCAATAGCATCTTGTCTGCCATCTTGTCTGCTGGCTATGGTCACCACCATTGTGAGCAAAGAGGGTGTCTAGAACTCCTCATTGTCATCCCCACCCAGCCTATTGTCATCTTCTCCCAGAAGGAGCCCAGGGGGTGGGTGGGGGCCAACATACATCCTCAGTTCTTTGGGGGAAACACAGTCTAATTTCCAACTCAAGGTTCCACTGTGCCTCCTAGTTCGAAATGCTTTAGAAGTCCCAGGGGTGCGGGGAACACCTGGAATACAGGCTTGGGAAACTACAAGGTTAAATGTTAGGGTACTCAGATTTGCCTGGACTTGAGCACAGCAAGCTCAGGAAACAAAAAATTAAGGGAAAGAACCCCACAAAGTATACATTCAGTCTGTGTTCTTTATTGATTTTTATGTCTGATAAAGCCATGGAATCAGAATCATCTTGTCATTTTGCTGGAAATGAGGAATGCAGAAAACAACGTCTGGAGTAGCTATGAGAGGCTGAGAGCAATGAAACCTTGTTTTCTCACACCTTTAAGCAGAAAGGACTCAGAGAAAACATGAGAGTACCAGAGAGTATAGAAAAAAAATCTCAGGGGGAAAATCATCACTGAAATAATTCGACAATATTTCAGAACTGAAGGCCATGACTTTAAAGAAATAAATAAAGCAGATTCACACCACAGTATATCACAATGTTATTTCAGAACCCTGGATACAAAGGGAAGATCCTCTATGTTTCCACTTTCATATCAAGGCTCAAGAATCAGAGGGGAATTGAACATCTTAAAATCCATACCAGATGGGCAAAGGCAAGGAAGTGGAGCTTTCAAAATGCTGAGAGAAAAATGACTCCTTACCTAACATTCTATACCCAGCTGAACTACCACAATCTCAATTTAATGCAAGGGTAGAATGAGGATATTTCAAATATTCTTCTCCAGAAGCTACAAGAGCATGTCATCCATCTAAAAAGGAAGGAAACAGGATCCAACATGAGAGAGGTGAAGGTAGTCAGTTTCTAGAATGGGGGTGGAAATCTCAAGACAGTAGCTGTTAGCAGGCTTAGAGTAACCAGACAGGAAACAGAGAACTTTCTCCTAAACAAAGCTCAAAAAGCTGAAGCTGACAGAATGCCCAATATTTTTAAATTTATTGACAGGAAATCTGTGCACTTTCACCTGAGGTTGAATTAGTACAATTAAAAAATTAAGGGGTGCCTGGGTTGCTTAGCCAGGTAAGTGTCTGCCTTCAGCTCAGGTCATGATCTCGGGGTCCTGGGATTGAGTCCCAGATCAGGCTCCCTGCTCAGCAGGGAGTCTGCTTCTCCCTCTCCCTCTGCCCCTCCACCCCACTTGTGCTGTCTCGCTCTCTCTCTCAAATAAATAAATAAAATCTTTAAAAAAAATTAAGACATTTTGGGGCACCTGGCTAGCTGAGTCAGCAGAGCATGTGACTCTTGATCTCAGCGTTGTAAGTTTGAGCCCCATGTTGGGTGTAGAGATTACTTTGAAAAATAAAATAAAATCTTTAAAATAAAAATTAAGACAGTTTATTTTAAAAACAGAAAAAGAATCTGCAGGGAAAATACTCATGGTATACAAACATGGCCCAGTTGTGAATAATGTTTAAGGTAATGTCTACATAGATGAACTATTATAAATACCAAATACTGATATAACTAAAATTAAAATTTAATGAAGATGCAGATTCAATAAATAACAATGAGCAGATCCAGAAGTGGTAACATAAGCAGGTTATTTAGAACTACAGAAGTGATTATCAACATCATTAGCCAAAATCACTGATGGGGGCTGCTGCTGGGAAGGGAGCCACGGCAGGTGAAGAGTCATGATCTGCCCCTTCTCGTAACAGTCTGTGTACGGTGATTTGACTCATTAATCTGGGTACCTGTATAATGTTGAGAAAGATGAAAAACCGAATCAAAGAAGCAAGACTTTAAATCATAATACTGTTTTTAGTTACTGTAAAATAGCAATTCCAGAACCTATATAAACTAGTACACAATAACTTTTGTAATTAAGAAAATCACTTTAATGTCCCAAAGGTATTTAAATGTCTAGAATGTAGTTCACCTCCTCTGAGTGGCTACAGGGTTCTCACGAGACCCCTCATCAGAGCAGATGAGGTAGTGGGACTGAACACAGGGGATCACAAGCCATGGTGTGCGCCCACGCAGACCACTAAGCAAGTGACAGCCTCAAAGCAGAGATCGGCCAGGGCCAGAGACTAAAGGGCTCTTCTCTTCTACTTCATGCTCAACTGCTCTCACATGCCCGCCACCAGACTTCAGACACCAGGCAAGGCAGAAAGATTTAGGATAGGAAATGGGGTGAGCCCTGCCAACAGGCAGAGAAGTGGGGAATGTTGTCTGGAGGGTCAGCTGGGGAGATGTCGGTTGCTGCCATTGCAAATATACGGACGTCTGAGGGACCCCGGGTGTACCTCCTTTTCAAGGGCCTGAAAATCTGCCCCTCTGGCACACTCCACCGAACAATTACTATTTTTCCCTTTCCATCCCTTGGGCAAAGAGATACAATGAGCAGGCATGACTGTAAAGCAATTTGCAGCAAGATCCAGGTGCCCCTTCCGCAAAGATGAATTACACATGGCGTAACAGTATGTACAATTATACTGCCTGCTTTATAGGGTCGTTATGAAGACTGAGTGACTTCATCTTTGCAAAGCACTTAGAGCAATGCCCGGCACACAGCAAGCCCTATATAAATATTAGTTATATTGATAAAATAAGGGAAGAGAACATGGTGTGTTTGCAAAGGCGCAGTGGAAAGTCTCTCTCTGTCCAGAAGTTGTGCTCATGTGCTGAGGAAGGGGTCCTACAACAGACTTAAAAGGGACCTGCCCGCCCCTTGGTGCCCCAGTGAGGAAAGGAAGTGCATTTAGATGAAACTGCCCCCAATGGTGGGGGAGACATAGGCCTGGATATCATTACAGGCCAGTGTTTTGACCCTAGGGGACATGTAAATGGACCAGAGCACCTGCCACCTGAGACACAAGATGCCCTGGGCCCTTGCAGTACAACTGAGCTTGCTGCAGTGTTCTGACTTTGTTGCAGTGAGCTGGGCATACGGGGCATGGGGGTGGGTCCCTGCTAAGTCTAAGGTGGCTTGGACCATCAGAAAACCAACCCTGAGGCCAGCAATGGTCTGAAAACTGGGTGCAGCACAACCAAATTATTGCTTAGCACTCTCCACATATGAGGAGAATGTCCAAGTACCTTTAGATTTTGGCTCTTGGTGTCTGGAAACTTCCAGCTATTGTATTCAAAGAAAGTGAACTCTAACCCAGAGAGAAGGCTACAAAGAAAACAGGGGAGTGACTTAGACTTAGTATTCTTCCCATTGGCTTAACAAACATCTGCTAAACACCCACTCTGTCTGGGCACTAAGAGCACAGATGAACAGAAAACAAACCCAGCTTCTTGCCCTCATGGAATTCACCCACTAGTGGAGAAAGACTCTCAGTCCAGTTAGGACGTAACAGTGTGCTGGATGCTACGTGGCACTGTTATGGAGAAAAATACAGCAGGGTAGGTGTTAGGGAGAGCAGGATGGGATGGGAATTGCAATTTTACAATCAGGGATAATCTCAGCGAAAAGTGGACCTGCAGGCAAAGGCCTGAGGCTAAGATTACAAGTACCTGGAGGGTAGGAGAGGAGGTAGCGGGAATAGTTTCCAGGGAGAGGAACAGTATGCATGAGAACAGAAAGGGGGCCCAGCCCATAGAGGAACTGAAAAGCAGTCAGGATGTCCGGGAGCCAGAGAACTCTGAGGCAAGTGACAGGAGAGGTGGCAGGCAGGGCCAGATGAGGCAGAGCCTTGTGGCCCACCGTAGGGACCTGTCTGCTTTCGAACAGCAATGGGAAGCCTCTGAAGGGTTTTGAGCAAGGGATGGGCATGGTCAGGACAGAGGTTTCAACCCGTCCCACTGGCTGCAAGTCTTGTATTGGCCACAACTCTTTTGAAGAATGAAACGGTAACAGGAGGAGTCTGCAGAGTTTCCCCCTGCCTTACTGAAGATTTCTATGCAGCATGGCAGACTGTAGAGGCTGGCCGGCTGCCTAGCCGGCCAGGCTATGTTAAGAAAAGGGACACTGGAGCTGGGCAGCAAAGGGGCTCGAGGCTACCAGCGTGGTGGCCAGATATGAAGCAGTGGAAGGGGAAGGCTGGAGGGAACACCTGAATAATGTTCTCTCTGCCTTCCTGGTATTCATCCTCTCAGTGTCAGGGGGCAGCTGCCGCAGGACTGAAGGATCTGGTCATTTTTTAAAATATAAACACTGCTGGCATCTCGTTCTACCAAGGAAAAGTCATCGTGACAGTAAGAATGACTGATGGTCATCAATGATAGACTGTTAACATGGACTTTGAGGCAGATAGAAGGCCTGTTAGCAGATGCGTCAGGTTTTGAATGATTCTTCCTTTAGAAAATGTTAGCAATCCAAGGCTCACATCATGATATCCATGAGGTAATCCAAACATCCATCAATAAAGGATGCAGCTGGTGGGAGGCAGGTCTTTAAACCATGGATATGGAATGGCATCCTTCTATTACAAATAATTTTCTAGAAAGAGCCAGATGTAGAGGGAAAAGCAGGAATGAAGGAATGTGTAAGTCAAAGGCTGTGCTCACTTTCACTAAGAAGAGCCTCAGACTATGCGCCCCATCATACCACCCGCTGTAGCCCCAGTGCCCCTAGACCTGCAACCTCCTCCTCACCACAAGAGAGGGATGCAAGGCTGGTTGGTAGTCACATTATTCTCTAAGAGACCAGCCTCCTGGAGCAGCGTGGACATCCTCACACCACGAGGCACGACAGAGAGAAACAGGGAGGGATTTGCCAGTGCTTTGTTAGTCGCGGGCCTGCAAACTGGACTCCAGCGCACCACACCATTCTAAGACCAACAGGCTTCCTGTGCACAGACAAGCCAGTTAATAATCTGCAGAGAAATTGTCAGACTGAAGTCTCGGTGAGGCAGCAACGATTTCTGTGTTGGGAACAGCCATTTGCAAACCCTAGAAGCGTTTTAGTCTTTTTTGACAATCACAGTGCAATCACATGCAGGTTCATATACATAAGAAAATGAAAGGTCACAGGTGAGGGCTTGGAACTGGAAGGAGAATACAGGGTACCAGTTCTCCACTCTTCTTATAATACAGAGTTGGAATATGCCCTGCAGACCTGATGCTAAAAAAAAATAAAAAATAAAAAAAATCACCCCTTGAATTATGCATTTGACTTAAGAGGAAATGATGTCTTCTGAAAAAAAAAAAAAAAAGAGAGAAATATATTTTACTAAAAATTAAAAAATCCCAGGGTGCCTGGGTGGCTCAGTTAAATGTCTGCCTTCGGCTAGGTCATGATCTCAGGGTCCTGGGAATGAGTCCCACATTGGGGGTTGGCAGGGAGTCTGCGTCTCCCTCTCCCTCTGCCCCCCAACCTCCTTGTACCCTCTCTCCCTCTCAAATAAATAAATAAAATCTTTAAAAGAAAAAAAAACAAACTTCTGATGGGTTCTCATATTTGTAGCATACGGTACTTGAGGGAGTAGAATAAGTTATTTTCCAGGCTTTGAAATGCAAAACCAAAACAAACATGAGAAAACATACTGTCTCCATATAAACTTGAGCACTAGACCTGGCCACAGAAGAAATGATAGTCATACCTCCTCAAACATGTGTTGCAGCTACTCAGACTTCCAGATGACAGCCTGGCACTCTGCAGCTCTTGGGGAGAAAGAAGGAAGAGGGCGGCTGAATAGAACACATGCTTTCACACTGTTGTCTTGATAAATCTGGATTTGGGGTCAGCACCCTAGTGCTTGCTGGGCAGGAAGAAATCAAGACATATGACACGGGCCCGGGAAACAGGAACCAATCGCGGGAGCCATAAAATGAGGAAGACACTGGACATTTGGAAAGAGAACAAACATTGCCGCAGTAAAGAGGAGATCAGCAAAATGGGGAATACGCTTGGGCATGTGACACCACAAAACACATTTACAAAATCTTAAAATGAAGAGACCAATGCTGAAGAATATCTATCAAGAAAATGTTTGTCCTAAGGCATGTAAAATAATATTCAAAGTATTTTTTCTTAAGGGGCTCTATTTTATTTACTTATTACTTATTACTTAAGGGGCTCTGTTTTATTTTAGTGCGCATTTAAAAAACATGAAAGATGGTGTGTTTTTAATGAAGGGACATTATGCAGCCATTCACAATGATGCTTGTAATAACAAAGAGGCTTATTTACGTTACATGAAAAATCACAGTGCAGAAAACTGCAAATAATGTATGAACTCAGCTATGCAAAAAAAATTTTTTTTTAAAGATTAGAAAGGAAATATGCCAAAAATGTTAATAGTTATTGCCTCTGGGTGGCATAGAATTATGAGTAATTTTTCTCATTATTCTTCTTCCCTAATTTCTCTCAATTGAGCATTTATTACTTTTACAATCAAACATACAAAAAACACACGCACACACTACTAAAGAGCATGTTGCAGGGATGAAACGTCTCTGAGTATTTTAGTTCATAAATGCACAGCTGTAAGCTGAGGGCATGAATATAGATCACGGTTTCTTTTATTCTGAAACAAGAATGCTGGGATTTTCGGGAATAATGAAGGGCAAAAGCTCCTGGCAGTGTCTCACCTACTTAAACAGCAAAAGATTATACAAATGATTTAGAATCTAAGAGTATGGACTAACTGCTGGGTAAATGTTTATTAAGTAGGCTACCATCCCAGGCCCCATGCTAAAAATTACAACCCTACTCAGGGAATGAAAGTCACTTTATTAGACCCCAAAGATACAATCACCCCAAATTACTGTTGCAATATTATTAACAAACTGTTTCTACCAAAACGTGTTTAATGTAGAAGCTAAACTCTGGCAGGCCATAGTCGGTGGCCCCCGGCAGGAAAAGGTCAAGTGCAGGAGATCCACTGTAATCACTCCAGCAAGCAGGGTGTCACTGTGGAAGGCAAGAGGATCTGCTGGGAGGAGGTCTGGCTTTGAGTCTTGGTTCTGCCCCTTACTGAGCTGTACAACCTTAGGCAAGTCATTGATTCTTCCTGAGATTCCATTTCTAATTGCAAAATAAGGCTCATAATGTCTACTTGCTAGAGCTGTCCTGAGAATAAGAAAATGTATGTGTAGGGTATGAGTATAGAGACTGGCTCACACCTCAGACAATGGATGAATGAATGTACAAATAATCAAAGCAAGTGAGTTTTTCCTACTTGTCCACTAACACCAAAGTACTTGTCCAGGTGAATGCTGGACGAACAGGGGTGGGCAGACCATCACTAGTAGGCTGGCCTAACTCCCATGTCTTCCCTTTTTCTCTCTCGTTCACCTCCAGTACGGAGGCTGGTACTGGAAGTGGTAAAGTAACAAAGTGACACGAAGAAAGTGCCTGGGGGGATTCCAGGGAAACTTTTGCTTTCTTGATGACAGGGTCACAGGCCAGTGGTAATGCCTCCCTCCCTTCCTTCTCTTAAACATGGAGGGGATGTCTGGGCCACAGCAGCCATCTTGCAGTCATGAGGAGAGTCACGAGAACACAGCAAAGACACTGATCGTGACAGTGTTAAGCAACGTAATACCGGCAAGTGCCGACTTTTAGACTTGTTATTTATTACGTGAGAAAAATAGGCCCTATTTTATTTAAGCCACTTTTTCTTAAAATCCACAGCCAAAAGCATTCTAAAAGAATAGAAATCATGGGTATAATTCTGTCTGGTCCTTGCTCATGTGGAGCTTATTGTCTACTGATGATAAGGACAATAAAGGGGGCTCACGTATACATGTAAAATCAGAATGTATTATTAGTGTTACAAAGAAGGGGGATATTTGAAATTCTGTCCTTTGTATATAAGGGGTTTTGAGCCAGTGGAGAAGGTCAGGGGTGAAGGGGACGAAGGAGAGAATGCTCAGCAGAGTGAACAGCAGGTGCACGGCCCCACGGTAGGAAAAGAGTACAAAGCAAGAGGATGCTAACCAGGACCGTGGGCTGGTGCAGAGGGTGCAGGGAGCGCAGACAGCACCATGCAAGATCAGGCTGTGGGCAGTGGGGAGGGCCAGACCTCTCTGGACCTTTTTTTTTTTTTTTTTTTTTTTTAATAAGTAGATAGGGTTTTTCCCCCTAAGAGCAAGGGGAAGCTATGTGAGTGAGTTTGGCAAAGTGGGGGGCATGTTCATATTGAATCCTGGTGGCTATCGGTATCTACCTGTGGGTGTGGTGTGGTATACGAGAGAAAGACAGAGACTGAAAATTCCTACCTGTGGTGTATTGTGTACGCAGGACCCCTTCTCCCTTGCCGACAGAAACCTAATCTTGTTCAGGGCAGCACTGTGCTGTGCCCTGGTGATGGACTCTGATTGGACCATGCCAATGAGCACTTTCTTCGTCCCTGTTTTCTAAGATTCCCTGGAGTCCAGGAATAGTCCATGTAGCCCTGATCTGACCAAGGGGACCTCAGCAGGAGTCCATCTGCTGGTGGGGTAGGGGTCGGGGGTGGAGGTGTGTGTAGAGGGCATAATCCTAGGGACTCATTCACCTTCCTGATAAGAGGGGAACCCTATGTTTCGACCACAAGGTAACAAGCAGGAACATGAAAGCCAGCACGCTAAGGGTGATGGGGCTTACAGTCAGAAAGACCCTGGGACCCTGAGGGCCCTGCTGGGCTGCTGGACTGCAGAGTTACTTGTTTAAGCCTCCAAAACTTGGGTGGCCACTCCCTGTAGCTGAACACTCTCCTAAGTGATGTGCCTGCTATCTACAGAGAAAAGGTGAAGGGCCCACACCCAATTAACATGCCTGGTAAGTAATCTGCTTCATCGGTCTGAAGAACCAGCACTGTATTAGGGACATTCCCGCTTCCAAACCGGGAGAACTGCCTGACACGGGAAGATAATGGGACCGATTATGACAAAACACGACAGTAACTTCAGGCTGGATGAGACTGATAATATAAGTGGGTAGGACAGCAGACAGGGTAAACCATGGATGGCAGCAGAGACCTTCTGAATAGTTTGAGATCAGACTTCAAAACGTGAGCAGAAAAATTAAATCTTCTTTGGATGCTTTTTTTGTAGAGTAAGTGAATTGAGACAGACCTGTTTACGGAGGGCTGCGGAGAATTACGTGAACGGAAAGAGACGGTAATCATCACGAGTGATGAAGGGATATCCTCTCACTGTGGATATGGTTAAAGACATTACGCTTAATTTAGAGCAGTTTTTGAAATGGGCATGATTATCTGCTTCCCTTCATTAGGGGAAAAAGCTAGTTGGACACTACTGATCTATTCACACGAGCCACGAGAAAAACTCACTATGGAAAAGCTGGTCCGATATGTGAATTTCTATGGGACAGACAAATCAGACAACAGCTCTAGTTTTAGGGGAGGATTTGCAGTTAACTGTGCTACAGCTCACGACCTCTAGCACATACGGCCAACCGTTCTGTGTGTGCTTATTCTGGTCTACGGTCAACAAAAGTCAACAGGATTTAAGATATGACAAAATAGAGGCATTCCTAGAAACACATGGACAGAGAAATATATAGAAATGATACCTGTAGAAAAACTATTTTAAATTACTGTGGACATGTCTTTCAAAACATGACAAAGCATGGAATCACTTGTGATTTAAGCGATTAACCAATAATAAACTGCTCCCTAAAGAAACATAGTATGAATGTAAGAAACTGGTTGAATAGTTGGCTTGCTATGTTAGAAATCACACATTGACATGTCTCAGTTCGGGCTGCTATAACACAGTATCAGAGACTGGGTGACTTACACACAACAGAAACTTCTTTCTCACAGTTCTGGAGACTGGAAGTCCAAGATCAGGGTGCCGGCATGGCCAGGTTCTGGTGAGGCCCTGTTCCGGGTTGCAAGTGGCCGACGTCTTGCTGCGTCCTCGCGTGGTGGTTAAGAGGGGCCGGGGAGCTCTTGGGGTCCCTTTTATGAAGCACTTATCCCACTCACTTCCCAAATGGGATCTAATCACCCCTCCCAAAGGCCCCACCTCCTAATACCATCCCATCGGGGGCTAGGACTTCAAAATAGGAATTCTGTGGGAGACACAAACATTCAGGCCAGAGCATGACATGGAGGTGGGAATGCCAAGCATGTTATAAATGACCTTGGGATTTTAAATTCTCAGACATGAATGAGGGAGGTAGAAAATTCTTACCTGAAGATATTAGAGGAATTATAAATATTTCAAGATGATAAAAAAAAAACACTTTTTTCCCATATCTATTTATGGTTGGCAATCACAATTTGTTTCACTAATTGCAAAAACATAAAATATACCCGCCTGAAAGATTTACTGCTGAATATTTAACACCTTCCTCCAAACTACCATAGCGCTTTACCTGCTCCTTTCTTAGGGTTATTAATTACCATTTATTGAGTGGCACAGGGTATATGCCAAGAATTGTATAAACCACCCGAGAGGGAACAGGCCTTAGGTGCTCCAATGAAGAAACTAGTGTTCAGGAGTCGTTACGAACACTGCCCAGTATCTACTTCTGAGAAGTCCGCAAGACCTCTCCCAGGTCTGATGACTCTTAGGAGGGCTCACGGGGCAGAACTCTGCACACAGTCATGCTCATGGCTGTGATTTATCGCAGCAGAGGATACACAGCAAAGCATGCAGGAAATCAGCCACCAGCTTCCCAGAGTCCTCTCCCAGGAGAGGCACAGAGGACACGCTTAACTCCTTCGGCAGTGAGCTGTGACAACACGTGTGACATGCTGTCTATCAAGAAAACACCTTAAGACCCCGTGTCAGGCCTTTTATTGGGGGCTGGTCATGCAGCCAGCCTCTGCCAGGCACATAGAACATTCCAGACTCACAGAATGGAAGCAGGGGTTCCACGTAAGCCACATGGTCTACACAGCTGCGGCACAGTGAGGTCTCGTCAGTTCTGGGAACCCCCCAAAATGCTGGTTCCCAGATGCCAGCCAGCCGTGTGGACAGGCCCCCCTATGGCAGTCTCAGGCCTGCCATGCTAACTCTTGTCTTCACAGGTAGACTCATCATTACATGGGGCTGGGGCAACTGGCGATCACAACTAGAAAACAGTAAGATAAAACCGGATCCCACTCCCACCACACACTAAAATCAATTCCAAATAAATTAAAGTCCAAAATATAAGGACCTTGTTAAGCTTTTAGAAGAAAATATAGTAGGATAGCTTAATGACTTCAGGGTAAAGAATGACTTCTTAGAATAAAAAGTGCACTGACCATAAAGGAAACTGACAAACTGGACTATATTAAAGCTTAAAACTTCGGTTCAACAAAAATAATTTTTAAAATGAAAAGACAATTCAATCTAAGAAAAGATAGCAACAACTGAGATATGCTGACAAAAGATTAATCTGTGAAATACATAGCTATTCCAAGTTACTAAGAAAAAGATATCTCTCTCTCTCTCTCTCTCATGGAAAAAAAAAACAGGCAGACAAGAACAGACAATTCAGAGAGGAAGAAATCCATGTGATCCAAAAACACCTCTCCAGCAATTACAAAAAGGAAATTAACAAGCACACAGGGACTTACTTCTGCTTCCAGGCAAGGAGAAGGAACACACACGGGGTTTACCCTCCTGCCTGGAACAAGTGAAACACTGGAAAATTCGACGAACCACTGGTGCTCAGGACACTGACCTGGAGGCAGGAGCAAGTGAGGTGGGGCCGGCCACAGCCCAGACACTGTGTGCAGAGTCTCCCGCGGTGCTGCAGGAAGAGCAGACCCAGGCAGAGCCCGCCGTCTCTGAGCTAAGAGTCCAGGCAACAGGGGTCCAGAGTTTGAGGGCAGAGAATGAGCAAGGACAGAGCTGTTTGGACAGAGAACTCCAGGGTCCCCCTTGATGGCTGAGAACAGATCAGCGCAGGTGAGGGAACCATCCCAGGCCAAGGAAGGAAACATCTGAAAGATGCAGAGAGAACAGTCCTCAGTGTCCACACAGGGCCGGGAACGATTCCCATCCCCACCAGCCAGAGGGGAAAGCGTCCTAATTCAGGGGCCGTTGGGAAAAATACTCAAAGGGGTTTGCTTCAGTAGTGGGAAAAATTAGCCCCAAACCAAACGTGGCTCGGGCCCTGCCCATAAACTTAAAAGCAAGACTGAAAAGGATGAACTGTTCCAAACAGCTGTGCCCCAGAACGGCTCAAAAATACTAACAGGGGGCGCCTGGGTGGCTCAGTCGTTAAGCGTCTGCCTTTGGCTCATGTCATGATCCCAGGGTCCTGGGATGGAGTCCCACATCGGGCTCCCTGCTCAGCGGGAAGCCTGCTTCTCCCTCTCCCACACCCCCTGCTTGTGTTCCCGCTCTTGCTCTCTCTCTCTGTCAAATAAATAAAAGCTTTAAAAAAAAAAAATACAGGAAGAGAGAAATATCCATCATCCAACAAGGTAAAATTCACTATGTCTGGTGTCCAACCAAAAATAACCAGAAATGCAAAGAAGTAGGAAAATAACACCCACAACGGGGAGAAAAACCGATGGATTGGCTAATGGAATGGGAGAGAGTAAATGTAGTAGCAAAAAACCGCAAACACCTTATCTGTCGGACGACAACACAGCGACTGAGGAAGTAAGTAAGCTGTGGGGTGCTTGTCCATGGAAATACTCTCCAACAGTGGAGAGAAACGAGCCAGCGTGCTTCATGTCAATCTAGTGGACTCCCACATACAGCTCGTTGGGGCAGAACACACACAGATCATGCTACCATTTACACGAAAACATGTAAAATAAGCTTAGGTCTTCCTGGGGGAGGGGTCATACACATAGAGTAAAAACATAAAGAGATCCCGTTTTAAAACCCTTTGAACTCAGGATAGCGTTTGCCTCAAGGGGAGAAGCTGCTAGCTGCCCCCCTAATCACCCTTCTCCTTCCTTATTAGCAGCACCTGCTAAAGACTGTATTTTCCAGTGCAAGTCCAGTCTCTGCATTGGAAGTCGTTAGGGGGCCCTTCCTGAAAAGCCCTTCTGCACTGGCCTTACCTCCTTCCCAGGCGTCCGACGTGAGGGTTGCTGGAGCCGGGAACAAGGGCTGTATGCTGACGATGGAGGAGCACGGAGCTAGAGAAGCCTGGGTCCCGGGAACGCTCACGCAAACTTCTCATTGCCGGAGACAGAACATGCCACACTTACTTGGGATTTTCTGTCACATGCCCTTAATCCCTAACGAAAGTGGCATACAGGCGGCTTCCAGAGCTGTGTTCACGTTTTACTTCAGAAGCTCGCCGGTAGACACATTATACTCATTACATTCATCTTTAGACTATTTTTGGCACTCTTTATGCTTTTCAGTTTTTTTTTTAAATGCTGAAACGTCTAAAATTTAAAAAATTTGGAGCCCAATACCTAATCCTCAGAAAGAGTTGAAGACTCGGTGATAATGAGAAATGTCTTTTGAGGCAACTCAACAAAGAACACTGAATCAGAAATAAAGAGGAGGCTTCCTAGAGTCACTAAGCCCGTAGACCGCAGGGCCAGAGTCCAAGGTCCGAGTGCTTCCCCCTCCACGGCTTTGCCTTGAAGATAAAGGTTTCTCCTAATAAACTGGTTCTGGTTCATGAAATCAAACGCAACAGTAGTGCAGAGGTAAAGTACTATTATGAAAAGGCTCTCTAAGAAAACGCTACTAGAAGAAGGTCACGGGTTGGAACTGGATTTTTGGTGAGAAGCACTCTGTAGGTCTTAAAGGGCCTACTTGATGTTCGTTTATAACACAGATGTGCACCTGAATCGCTTGCTGCTCAGGTGTGAAGAGGCTGCCGTGTTGGGTGAGACACTCTCACATTACCTATTACTCTAACACACACACGGCAAAGCTTTGTTCGATCCTGACAGCCCTCACTTAATTCTCCCTAACTGCCTTCTGGTCAACCACAGTGGTCTTTGGATGGGTGGGAATAAATCAATTTCGTCAGTTTTAAGTAGATCAAATTTATTAAACTCTGAAAATTGGTTACTCTTGAGAATTGGATCATCCTGGCAGGTAAACAAATGAACAGACAGAGAGAGAGTCTTTGTAATGGTTTGAAAAATTATATATGTAATTCTGCCCGTGTGGCAGTATCAACTCCAACCTCTTTTGCCCTTCAGATTTACAAGCAAGCTTGCTTCCTCTCTCTGCTCTCCTCCGTGTGAGGACACAGCAGAAAGGCGGTCATGTGCAACCCAGGAAGAGCCCCTCATCAGACACCAGATCTGCCGGCACCTTGATCTCGGACCTCCCGTGAGAAAGAAATGCATGTTGTTAAAGCTGCCCTGTCTGTGGCAATCTGTTACAGCAGCCTGAGCAGACCTATACAGACGTTACAAATGCAGTGCTTTCAAAACTTCCACTAGACTTAAGCACCAACAAAGGAAAATATTTGGGTCTGGTGAGAATTACCTACTGAAATCTAGCTCTGCAGGACAGCTTTTATTTCTGTTTTGTTCAGGGTTTTCCCCGCTCGATGCTTACCGCCAATCCATTGAGTCAGACCAGAAGGACTACTGCTCCCCACCCCATGTGTGCACAAGGGTCCCAGGCCGGCAGCCACGGGAGCACTGGTGCCTGGCACAGGGTGAGCTCGGTAGGCGAGGGAGGGGGGTGGTGGGAGTGGGAGCAAGCAGAACTGCAGGACAAGGAGTATTGAGACCAGCCAGCACACAGCCATGGCTTCCGAGCGTCTTCCCTAAGCTGCCGGGTTCCCCGCCTTCACTCTGGGTGGTGGGGAAATCGGTTCCAGGAGGCAGAGGTGTGTCAGAGCCTGGGAAAGGCGGACGATGTTCATGCACCGTCTCCCCTCCCTTCCAACCCAGCCAAGCAGGTCTCTGCAAGTCCCCTGACTAACCTCAGGGCTGTCCTGCCCCTGCGTCTTGTTTCAGAGTGGCCCTCTCTGTGGTCGACTCTGTCGGTTTTACCGGCCCTGTATTCGGTCTCTCCTTTTTCTGACAACTGCGCCACACTGTGATTGGCAGGACCACCTTAGCCAGTTGTTCACAGACTCTGCTGGGATGGCCATTTAGGACGACATGCTCTCCCCGGCAGAGGTGTGGGTGCGCATGTCAGCTGGGCCACTCTGACTCCCCCTCCCTGGCACCGATTCTCGAGTGGAGTGACAGGAGCATGGAGCATGGTGGCCGCAGATGCTCGGCTTCTCAAGTCCCCAGGGCTGGTTGGGGCCCTCTGCTCTCCAGATGCCCATTTTTCAGCTTCTCCTTCAATCCTTGAACCACCTCTAATCTTTTCAATGAATCCATTTTTCACCTTCAATCAGCCACTGATTTCTGTTGCTTGCATCCAAAAGACCCTCCTCTCCCCTCCAGGAGAGATCCATCTAGAAGATTCCTGCCCCCCACTGGCACACACGAGAGGGACGAGCGCCAGCAGCCATGTTTGTACAGTGTGACCCCAGCCTCTGGCGATGGCTGGCTGGTCTCAGGAGACATCCGATCCCACCTGAGCCAATCACACGCTCTCTTCTGGGCATTGGAAATTGAACCTTTTGTATCTACGCACCTCACTGAGGAGAGGAGCTATGAGACGACATGAAGGCAGGGCGGGGATCATTCTGTATGTGTGCCCAAATCGAGGAAGCTGGTCTTCGGACAGGGGAACAACGAAGTGGAGAAGGCCATGGGGACCCAGGCAAGGCAGAAGTCAGCGGCCACTGCCTTTCCCGGCTCTGTGCCCACTAGTCTCCCCCTCCTCCTCAGCTCTCAGGGGACTCCTCCCTCCCATTCACTAAAATCCTCCTGACCGCCCCCAACCCCGACACACTTTTTTTTTTCCCTAAAGTTTGAGTAGATTTCTGTTTCTTACGAGAGAATCCCCTTCCTTCAAGATCCTCATAAATCCCTCTCTCCTCTAGAATCCCCCTCCCCTACTGTGCGGGTGATTTGAACACACTTTCTATTTTTCACAAGAAGTCTGTGCTTCCTTCCTTTTCCCTGGACCATGCTCCCGGTGGGAGCCCCACACGCACCTGTGGTTACTCCTGCAGAGCCTAGCCTTCTGGAAATCCAACCCAGGAAGAGGAAGTGCAGCTGTTCCTCCCGTGTGGGCTGTGAAGAAGCTGGACAAGGATGAACCAAGACAGCCACCAACGAGGCTCTGGGTTGCTGAAAAGTTCATCAGGCTACTTCCCTACAACGCATGCGACCACCCCGGGGTCCTTTCCGGCTTTCCTCCCTGGCTGCCCGTCAGTCCCAGCTCCGACCTTCTACTTCCTTGGGTGGCAGTTCTGTCAGGTTGAAGACAGAGAGGTAGCGGGTCTTCAAAGTGCATCCGGAGCAAAGAGCCACACCCAGGTGCACTGAGGCCTTTGAATCCACTCACGGGAGGTTTTGCAGTCTCGAGGAGGACAAATGAACTAATAAAGATTGGTTTCAAAACCGGCTCTGTCCCTCCATCATTTTGATGGGATGTTTTCAAGCCAAACCCAAACCAGAGGAAGCCCTTGTAGTTCAAGGCCACTTTCACAGGCACCTGCTTATTGGTCTTGGATCTGCTGTGCATGCACACACGCACACACCAGGGCTGCTCTTCCTCCCAAGAAAAGGGCCCCGCACACTAACAGCCACTGTTCTTGATTCACTACAGGGGTGGGGGTGGGGGGCGGCACGCAATTTCTCAATCTGATCCACAGGCATCTGATTAAACAAACTGAGGGGATTAGTGCGCATACACACGGATTCCGCGCCCTACAAAAGGAGAAACTGTAGAGATCTCCAAGATCCTCTGCTGCACGCAGTCTATTTATAAAAATCTAATTTGCACGGGACCTTCTCTATTGCTGGGATAGGAAGAGGCCAACAGGGAGAATACCAGCTTTTCTTGGACCTTAGAGCGGAACAAATTAGAGAAAATGTTAACATACAGCAGGAAGGGTGGCGGGGGGGGGGGGGGGGAGGGTAAGACTCACGATGAAAGTCCTGTGCCCAGGAAGCTGCAGGGCAAGTGACAGTGTTCTCTCTCTTGGGGGGGAGGGTAAGACTCACGATGAAGTCCTGTGCCCAGGAAGCTGCAGGGCAAGTGACAGTGTTCTCTCTCTTGGGTGCGAGGGAGCAAACAATGGGTCAAAGGTCTCTGAGGAGTGTCTCGGGGCAAAGGAACTGCCTCATTTCTAGGACTGTCACAGTGACCCTTGTGGGTTAACCACTGAAATTCTCTCAGGGTGACCCTTTTGCAAGCATTTCAATCTATCTCTTTATGTATCTACTAGCTCGGATGTTAGATCACTTATAATAGACATCAATACGTTTGAGAAGGCTCATATCCATATAATGATATTAATTCATTCTCTGTTGCCTCGTCGTCATATGAAAATAGCTAGAATGTGTCATTCAGCAAATTTGGTAGATATGTTGGGGTAGTGTGACATAAAATCCAAGTTAAGTGACATATTTAAACTTCATTGCAGGTTCTGCAGGGTGCCTCAAAGAAGCAGAAGTTGGTTCAGCTGCAGAGCCTCTGAAATAGGTACGATGCTACATCCACAGGACTGGGAGAGCATGTTGTCCATCCTGACAATCCGCAGACACAGACGGCTGTGGTTTTAAACAGGAGCCCCCGGATGGGAAGTCACAAGGGCAGAGACCACAAGAGGGGTGATCTGTGACAGAGTGGGGTCATCTACAAGCTGCTCCACAGGAAGGAGCCACAGAGACGTATGTATTTAGCAACAGTGATTCTCCTAAGTGATACCAGGAAAGCCAGGCAGCAAAATAATAAATCAGACAAAAGTAAGCAATTAAAGGGCGCTTAGCCAAGTTTAGGGTGCAATTTTAACCCCTAAGACCAAAGTTGTAGACCTTGACCGTAACGCTCTCCTAAAATATATTCCCGATGGGTTGTTTCTTCCTATAGAGTGGTGAGCATTTATATGAAATGCATGTATCAACAATTTTCCATGTTTCACTTCTATAATTTTTAGTTACAATGCCCTGAAAAGTGTTTATCTTCACAAACGACAATCTGGGTATAGGAAGACTGTACGATAGCACGTTGAGGGTGACCAACCATCTCGGTTTGCCCAGAACTAAGGGGCTTCCTAGGACGTGAGACGTGTTAGTGCTGTAACCAGGACAGTCCCTGGCAAAGCAGGTTGGGTGGCCGCCCTAATCTAGAGTAACACGGAACTCCAAAGTCTAGCTACAAACATTAGCAGATGCGAAGGGTCCCATGCAACGCAGTCTGTCTGAAGGGAGTGCATACCCGAACCGTACAGAAGGGCCTAAACACTTGCAAGTAAAATCCACAAAACTGAATGCCTTGGACTAGTTTCCCTTGGAGCATTTGGTATTTTATAGACAAGACCTCAGACCCTAGGCATTGCTAATCCACATGGGGGTCTTAGAAGCAGAGCTACCATGAGTACATAACAGTTTGCATCCATGACGGGCTTCCTTCCTTCCAGATGATCTACCAAACCCAAGCCTAATGGCAACCTTTTAAGAAAGGATAAAAGGTCTTCCCAGAATGCTCTAAAATGATACCAGATTAAAACATTGTGTAATTATTTACAGGAAACGGAGGTGTGTCAGAGCATTTGGCTGAAAACACCATGTTTCCAAATAAATTTGGTAGAAAGCTAGGGGTGCTCTAAAACAGAGCAAAATATATGGCAACGAAAGGCAGAGGAGGATCTCGTCACTTCGGTCCAGAATGGTGTCAAGTGAGGATAAAGGAAAACCAGCAAGGACATCACTCCATCCCTGCCACCACCAAGGTCCGTCACAGGCCCTGTAATTTATGATCTCGTTTAATCCTCCAGACAACCCAAGAACATAGATGTCACAACCCTTGGCTTCCAGATAAGGAAGCAGATGCTCAGCAAGGTCTAGGAACAGCTCCTAAAGGACTCCGTTCTAAACTCAGGTCTTTCTGTCTCCAAAGAGCATATATGCTTTGAACACCTACTAGTGTCCAATACTGTGGTAGGGGCTGGGATGCAATACAAGCAGCCACACCATAGCAGGTGGGACACTTACTGAGTGCTCATCAGGTGCCAGAGATTGTGCGAAATGTTCCCCAGTCATTACCTCAGCCAGTCCTGATACACCTACTGCTTTCCATTCTTACTATTTTCCACAGTTGTCCAGAGTCTGAGGCTTACAGAGGGTAAGTAACTAGACCAAAGTCACCGGGTTAATTAGTCACATCCTCTGACTCCAAAATCCAGACTCTTAACTAGACCATGTGCGCTGGACAAACGCAGCAGATGACAGGCTGATCTTGGCACAGCATTAATGAAACAGACTACGGGGTTTAGAAGTAGAAGGAATCACTAGAAACTGGTACTTCTGGAGAAGTCTTCCAGAAGATTGGAACTGGAGCAGAACTGCACAGGAAGACCTGCTGCTCCTGCTGCGGGCAAGGACAATGACAACGGCAAGATGGGAGAGGATGGTGGAGGACGACGCTTCAGCCACCATTTATTCAGTGCGTATTTCATGCCAGGTTCTTTATCTTGCCTCTTCTCCACAGCAAGCCTCTGAAAGTAGGTACCATTATTAGCTTCGTTTTCCAGAGGAGGAGGCCCAAGGTCACGTGGCCATAACAGGACGCAGCTGGGGCTGGTACCCAGGCAGGGAAGATGGATGCTGTGGCCTGTGCTTCATCACTGCATCCGACTGCCCTGCTGCAACCAGAGGTGAAAGGAACACAAGAAACACACTCCATCGCCCAATGGGAAGAGCCGCAAAGTCACACTGCAGGATGGGGTGCACGGAAGGGTGCAGAATGGAGGCCATTTGTAATAAGTACACCACACGGGTGATGGCCTGAGCACATGACATGGTGGAGGTAGGCCAGGTGGCCAGTGGAAGGGACAATTTGATGAGGGGCCACACTGTTGGTAGAGAGTTCAATCAGGCAGCTGCAAAAGTCCTGGCCTGGGCATCCGGGGCTAATACAACAGAGGTGAGTCAAGGCTATAGGGAGAATGAGCCACACTGCGTAGGGGGTTGGGTGTGGAGGAAAGATGGTTCAAGAATGAATCCAAAAAGTTCACATCCTTATGACTGAAGGAACAATGAGATACTACCAAATGGAAAGGAAGTTCTAAGAAGAGCGAGTTTGGTTTTCCCATGATGAAAGTGAGTGGAACAACCAGGCAGATACCCAGGGAGAAGCACAGAGTGAAATCTGGCCTGGGGGTGGGTAAGTAATAGGGAAGCACAGAAGTGATGTGTAAGCTTCCATTGGTCAGGCTCTTTGTTACAAACAAGTAATTCTGGCTAGTTTAAGCAGAGAAGCAACTGACTAAAGGGTGTCAGGTAGCTGCAAATCAAAGAAAGCTGGAGAACCAGGTTTCAAGGCTAAAGAGGGGAGAAGCAGCACCTAAAATCACACGCAAAAATGCTTCCAGGGAGAAACACTGTGTGCAACTCCCCCAACCCTGGCCTGCCTGGTGACAGTGCCAATGGCCATGCGGGATGCTAATAACATTAGGACCCTGCCCACCGTTGCCCCTGGAAAGTGGGTGTAGCTGCCAACCCCTCACCAGGTCAGATCCTGCCTCTTTTGTGTCTACAGCTGAAGATTCAAAATCCACTTCAGGTGAGTCTGAGTGGTTGAAACCCGGTCACATGCCTGAGTCTTAGCTGCAAGGGAAGCAGGAAAAAGCATCAGGGCTTCTGGGCATCTGGCTTCAATCACAGCAGGTGGTTTCTGCCTCCCTCAAAGGTACTGGGAGACCAAGCATAAACATCCACTGAAAGCATCTGGTTCTGTCTTTTCCAAATAACCGATTGTTAAGTTTGCCCTCCACAGATAAAAAAAACCTTTACATGTCTCAGAACAGAGAGTTTAACATGGTGATGCTGCTAAGATTTTGAGGATGGTCGCACTCATCTTTGGTGAGCCTAGGGGCTGCTATAATGATATTGTCAATTTTTTTCTGCTGCTGGGTGCCCAGTGGTCCTGGGGCAGGCAGTCAGCAGGCCCTGTCACTGGGAATAAGGAAGCTGTCTTTTCTTCAGAATTGCTGCAAATCTCCCACAGCATGTGCCAAGGGTTTTTGAGGTCCCTGGGTTATGGACTCTGGGGACCATTTTTAATTTACCGATAAGCGAAATTTTAAAATGTGACATCTTTGAGTACCGCTGCCCTGGTCTATTAAACAAAGAAAAGCAACTCCCAAGACAATATCATCCTATTAACCTAAAGCTGATAATGTTGATGTGGCCCAGGGCTGGCAGGCTGGCCTAAACTGGAACTAGACCACACCTGTTTCTGCCTGCACACACTGGCATGGCCAAGCCCTTACATGGACACAGAGACAGATTCTTTTTGTATTTTGCAGCTTTAGATCCAAAAGAGCCCCTAGGGGTGGCTGTCATCATCAAACTCAAGTCAGGCACAATTGTCCCCCACCCGCCTTCACCCTTTTCCCTGAGTTTTCATGCAGCCTTGGCCCATCGGAGGGTGCCAGATAGAACGCCTGACTCTAGGACGTCTGTGCCCTGCGAGGGTCCAGTAAAAGGAGCCTGCCCTCTGAGTTTGAGAGCTGGGCTCAGCCACAGCATCCCATACTGGCTGGGCGGTGCTGGGAAAGCTCTCAGACCTGACAGCTGGCTCATCTGGAAGAAGGGATAAGAACACCATGATCTCAGCTGTGTTAACAGCTACCGTGGTGGCTCCCCACTACCATAAGTAACGACTATTTAGGGTAACAAGCTCTTCCCAATTTCTGTGGCCACTTTGGTTTACCTAACGATATGGAATGAGTCAGGAAAGACCGTTTTTGAAGCGATTACTTAAAAAAAATAAAAAGAAAGAAAGAAAGCTACAGATACCAGGAACTCAACTCAACTTAGTGAACTTGGTATTTAGTTTCTAAAAGTTGGGGTTTCATTTCCAGACAAAAAATTTCTTAATGAGGGCGCCTGGGTGGCTCAGTTGGTTAAGCGACTGCCTTCAGCTCAGGTCATGATCCCAGGGTCCTGGAATCAAGTCCCACGTCGGGCTTCCTTTGCTCTGCGGGGAGCCTGCTTCTCCCTCTCCCTCTGCCTGACACTCTCCCTGCTCTCTCTCTGTCAAATAAATAAATAAAATCTTTAAAAAAAAATTCCTTAATGAAAACTGTGGAGAAGAGTTAAGAGTCTTATGATAAATAGATTGATTCTCATCTACTGGAGATGGCAAACTGGCTTGACCTGAGTCAGAGAGCTGGGCCACTCTCCACCCCCTCCATTGTGTTGAGTGCCCTGGACTTTCATTTCCACATTACAAACACCCTCTCTTTTATTTTTACTTTTTGGGGGGGTGGGGTGGGGCTCAGACACAGAAGACAATAAACTTGATCTTTCGGGCCACTAGGGATGTTATTTAGTAAGAGGATAAAAAATACCAAAATGGACTAGTTATACCATATATTAGGACAAAGGCCCAATTTCTGCTTTTCTTAGTATTACCATTTGATTCAACAATCTACTTCTAGGAGTTTATCTCACAGACGAACAAAAGGTGGATAAGTAAACTGTGGTAGATCCACACCGTGGAATATTATCTGGATGTGAACAGGAGCGGAGCGCCGACAACTGCTTAGTGAACTTGGTATTTAGTTTAGGCAGGGGAGGAACCTTGAAAGCACGACACTCGGTGAAAACCGCCATTCATAGGAAACGTCCAGAATAGACCAACCCACAAAGTGTGCTGGTGGTTGCATAGGGCTGGGGGTGAGGAGGGGTTGGAGGGAAACAGGAAATGACTGCTAACGGGTGCACAGCTTCTTTGGGGGGTGACAGAAATGGTCTGAAATAGATGGGGTGATGGCTGCACAACTCTGTGAATATAATGAAACCACCGAACTGTCCACTTTAAACGGGTGAGTTATATGGAATGGGAATTATATATCAATAAAAAGCTCTCATTTCAAAAACCCAACTAGTAGAAGTAATTGTGGTTATTGTACAGTATTAAATTCCATACAGGATTCTAAGCACTTTTTAAAGTTTGATGAGAAGTGCCATGATTATCTGCACTTTACAGATAAGGAAACTGGGCCACGCAGAGAGGTAAGTCGCCCGAGGCTATCGGGCCGGTAGACAAGGGATCCCGGACTTGCGTTTCAGCAAGCTGACCTCACAGCCATTCCTAACGGTGGCACACATGCACATAGGTGCGGGTTCCAGCAGGGGCCCTAGGTCCTGGCCGTGACACAACGGGGACACAACAAAATGTCCACCAGCTGGGGACAGATGACAGACAACGTCCACTCTGGTAACTCGGGCGCCTGTACATGCTGCTATGGAAAACGACAGAAATGACACAAACAAATGCTCTTTTTTTCTCTCATTCTGCTTTTTTACAAACTGCTACACATGCATGCGTACATAAGCTTGACGACGTTCTATCATTTTTCATGAAGAACTACTGACTGGTTTTCTCCGAAGAGAAGTACATGAGTGGTAGCAGGAAGGCAGACGTTTTCCTGTATACCTTCTGGCACTGTTGGATTTGATCTGATGTTTGAAGCCATGCACGTGGCGGGTCACCCAGGACCACTCCAGCTTCGTGCAAGCTGCTCTGACCCAGCATGTCAGACCAGGGGTGCGCACCGCCCTCCCTCACAGAACAGCCTCTCTCTCTACGGTCACCAGATTCGTCCTTTTCTGTGGCCTCTCTCCTTGACCAGCCTGGATGCCTCCTGAGGCCAGGCACTGGGCCTGGTCCTTGCTAAGCTGCACCGCACACATACGCAGGCCCTCCATACCTCTCTGCTGTGATGGGTCGGACGAGTGAGTAAATGAACTACAGTCGAATGACCTGACTTCAACAACCAACGGAGCCGGAGCCGACCGGCGGAACAGGAGGACGCTGCTCTGGGACGTACCAGGACTGGGGACTCCATGGCACAGGCAGTCCTGAGTGCGACTTAAGAAAATGATTTATTTCTTTAATTAAAAACATTTAGTTTCATCTAGTGCCAGAGAATTTATAGAGCCATAACCCTTTCCATCTTGAATCCTTTCCATTATCTTCTCCTAATTAATTGAGGTATGTATATTCATTGATCTAAAACTTTGCAAGCCTAGGCATTACTCATGTAGTGATCTAGTGACACACTGCCAACAGATCAAGCTTAATCAGGTTCTACCGCTTTTTAAATTATACATGTTATTAGACAAAATTCATTTAATTTTGCATCTAACAGCTACAGCTTATTACACTGGCTGCTCCCAGACATTTACTGCAACTCACTGTTGAATATGTACTATAAGGCAACTTAGGATACAATCAATAAAACGTCTGACATAATTGGTTGCTTTGGTATGATATGGAATATGCCTTAATGTGTTTGTGAAAAAAAAAAAAGATGAAGGAAGGTATATTATCCGAGTGAAATTTCTGAAGTTGCTACCTTACAGATCAATACAAAATTTCTTCACAGAGTATTTATGGATTATGGCAGCAGTATTTCACCCAAATAATACATAAAGGAAGGCAGGAATAGTAAATTTTTTATACAACCCAAATAATGTATATTGAAAAGAACTTACCATGGTTTTCCAATAAACTATTCAGGAACTACTGCTGAATATAAATATTCAACAATCTAGAATTCCAAACATGCAGGTGAGTTTCTAAATTCTGCAGGTTACAAAACAGGTGCCCCTCAGCGGTTCTGGCACTTAAATGTGCCATGTTTCCAGTCTCTCATTATTTTTTTCATTTCACATTCTAATCACTTGACCAATTACCTGATAACTGAACTCCTTTGGGATCATGTTCCTTTTTAGTATTTCATTTAGTTGCAGAAAATAGGCCCAAAGAGGTGAAATGTCCCAATTCCAGGAAATGAGTGATTATAGAGCAAAAAACAATAAAAGGAAAGATATAAATGTTCCAATCAGC
This sequence comes from Zalophus californianus, assembly GCF_009762305.2. Taxonomy (NCBI): domain Eukaryota; kingdom Metazoa; phylum Chordata; class Mammalia; order Carnivora; family Otariidae; genus Zalophus; species Zalophus californianus. The sequence goes on from NC_045604.1 coordinate 79,700,822, forward strand.
TAGGCACAAGCTAGAAAGACACTGGTTTGGTCTCTACAATATCACTTTGCCTGGGAACTCTGCATGTTTCTGCATCATCCCTCTGCCAACCCCGGAAAGCCCTAGCGTGAGGCAGAGGGTGGAAGAGGGCTCCAGAGCAGACTGCCACAGGTTCTTGGCCTGATGGTGTCTCTGATCTCAGCTGACCACGAGGGAACATGTCCTCAGATGGAAGTCGAGGGCAGGAGCACTCAGCTCCTAGGTTCTTTATCCTTCTTTTGAGTCATGGAGCCTTTGAAGGATCTGATGAAAGCTACAGACCTTCGCCCCACTCCACTCCCCAAGGCATCTCTGCAAGTACATTGGCTCTTGCCTAGTTTGACGGGACTCACTGGCTGGACGAAGCCTATTCACGGGCTTCACACTCAGGGCAAGAAACCGGACTCCAGACATCCCCCTGTCGGACCTTATATTACTTAGTGCCCCAGAAAGAAATCCTCATAAAAATTTTCTTTCAAATCTAAGACATTCTAGAAAAAGCTGTGCCCTCTTAGAGATGGCTTTGATTTTGTTTCTTTGACAACTGTCATTTTTTTTCTCTCTGGCTAATCTACCATCTTATCAACCACAGTGGCCCTTAGACCTGCCGATTTGTTTCAGCCCCTCCCTCAGATCTTGACTTCATAAATGAACTTATATTTTCTTTGGCCCTGACTGGTCATTCCTTACTTTTATTTTTTTATTGTGTGCTTCTGTTTATTTTCAGCCTTCTCAAACGCTTCATGGAATAAATGAACCAATACAAGGCTCTCAATTTTCAGTTTTTGATCCAAACACTGGAAGCCAGAGAGAAAGAATACAGAAGGGTTTTTGTTGTTTTCCTTAATCAAAAGGCAATTGTTCGCTACCTCCTGCTATTCAGCTCCAGCCATTTCTTTTCACTAAATAATCAAACACCCACATTTTCCTAGTCACAATTAAGCAGACTTTTTAGCCTCTAACTAAAGGTAGAATTTATACTTTGGTCAATTATAATATCCACATGTTTTGTGTGGACAGGGCAGCTCCAGAGGGCAAACAAGAGTGTATCGTCCGTACGTGCGCACGGAGACGGCTTCTTCATCTGGGGTCCACGGGGACCTGGGAACCTACATGGGGAAACACTACAATTTCAGTCACCTCTTTTATTTAGCATTTCCTCCTACTATTAAGTGGAAAATCACAGAGGTATTATTAAGGCTCCTGTGACTGTGTCACCAACAGAAACCACAAGGACTTTTCATATCCCATTAGAGTTGTTGTAGATCCCTCCCGATACTGTGGAAGCTCAGCACCACTTTGAAATGATGGTAGTGATTAGCCCTGCTGTTAGACTGTGTTGTATAACAGATCAACAAAGAAGTATGTACTTTACTCTATCAAATAATTTAAAAATATTTTGAGAAGTGTATTTCAGTATGCTTGGTTTCCTTTGAAATCCTATGCATTTTATTTTCTGCATTTGAAAAAAAAACATTATTCTGAGAGGTGGTCCAGAGGTGGTTTGCCAACCTGCCAAAGGGGTCCGAGGCACAAGACAGGTTAAGGTGCCCCGACTGGGGACAAAGAGCTGGCACAGCCAGCAGCGAGCACAGCCCCTCTGCCAAGACACCATGTGGCCAAGTGCTAGGGGGCTGGGGGGCTGGGGCCGGGGGGCATGATCACGGCTGCCAACAATGCTGCTTCTGATCACACAGCTAATCAGAAACAACTTTTCAAGTAATGCTCCAAGCTCCCCAATTAGTAATATTAGGTAAATTAGTTCAAACCACTTTCAATCAGCCTCGGCAGAAGGAAGGTACTGTCGCTGATTGCCTGGAAGCTTTAACAGGCTTCTAATGGATGTGAAGGATCTAAAGAGCCACGGGGCTGGCTGATTGCTGCAGGTTACCACTGCTCAGCATTCAGCCACACACAACCCCCTGGAAGGGCTGAGGCTGACAGCCCCGCCCATCCCAGGGCCTGGTGATAGCTGAACCCAGGCACGTCACTTCCCAGCACTCATGTCACCCCTTTTTATGTTTCTGTATGTTAAGCTGTATGGGAAAATGTCTTCAAATCTTGGCATTTCTTGGAGCTGGAGTAAGCACTTAAAATAAGAAACTCAAGACTAATGAATCACACAGGTGAGGAAATGAACATACGTTAACTGAGCTTTAAAAAAAAAACAAAACCAACAGCAACAAATCCTACTGTGATAGGGACAACAGGGTTTCTGTTCAGTGGAAACTTTCTGAGTAGCTACGGTGTGGTGGGCAGTGCAGACACTTATCACTTGTATGACAGGGACTGAGACGCTGGTGGCACCAAAGAGGGAATATGGAAGTGTGGGTCAATCCCCAAGAGATGTCCTCCGGGGAATCACACAACAAACTGATTAGAGCAGATCCCAAACCCAGCCAACCCATCCGACTTCAAGAAAAACTGACCCGTGTACACAAGAATGTCTGATAGAAGCATTGTTTAGATTAGCTCCAAGATGAGATTATCGGTATGGCCAGGGGAGAGGATTACGAGATCTAATCCATGGAATGCAATGCACTCATTAAAAGCCTGACATAAACCTCTGTGTATCAACATATAAGGATTTTCCAGGTACATGGAAGGAAAAAGTAAGTCACAGAGCAACGCGCATAGGATAATGACATTTATATAAGACATGGATGCTCACATATGGGGTGACCCCAAGGGAAGGACTTGGGTGAGGTCACACAGTTTATTCTAGATGTAGATTCTAAATCTTTACAAAGGGAAATATTGACATATTATATATGTAATTTAAAAATCTAATAAAATAATAAAATCAATCCCTATCTACCACGAGGTTTGACTACTACAAAAGATCAGAATGACACACACACACACACACACACACACAAAGAATGTCACGTGTCCATGTTTCTTTTTTCTAGGTCAAGCAAGGACTTTTGTCTGTTTTATTCACTGATATAGCGCAAGCACCCAGAACAAGGCCCGGCACAAAGTAAGCACTCAGTAGAGCTCTGGTAAATAAATGAACCGATTGTTCATTTAATCCAGAAATGTGTGCTGGTGCCTCCCGTGTGCTGGCCACTTGCTACGCATCATGGGAAACACAGAGTGATTCATCTGACCTGCATTCAGGGAACACCTTTCCCCTGACCAAGAGTGTCTGGCACTGGATGAAAAGACAGGCCAATACAAGCCCACCCCCCACCCCCCTGTAGGAACATGAATTAAGCTCAGAGGAAGGTGAACTTGTAGAGGTTGCAGGGATGAGATAAGGTCTTTCTTGGCCAGAGCCTTAATCCTGGCTTTGTTATTCAGTGCCTCTGAGGCTTTGCTTCTCGTAGTCTGTCTCGTACCAGAATTATGGTCATGTGTTTTGTGCCTACCCAGCCGCGGGAAAATGAACACCAGCCCTCCCGGATTATGTGAACGCTGGACGGACAAATGGCTTATTCTTTGCCTGAAGCCCAGCGCACTAAAGCACCCCATCTTTGCTCGATATGGCTTCATTTCCCAATTCTATCCATTCATCCTAGAATGAGAAATCTCCAAGTGGGGAAGGTGTCTTGATGGTCATTTGGCCATGGCTACTCCTATCTGGACCTTGGCCCAGCCATTCACATCTAATTTAAGGCAAAGGGCTACCAAACTACATGAAATAGGATTCTTCTGATTTCATCGGATCTTTTCAAAAAGCCACAATCCCCATTTACTAGTAATTCTACTTTAAGTTCCCACAGCATCTCCCAATTCCTAACCACCATGCTGCTGCTTTACTTTCCAGCCCTTGACAGCCATTATCTGCAGACATCCAGCCCCTTTCTGCCTGAAGTTTAAGACTTTTCCACCTAAGTGGATTATTCCGCACTTATCTATAGCAAACATCACCTTGGTGCATACATCCTCTCCTTCGGCTTGTCGGAGTCATTTCTGAATTCAAGTCCATTTTCATATTCAGTCCTTTTGGTCCCAAAAAGAATGGTGCCCCAAATTCAAATACAAGATGCCTGGGATCATTTTAACTTTGAAACTAAAATGTGGTTCCTGTGCAATGGTGTGCATATGTTACCTCGGGAGAAAGTTACACCAGAGGAAGGAAAAAGCCTTCTGCCTCTAGTGATAAAGGGCTTCGTCATCCATAAATCCAAAATTACCAATACTGCAGATCTGTATATTCTTATCCCAATGAGGGGCCAGGCCCGCTTTCAAACTGGGAGTTTTTCAAACTTAAAAACAGCAGTATTGGGCACGGGGCACATATTAAATGACACCCAGAGCTAGGTCTCAGGCAACATCCCATATGGAACACCATAGTATTTCACTTGCAAAACAGATGAATATTCTCACTAAGTAGGAATAAAAGGAGACTATAAATAGCCTCATGTCAGTTTAGGTCAGTTTTGCTGCCAACTGAGTTAGTGTTCAAACTTGAGAAAAACTCTTGGCTTTCAGAACTTTCTGGATTTTGGAATAGCAGATAAGGGATTATGCACATGGACATGACCCAGATCAAAGAACCAGTTCTAGCTCTCCTGACCATTCCACATAAAAGCATGCATGTGGGATCGTTTTCCTGAAGATTCTGGACAACTTCTGTTTTGACTGTGCACGGCAGAGGTCACTCCACTTTAGTTGTTCCAACTATTGTTTAGAAAGCAAAATAAGGGGCACCTAGATGGCTCAGATGGTTAAGTGTCTACCTTCGGCTCGGGTCATAATCTCTAGGCCCTGGGATTGAGCCCCGAGCTGGGCTCCCAGCTTGGCCAGGAGACTGCTTCTCCCTCTGCCTCTCCTCCCTGCTGGTGCCCCCTCTCTCTCAAATTCTCTTCTCTCTCTCTCTCAAATGAATTTAAAAAAAAAAAGAGAAAGCAAAATAAAAGCCACAAACTTAAAACATTTCCCTTCGAGAGCTGAGCATGGTAAATCTAAAGTAATAACAGTTCCCTTGTTAAGCACCATTATCGTTAACAGTTGAAGGGAATGTCCACAAACTACTAGTGCACACACAAAAATTGTACCTAATACAAAAAACACAGAGCCTGGTACATTTTTGTCTAGCAAGTGCTTCTCAAACTTGATTGTCCATAAGTTCACCTGGGGATCTCATAAAAATGCTGATTCCGTCTCATCAGATCTGGGTGCGGCGGAAATTCTACATGTGGAACGGGCTCTTGATGGCTGCTCGGGGGCCCACCCTTTGAGTAGGGAGGCTGCACTGTGAAGTATGTGAGGTTTGAAAACAGCTGGACCCGAGTGAGCTCCTGACTCCGCCACTTACAAGCCGAGTGACCCCCAGAAAAGTACTGACCTGCTCTGAGCCAGATCCCACCATCGGTTAAAAGGGAAATAACAAGGACACCCTCTTTTCATGACTCTAGTGAGTAGGTGAGCTAGCAGCACCAGGCAGATGCACACCCTGAACTGCATCCCATGCCATCTGCACGGTAGGCTGAAAATGGCCCCCAGAGATGTCCTCACCCCAAATCTGTGAATGTGTTATCTTACACGGTAAAAGGGGAGTTTGCAAATGTGATAAAGTTAAAGATCTTGAGATGGAGAGGTTAACCTGGGTTATCTGCGTGGACCAATAATCATAAGGGTGTTCATAAGAAAGAAGCAGGAGGGTAGGTTCACAAGAGAGAATATGAGAAGATGAATCAAAGATGAGAGAGAAGACGCTGTGCTGTTGGCTTTGAAGATGGGAGGAAGAGGCCACGGCCCAAGAAACGTGGGCAGCATCTAGAAGCTGGACCTTCTAGGAAGAGGGCAAGCCTGCACACCCACTCTAGACTTCTGACCTCCAGGACCGTAGGAGAGTAAATCTGTGTTTGTTTGAAGCCATGAGGTTTGTAGTGTTTGTTCCAGCAGCCATGGGATACTCATACACCAGCCACTGGAATAATGCTAACGCGGGCTTGCCTCGCTTCACGTAACGGAGGACTTCCGGAGCTGAATCATGAACCACAATGAAATCACATAACCGCTGCCCAAGCGGAGGTCAACAAAGGCTCTTCAAAGGAGCCTTTATCTCTAGGGAAGAATGTGTTCTGCATGCTCTGTTTTGTTTGGCTGTGGCAATTTTTAATCAATGGGCCAGACATGCACATTAATAACGAACCATGCTATGGCCTGAAAGGAACTCTTGTACTCGAACTGCATCACCACATTCTTATCTGTCAAGTCCTCACGTGACCTGCTGAAAACTCAGAAGGTTCCTGGGGACAGTACCAGTGGGTCAATGCCTCCACGTCAGGGCGACCCAACAGTCACCCTGGGCTTCAGCCTGAAGGACTGAAAAATCAATGGTCTCAATATTTGTACAAATCTCCACTTGCTATTTATAATGTGGCTTATCCCATAGAGAAGCTTTATAAAATAAGAAAAAAACTAAGGTAACCAAAAAGACATCTGCAGAATGAAAACATGTGATTCAAAACTAACTAGACTTTGTCCTGCATTTCTGGAGCTTTCCCTGAAGGCCGTGGTACCAGGAGGGCCCCTCACCATCCCTGGTTTCACACTTCCCTTACCTGGCTCTAAGCTCCACGGAAGAGCCGCCCTTTCATTTCCAACCATCATATCCACAGCACCTAGGGCTTTAACTGGCACTCAGTGGGCACACAGTAAGTATTTGTAGATGAACAAATATTGTGATGAATATGTATAATGGGAAAGTGCCATTATGACTTTCATTAGAAAGAGCATTATTCATAAAGTTCTTTTTTCTCTAGTTTGAACTTAAAACTACTTGGCCCAGGATATTATTTATGGAAGAATTAAAAGTATGCTTTCTGATTTTATTTGCTTATTAATACATGCATCTGATAATTAACAATGTGCTAAGCAGTCTAAGCAAATAATTACTTTTCTAGTGTCTGCCCCTGTGTATGAGCTAAATAAGGAGGAAGCCACTAATTGCATATTAAAAAATGGTAACTAGCTTTAAAACATTCTGTTTAATCTGAGACCACAATATTCAAAATAGTTACAGTCCTTCCACTGGCTCAGTTACAACCCCACAAAATAGTCCAACTCTTCAGAACAGATGTGAATTCTGCTCCGGTCACACTGAATATAAAATTATGTGCTCAAAAGATTGCCAGTTCACATTTATAAGGTCTTCTGCCCAATGGAAAAAGTGGATCATAAAAACCGTATCTTTTAATTTACTATGCTCAGTATATTTTATTCAGGAAGCAATGAGACCGCACAGAGAGCTTTCATTTTAAATCTTATTTTGAAATATGACTGAATACATTAACATAATTCAGAATGAGTCAGTAAACATCTACAAAAACATGTATATAATTTTAGTGAGTCCTATAACATTTCTGCTTTCTTTTTTCTTTTTTAAGATTTTATCTATTTATTTGGCAGAGAAAGAGAGAGAGTGGACAAGCAGGGGAAGCGGGAAGAGGGAGAGCAGGCTCCCCCCTGAGCAGGGAGCCCGGTGAGGGGCTTGATCCCAGGACCCCGGGATCATGACCTGAGCCGAAGGCAGATGCTTAACCGACTGAGCCACCCAGGTGCCCCTACATTTCTGTTTTCAAAGAAATGAAGCCACAGGACATAAAAATTGTAAAATTGGAATCTGACCTTCAAGTGTCCAACAAAAGCAGAAGTTTGCTTACTGGATGGTCCAGAGTGACAGATCTAGCTGATGTTACAGTGCATATTGGGCCAAATGATTCCAAAGAACCTAGCTAACAGCAATTCAGACCATTTGGAAGCAGTATTAATCTGGCCAACTATGGTATTACCTTGGCTTTACCTGGTAAACCAAGACTCCGAGTCCTGCTATGATTTCTAACTCCTTTAGAAACTAGGGCACTCTGTGGTCACTTTAGCAATGTACGATATCAGCACCAGGAAACCCTCGGTCGAGGGTCACCAAGGATGGCCCAGTCCACAAGCAGCTAAGATTTTACCTCTCTACAAAACAAAACTCAGCACCATCCTGTGAATGTACTTCTGTACCAAGCTGCTGAGACGTCCACCACCTGCACAGAGAGACGGAGTTGTCTGACCCTTCATTGTGAAGCCCCAGGCCATCGAGGTTTTGAATGCTTACTGCATCAATGGGCTCTTGGTTCGGAAATGGAGGCTCTGAGAAGGAAAGGGGTCGGTCCAAGTTTACCCAGCACATCAGTGGCGGGTGTGGAGCTGGGTCTCTGTCCACTGCCTTATTTTCCTTCTTCCCCACCTTGCCGCTTTTGCACAAGCCCAACAGCAGGACAGGTTCTCCGGGGATGACCACCCTGGGTTCTCCCCAGTGGGACCCAATGAATGACATGGGCATGTCCACATCCATGACTTTGCGTTAAATACCTATAAACAGAGAACGAGGGCAGGCCTGAGGGTTCCTCTTGCTCATGATACTCACTGGACCTTGGGGACAGTGATTTTGGGCAGCCCCTTTCCCATTCTCACATCTTCATTTTGGGATTCTTCTGGAGAGGTAGGCTGCCAGACAAGTGAACCTTGAGGGGGGAAGAATGAATGCACCCCAGCTTACCACAGAGTGCCTCAGCTTCTAAAGGCCCTGGAAATCACAAGACTTAGAGCCCAGGTTTACAAGACAGTATTAGCCAAAGCAAACATGCATGGCCACCACGGTGTTTTCTGCAATGGTCTTCAGGCCCACTGTTGCTCCAAAGGCAGAGACCGCTGTTCCACTAAGGGTGGCCATGGCGGTCTACTCTACCTCTCTGATGGGCAGGTGCAGTTCCATCTGCTTATACTTGCTCACTGGGCTTTACTCTTGCCTGGGGGAGAAGGTATCAGAGGAGGAAACAAAAATGCAAGAGAGTTCTAGAAGGCAATCTCTTATTTTTACATTCTCTCTCTCTTGTCTTGAGGGGAATCATTCTGCTCTTCAGACCGCATTGCTGCAGTAGAGATGACCCCCACCCTGGCTTCAAGGCGCCACGTGAGCCGGACAGCTATCAGTCTGGGACTTTGAATGGACCACCAAGAATAAGGCTCTTTCTTTCTGTTGTGGGTTCTGTGAGAAGGATGTAAAGCTGGAGCTCCCAGGAGCCACGACCTAGAGGGAATGCCTGCGTAAGAATGGAGTCAACCCAGAGGAAAGCGGGGCTGAGTGAGAGCCCAAGTCCTGATAACAACCTCTGAGCCTCTGGATCCAGCCATACCTGAAGCCCAGATTTGCCCCTGGATGTTACAGTCCCATAAAGGAACATGCACCTTTAATTTAAAACAAAAATTCAGTTTAAGTTAGATTTCTGTCACTTGCAAATGAAAAAGCACAAAGACAGGAGAAATTAAAGTGTAAGAAGAGAGGAAATAAGAGAAGATTACACTTATGGATATGGTATCTGGAAGCAGTTCAAGTTTGTCCCCTGGAAATAAAGGTGACATGTGGGAGTCTGTTCCATTTTTCAGAGTAAGTTCAGATCAACAGAACTGTAGCTCTGCCTAATTACTGTGATTAATCTCGCCAAATTCTAAATATAAAATGAGGGTGAATTTCCTGACGTTCAAGGATACTCCAACAGCCATGGAGAGAAGGAAGAGGCCATTACCGAACAAAGACATCTCTTAAGAGAAATCTTTTTTTTTTTTCCCCCGTTCAAATGCAGTCATGACTGGGAGGAGAGAGGTCACATCAACGGCGTAAGTCTTACCTGGCATGGCATGGATGAGGTCCCCGCAAAGCACAAAGAACCTGGGTTTGGGCTTCAGCTTGTTGATGGCCTCAACAGCTTGCTCAGTTAGACGGATCTCCTGCCCCACTCGTCACCACCACTGTCACTGTCCCCAGTGGACCAGGCCTTCATTAGTCCGAACTGTGGGTCTGCGCCTTGGATGAAGTAGAACGGGCCTTTCCATTCCCTTTCCTTTTCTTGTAAAAACAAAAGATGAAAAAAAAAAAAAAAGGAGAGGGAAGAAATATTATAAAATCTGTCAGGGAAAGCATCCAGGTTATCGTGCAAGTGGATACAATATTTTTCTTAAATTAAGTAGGTCATTTTAATAAGCTGCTGTTCAAACATACCATTTTCCTGTCATAGTCTAGAGGATTTTGATTTATACTAATTATGCCTGGGACCTGGTGATTCCCAAAGGCTAGGAAAGACCACGTGGGCCACAAAAGCCAGGCAGCCAAGCTGTTTGTTTAAAACTAGCCGGCCAAAATGGAGCGCTGAGGCAACCAGCAATGCTGTATAGAGGATATTAATGTTTAATAATAGTTTTTAAATTAGAATTAAAAATACCAGAAATTGAAAGCTGCCAGAAGTATTATATTTAAATTACTAGGTGAAATGCTTTCGAATCTTTTATGCCAGGCTTAATGGCACAATTTGCACTGTTTCGGGGGATGTGACAGAATTTTAATTATAAAACTTGGAGCTTGGAAGCTCTGGCTATCTGGTAGGAAATGCAAGTGCCAGAAATGAAATCTTGAAATGAGTTAGTCAACGAGGAAAAAAAAAACTCGATGCTAACATTTCAAAGGCTGCATGATGTGGGCTTAAGCGAGGTGTGAGGCTAGGGAGTGGGTGGAAGCGGGGGTAGGGGGAGGAAGGGAGAGGGGATTCTTTCTGTTCTTGGAAAGGGCACTAGATCGCTTGCACCAAAATTATTAGGTGTGCCCTTCCTATTGGTTCTGCTGAACCTAAGCTCTGCGGGCCACAGGTCTCTACCCTTGTTAGCCAAAAGGACTGCAACCAGTAACTGCTTTTGCAGAGCTGGAATGGCCATTGGTGGGCATGGAAGCCCTGTGGGTGTCAAACCTCACCCCCCGCCCCTGGTGACAGCATCCTTTCTTCAAACAAAATCTTATATGGTAGACCAATGTTGAAAAACAGAGCCTCCTCTCCCTGAGACCCCCAATCTATAGCCCCTGCATTTATCCACTGAGAAAACGGAGGCCCAGAGAGGGGACGTGACTGGCCTAACGGTCACCAGCCATCAGTGGCAGGGACAAAACTACCCCACAATTGTGAGGCTGTTTTCTTCTTTTTAACAAATTAGTATATTTTGCATGTTAACTGAATAAGTGGCATTTCCTTTGGAAGTCATGAAGATATTACGATTTCCAAAAAGCTCCTTGGAGTCATTTCACGTCTGTGTGCTCAATTCATTCATTGATTCTGTAAGTATTTACTGAGAGCCTACTGTTGGCCATACGTGGTGCTGATGATACATGGCTGGACCTAGACAGAGGAGGCCCCTGCTCTCCTGGGCCTTAGTCCTCCTGGGGGAGACAGACTGTGAACAAGGAAATGAGCAGGGAATGGTGCCGGGGCACCAGGTCGAGGAGCGGGAAGGCAGAACTGATGGCTAATTTCAACTGGATGCACAGAGAAGGCCTCTTTCTGAAGCATGTCATCTACACTGAGATCTCAACCGGCAAGGAGCCAGTCTAACCTTTCTAAGTTTCATTGCCACCCTCCCACCCACCGTGCCTTGCTTACTGTCATCTTAGAGTGGATCTCTGACTTTAGGCCTCCCTTCCTTCTCAATTCCTTTTTCAGAAGCCAAAAATGCAAGCATGCGAACTACCTGCAGATAACTGTATAGAACAAATTCTATATGCAAGTTAATCCACCAGTTCTGGACCCACCGCTCAGACTGTTAGCTGCTTAATCAAATCACAACCAACTTGAACTCAATCTGAACAAGGAGTGCATAAAACCCTGGAGTATGCATCTTGTTGTTAAGTACGGGGATCGAGCGTGATGATGGATGTGAACTCGTATTTATGGAGCCCTTACTACCTGTGGCAGAAGGACTCCAAGAAGGTCCCAAAGATCCCTGCATTGTGATATTCACGTCCTTATGCAATCCCCTCCCCTTGAGTGTGGCCTGCACCTACAGACTTTGTTCTCATAAGCAGAATACATCGATGGGATGTCCCTTCAGGGATTAGGCTACACCATGATATGGAAACAATCTAATTGTACCTCGATGGATGCATAAAGTAAATGTGGTATATATGTACGATGTAATAGTATTCAGTCTTAAAAAGAAGGAAACCCTGCCATTTGAAATAACATGGATGGACCTAGAGGGCACTCTGCTAAGTGATATAAGCCAGCCACAGAAAGACAAATACTACCTGATCTCACTTCCATGTGGGTTCTAAAATAGTCAAACTCATAGAAGCAGAGAGTAGAACGGTGGTTTCCAGGGGCTGTGAGGGGGGGAAATGGGAGAGGTGATGGTCAAAGGGTACAAAGTTTTAGTTCTACAAGACAGAGAAGTTCTGGAGACTTACTTGCAGCATAACGTCCACAGCTAACAATACTGTACTGTATATGTGAAATTTGCTAAGAAGGTAGAATCTATGTTAACTGCTCTTACCGCACACATAAATAATAATAATATAATAATAACAAAGAGGTTGCAGGAAACTTTCGGAAAAGATGGTACGTATGTTTACGACCTTGATGGTAGTGATGGTTTCACAGGTGTTTACTTATCCCCAAACTCATGGGCTTGTACACATTAAATATATACAGCTTTTTACATGTCAATAATGCCTCAATAAAATGGTTAAAAAGAGAGAGAGGAGAGGAAGAGAGATCAGGCTAGAAAAAGACCATGACTTTCATCTTGCTCGCTCTCTCTCAGAGCCGTTCCTCTGGAGGTAAAAGGCTGCCATGCTGTGACTCACCTACTGGAGAGGCCAACATGGTAAGGAACAGAGGAAACAGCCTGTGAAGAGCGGAGACACTCCAGGCAACAACCCAGAAGGAGCGGAATCCTGCCAACAACCACGTGAGCAGACTTGGAAAAGGACTCTCCCTTAGTCGGGCGGTCAGATGAGATCACAGCCCCAGCTGACATGGTGCCTGAACCCTGTGGGAGACCCTGCAGCCAAAGGATCCTGCCAGGCAGCCCTCAGATCCATACTGAAACTGTGAGATAGCTCTTTCAAGCTGCCGAGTTTCATGGTACTCTGCTACAAAGTAATAACAGATACTGAGCATTAAAGATACAGAGTCACCAAGACTTCTTCAGGAGTTGAAGGCTGGTGTCATAAAAAAACAAAACAAAACGAGATTCCAATTTGTGTTTTAAAATTAATTGTTAGCATTATTCATTTATTATACTTGAATAATAACCTTTTTACACCGAATGCTTTTAGCGACATTCCTGTTTCTCAGGCAGTTTGCAGAGCTGTTTAAACTGGGTTAATTAATCAGAACCAGATCAGGGAGGTGATCGTCACCCCAAGGTTGGTGCATAAATCAATCTTCTATAACAGAAAGAATTTATAAACAGTTTTCTACAGCAAACATTTTAACGAATATAGTTTCCTACAACAAATAGTCATCGTCTCAAAAAGTCAATAGTCCTTGGAGGTATTAAAATAAATCTTTCATTATTATTTGCTTACTTAGTAAAATCTTGGATAGAATCTCAATTTTATGATGACAAGGTACAAAATAAATAGACTTGACCTGAAATAAATGACAGCTCACCTGCCTTATCTATGTAATAAGAGCAATTTGTTGACTTGACACTCTGCCTTCTCAAAAGCACCTGGGTCCTCTTAAAGTTCTACTACAGAAGCTTGTGGTCTTCAGTCTCATCTTAATATTAATCAAGGCTGCATTATGGGTATTTGAGACTTATAATGCTTAGTTGCAGAGGGAGGAATCTTTTGTAATACCTTCCCCATCCCTCAAAACATTATGAAAGTGAATGCTTGGGGTGCCTGGTTGGCTCAGTCGTTAAGCGTCTGCCTTCGGCTCAGGTCATGATCCCGGGGTCCTGGGATCGAGCCCGCATTGGGCTACCTGCTCCGCGGGGAAGCCTGCTTCTCCCTCTCCCACTCCCCCTGCTTGTGTTCCCTCTCTTGCTGTGTCTCTCTCTCTGTCATATAAACAAATCAAATCTTAAAAAAAAAAAAAAGTGAATGCTTAACACTTGCCTTAAACTATTTTGCCAAAGTCCAGAGTCACACCCAGGGCAGGGCACAGGTATTAGCTGACATCTACATCTTGCTATGCCATCTCCTGCAGGGCAGAGCACGTGTCTGACCCTGGCACAGTCCAGCTGCTTTCTTTAGACTCCCTGAAAACATTGTTCCGGCCATTCAAGCCACAGAAGTTCAGAATGTTGAGGTCCATTCCCGAAGCAACCCAATACACAATCAGAGCATTTAAAAAAAAAATTTATTTATTTGACACACACAGAGAAAGAAAGTGCACAAGCAGAGGGACAGGCAGAGGGAGAGGGAGAAGCTGACTCCCCGCTGAGCAAGGAGCCCTATGCGGCTCAATCCCAGGACCCTGGGATCATGACCTGAGCCGAAGGCAGACACTTAACTGACTAAGCCACTCAGGCACCCCAATCAGAGCATTTTTCATTACTGAAAAAAAGAAAGACACTTAGGCATCCAGCAAGTTTTTTTTTTCCCCTAGTCAAAGAACTTAACTATGGGACTGCTTCGTTAAGTGGTAAGGGCCTGATAACCCCACAAAAAGGAAAACTGCTGGAAGTGGAGGCTGAGGGAGACGGTAGGTATGACAAGAGGGCACCAATGAAGCATGCTGCCCTGGGAGTGAGGAGCAGGGCTGGGTCTACACCTCGGGCCTCAAGGTGTGGCCCCGGCACCAGCATCAGCACCTGCGAGCTTGCTCAAGAGGCAGCATCTCAAGCCCAGCCCAGACCTACGGAAGCACAGTCTGCATTTTAACAGATACCCCACGTGATCTGTTTGCAAATCCAAGTTTGAAAAGCACTGACCTGTAACTAATCAAGGAACTGCTTAAACGTGTTTGATCAGAAACAGGTGCAAAGTGATTTTTGTTTCCCTAAATTGAAATAATGGCTTGGAGGATTGGTTGTTGTTTTGCCTATTTTCCTGTTGATGGTTTTTTGTTTGTTTCATTTTATTTTTGTTTTGCACATGTTCTTGTTCATTTTTAGGTCCCTATCTGTGTCCAGCCCGGTAATTTCCAAAATTGATAAAAGAATGCAGTCAGGGACCCTAACTGGTGACTATGATGAGGCCAAGGTCAAATTTTGAGATAAACTAAGTACTTGTAGAATGAATGCATTAAAGAATAAAGTGAGGTTGATTAAATTGAGACCTCATTTCTGATCTACATGGTACCAAAACAAGACTACAGTCTTTTGAAACATTTGACACAAACTTCTGGTAGTGTCTATAGGGTACTTACTAATACATCATAAAGCATGCAGGTATTTAAAACACCCAAGTCTTCCATAAATAAGGATGTCTGCAGTGAATTGAATGTTTTTCAATGTTAATTTTTGTAACAAATTCACAGAGACGGTGTATTAGCCATCTACTGCTATTGTAACAAATGAACACAAATGTAGTAGCTTGAAACTACACATTTTACTATCTCAGTTTCTGTGGGTTGGGGATCTGGGCATGGCTTAGCCGTGTTCTCTGCTCATGGTCTCTCACAAGCTGAAATGAAAGTGTCAGCCAGCACTGAGGTCTCCCATGAAAACTCACGTGGGGCAGGATCTGTTTCCAAGCTCACTTACGGGGTTGTTGATAGGTTCCTTGCTGGCTGCGGACCAGAAGCTACCCTCAGTTCCTTGCCATGTGGGCCTCTGCAACATGGCAGCTCATAACATGAAAACTTGCTTCATCAAAGCCAGCAACGGAGAGTGTCTGCTAGCAAACCGAAGTTATCCTCTTATGTAACATGGTGATGGCAGCGATATCCCATCACTCTGCTGTGTTCTATTCATTATCATCAAGTTGCTAAGGCCAGCCCACGCTCAAGAGCAGAAGATCACACACGCCATGAATACTAGTAGTTGGCGATCACTGGGGCCATCTTAGAGTCTGTCTGAAACAGAGGGTACTATTAAACAAGGCCTAGCCTCACATACTTAACCACACCACTTAACACCTGACCCTCCTGTACTGAGCTGAGTGAGCCCATTTATTGCAGCCTATCCCAGGGAGGCTGAAGGCTTACCTTATAGAAGCCAACCTTTGCCCACTACAGCATTGGATATTTTCAGTGCGGGAGGTATTTACAGAATTACTAACCCCCTTATTTAACCAAAAGGGGATACTGAGGCCTGGCTCGGGATCTTAGTTATGCTCAAGTTCAAGATCACACAGTTAATGAGCAGTGGCTTCTACTGTTCAGAATCTCAGTGCTGCTGAGCTGGCCTGGAGGGCAGAGAGCCATAAAGGAGACGCAATGTGCCTTGGGCTGCCTGCAAGTTGTCCACCTCCATAAAGACATTTTTATCTCCAAAAAGTTTCCTTCAAATGGAACATCTTGGTAAATAAGAAGATTGTACACAAAGATAATGCTGGCAGACCCAGAGCTTTTCCCCAGAAGGCTGTGATGCTCACAGTCCCTGCCAACAGCACAGGGCTGATTCAGGGTATAGGCTAGAGCCCAGAACATCCATCTTCTATGGGATGCTAAGTGGTGATCTTCTCCAGAAATTACAAACTCCAGGTCTCTGGCTGCGGTCTGGCTAGCAGGTGTGTTTTGTTTGGCCCACATAATAGTTATAAAATTCTGAATTTGTTGCCAACATTTTCAATTCATGAGTTTCATATAGATCCCTGGTTTTCTAGATTCTCTTGGAAAATCCAGCCAAACCAGGCCCAATTGGAGTATGCTGATTGGCTGGGCTGGGCAGTGGCTGCTCCTCGAAGGGGGCATGTGGTCTCCCATTCACCATGGTCCACAACTGGCCCCATTCACCACCTGGTCCCTGTGGACGTGTGCAGTGACAAGCCCGTATCTATGGTAACTCTTCCATTGTGCTTAGAGGTGCAGAAGAAGAAACTCAGCAAGGTCAAGGTTAAATACCTTGCTCGAGGTCTAACGGGCTGAGAGGCAGAACCAGGCCTGTTATTCCACAGAGCCCTGACTTCACGGCAGGTGGGTCACATAGGGGAGACTGTAGAGAAGATCTATCTAGCTAGGACTGCCAGTCTGTCCACAGGATAAGTGAGAAATATATTATATGTATAATATATATAATATGCACATTATATATATATTTATTATATTATTATATATATGAAATTATGGTAATTTATTATGGTACCATAGCCTGAATCAAATTCTAAAATTTAGCTTTTAAAAATTTAAATCAGGGGCGCCTGGGTGGCTCAGTCGATTAAGCATCTGCCTTCGGCTCAGGTCATGATCCCAGCGTCCTGGGATGGAGCCCCGCATTAAGCCCCGCTGAGCCCCACGTCTCCCTTCTCAGCAGGGAGTCTGCTTCTCCCACCCCCTGCTCTTGTGCTCTCGCTCATGCTCTCTCTCTCTCTCTCCCGATCTCAAATAAATAAAATCTTTAAAAATTTCTTTAAAAAAATTTAAATCAATTTAAAAATATTTTTATAAAAGAAAAACTGGCCTCAGATAGAAATCTGATTCAGCCCTTATATAGAGAGTATCAGGATTTGGCCTCTTCCAGATTTTAGCTAAATGATAGAGACTGTCATAGAAACCATCTTTCAAAGCTGAGAAATAAAAAGACAGTGGATTTGGGTGGTATTAAACCATAGACAGTAAAGGCCTGTGAGTCTTCTTTAAGCATTACTGGGTACAAAGCAACTGTACGCAGAGAAGAATCTTAAAAACCTTTAAAAACTCACACAATGCCTTACCACTAATCATTCCTATGAGACTGTTTACGTGCCAATATCCTGCCTGAAAGACAGATATTCAGATTGCAACTGCTCTTTGAGATTAATATCAGGAACTAGATGCTTTCTTAAATCTGTGTCGGTCAATACATTTCCTCTCCCTCATTTTTATTATACCTTTCAGGCATATTTGTCCACTCTTAATGAAAGCTGACTTTTTAACATATACCAAGAATTAGAAATTTCATTGATCCTTTTGCTATTACCAGTTAATAAATGACTGATTATAATAAATGCACCCTCAAAAGCAAATGAGTCACTATTTTCATCATGCAACTAGGAAAAGGCCTACAGGAATCAGTCATGCCATTAATCAACACCTAATACTCTTTAACAATTTGTGCTCTCCTGATGTGCCAAACCTGTTACTTTACAGGAAACATCAAATGGTTCAAGGTGGAATACAGTGATAAATAGCTCTCAGTTTAATTCTTATAAAGCAAAGTCTCATTTCCTAAATCTCGTCTGCTTTTTGGAAGACACTGGTTAAGAAGGCTGATGAGCAGGCAGTCTAATGAACCAGGCCCCTAACATTATAACAGCACATCACCAAACTGTAACAGTATTTAAAAGTTCCATGTTTGGGCTCCTGTTAACTTCTCTGATTCAAAATCATACATGAATGGGACCAGAGGGTCAACATGTCTCCCTTTGACTAGAAAGCCACAAAATTAACTAAAAAAGGGAGTAGAGAGTACTGTGTTTGCTTTTCTGGGTATGTCCAAGCTCCCAGCTTGTCCCATCAGCACCTTACAACACTTTCCTTCAAGACTGGTCTCTTTTCCTGATGGCCCTGAGTCTGCCACCATGGTCCCCAGTCCCCCCATCTATAGATGACAGGACTGTGTGTCAGTGGGTCCATCTGGCTTGCCAGGTGGACGCACCCACATCTCCAG
Organism: Zalophus californianus; assembly: GCF_009762305.2. NCBI lineage: Eukaryota > Metazoa > Chordata > Mammalia > Carnivora > Otariidae > Zalophus > Zalophus californianus. The sequence continues at coordinate 79,719,368 of NC_045604.1, forward strand.
CGCTCCGCAGGACCTCCTTCCCCTCCGTGACCCCATCACCTGGGTCAGGGCTCCACCACTTCCCCCAGGGCCACCAGGCCAGCTCCACGCCAGGCTCCCCACCCACTCTGACCCAGCACAGGCAATCACTGTTGCTGTGACTTCCTAAGACCCTGGTCCTGATCATCAAACTCCCTTGCTGAAGGGTCACTGCACTCTAATCTCCACGAGGAAAGGCCCGAGTTCACGCTCCCTTTCCGGTTTGTTGTCAACAGGTATCACGGGTCACTGGCATGTCAGAGGCATTCAGTAACACCTGGTGAAGAGATAAAGGGAGATGTCGAGGGATCCTCATTCATTCTGGCACCTGGGTCTAAAATGGAGTGCAAGACTTTTCCAGCTGTACTGATGACTGTCCCCATTAGACTGGGGGCTCTCGACCAGGGATGATTTTGACTCCCAGAGGATATCTGATGTCTGGAGACTTTTTGGATTCACCCTGGGAGGGTGATGGTGCTTCTGGCATTCAGTGGATAGAGGCTAGGGATGCTGCTCAACATCCCATATTACACAGGGCAGCCCTACAACAAACAGTCCAGCCCAGAATGTCAATACAGAGATTTGAGAAACCCTATGCAAAACATGCCACAGGATCCCTCCAAAGGGACCCTTATCTGCTCCTCATACACACGCCATGCTTTCCCACTCTTTCCTCCAGGGGATGCTCCCCATTCTACCAACTCTTCCTGCTAAAACTCCACCTACCCTTCCCAGCCCAGCGCCTCCCTCCCTCCCCCACAAGCAGATGCAGCTCTTCCTTCTTCCATCATTCAGCACATTTGTTCTAAGTACCGGCCACATGACAGGTGCCACACTAGTCGCTGGACATTCAACAGTGAGCGGAGCCATAGGTCCCATTCCTTGAGACCTTACACAGTAGCGGGGAGATGGATGACGAACAGGTCAACAACTAAGGTGACCACATGTTGTGCTCATTACTACCGCAGAAGGAATCACTGCGATCATGGACAGAGTGAGTGGTGGGTGGGGGCAGGCGCTGGACAGAGCTGTGAGGCGACACGAGAGCCAGGCACAGAGTGGCTGTGGGGACGCCCCCCAGGCAGAGGGCACGGCAAAGACCGGACCCTGACACCAGAGGCAACTGTGAATGGAGGGCAGGGGATAGATCATGCCAGGACATGTGGGTTTGAGGAAGACTTAAAGTCTCCATCTCCCAAAGCTCTCACCCAGTCCCAGGGTGGCCTAGACTCTGAAGCTTGTGAGCCAGGCCCAAATCCCACTTCCACCTTTTACCAATCACATGACAGGACCAGGTTAAGAGCCAGGTTCTTAACCTCTCGGGGTCTCAGTGTCCTCATCCGTTAAGTAAGAGTAACACAGCTACCTCAAGAAGGGTTGTTGTGAACAATTACTGAGTGAATACATGGAAAGCATTTGCACTTGGCACACAGTAAGCAGTCAAGTGTGAGCTTCTGTGATCATGACTGATACTTACGGTAACTCCTACCCTTGTCTTAGCATAGACAAAGCCACCAAAACCTTACCCATTTCTTTATTCCCCACAGCACATGGGGGCGCAGAAAATACGTGATGATACAGATACACGCGCATGCACACACACATATACAATTACACGCTTTGATCTTAACATCCTCTGTTCACATACTGGGGATATTGCTTCGGTTATAAAATGGCAAGGATGGGGAGCTTTAGAGCCGTCTGGAGGCTTTCTGGCTAAAGAGCAAATGCCAATGAAATGCAATTTTTGCAGTTTCTCCCAGTAGCCATCTGCACCATGAATCACAATCTAAATGTCTTCAGCAATACCCCTCAGCTCCTGGGGACTAATCTTATTTTAGGGGTTAAAAACAACAACAACAACAAAACCACAACAGCAACAAAACAATCTTCACCACTTTGGGACTCTTTCTAGTTTAACGATCCAAATGTCCCAACTGTAAAAATGCCAGAGCTTATGCCCCATTTAATAGTGCCATTCGTTAGCGGCCGCCCAGGGCTGCAGTGGCGGATGGGGTGACAGCTAAGGGGTGCCGGGTTTCTTTCTGGGGGATTGAAAATGTCCTAAAAGCGACTGTGGTGATGGTTGCACAACTCGGTGAATAGACTAAGTGGCACTGAATCATACACTGTAAAGGGGTGAATTGTTTGGTATGTGAAGCTGTTTAAAAAAAAAAAATAGTGCCCTTCGGGGTCCCTTCCTCCCCCAAAATAATTACCTGTGACAGCAATATCCTCAGTCTCCATATTACTTCCTAAGTAGCAGAGTGAATTTATCCAACCTCTCTTTTCTCTGCCTAAATGCATCCAAAGGTGGTTTTTGAGATGCACAAAAGCTTCTGAGTCATAGCTTGGCAGCCACACTTGCCATTCCAGATAAAGGACCTGCCAAAATCTTTATCTACAACCCTTCAGAGAAGTCAAAAGGCTGATAGGCCAGGGCTTCTTGGCCAGGTGGCTTTCAGCATCACTGGCTTCACCCAATGCTCTTCTAGACAACAGCTACAGGGCGAAAAAGACATTTCCTGAACCTCTCTTGCTTTTCCAAAGCAGAACTCCATTTGGGGTTTGCCTTTTTGGGGTGGATGTTTGCTATGACTTGTTTCCCACCATTACCCATGCTACCCTGCCAAGAGAGCAGGCAGCTGCTGACCCAGATGGTGCTTTGGGAAAAAGTGGAAGAAGGTGCTGTCTCTGGGCAGAGATGCCCTGCAGATACAAGGCTGGGCAAAAACAGAGGCCCTAGATGTGAGAAGGCATCCCCTTCCTCAGGGCAGATGCAGCCCAGAGAGGGCACCTACCTGGTAACAAGAACCTCCTTTAAGGGACACCTTTGAGCAGTGCACGAACCTCAGGGCCACCCAGGGTGGTTTGCAAGGGGTCCTACGGACTGATTCAATACCTTGGATTCTGCTTTGTTTTGTCCAGAGGATACATGGTGTAAGGAACAGGTTAGGCAGATACCGAAATGTGATCACATTTACTTGTTTCTTTCTATAACAAATGGCCACTGAGTGACCACCACTGCCATTGTCCTAGGTCTGGGCTTCCTGCCCTCCAGGAATTTATAGTCTAGAGGCATGAAAAGACATGAAAGTCACAGGAATAAATACACAACTATAAGCTGTAATAAGTGTCATAAGGGAAAAGAATGAGCGAACGGGAATAACAGGGCCCTAATTGCAAATGGAAGAATGAGCAGGGGTTTCTTCTAAAATGCTACCTGAATAAAAGGCATCCGAATTGGCAAAGAAGTGAAACTCTTCACTTTTTGCAGATGATATGATACTTTATGTGGAAAACCCAAAAGACTCCACCCCAAAACTGCCAGAACTCATACAGGAATTCAGTAAAGTGGCAGGATATAAGATCAATGCACAGAAATCAGTGGCATTCCTATACACCAACAACAAGACAGAAGAGAGACAAATCAAGGAGTCGATCCCATTTACAACTACACCCAAAACCATAAGATACCTAGGAATAAATCTAACCAAAGAGGCAAAGAATCTGTACTCAGAAAACTACAGAATACTCATGAAAGAAATTGAGAAAGACACAAGGAAATGGAAAAACATTCCATGCTCATGGACTGGAAGAACAAATATTGTGAAGATGTCAATGCTACCTAGAGCAATCTACACATTCAATGCAATCCCCATCAAAATACCATCCACTTTTTTCAAAGAAATGGAACAAATAAGCCTAAAATTTGTATGGAACCAGAAAAGACCCCTAATAGCCAGAGGAATGTTGAAATAGGAAAAGCAGAGCTGGTGGCATCGCCATTCCGGACTTCAAGCTCTATTACAATACAAAGCTGTCATCATCAAGACAGTATGGTCCTGGCACAAAAACAGACACATAGATCAATGGAACAGAATCGAGAGCCCAGAAATGGACCCTCAACTCTATGGTCAACTCATCTTCGACAAAACAGGAAAGAATATCCAATGGAAAAAAGACAGTCTCTTCAACAAATGGTGTTGGGAAAATTGGACAGCCACATGCAGAAGAATGAAACTGGACCATTTCCTTATACCACAAACAAAAATAGACTCCAAATGGTTGAAAGACCTAAGTGCAAGACAGAAGTCCATCAACATCCTAAAGGAGAACACAGGCAGCAACCTCTTCGACCTCAGCTGCAGCAACTTCTTCCTAGAAACATCGCCAAAGGCAAGGGAAGCAAGGGCAAAAATGAACTACTGGGACTTCATCAAGATAAAAAGCTTTTGCACAGCAAAAGAAACACTCAACAAAATCAAAAGACAACTGACAGAATAGGAGAAGATATTTGCAAATGACATATCAGATAAAGGACTAGTATCGAAAATCTCTAAAGAACTTATCAAACTCAACACCCACAGAACAAATAATCCAATCAAGAAATGGGCAGAAGACACGAACAGACATTTCTGCAAAGAAGACATCCAAATGGCCAACAGACACATGAGAAAATGCTCAACATCACTCGGCATCAGGGAAATCCAAATCAAAACCTCAATGAGATACCACCTCACACCAGTCAGAATGGCAAAAATTAACAAGTCAGGAAACGACAGATGTTGGTGAGGATGCAAAAAAGGGGAACCCTCCTACACTGCTGGTGGGAATGCAAGGTGGTGCAGCCACTCTGGAAAACAATACGGAGGTTCCCCCTGCTTGTGTTCCCTCTCTCGCTGTGTCTCTCTCTGTCAAATAAATAAATAAAATCTTTAAAAAAAAAAAAGTTGAAAGTAGAGCTACCCTACGACCCAGCAATTACACTACTGGGTATTTACCCCAAAGATATAAATGTAGTGATCCAAAGGGGCACCTGCACCCCAACATTTATAGCAGCAATGTCCACAATAGCCAAACTATGGAAAGAGCTGAGATGTCCATCAACAGATGAATGGATAAAGAAGACGTGGTATATATATATACACACACACAATGGAGTATTATGCAGCCATCACAAGGAATGAAATCTTGCCATTTACAATGACGTGGATGGAACTAGATGGTATTATGCTAAGCAAAATAAGTCAATCAGAGAAAGACAATTATCATATGATCTCACTGATATGAGGTATTTCAGAAACAAGACAGAGGATCATAAGGGAAGGGAGGGAAAAATGAAACAAGATGAAACCAGAGAGGGAGACAAACCGTAAGAGACTAACTCAGGAAACAAACCAAGGGTTGCTGGAGTGGAGGGGGGTGGGGGGGATAGGAGGTGATGGGTGACGGACATTGGGGAGGGTATGTGCTATGGTGAGCGCCGTGAATTGTGTAAGACTGATGAATCACAGACCTGTACGCCTGAAACAAATAATACATTATATGTTAATAAAAAAAAAATAAAAGGCTACCTGAAGAGAGAGAAAGAGAGGGGCCAAGAAAAGCCACCTCAAGGGATGACGGGCCAATTTTTGTCTCAGAGAGAAGGCTCTGAATGCTGTACAGGGAATGGACGAGTGGGGCAAGAGTGGGTGCAGAAGTCTGCTGGAACTGTCCAGGTGAGAGATGTGGGTGGCTGGGCTCCCAGTGGTGGGAGCTGGGAAGGGGGCAGTGGACAAAACCAAGGTGAGCTCTGGAGGTTGAAAGGACAGGGCTGTGGAAAGAGGGGGAGGAGGAGAAGTCAGGGTTGCCTCTCTGGTTTCTGACTGAACGGGAGTTGGGGTAAGACAGGAGAAGGAGCAGACTGGGGAGGGAGGAGGGTTCTGTCCCATTCCAGTATGTTTCAGTGGCGAGGCCAGAGGGCCAGGAGCCAGAAGGGTTGCACTCCCTTCTTGGCCCCCCCACCTCCCAGTTTAGGACCTCAGATCACCCAAGTGTCTCAGCACCCTCATGGAAGCGAAGCCAACGCATCCATCACCACGGATGCATCTTAGACAGCTGGAGCCAACACTCTGCCTTCGTTTTACAAATGAGGAAGGACCTCCAGCATTAGCGTGACTAGGTGTTTTCTTTTTTTTTTAAACAAGGGTACATGGAGACTTTAGGCATTCTTTCACTGAACAAAAATTTCCTGTCTGGCTACATATCAAACCTGGTCCTAAGAGTGGCTGAGAGTGGTTCTCAGGCTTCCGGAGGCTCCAGCTGCCAGGGCCCCATGCTATCACCTGTAACTAGTTGGGAGGGTTTGGCAAAGTTAAAAATCCTATGCTTCACAAATATAAAGAGCTGCCAGTTAGTTCTCTCCGTGAAAGAGACACTCTCCTCACAAACCTCCAGATTTACCAACGCTCTCCATGCCCTCTACAAAGGCATGGACTGTCACCTGAGGTCCCTCAAGGGTTCTGCTCTGTGCATCCATCAGGAGTTGTCCCCGAACCTGTTCATGCTAGCGCTTATTTTTAAATCAGTCAATTAAACATGTAAACCAGAGAAATATGAATTGTAAAAAGGGCTGCTTCTAATAAAACGAAGACAGATGTTTTGGGAACACTCAATAAAAGGCAAGTTGGTGAAAATAAAGTACTACTGAATTAGGTGTTGTGGAGACAAGCATAAAAGATTAGAGGAAAAACAAAGTATAAAGCTAGAATTCTTTACTCGGGGTGCTTTCCAAATGATTTTTAACTGACTACTCCACTGGAAAAAACCCAAACTGGAAAAAATTAATTATGGGCATTGTTTATGCAAGAAAGGCTCCATGGCAGGCTCATCTGTAAACCCAATACTCCAAGACAAGTCCTTGGCGCGACCTCAAAAGAATGGTAAATGAATGTACATTTATAGTTTACATTAAAAGGAAATATTAAAAGAATGGCTAATTTTTTTCTCTTCATTGACAAACTACTAGGTTTCTACTGTAGCAAAAATTTTTTTCTAATAATTAGACCCTTACCCCACACCATACATAAAAATTAATTCAATATGGACCTAGACCTAAATGTATGAGCTTAAACTAGAATACTGTTAGAAGAAACCCAGAAGTCAATCTTCACGATTTGGGGTTAGGTAAAGGTTTCTTAGATAGGACATCAAAAGTACAAGTGATAAAAGAAAAAGGTGATAACTTGGACTTCATCAAAATTAAAAATTCTGGTGCACAGGATATTATCAAGCAAGGGAAAGGGGAATCCACAGAATGGGAGAAAATATTTGCAAACCATGGATTTGATAAGGGATCTGTAGCCAGTACATATAAAGAACTCTAACAACTCAATAAAAACACAGCCCAATTAAAAATGGGGCAAAGGATCTGAAAAGATATTTCTTCAAAGATATACAAATGGCCAGCTGGCACAAGAAAAGATGATCAACTTCATTAGCCTTTAAGAAAATGCAAATCAGTGGCATTCCTATACACCAACAACAAGACAGAAGAGAGACAAATTAAGGAGTCAATCCCATTTACAATTGCACCCAAGTTTTATAAGGTACCTAGGAATAAATTTAACCGAAGAGGCAAAGGATCTGTACTCAGAAAATTATAAAATACCCATGAAAAAAATTGAGGAAGACACAAAGAAATGGAAAAACGTTCCATGCTCATGGATTGGAAGAACAAACATTGTGAAGATGTCAATGCTACCTAGAGCAATCTACACATTCGATGCAATCCCCATCAAAATACCATCCACTTTTTTCAAAGACATGGAATAAATAATCCTAAAATTTGTATGGAACCAGAAAAGACCCCGAATAGCCAAGGTAATGTTGAAAAAGCAAAGCAAAGCCGGCGGCATCACAATTCCGGACTTCCAGCTCTACTACAAAGCTGTCATCATCAAGACAGTACAGTCCTGGCACAAAAAGAGACACATAGATCAATGGAACAGAATCGAGAGCCCAGAAATGGACCCTCAACTCTATGGTCAACTCATCTTCAACAAAGCAGGAAAGAATGTCCAATGGAAAAAAGACAGTCTCTTTAACAAATGGTGTTGGGACAATTGGACAGCCACATGCAGAAGAATGAAACTGGACCATTTCCTTACACCACACACAAAAATAGACTCCAAATGGTTGAAAAACCTAAATGTGAGACAGGAGTCCAACATCCTAAAGGAGAACACAGGCAGCAACCTCTTCGACCTCAGCCGCAGCAACTTCTTCCTAGAAACATCGCCAAAGGCAAGGGAAGCAAGGGCAAAAATGAACCACTGGGATTTCATCAAGATAAAAAGCTTTTGCACAGCAAAAGAAACAGTCCACAAAACCAAAAGACAACCGACAGAATGGGAGAAGATATTTGCAAATGACATATCAGATAAAGGGCTGGTATCCAAAATCTAAAAAGAACTTATCAAACTCAACACCCACAGAACAAATAATCCAACCAAGAAATGGGCAGAAGACATGAACAGACATTTTTCCAACGAAGACCTCCAAATGGCCAACAGACACATGAAAAAGTGCTCAACATCGCTCGGCATCAGGGAAATCCAAATCAAAACCTCAATGAGATACCACCTCACACCAGTCAGAATGGCTAAAATTAACAAGTCAGGAAATGACAGATGTTGGCAGGGATGCGGGGAAAGGGGAACGCTCCTACACTGTTGGTGGGAATGCAAGCTGGTGCAACCACTCTGGAAAACAGTATGGAGGGTCCTCAAACAGTTGAAAATAGAGCTACCATACGATCCAGCAATTGCACTACTGGGTATTTACCCCAAAGATACAAATGTAGGGATCCAAAGGGGTACGTGCACCCCAATGTTTATAGCAGCAATGCCCACAATAGCCAAACTGTGGAAAGAGCCAAGATGTCCATCGACAGATGAATGGATAAAGAAGATGTGGTATATATATATACAATGCAATATTATGCAGCCATCAAAAAGAATGAGATCTTGCCACTTGCAAGAACATGGATGGAACTGGAGGGTGTTATGCTGAGTGAAATAAGTCAATCAGATAAAGACAGGTATCATATGACCTCACTGATATGAGGAATTCTTAATCTCAGGAAACAAACTGAGGGTTGCTGGAGTGGTGGGGGTGGGAGGGATGGGGTGGCTGGGTGATAAGACATTGGGGAGGGTATGTGCTATGGTGAGTGCTGTGAATTGTGCAAGACTGTTGAATCACAGATCTGTACCTCTGAAACAAATAAGGCAATATATGTTAAGAAAAAAAAAAGAAGAATATAGCAGAAAGGGAAGAATGAAGGGGGGTAAATCGGAGGGGGAGACGAACCATGAGAGACGATGGACTCTGAAAAACAAGCTGAGGGTTCTAGAGGGGAGGGGCGTGGGGGGATGGATTAGCTTGGTGATGGGTATTAAAGAGGGCACGTTCTGCGTGGAGCACTGGGTGTTATGCCCAAACAATGAATCATGGAACAGTACATCACAAACTAATGATGTAATGTATGGTGATTAACATAACAACAAAAAATTTAAAGAAAAAAAGAAAATGCAAATCAATACCACATGAGACACCAATTCACATGCATATGGTTGGTTATAATCAAAAAGACAGATGATGACAAGTGCTAAGTGTTGGCGGGGATATAGAGAAACAGGGATCCATATACCTTAGTGGTGGGAATGTAAAATGGTGCAGCTGCTCTGGAAAACAGTTTGGAAGTTCCTCAAAATGTCAAACATAGTTATTTATATGACCCAGCAGTTCCAATCTTAGGTATATGCCCAAGAAAAATGAAACATATGTCCATACAAAGATCTGTATGTGGATGTTCATATCAGCTTCATTCCTAACAGCCAGTGTCCAAATTGTGGAACGTCTGCCAACGTCCAAATGTGCATCAGTGGGTGAATGGGTAAACAAGATGTGGTTTCCCATACAATGGAATACCATTCAGTGAAAAGGAAGAGAGTGCGGCTATCTGCTACAACATGAGAGAATCTTGAAAAGATGATGCTAAGGGAAAGAAGTCAGTCACAAAAGACCACAGATCATATGATTCTATTTATATGAAATGTCCAGAAAAGGCAAAGCTATGGACATAGTAGTTCCCTACACAGGGAGTGGAAACAGGAACAGACTACAAATGGGCACAAAGTTTCTTTTTTGGGGGGGGAGACAGAAAGGTTCTAAAATCCTGACACTGTACCCCTCTGCAAATTTATGAAAAATCATTGAACTGCGAACTTAAAATGAGTGACTGTTATGGTACCTCGATAAAGTTATAAAATACAGAAAGGCAAAAAAAAAAAAAAAGGCACTCAAAAATAAAAGTTCCTTTGTCTCTTAGAAATGTTACCACGGGAACATTTTTACACACTAATTTTGCCTGATGATGATATTTATGAGGTGGGGATAAATAATCAAAATTCTTGTTTTAATCACAGGAGCCCTTCTCAAATAAGACATAACTGGTTTGGCCTAAATGTACAGCATAATTAAAAGCATTTATTTCATTTTCATTTTCTTCATTGATCTGTTAGAATTTTTCAAACTACACTATTTTCTACTCCACGCAGACCTGGATACACATTTTCAGGTCTACTGTTTCTAGAAGAGTTCTTAGGTGAGAACTGGAAGAGGAGGGGCAAGTTATTTATTTATTTTGGAGACTCCCATTTATTTTCTGCCACACGAGAGGGTTTTCAGAGGGGACCGAGAAATATTCAGGACTGGTGAACATGGTCAGCTCCTCTCAAACAGCTGCAGAGATTTAAAACGTCCGGGGAAATCATCTTTTTAAGAAAACCACCAAAGAGCCCTATTCTTTAAGGTGGAAAATATTCTGGTGGAAAAATGAAACTGGAAAAGAGAACAGCTTAGGGCCTGAAAACAAATAAATACAGGAAATTTTTGGAAACCTATTTTACCTTAATATTTCTCCTTTTTTAGAATTTCTTCAAAACAGATGTAAACTTTTCAGAAAAACAAGTATTTGCTAGGAAAAAGTAGTCTTGATTAGGGTATGTGTCAAGGAAACATAATTATCAATTTGCCTAATTAAAATGACTATCTGAACATGCCTGAGGAATGTGAACCTTCTCAAATGAGACATGTACAATTCACTTTTTATAAACATCTGCTGACGGAGCCTCTTGGATGATGTTAACAGGGAACGGATGACTGCAGCCAAGCTTCTTCGATGATACTACTCGAAGAAGTGCATGCAGTCCTGCCACTCCCATAAATCACCAGGGGGGACAGGGTCTTAAAGTGCTTACCACACACTGGATGTTTGTGTGCCCCCAAAATTCTTATGTTGAAACCGAAACCCCAACGTGATGCTATTGGAGGCAGTGAGGTCAGGAGGGCTTGGTGATGAGATTAATACCCTCTATAAGAGACCCCAGAGTGCTCATTCCCCGCTCCCACTGCGTGAGGGCACGGCAAGAAGATGGTCGTCTGTGAACCAGGAAGGTATGCACCACACCTGCCTTCCACGGGCGCCTTGACCTTGGACGTCCAGCCTCCAGAACTGAGAAGCGTCTGTTTTTTCTAAGCCACCCAGCATGTGATGCTTGGTAATGACAGCCTGAACGGACTAAGACTCTTCCCGTCACCTGCCAGGCTTCGCTTGAGTAACAAACTTTGGCTAATTCAGGAAGGGGCTTCGAGGAACAAGTGTATGAGGGTTATCAGGGCTGTGATTTGGGACAGTGTTGCTTGAGTTAACCACACCTCTGACACACAGGGTGTATTTTAGCAAGAGATGGGGAAACGCCAGTTACTTCCCTTTCTCTTCGGGGCCGGCCTTTAGAGCCACCCTCCCCTCCCAGCTCAAGCGGCTTCACCTTCCCACGGGGCCAGGCCTGGCAGTGGACCCTCTGCAAGCAGCTCTCAAAGGTGCCAGCAGTGCCCGCAGGGAACTAGGTGAGAGCAACGGAGGCACGCTGGCGGTGGACTAGGGCTTCCGCTCCCGGTGATGTGAACCCACAAGACGAGGTGTTCTCAGCCCGAGCCGCCAAGGCCGGGCCTCTGAAAGCCCTGCGCTAAACAGCCCCCACTAAGCATGCCCGCTGGGGATGCTCAGCCCACACAGGAGACCCGGCATAGGCCCCACCGCTAAGGGAAGCTCAGGGTCATCTTCCCTCTTCTATCTCAGCAGGGGAAGTGTCCTCTCCTTTTATCTTCTCAGTCTCTCTGCCCACCTCCCCGTTCTTGTCCGGGTGAATGACTCTCTTGTTCTCTGGAGCCCCTGGCAGCCTGTAGCAACCCCAGTGGGTTAAGGAGTTTTGACACCTCCATATCTTTCCCCCATAATCTCCATCGGAAGCCCTCCCCGCAACCACAAGCACCTCCAGCTACCACGAGTAAATAAACCCAAAGTGAACAAGGCGGGTGCTATGGAAATGTTGCTTCAAGCCAAGTTCCTGGGCTCCAGCTTGCAATCAGACTGCACCCCAAGTTCCTCAGGCCTAGAAATTCTTTTGCTCTCACTGCCGCAGCTAGACCATTCTTTCCAAAACGGAAATCTGATCAGTGTCCTTGTTTCCTCACACATGCAGCTTAAAACTCTTTGATGCTATTAGGTAGAGACAAAACTCCTCATTTACTCCCCCCACCCCCGACCATCCTCCATTCTCAGAGAACAACACCACACCCCTATCCTTCCCTTCCCCATCCTGCCCTGCCACAGACTTTTACACCTGTTCCACCCACAGTCCACAATGCTCTTTCCTCCCTTCAGGGCCCTGTTAACTCACACTCAACCTTCTTGATCAGATAACACACCCCTCCCTCAGGGAAGATATTCTGCATATCCAGCAACAGAAGGTACACAATAGAATATTGCCCAGGAGGGAAGTGAGTCAACTAGAGCTACTTATATCAATACAGATAAATCTCAAAAATCTCATGTTGGGCCAAAAAAAAAAAAAAAAAAGTCCTGCTAAGGTATTTTTAAAATGGGCACTATTGCAGACTCTTATTTTCCAAAATCCGCCACAGCTATACTTCTGGCCCCCACATGCTCTTCCAGAACCTTGTCACTCCCCCACCAAGAGCTGCAAAGAGAGAAAAGAACAAGGTTTTAGGACAGAGACCTTGAGGAGGAACCTACTTTTTAAATAGGTTAAAACCTGGCCCCGGAAGTGACTTAACTTTGTAACTAGAGTTAGAGGGTTGAGAAAGAGCCAGGCCCTACCAGCCCGGCTATTAGCTATGGGAGTAGAGGAAAAGAAAGGCCTTCGAGAAAAACCAGTGCGGCAGGAGAACCGGGCAAAGGGCAGGATGACAAGCAAGAAAGGTGGAGCACAAGCCAGATCATGCAGGGCATCTGGGGTGATGTCCCCAGGGCTAACAAAACCATTGAGGGCGTGGGAGGGAATCTTGACTCCAGGCAGAGAAAAGCCAGAGAGGACCAAGAAATCAGCTGTTCACGCTTCCCCCAGGAGGCATTTAAAAAAACAAAACAACAGGGGCGCCTGGGTGGCTCAGTCGTTAAGCGTTGGGATGGAGCCCCACATCAGGCTCCCTGCTCGGCAGGAAGCCTGCTGCTCCCTCTCCCACTCCCCCTGCTTGTGTTCCCTCTCTCGCTGTGTCTCCCTCTGTCAAATAAATAAAAAAATAAATCTTAAAAAATAAAAATAAAAAAACAAAACAACAAAAAAACCCCACATTTTTACAACGAGGCAGACTAAATCCAAACCCCAAGCACTTAACTCTGACCCGACCCTGGCCTGCCCTCCCGCCTGCTGTTCAATGGGCACAGTGCACATTCTGGTGGATTACCCCTATTGCGGGAAGTAAGCGGGACTGTGGAGTATAAAATACATCCTGGTGAACTACCACCGTAAGAATAACCGCATCTACCGTGCACCGAGCGCCTACGAGCGCCACACACAAGATCACGGTTGTTATTCCCGGTTTGCAGGTGGGGAAACTGAGGCCGAGTCCTGCTGAATAACGTGTCCAAGGCAAGGCTGAAAGCAAGTCTAACTGCACAGCCCACGCTCCCGGGAAGCACGCTTTGCCGCCTTACTCTATCTTCTCCTCTCTCAGGCAAGTTAGGTCAAGGCCAGCAAGGCCCCATTGCCAGGACACCCGTCTCTAAAACAACGCCCCTCGAAGCCCTAAGCGCGGGCGGTGCGGCCGCTATTGCGGTCCCCACCCCCCGGAGTGCAGCCCCCGAAGCGGTCCGGCTGGAGGCGCGCACCCCCAAACCGATTGTTCCCCCGACGGAAGGTTCCGCAGTCTTGAAGTCATCCCATCCCCGGGCGAGAGGCCGGCAGTACCTGAGGGAAACGCGTCTAGGGTCCTGCCCCTGGCTCGGCGGAAAACACCCCCCGCCTCCGTAACCGACATGGCGAGCGATTTTCTGGCTTCCCCTGAGTACACAGTGTGGGAGGGAACGTCAAGACGCCGAACAGCCCAACCGCCGGGCCTGTCCTGCCCGGGTCCGGGCGGCGCCCTCTGCTCAGGGCGGGGCGGCAGGGTCAGTGCGCGGGGCTCGACCGCTCGGGGCGCCGCTAGTGCTGCCTGAGCGGGGCGGAAGCGTGAACGGCCCCTCTGGGATCGACTGGGGCGCCTGGCCAGTGGAGGCGCCTAGACTGGGGCCCGTGTGCGTGCGCAGGGCGGGTGCTTTTGGGCTCAGGCCTTGGGGGGGTACTTTCTTTCCCCTAAGGTGGCGTTGCCAGGTCCCACAAGTAAAAATACAGGACGCCCAGTTAGGTTGGAATTTCAGATAAACAGTGAATGACTGTTAAGTGTAAGTATAGCCCATGCAACATTTGGGAGATACTTACACTAAAATTTTGCCTCGTTTATCTGAAATTCCAGTGTAACTGGGCTCCTGTATTTCAAACGACAACCCTAGCCTGAGGTCAGAAGAACTGGGCCCTGTCTCAGGACAGTCCTCCGAGCCACCAGCTGTGATCTAGGACACCTGATCATGAGGCATCTTCATCATCATCCAGTCACTTCATCATCGATCACTAGGAATCATAGCTCACCTAATCTGCACATCAGCGCCAGGAGATGGTGCTGTCATTAGCCGCATTTGTCGGAAGGGGAAACTGATGATGCTCAGAGACTTGGAGCAGTTTGCACAAGGTGACTGCAAAAGCAGTGAATTTGCCACCCACTCAAACTGGGATCTGTCCAGAAGAAAAAGGAAAAAAAAGGGGGGAGCCATTGCGCTACACTGCTTTAGGCCAGTGTTTTTGTTGAAGTTGTTAAAAACACAAATTCCAGGAGGAGTTGCACCTACTGAATCAAATCTCCAGGAGAAGGGTCTGTTTTTAACTCCTTAAGGAGTTCTTTTGATCCGCCAAATTTGGGAAATTCTCAACTAGCTGCCTACATCCAGAAGACTCTGCCTCCAATCTTGGACAAGAGTTCTAATAGCAAATGGTAAGTCCTCAAAGAATATTAGGCATAATAATCGTCATCACTATTGATCACCATATCCCTATTCCCTGCATATGGTCTGGCCCAGGGGAGGATTCTCAGGAAACATTCAAGAGGGAATGACAAAATGAGAAATAAAAGTCCCAGTGGGGGAACTCAAGACCCTGCAAGTCCCAGCCCCCACCTACCTCTCACCCAGTAACTGTCCTCTTTCAGTTCCTTAAATATACAAATCCAGTTCCCTTTTTGCACAAGTGGATCCTTCTGCTTAGAATGCCTGTGCCCATTTAAACATCAAGGCTTCTGCTTAATCATGCTTCCAAGGAGAGGCTTTACCCCCCACACCTGCACACACCCTTCCTATCTAAACCAGGTCTCCTCGTTCTTTTTATAACACTCTGTTCTTGTCTCTTATAGGTGGCCCTTTGCACAGTTGGTGCTATCACCACACATGATCATTATTTACAGATGTACTTATTTGTTTCAGGTGTCATTATTTATTCCCTGATGTCTTTCCCAGTTCGGCTGTTAAGGTCCACAAAGGTGGTTACCGCGACTGTCGTGCTCACCAGGCAGGATGCTTGAGGCATAAACACTCCAGTAGCTGCTGCATGAATAAATGGATTATGAATATCCTGACAATATAACCCTGATCTGAACCTGGGCAGTGGTTGGGCGTAGCTCTATTGCTAGTGATGATGAGTAACCTCAGAACTACATAGGAACCACTGAATGATGATAATGGCTGGAACCAAACCTGTCCACCAACGGGTCCCAGCAGCCTCTTTAGCCTCATTGCCTGTCCCATCTTCCCCTCATCACTACAGGTCAGTGGTTCCACTCTCCTCTGACCAAGCTCTTCCAGCTCATACCCTCTTCTGTGCAGCTGTCTGCCTGGCAGCATGAGAAGAGCATATTCCTGGGCAGTAAGACCTGCTCTGCTGGACCTGTTCAGTCCATTTCCTTTCTGTGCAACCTTGAGCAAGTCACGTAATCCTTCTGAGCTTTAGTATCTTCATTTAAAATGAGATAATCATAGCACCAATGTCATTTGCTTTTGTGAGAAGTCAGTGAAGCTCTGGGCAGTTTCTGGAACATATGCGGTGCTTGATAAATTTTTTTCTGAGTTGATATTGTTATTATTGTTATCAACTATCTCTTCAACTCATTCTTTTCTAGTCAAAATTCTTTTTTCAAGATTAGGTGTTCTATCAGTCAGGTATCATGTCCTAGCAGATAACCAAAAATCAGTTCAAATTGGCTCAATCAAAAAAGGAATCCATTGGCATATATAAATTAAAAACCCTAAGAAGCTTCAGGTGACGTTTGATCAAGCTGCTCATAGGCTGTTATAAGAATCCAACTTTCTCCATTTATCCTCTCTGCCGTTGGTAATTTTGGCTTTATCTTCAGTCTCCATGTAGGGGACTCCTTCCCATCACTTGAAAGTTCCAGGCTCCCCCTTCACAGGAGCAGAATGGCTACAACAGTTCTAGACCATACCCTCATGAGATACCATCTAGGGAGGAGAAGGAAAAAAAAAAGTCTCTTTTTCTCAACCCCCCCCCACCACCACCACCCGGCAAACGTCCATTTGCATCACTGCAATCCCAGTTTGAATATGTGCTCCTTTCTGAAGCAAGGTCAGAAGGTAAATGGCATGTTTAGACTGGCTTAAGCTAGAAGGGCCACCCCTGTAGAAGGAGTGTTATCAATATCACTCAAACCATCTGCCTGAGGATGAAGAGCATAGTTCTCTTAAAATGAGATCCGGATGCCCTGATTGCCCCAAGAAAGAGGGAATGGCTAATTTTTTAAAAGAGCCAGTAGAGAATTCACCGTATTCCCCATGCACAGGCGAGGGTTGGTGGTGAGAGGAGGAGAGCATATCAGCCAGTGACTACCACGCCTGCTCCCCACCCTTTAAAAACTGCCCCTTTCCTTCCATCCTACCCCTTGTAACAGCTAATCCAAATGTGTTGTTGCTTAGAGACCCAGGTATATAATGAAGAACACCAGTTGCTCTACTGGGCTCTATTACAGCCTCATTCCATGAAGCAAGCAGAACAATTTGTGTTAACACTCAAAGGCCCTATGCTGCTGAGCTCTTACTGTTTTTCTGTCTACTTTTTAGAGATCTTCCATCTCCTCCTCACTGTCAGGATGTGAGCTGTCACTTCTCACTGCTTCTGGGATCTGCCTGTATCAAGTCCTCACTCTAACTCCTTCTCTTGTTTCTTGTCTGCCCAGGTTTGGGAAACCAGACGACAAAGGTTGTTAGGATTATGAGCCAGGTTGGTTTACAGATTTGAGCCAGTAGGCTTGGCATAAGAGCTCAGTGCCTCATTTAGAGGAAAGTGCCTGGGCTTGACTTTAATGGATATAGTCATTCCTGGTGGACTATGTGATGGTAAGTTTTATGTCAAATGACCTGGCCTCCAGTGCCGGATATTTGGTCAAGCATTATTCTGGGTGTTTCTGTGAGAGTATTCTTTAGATGAGATTTATATTGGTAGACTTGGAGGAGAGCACATCGGCCTCCATAATGTGGGTGGGCCTCATCAAATCAGTTGAAGATCTGAATAGAACAAAAGAGTGATTCCTCAAGCGTGAGGGTATTCAGCCAGCAGATGGCCTTTGGATTTCAACTGCAGCATTGACTCTTCCTGGTTCTCCAGCCTGCTGGCTCACCTTCCAGATTTTGGACTTGCCAGCCCCCATGACTGTGTGAGCCAATTCCTTAAAATAAATCTCTTTCTCTATATCTACACATTTTTGCTTCTGTTCCTTTGGAGAACCCTGACTCACACAGATTGTCAGAGGTCTCTTTTGGAAGTGTTAAAGTCCCAGAGTGAGGCTGTAATTCAGGTTGGTATCATCATTCTGGAAGGAAGGAGATTATCCTTGTGCAGCACATTTGAGATACATGGAAATGTGAGACACAATATAATGACTCAGCAATGTGGGCACCAGGTGTCCCTCACCTTTACCCACTCCTGACCTGCACTTCTTCAGGCGGGACTCAGGAATGATGGACTAGGGAATGGGATAGGGTCAAGGTGAAGGGCAATCCATGAGGATGTCAATTTTATACACTTGATCGTTTTTTAAAAACTGAAAATAAGTAGCTTGGACCTGGTCGACATGCCATGTATCCTTCAGACCCCCCAAGTCGGTGTGTTGTTGTTTTTTTAGTTTATTGACTTCACTGATATTGTCACAGGCTTGGTATTAACAGGACTTGCACACTTTCTCCCTTTCCAAGGTGTTGGAGAATTTCCAAAATGCTTCAGGTGTACCTGTGTTCTCCAGCATAAAAGTTAAATCATGTCCTTGAGGCCTTTTAGACATCATTCCAACTCTCTTGGGTGAGCCGCATAGCTTGTAGATTGTTTTTATTATCAGAAAGAAAGTATAATTCTTATGTATGCTACCATGTATAATGATCATTTATGAGTGTCTTCCAGGTCTTCACACATAGTTTCTCCTGTTATTCCTCAAATAAAATAAAGTTTCACCTCATTTTAAAAATGAAACGATGGAGCCTCAAGAAAGCCAAGTAAGTGCCCGGAGTCATCCCACCATTTACCAAAAGAGTACAGCCTACACCCCTCTCTTCACCCTCTTTCTGCTGATCATGGTCAATTTCCATGTCAACTTGGTGCCAGTCCTCCTTGCTGCTTACCATTTGGCTTGAAGAGTTTCTTTAGTCTTTGAAAACTTGTCCCCTTTGGATGCAGTCTTTTACCCTGTTCAGTCACGTGACCTGAATGTAAGCTCATTCTACTTACCAGCTCTGTGACCTTAGGCAAGTCACTTAACCTCTCTGAGCTACGTGTTCCTCACCTGTGCAGTGAATGTAATCATGTTCACCTGCAGAGGTGTTGGCAGAAATCAGGGTCATAGCATATTTAAAGTACATCTCATGGCACATAATAATTGCTCAACAAATAGCTTGTTCTTTTGGTGGTCATTACTTTCTCAGATATGCTCCTGAAGACTTCCCAGCATGGCAGGGCACTCGGGGTTTCTTGTGCATGGAGGCAGGGCTTCCTGACATGTAAAACCCGGAATGAGTTCGAACACCATCCCCAGGGAAATCTCACGCTGGCAGAGGTCCTCCCACATACCCTATTTCTTCAGATCGAGCTGACCATTATGGTAACCGCTAGCCACACATGACTACTTCCATTAATCAAAATTAAATACGATTTCCATCACAGTTCTTCAGGTACACAAGACATATTTCAAAGGCTCCTTAGCCACACGCGGCTAGGATGACCCGAGTTAGGGGAAAAAGATCCAGGACATTCCAGTTCAATCTGAATTTCCGATAAAGTATGGCCGAGCATACTTATAAGAAAAGAAGTCATGTGTTGTTTATCTGAATTCACAGTTAACTGGGCATCATATCTGATTAGGGCTACCATGCTGGAGAGCACAGATGTGGAGCGTTCCCATCATTGTAGAAATTTCTCATGGATAGCTCTGCTTTAGAACCTTCATGAGCAACTCAAAACTAATGAACCCTACCCCGTTCCTGGTGTTTTTCTGTCCACCTGCACATGATGGGCATGCAGATCATGAACAGCCAGAAGTGTCCAGAACTACTATAATAAAGTTCTTGGCCTCTGAAGCAGTTAATACTAATTACTCCAGTTTTTTTTCATCCGAACACTTGAATTTAATTTCCTCATTTAAGCTTTTGTTCCTCCATTTTCTTTTCTTTTTTTTTTTTTATCTCCCCTACATTGCTTAACACCCCTTGTAAATAATATTCTGGCAATAAATAATCTTGTAGGGGTTTACTCTTCCTTTCCAATCTTCATTTTATTCAACTATATCATGAACTCAGCCTCCTGAACTATTTAAATATTTTACAATTACTCGGTGCCATGAAAAACCCTTTCATCCCTTTCTCAACAAGTATTAGTGTTCTCCTGGGTGCCTGGGCGGCTCAGTGGGTTAAGTGTCTGCCTTCGGCTCACATCATGATCCAAGGTCCTGGAATCGAGTCCTATGTTGGGCTCCGTGCTCTGCAGGGACTCTGCTTTTCCCTCTGCCCCTCCTCCCACTCATTATCTCAATTTCTCTCTCTCTCTCAAATAAATGAATAAAATCTAAAAAAAAAAAAAAAGAACTAGTGTTCTCCTGAAAGCTCCAGTCCTCATGACTCAATGATATATTGAGTGTACGATCTGATCTCCTTGCAGTGTTGGGGGATATCATCAAAACATTGTGACTGCCAGTTGACCCATGAACTAGACCTGGGCTCTTGGAGCTCACCTGCTCCCCTGTCCTTAGAATGTGGGTTCTGCTTGCCTTCCCTGCTGAGTGGGGAGTCTGCTTCTCCCTCTCCCTCTGCCTGCCGCTCCCCCTGCTTGTGCTCTCTCTCTGTCAAATAAATAAAATCTTAAAAAAAAAAAAAGAGGGTCTTTGCAGATGCAATCAAATTAAGGTGAGATCCCGCTGGAGTAGGACAAGCTTGGTCTGAGGACTGGGGTCTTCATAAGAAGAGGAGAGGATGCCCATAGACTCCCAGAGAAGAAGGCCATGTGATGAGAGATGCAGACATTGGAGTGACACATCAACAAGCCTAGGGACGCCAAGGATGGTAGCCAACCACCTGCCGCTTGAAGAACAGCAAGGAAGGATTCTCCCCTAGAACCTTCTGAGGGAGCACAGTCCTGCTGACACCTTGATTTTGGACTTCTAACTCCAGAGCTGAGAGAGATTCTATTTCTGTTGTTGTCGTTGTTTAAGATTTTATTTATTTATTTTAGAGATAGAGACAGCATGAGCAGGGTGGGGAGCAAAGGAAAGGACAAGCAGACTCCCTGCTGAGGGCAGCGCCCCATGTAGGGCTCGAGCCCAGGACCCTGAAATCATGACCTGGGCTGAAATCAAGAGTCAGGTGCTCAACTGACTGAGCCATCCAGGTGCCCCTCGCTTTCTGTTGTTTTAAGCCATCCAGTTGGTGGCGATTTGTTATGGCAGCCCTAGAAAACTAACACAGATTTGTATTATTGCCATCAGGCTGATGAGTAAACAGAGGCTGTTTGAAGGACACAGAGAAGTTAGACATGGACCCTGTCACCATAATAATCTATCCCGGGGGCTGTAGGGAAGCATCGTGTGCAGATTGAGAGCTTGGGCTCTGGAGGAGACAGACCTAGGTAGCATCTCAGCTCCATCACTTACTTGCCATCTGACTTCATGCAAGTCCCCTAGGGTCCACCGAGCCACAGTGTCCTCATTTTCAAAGTGGAATACTTCATAGATGTATAGGGTGAGGATTAAATGAGAAACTGGAGGAAAAACACCTCGACTGGTATGTGATCGGCTCTCCAAAAAATGGTACCTGTCACGATTGTCCATATTGTCAGTATTAATAGTAGATGAAACTGGCCAGGAGGCTTCTAAGAGGAGGAGTCAGAATTTAATTCTGATTTTGTGCTAAAGCTTCACCCTTTAATGTGGCCTTACTGGTTTTGGGCAACAAAATCAATCGGAGGAGAGGGAGGAGGGTCTTGAGCTCCCCCTAGAGGTGAGCGTGGGTTACAAACCATGGGGGGAGAGGAAAGGAAGGGAGGAAATAGATCTGTGGGAAGAACAGTATGGAGAAAGACTGGTTAGGTAGAAGTAAATTGGGGAAAACCTTGAATACTAGGCAGATGAGTTGCCCTAAGACAGACAGACGGGCAGACTATGGTTTTGGTTGGAAGGAACTGGATGTGAAGAGAGCAATATAAATCTGAAATGGCTAGGTGGAAAGTTCTGGCAGTCAGAACGGAAAATTAAAAAAAAAAATGTAGTACAGAGATGCTATGAAACAAAGAACCCGGTGACAGGATGAATACAGGGACTCTAAGTCAGGAATCAAAGGTTTGGGTTTCTAGCCCGAGAAAATAGAAGAAAAAATGATTCCGCTCTCAGAAACAGATTAGTTGGAGGCGAGAGCCAATTTTGGGGGTAGTGGGGAGATAGTGAATTCATTTTTGAACAAGCGGAAATGGAGGGAATTTTTTCTCCTTTTATGACCCTTTTTTGCTGGTGTTCTATTCATACGTTTTTGTCTGCCACCCAGGTAGTCCAGTGTTACAGGAAGATGGAGATGGTAAACTGTGAGATTTAAGGCCCCTCTTTAATTTCCCAAATTTCCCAGGAAAAGTCCAACTATCTAATACAGCCATGGTCTTTACAAAATGGTAAAGCACTGAAGAGAAGATGAGAGTTTCTGGAATCCTATCCTTCCCAGACATCCCTACAACAAACAGTTTTAGATATACAGATACTGATACTGGTATAGAAATAGCTTGACTTTATAATGCTTGTAGGAATGTGTGTGTATTAGGGATTTAGGGGGGTGTCCAAGAAATATCTTCTTTATTAGCTATATAAGGATATTTTATTGGATATTTAAGGAGATCAATCTATCTCTTATCACTGATAAAAGCAAAATTGGAGGACATGGCTGATGTAGGTAGCCAAGTGGGCTTTCTAATACTTTCTGCCTCTGAATGAGATGGACTTACTCGCCCAGTCATTGCTCAGCTGGACAATGATCAGCATCTCCCAGCAGGGGCAGAATCGGCTCCTCTCAACTTGCCTGGTTTAGTGGGAAGCAGATAACAGGAGGTCAGCTCTGGAACCAGGCTGACCCAGTAAGAGGAAGTGCTCATGCCCAGTTCATCCTTGACAAGTGACCAATCAGAGAAGTCTTCCCTCCTCCCCTGGCATGTTATAAAGGGGTGGGATGGAAAAGAGTCAGGAAAACCCCTCCACTGGGAAACACGATGGAGTGGGGGGAAGGCACAAAATATTAGAATTTGTATGTTTATTTCTGAGCCTTTTTCACTACCCTCAGAGCTCCATGAAAATGCTCAGGGGGATATGGGGGGGATCTGTTTTGTAAGCTGCTTTCTTCACTTAATATGTTGATACCATTTATACACAGAGAGTGTGTGTTTGTTTATGTGTAAAACTCTGAATCGTTCCAAATTCCATTTGGGTTCTATTCTGGGGTTGTTTCAAATTCTCTTCTTCTCAATAGAACTATGTGAAATTGCTGTTTTCATACATCAAAGTCGTCAAATATCAGCAGTTAATGTTTAAACCTAATATTTATAAGCAATGCTGCAATGAACAGTTTCAACATATTGGTACACGTTTCTGATAATTTTTTCAGGATAAATTCCTAGAAATGGAGCCATTAGACTAAAGAGTATACACATGTGAAATGTTGATGGGGTTTCTCAGAGTGCCTTCTGTTCCACCAACATGTATGAAACTCCCCAGCTCCCCTGACAATTGCCAAACAAAGCCATGGGTAGATCAATTCACTCATTATCAAGTATGCATGCACTCCTCTTTGTTAGATTTTTCCGTGGAACTTTTGTTTCCAGTTGCCTTCCTTTGGGGTCTTCTTTCCTCTGGCATACGGATACCCAACTAACTGCCTCCCCCACCCCTCACTGCCCAAGAATCAGGAGGAAGAAATCTGAACTATGCTTTCTTCCATGTCAACTGTAACAGAATTTCTTGAAGTGTTATTTCTACGAAAAAAATGGCTTATCTATTTTAATCTCTTGTACATTGCATTAATTAACTTCTGAGATTGGTGTGCATGGTGAATACAAAATGTTGTCAGTAGGGCACCTGGGTGGCTCAGTCAGTTGAGTGTCCGACTCTTGACTTCAGCCAGGTCATGATCTCAGGGTCATGAGATCGAGCCCCCTGTCAGGCTCCATGCTCAGTGCAGACTCACTTGAGATTCTCTCTCTCCCTCTCCTTCTTCTCCTCCCCCATTTGTACTCTGTCTCTCTCTAAATAAATAAATAAATAAAATCTTAAGAAAAAAATAAAATGTTGTCAATAAAATAAAAGTAAATTTTAAAGTAAGCTCACAAGGTGCCAGCTATAATAGTAAACATTCAGCTTATGGAATCTTCACAGCCAACCTGAGAAATAGGTATGGGCATCCCCAATTTACAGTTGAGGAACTTGGGCTCAGAGAGGTTTAGTAGCTCATCCAAGGTGGCACAGCCCCCGTATTAGTTATCTATTGCTACATACCAAATTACCACACGCTTAGCAGCTTAAAACAACAACTATTTATTATTTTACATTTGCTGAGGGTCAGAAGTCTGGGCATAGCTTGGCTAGGAACTCTGCATGTGGGCTGTCACAGACTGCCTGCAGGTGCCAGCAAGACTGGGGTCTCATCTGAAGACTTGACTGGGGAAGATCTGCTGCCAAGCTTTTACATGGTTGCTTGTTGGTCTGAGAGCCTTAGTTCCTGCTGGCACTTGGCTGGAGGCTGCCCTCAGTTCTTTGGCACATGTCCTTTCCAACATAGCAGCTCACAGTATCAAAGCCAGGAAAGGAGAAAATCTTCTAGTGAGAGAGAACTCATTGTGCATTCATCACAGAAGTAGCATCCTGTCACTTTTGCTATAGTCTTTTGGTTAGCAGCAAGTCACCAGACCAGTCCACACCCAAAGGAAGAGGGTTACATAGGGTCATGAATACCAGGTGGTAAGACTCTTTGTAAGACATTATATACCCTGCCTGTCAAAGCAATTAAATAGCAGAACTAACATCTGAAGTTGATTTTTTTCAAACACTGAAGGTCCCCATAGTTAACCACCATGTTTACTGCCTTCCCAGACAAAATTAACCCCATTACCTCTCAGAAAGATTAGTCTGGTTATCCTAACATGGACCCTAGGAGTTTTGTTTGTTTGTTTGTTTGTTTTAGGTATTATCCTTTTAAATTTAATCTCCCAAGTGGGAAGCAGAAAGATACATCTGGGGTGGGTGAATTAACCAGTTCCATGGATTTTAGTTAGGGGTAACTTTAGAAAGTAAGACTAATGACCACAAGACTTCCAGTGTTAAATCCTAACCCCTAGATATTAGACTTAGCCTTCTCATATGATTTTTAGATCCTTCAACCAATTTACTAAGGATAATACAAATAGAGCAGACAATTAGATTCAAAGCAGGGCACAGCTCCCTTGGGAGAAATAACTTATACTATTTGTCCAATCCTTTCTCTCCTCCCATTTGGTATCTTGAATCTGTAGCTAAATTCAGAATTGAAATGACTAGGTTTAATAAACATCTTCAGACATAACCATACATCTGTGTGTAATTTGGTTTGGGGAAGAACAGGAGAACTGGTTCATGGGGGCATCTATGTGGGCAGAGAAATATCTTCATTTATTGAAATGTTCTTAGCAACAGAAGTTTGTTTTCTTTTTCGCCCCCAAATTCTCAAACTAGAAACAGGCAAAATAATGATAAGAAATTTAGAAAATTATAGATTTATATTAGTTTCTTTAGAGTGTAGTTGTGTTATAAGGATATCTTGTTGCATTTGCTAACAGAAAGTCAAAATCTTTTTTTTTTTTTTAATGCCAATCTTGGGTTAATGTGGATTTTTTTTCCCCAAAAGCTAACTTATACAACAGCAGGTAAATGCTATTATATTAGATTGCTTCAGGACTGCTTTGGCATTTCAAATGCCTTTCCCTCGTGTGACAATTTTTCTTTAGCTATTTTCATATTATTCAACCCTGCATGCATTTAGAACTTAGCGAGTTCAATCCCTTCTGGGAAGTAACAACAACAGCAATAACGTTTATTAAAAAATTATATCCATCAATTACAGTGTTTCATACCATGCTCTGCATTTTCCACAAATTGCTTCATTCTCTCTCCATAATAATCCTAAAAAGTAGGTACTTATCCTAATTTTACAGATGAAGAAAATGAGGTTTGCAGCTCAGAGAACTTTAGCGAAGTGCTCGAGGCCACAGAGTTAGGAATTGGTGGAGCAGGATTTGAGACCGTGCTCTTTAGAACTTAGGTTATGCGGCCACCCCAGGGTTTGGGCATATACAATGAATGAATGAATGAATGACCAACGAGCTTAATTACAGCAAGCCTTACTTTAAAAATCGTATTTTCTCAGGGCACCTGGGTGGCTCAGTCAGTTAAGCATCCCACTCTTGGTTTCGGCTCAGGTCATGATCTCAGGGTGGTGAGATGGAGCCCCCCTGGGGGCTCCGTGCTCCGTGGGGAGCCTGCCTGAGATGCTCTCCCTCTTCCTCTGCCCCTCCCCTTTTCTCTCTCTCTAAAATAAATAAATAAATCTTAAAAATAATTTTTTAAATCATATTTTCTCAACTCCCCCACCCTCCCTTGGCAATACGTGTTCTATAATAGAAGCTCCCACAGAAGGTAAAGAGTATGCACTGTGACGTTAAGCAGTGCTTTATTCCAGTTCAGACTTGCAGCTTTTTAGCTAAGTGGTCTTGGCCAAATTGTATAAACTTGCTGAGCCTAGTTCGCTCCTATGACAAAACAGGAATCCTACGTGCATCCACTCCTTAGAGTCAATATCTGTATCTACAAGGATGTATAGATCTTCTTCAACTTATGATGGGGTGACACCTGGATAAACCCATCATAAGTTGAACATGTCATTAAGTCCAAAATGCATATGATGCACCTAACCCACTATACAACGTAGCTTAGCCTCGCCCCCACCTTACACGTACTCAGAACATACATATTAGCCTACAGTTCGGCAAAATCATCTAGCACAAAGCCTATTTTATAACCAGGTGTTAAATATCATGCACAGTTTATTGAATATAGTACCGAAAGTGAGAAACAGAATGGTCATATGGGTACAGACAGAATGGTTGTCAGCTTATTGGTTGTTTACCCTCCTGATCACGTGCCTGGGGGCTGCAGCTGCCGTCACTGCCCAGGATCACAAGAGAGGATCCTACAGCATGTCCCTACCCTGGGCAAAGATCCAAATTCAAAACTCCAAGTACAGTTTCTATTGAATGCATCTCACTTTCACACCACTGCAAAGTCAAAAAATTGTTAAGTCGAACCATGCTAAGTCGGGGACTATTTGTACAAGCAAAGAGCTTCACGCCATGCCTGACATGGGTAAATGTTTACTCGTGGGCAGTTACTACCACATGGAGTTGTGAGGATCTGGATTTAAACCCTGGTTCTGGCACTCTGGCTCAGCATCTAGAAGCATGTACTTAACCTCTGTAAAATGGGCATTGTAACATCTCCATTGTCGTCAGGGATTTTTTAAAGGGTTGGATGGCAGTGGTTCTCAAATGTCATCAAGCAGGCATTTGGCCATGTCTGGAGACATTTTGGTTGTTATGACTGAGCGGGGATACCACAGGCATCTGGTGGGTAGAAGCCAGGGATGCTACCAAACACCCTATTGTGCAGAGGACAGCCCCCCCCCCAACAAAGAACCATCTGGACTCCAATATCAATAGTTCCAAGGGCGATACATCCTGTTGTGTGGGCACGTCATGAAGAGCAAGTGCCCAATCAATGCTAGCTAGTATAATTTCCTATCTCTTTGAGCTCCCATTTCAATCAAAGCATTGTTTCTGGGAGCCCTGTCAGTTTTAAAATTCTCTGATTCAACATATGTGAAGTAGCTACACCCACACATATAGGACACGAACACTGTTTCTGAGTATTCTTGTGAAGACCAGTCGAAAACAATGATCTATGTTGGCAAAATGGAAAATTCACTTTTTTGTTATTCAAAGTTCTGTAGAAATCTTACTTTAGAACAAAAGTTGAAAGCAGTCCTTATAAAAACTCATTTTTCTCCCCATTTTATACTAAAAGAACAGCCCTGGAGAGAAACTATTTGTGCTATAATCCCATGCCTATTTGCAAGGCTTTTATAAAACTCAAGGTTTTCTGGGACAGGAAATGTCCACTTATTACTAATTTTTTTTTCCTGAAAAGTTATGGTTATGGGCAATTTGTCCATTTATGTCTTAGGAGTTAAAGTTGACATGTCAGGTCATCCTTTCCCTAGAGATTGGCCTTTTTTTAGTGCATGCTCTTTTCTTTTTATAATAGCAACACTTAATCATGGTGGTGAATTTGCAGAATCGAAAGAAGTATCATAGAGAAGGAGGAGAAGAAGAAAACAGGCATAATCTCATCACCCAAGTATACCCAAAAGAAGTACTACTAATATTTTGGCATATTTCTTCCTAGAGTTCTTTCTCTAAGCATTTCTTTAGACAATTGAAATGAAACCACATAAAAAGTTTTATATTACCTTCCCCACTTAACATCAAAGCATAAAAATTTCAGCATGTTATAAAAATACATCCTAAACATTTCTAGAGCAGTAGCATATTTCATCATATTAATGTATACTTTAAAAAATTTATTACTTGCTTGTAAAAATATTTCATTATATAATGAATTAGTTGCAAAATGTCAAAAAAACAGAGTATACCAAATGAAAATTAAAAATTAACCCCTCGAACCCTCCTACACTGTTGGTGGGAATGCAAGCTGGTGCAACCACTCTGGAAAACAGTATGGAGGGTCCTCAAACAGTTGAAAATAGAGCTACCATACGATCCAGCAATTGCACTACTGGGTATTTACCCCAAAGATACAAATGTAGGGATCCGAAGGGGTACGTGTACCCCAATGTTTATAGCAGCAATGTCCACAATAGCCAAACTGTGGAAAGAGCCAAGATGTCCATCGACAGATGAATGGATAAAGAAGATGTGGTATATATACACAATGGAATATTATGCAGCCATCAAAAGGAATGAGATCTTGCCATTTGCAAAGACATGGATGGAACTGGAGGGTGTTATGCTGAGTGAAATAAGTCAATCAGATAAAGACAGGTATCATACGACCTCACTGATATGAGGAATTCTTAATCTCAGGAAACAAACTGAGAGTTGCTGGAGTGGTGGGGGGGGGAGGGTTGGGCTGGCTGGGTGATAGACATTGGGGAGGGTATGTGCTATGGTGAGCGCTGTGAATTGTGCAAGACTGTTGAATCACAGATCTGTACCTCTGAAACAAATAATGCAAGATATGTTAAGAAAAAAGAAAAAGAAGAAGATAGCAGGAGGGAAGAATGAAGGGGAGTAAGTCAGAGGGGGAGACGAACCATGAGAGACGATGGACTCTGAAAAACAAACTGAGGGTTCTAGAGGGGAGGGGGGTGGGGGGATGCGTTAGCCTGGTGATGGGTATTAAAGAGGGCACGCTCTGCGTGGAGCACTGGGTGTTATGCACAAACAATGAATCATGGAACACCACATCGAAAACTAATGATGTAATGTATGGTGATTACCATAACATAATAAAAAAATTATTGAAAAAACATTAACCCCTCGATCCTCCTCAAACTTTCTTCAGTTGTAACTATTTTTAACGATTCCATGGGTGTTTCCGCGATGCTGTTTGTGGTATCTGCCAAAGAGTTCCAGCCATTTTCCCAGGCACCTAGCATGATCGCACCTGCTGGCTAGTGCAGGGTTTGGTTAGACCACATGACTAGTTCTGGCCAATGAGTTGTGAGTATTTAATTCCTGCCGGTAAGATCCTCCAGGGCCTTTCCTCTGCCGTCTCAGCTACCGATGTTTCAGTTAGTAGCTGCTTTCTCAGCCAAGTACCAGAGAGAAGGTGACACAGAGCAGAATTCCCAGACAACTCATAGAGGGCAGGTATAGTAACTGAGAAATAACACAAATTGTTTCATTGAGGGGTTGTCTGTTACAATGTTTTGTAACAGACACCCTATCCTCACTAATAGAGTGGTAGTGTTTATACACATACACACATGAACACACACACACACACACACACAAAGTTGACTGTAATGTATGAATTCTTTTGTAGTCTGCTCTTTTTTGCTAAGAAATAGATTTATTATTCAAAAGTTGTACACTGAACATCTACTATGTCTTGGTACTATGCTAGATGTTGATACTGTATCATTGAACAAAACAACCAAAAAAAAAAAAAAAAAAGAAAGAAAACCCCTACCTTCCATGGCACTTACCTACATGGATATCTTTCCATGTTGTACATGTATACTGACTTATTTTTTAAGATTTTATTTATTTATTTCAGACAGAGAGAGAGAGCGAGAGAGGGAACACAAGCAGGGGGAGTGGGAGAGGGAGAAGCAGGTGAGCAGGGAGCCCGATGCAGGGCTCTATCCCAGGACCCTGAGATCATGACCTGAGCTGAAGGCAGATGCTTAATGACTGAGGCACCCAGGTGCCCCTGACCTTATTATTCCTAACAGTTGCCTATTATTCTATTGTAGGGGTGTACCAGATTCATTTGCCATACTCCTATTTCTGAATATTGAGGTTCTTCCTGACTTATCTATTCTTGGAAAGCAAGGGTACTGTAAATATCCATGTACACGTGTGTCACACGCACCTGTGTGTGACAACTGCCCTTGTGAATCCACCTTAGTTCACTTCGCTGTTCTTTCACAACTGAACATGGGAACCATTTTCAGTTTTTGGTTGCTGTCTATGTAGTATGTAGTGGTTTTAGAGTTAACACCTGTTCGTTTGAAGATTTGGGGGCAGTAGGGCTGGAACAAAGAGTCTGGGCACTCTCCAGCCTGTTGGCACATGTTGGCATGATTCTCTTCTACAGACTTCCTACTTCAGCAGGAATTGTCCTGGCATCTGGGGTTGTTCTACACGTAGGAAGTAAGAGGATGTGCAATGCCCCTCACTAACCCTTCCTTCTCAAGGCCATATGAGACATCAAGAAAAATCAAGCCAGGAAATGAAAAACTCAGTTGATATGGTTGGACAGACTATTTTTATTAAGACTATTTTTAAGCCATTAGCATTTTACTTGATTTTCTTTTCTAGGCATTAACGTCTTTCTTTGTTTTTTAAACAAAGTTGCTCTAATGGACAATTTACACAGATGACTTCACAACTGCATCGACCTTGAGCCCAGTAGGGCGCACCTCTTGGGCTTCACGGTGAGCTCACTTTTCTACTCGCCAAGACAATGACTCATATCTTTTCACCTTATCTTCCCACTATCACACCTACCCCCTGCCTGTGACTGTACCATGTACCCACCTCCCTGCTTCCAATGATCATGTAGGAACAGACTGTGATGCCCACAAAGGACACTCCGTATCTTGTGCTTAGCATCCTATTCTCTCTTACCAGCCCAAGAGACAGCAATGCTCCCTTTTGCTACTTTATCATTCACTTTAACACGGAATGGTGCATAGATTATTTTTGGAAATATTATTATGGTTTATTATAATTTTCTTCCTTCCTTCCTTCCTTTCTTCTTTCTTTCTTTTCTTTTCTTTCTTTTCTTTCTTTCTTTCTTTCTTTCTTTCTTTCTTTCTTTCTTTCTTTCTTTCTTTCTTTCTTTCTTTCTTTCTTTCTTTCTTCTTCCTTCCTTCCTTCCTTCCTTCCTTCCTTCCTTCCTTCCTTCCTTCCTTCCTTCTTCTTCTCTTTCTTTCTTTCTTTTTCTTTTTCTTTCTTTCTTTTTCTTTCTTTCTTTCTTCGACGAGTGTTCCATGATTCATTGTTTGTGCATAACACCCAGTGCTCCATGGAATACATGCCCTCTTTAATACCCATCACCAGGCTAACCTATCCCCCACCCCCCTCCCCTCTAGAACCCTCAGTTTGTTTCTCAGGGTCCATAGTCTCTCATGGTTCATCTCCCCCTCCGATTTCCCCCCCCCGTCATTTTTCCCTTCCTACTATCTTCTTCTTTTTTTAACATATAATGTATTAGCTGTTTCAGAGGTACAGGTCTGTGGTTCATCAGTCTTACACAATTCACAGCACATACCCTCCCCAATGTCTATCACCCAGCCACCCCATCCCTCCCACCCCCACCACTCCAGCAACCCTCAGTTTGTTTCCTGAGATTAAGAATTCCTCATATCTGTCTTTCTCTGATTGACTTATTTCGCCTAGCATAATACCCTCTAGTTCCATCCATGTTGTTGCAAATGGCAAGATTTCATTTTTTGATGGCTGCATAATATTCCATTGTGTGTATATATATATATATATATATATATATATATATATACCACATCTTCTTTATCCATTCATCTGTCGCTGGACATCTTGGCTCTTTCCACAGTTTGGCTATTGTGGACATTGCTGCTATGAACATTGGGGTGCAGGTGCCCCTTCGGATCACTACATCTGTATTTTTGGGGTGAATACACAGTGGCGTGCATAGATTTTTGTTATAGGACAAGGCTAGCCACGAAAGTGCCTGCTCTTCCTTTCTGGAAAGGGAATAAAAACAAGATGCAAAGGGCAACATCTTATCAGGTTTTCTAACCACATCAGAAGTCGTCTGGAAATGATGTGGGCTGCAACTGTGCTATCTGGAAGGATTTGCCTATGGGACAACCCAGCCTCTGCCCACATTGCAGATCGTCCCAGACATGCCATGAATTTTTAACTGCTCAAGGCTACTGTATTTCCAGTCCCCAGATTTGTTGGTGGCATGACATTCAGGGTCCCTAGCATGCATGCAATCAGCAGAGTGGACTAACTGGAAAAAATGAAATCTTACTGTCTTGCTCTTTATCCAGCATGGTTACAGGCTTTCCCAGTTAAACAAATAAGTAGGCAGAACTCCGAGCTAGGATGATGGGCAGGGGGAGTGGCCTGTCCTTGAGACTTGCATTCATTTGTTCTGCAAATATGTATTGCATGTCTCCTTGGTACCAGGCACTGTTTTGGGGGCTTGGGATTCAGGAGTAAGTAAAACAAAGATATCAGTCCTCGTGAAGCTTACATTCTAGGAGGGGAGTTCAGATAATATATATAATAGATGATAGAATGTGATGGAAGATGATATTCATGCTATAAAAAAAAAAAAAAAAGGACAAAGTCGAACAGAGCAAAGAAGTCTGAGCACGCCAGGGAGGAAGAGAAGGCAGTTTTCATCATCATGTAGAGCGGTCAGCCCTCTCGGAGAAGATAAAATTTCAGCAAAGATCAAAGGTGGTAAGGGAGTTAACCAAGCAGGTATCTGGGGGAAGAGGGTCCCAGTTGAGAAAAAAGCTAGAGCAAATTCTCGAGGAGGTCGGGGGGGGGGGTGCCTGGAACATCAAGGAGCAGCAAAGACACCATTTTACCAGGAGTCAATGAGCAAGAGGACTGGGGTAGGAGAAGTAGCCCGGGAGGGGATTGGAACACATCACGTCAAGTCCTTCTATACCACCATAAGAGTTTTGAGTGAAATGGGAGCCAGTGCAAGATTTTGAGCAGAGGTGTGATGTGATCTAAATTAGGTTTTTAAAGGATCACTCTGTCTACTATGTTGAGAATTGAGCAGAGGGAAAGAGAGAAGCCAGGGGTCCTATCCAGACCAGGGTCGACATCAGGACCAGATGCTAGAGGAGGAGACAGAGAGCAGTGGTTAGACTCTGAATGCATTCTGAGGATAAAGTCAGCCTGATTTTCTGAGGGCTTGGATGAGTACAGAAGACTTGGATTTCATCCCGAAGAATGGAATTGGTAAGACATAGTCTGGGAGCATTGGTGGGAGAAACAGATTTCAGGGGGGGTGGGGGAATCAGGAGTTCATTTGGGGGCATGTCGGGTTTGTGATGCCTGCTAGATATCCAAGTGTAGATGTTAGTAGTCAGTTGGATAGATGCCTCTAGAATAGAGGAGAGATGTCTGGGTTTGATATTGGCAAGTGCTTAAACTCCCCCCCCCTTTTTTTTCAGGTAGGCACCACGCCCAACACGGGGCTTGAACCCACAACCGTGAGATCAAGACCTGAGCTGAGATCGAGTCGGACCCTCAACCGACTGAGCCACCCAGCGCCTCAAGTGCTCACCTTTTTTTGGTCTATTTTTTAGGAGTCAAAATTCTGTTATGCAAAATCGTTATTAACCACGTTTTTGTTTTGGTTTGTCAGCATTTCCACGAATCTATCATCTATAACGTTTGATATTCCGAATGCTGAACTCGAGACCCATAAGACCCTCAGATACCTTCCGATTCATCAGTGGAATAATAAAATCAAGGTAAAAGGACCTTTTGGTTTAGTTTATACTTGACAGTTGATATCTCTTTGCAGCATGCATGCTTGCACGCCACCAAGACTATTCTTTTATGGGTCCCTTCTCCAATTCTATCTTTACAGAAGGGAATGGGGCATGAGGGAAACACCTTTAGAACCAAGTATCTGAGTTAGATCTTAGAGCTGGAACTTTTCTGCTGTGAAGAGTAATTAAAATTTTCAGAATCCCCGAATCTTCACTGCATCATGAGGGTAACACCTGTCTTGGAGGGCTGTGGGGGGAAATGCTGTGCCTGATCCCCGATAGTCATAATTTTTGTCATTTATACCTTGCCCATCAGGTGGGTGCCCAGTAAACCTTTTTATGCCCTCTATTCCTCCCACAACCACCCATGAAATGCCTAGCACATAGTAGGTGGTCAATAAACATGAACTGATTCCCCACTCAGGCTATCATCATTTCTCTCCCTGTTCTTCCAAAATACATTTGTTTGTTTCTGTTGATAGTGCCTATCACTTTGTGGCATGTTGTAATGTGTTTATTTGTTGACTCTCCGCCTCTCCCAGGAAACATAAGCTCCAAGAAGGTAAGAACTTGCATTCATTCATTCCCTATAGCTCTAGAGCCTAGAACTGTGTCTGGTGCACTGTAGGGGCCCGATAAATACTTGTGGAATAAATTGGGAGATGAACGAATGATGTCAACAAACAAACCAACGCTACTATTTCATATACAAGGTGAAACCTCAAGGACCATAAGCCCAAATCACCTTGAAAAATCTGCAGCCCGGTAAAGGATGGACCTGAGATTATTTCCAGCAGTAAGGTTTTACAAATTAATTGATTTTTCTGACTCACTTAGTGTGGGTTTAAACCATTTATCTGAAAGCGCCGTAATATATTCTTTGAATTAGTCTAACAGTAAGAGACATAAAAGCTGAACTAATGAGTTAAACACTTAGCTGAGCTATCTTTATTAGCTCCTTATGCTCACTGGTCTCCACATCACCTCTGTTGTGCTGGCTTCAAAGCCCATTTGATTCTTTGGGGGACAGATTCAGCAAGTCTTCCCCTCCAGCTCGTTGCAGAAAAGTGCAGACCTGCCCTTTGGTGACATCACCTCCTTTAAGATCAGGAGCCTTTGTCAGGGGGCATGCCAGACCCTCCGAATAAAGCCACTGCCTCTGTCTTAGCCCTGGTAGGCCACCCACCCCCTCGGGAGTAATATTTAATAACACGAGGACTACAAAGCCTGGCTGGATGAGTCACTGTTGTGAGTGACCAGCCAAACTGAAACCTCCTTTGACAAAAAGGCCTTGAAATGCAGGAATAGGGCGCCTGGGTGGCTCAGTTGGCTAAGCGACTGCCTTTGGCTCAGGTCATGATCCTGGAGTCCCGGGATCGAGTCCCGCGTCGGGCTCCGCTCTCGGCGGGGAGTCTGCTTCTCCCTCTGACCCTCTTCCCTCTCGTGCTCTCTGTCTCTCATTCTCTCTCTCTCGAATAAATAAATAAAATCTTTAAAAAAAAGAAACGCAGGAATAAACTGCATTCCTTTAATTTCCACTTTTAGTGGACATATTACGCATGCCCAGGGACAACACCTGCGTTTTCTTCCTCCCGTTGGCTATCATAAAACCTTTCTGAATCTAAGTGAGGTTCAAAGTTCTTCCTTAACGCAGTGTTCTCTAAATGTCAAGCACTTCCCCCACCATTCCTCTCACTTTCCCTGCCCTGTCTGCAGACCACCTCCTGGTTTACTTGACTGTAACTCGCCTCTGCTACTTAAATAGCTTTGCTCAAAAGAAACATTTTTCTTTTTAATCTCACGACTCATGCCTCTGGTAAGCTAGCTTCTCCTGCCACAAACAGACATGTATCAAATTAGAGGGGAAAATAAAATAATAGTAATACAAGAAAGACAGCTTCAGCTGTCTGCTGGGGACTCTGAGGCTGGGACCTGTGAGGTGTCTCCGACGAAGAGGGAGAGGAGAAAGCGTTTGGTGTTAAAGACACGGAGACTGCAGATGGGGACTGTTCTCCTTGAAGTCGTGAAGTGATGTGAAAGAGGACCCAGATGGGGGAGCTCCTTTGTGGGGATCTGTTCGGTACCAGCATGGTGGCGGTGGTGGCCATTAAGCTCTACACTGGATCCAATTGCATACACACACACACATACACACACACACAAAACGGGTGAAATCTGAATCGGGTCTGTAGTCTGGATGACAACACTGTATCAGTGTCAATGTCCAATATCAGTGTCAATGTACATGCATGACATGTCACCACTGGGGGAAACCAAGGGAAGAGTCCAGGGGGCTCTAATGTACTATGTCTACAGTCACTTCCTGTGAGCCTACAATTATTTCAAAATAATTTTTTTTTAAAAGGAGTACTGCCTCCCTTATGCAGCCTGCATGTATGTCGCCTAAATCCACAGGTGCGTCACCAGCTGCCCCATCCCCCAATCTGGGCAAAAATTGGCTTATCAGTTTGTGGAGGTGAAATCTAAGAAGAAGATGCATTTATCAGACTTCAAAGCCCTCGAGAGATTTAGGCATGTAGTAAAGCACTTAGCATACTGCATGGCACTTAATAAGGGCTCGATAATTATTGTCCTATCATTTTCTTTCTCTTATTCTTGCTCTTCTTCCTATCATCATCATCATCATCATCATCATCGTAGTGGATTGAATTGTAACCCCCCACCCCCCAGTGACATGTTCAAGTCCTAACCTCTGGTACCTATGAATGTGACCTGATTTGGAAATGGGGTCTTTGCAAATGTAAATGGGGTCTTTGCAAAAGATGAGTTCATGCTGGAGTGGGATGGGCCCTGACCCAGTGACTTGTGTCTTTATGAGAGAAAGAGGGAGTTGGGGAAATAGAGATGCCAGAGTCACATGGGGAAAAAGGCCATCTGAAGATGGAGACAGAGATTGGGAATTATGTTGACACAAGCGAAGGAATAACAAGGGTCACCAGCAACCATGAGAAGCTAGCAGAGGCAAGGAAGGATTCTTCCCTAGGGCGTTCAGAGGGAGCATAGCCCTCCTGACATCTTGACTTCAGGCCTCTTGTGTCTAGGATTCTAAGATGACAAACGTCTGTGTCTTTAAGCCACCTAGATTGTGGCAATTTGTCATGGTGCCCTAGGAAACAAATATAACCGTCATCATCCCTGGTCAACAGTTTTATGCCCAGTATCTCGGTTATCTATCATATTCCCATTTAAAAGGCTCTGTGAAGTTCCGTAGAAAGAAGCCCATTCAACTTTCTTTGCCCTGTATTTCCAAACCGTTTGACCAGAAACTAGCATCTGCCCATAGACAGAGGAACGAGCGTTTGGAAAATCATCTCATCTCACAATGAAGAAAACTAAGAACCAGTGGGAGGAGTTGACTTGCTCTAAGTCACAAAGTGAAAGCAATGGAATTATAACTCAGTCCTCCTCCCTCCTCTCCATCCTAAGCACAACCAAAACAATCATTATTGAGCCCCAGAATTCTAACGGTTAGTGTCTCAAAACTCATCTAGTCCAAAGCCTTGTTGAAGAACCTGAGGTCCAACAGGAGAGGGTTTCCCGGGGCACCTGGGTGGCCCACTCGTTAAGCCTCTGCCTTCGGCTCAGGTCATGATCCCGGGGTCGGGGGATCGAGTCCCGCATCAGCCTCCCCGCTCAGTGGGAGGCCTGCTTCTCCCTCTCCCACTCCCCAGGCGTGTGTTCCCTCTCTCGCTGTGTCTTTCTCTGTCAAATAAATAAATAAAATCTTTTTAAAAAGTAAACGGTTTCCCAACGTCACAAAGCAAGTTACAGTACTTCTTTCGCACACAGAAAACGTACACCCCAAATTACCCAGTGATCAACCTAAAATAATAGTGATGCTGCCCCTAGTGGCCGAGCTCTGCAATGACAGCGATCGCCGCACATTTTTTAAAAAGTAGCCTCCTGGGTGGCTCAGTTGGTTGAGCATCCAACTCTTGGTTTCGGCTCATGTCCTGATCTCATGGGGCCCACATCGGGCTCCATGCTCAGCGGGAGTCTGCTTGGATATTCTCTCCCTCTGCCTCTTTTCCAGAGCACGCTCTCTCTCTCTCTCTCTCTCTCTCAAATAAACAAATAAAATCTTAAAAAAAAAAAAAGGTAGATTCCTTAACAAAGATAATCAACCACAGACCACACAGCTTCTCAGAGGTAAAGTAAGGTTAATTCCTTAACATGTTAGATTTAAGTTTATGATTACACTGAGTTTGCTATGGAACATTGATTATTGATACCAAAATATTTCTCTTAGATGATTTTATATCTTTGTTTTCTTTTTTCTAGGTTAGTACAATATCTGGAGCATACCTGGATCTAATAATTTTCTACTGAATTTTAATACATAGTAAAATGTGCTTAAAGCAACCAAAAAGCAATGTGTTCCCGCCAACAAAAAGTACTTTAAAATCACTTTCAATACATGTATGATGAGAAAACAATATTTATAATTTGTCCCCCCAAAAATGTAATGTAGAATTGGGGTATATTTTATATATCCACACAGGTTATGTGCCAGAAAAAAAAATGGTAGTAACACAGAAAAACTGGGTTTTTTATATTTATGTCTCAGTGGGGAATCTTCTATTTTTTTTCTTTCTAAATTCATCTTATCCTTCACTTCTGAGTCAGTATTTACATGAATTTCAGGAAAAAGTTGACTGGTTGGGGCGCCTGGGTGGCTCAGTGGGTTAAGCGTCTGCCTTTGGCTCAGGTCATGATCTCAGGGTCCTGGGATTGAGACCTGTGTCGGGCTCCCTGCTCAGCGGGGAGTCTGCTTCTCCCTCTGCCACTCCTCTTGCTTCTGCTCTCTCGCTCTCTCTCTCTCTCTCTTCCTCTTGCTCACTCTCTCTTTCAAATAAATAAAATCTTTAAATTTTTTTTTTTAAAAGTTGACTGGTAAACATGCTACTTATCCTATCCCCCCCACTTAGATGAGGAGTCGTTCTAGACATACAGGTATATGATCTATTTTTTGAAGCCTGCATTAAGAGAACAGGTCTGAGGAGGTCCTTTTTCTGGAAAGATCAGAAAGTGCTCATTGGCTCTGCTTCCTCAACTGTAGACAGACAGGGTTAACCACGATTAGTCGGCCCGGTCTTTGGCAAAGAGCTTCAGAAATGAGCACAGCCCTCCCTCAGGTCTCACCATATTCTCAGAAATAGAACGTGATGACGCCAGGCCACGGAGAAGAAAAGAACCAATTCATGTTGACGTTACCTCGCCTATCTTTCTCTGAGGAAAGCTGAAGGAAACCCAAATTTTTGTGCTAAACAAGCACTTGAAATGCTTCATCTTTTTAAATCCTAACTGTACATGTGAGGAAGATGCCAACCCCGTTTTATGAATGAGGAACTGAATTTCAAAGAGGCTCATTTGCCCTTGGTTTTCCATTGTCAACTAGCATTTACTGAGTACTCATTTTGTGCCAGGATCTGTAGAATTTGCTGACTTTCATTTAATCTTCAAAATCGATGTGGCTTCAACCATATTTCTCAGAGAAAGAAACTGAGACTAGAAACTGTTCAAACTCTCACAGTCTTAAGAGAGCCATCGATAAGGTTCCTTGGAACAAATTGAGCAACAAGAGACAGGAGTCAGAAACACAAAGACCAAAACACCGTGTGGAAGACCAGAGGTCAGCTGAACGAAGATCCCTCCCCAAAATGTCACATAGCCAAACTCACACAGCTTGTAAGCAGAGGAGGTGGGATTTGAACTCTATTCTGTGTGGCTCCAAAGCCCCAAATCTTATCCACCACACTCTCCTATCCTTAGTCTTTCCTCTCTTTTAGAGAAATAATGGGATAACACGGACATCCGACAAAAACAAGTTTCATCCATTCAAATCTTGGTTACCTGTGGGGGATTCTAATTATTGTCACTAATGGGTTAACTATGGGTTAATTAGTACTTCAATTCTTTTCATTATCATCCCTGGAATGAAAAAACCTATTGAAAAATGGTCCTCTGCCTGACTGAGCAAATATGATTAGGACTCTTCATGGCAAGTACCAGGAGCACAATTCCAACCAGCTTAAACAAAAGGATGCCTTTATTAAAAGGACACTTGGAAGTCACACAAAGAAGGCAAAGATTGAATCAAACCAGGAGAAAGCAGAGCTTCCACGTGAGGATGACAAGAAGCAAATTCTTCCAGAAGGAGTGGCTTCTCTAGCAGCAAGGGGCTATATTAGAGTCTACAGCTCCTGGAGCACGTGACCACAAATCTAGCGGCTTCAAACCACACAAATCTATTATCTTACAGTTCTGGAGGTCAGAAGTCTGACACAGGGCTTACTGGCTGAAATCGAGATGTTCACAGGGCTGCACTCCTTTCTGGAAGGTCTGAGGGAGAATCCATTTCCTTGTGTTTCCCAGTGTCTAGAAACTGCCTGCATTTCTTGGCTCACGGATCCTCCGTCCCTCTTCAAAGCCTGCAATGCCCTATCTCTCCCTGAATGCTCTGTTTCTCACCTCTCCCTCTGCCTCTCCTCCCCTGCCTCCCTTCTTCCATTCTTAAGCATCCTTATGATTATACTGCCCCCCTCCCCACAATCCGGGATAATCTCTGTATTTTAAGGTCATATAATGAGCAACCTTAATTCCATCTAAAACCTGATTCCCAGGGCGCCTGGGTGGCTCAGTGGGTTAAGCGTCTGCCTTCGACTCAGGTCATGAT
The DNA here is from genome assembly GCF_009762305.2 of Zalophus californianus. NCBI lineage: Eukaryota > Metazoa > Chordata > Mammalia > Carnivora > Otariidae > Zalophus > Zalophus californianus. Next base: position 79,760,221 of record NC_045604.1, read on the forward strand.
CCCAGGGTCCCGGATCGAGCCCTGCATTGGGCTCCCTGCTCAGTAGGGAGCCTGCTTCTCCCTTTCCCTCTCCCCCTTGCTTGTGCTCTCTCTCAAATAAATAAAATCTTTTTTTAATTAATCAATTTATTTATTTATTTTTTAAGATTTTATTTATTTGACAGAGAGAGACACAGCGAGAGAGGGAACACAAGCAGGGGGAGTGGGAGAGGGAGAAGCAGGCTTCCCTCCGAGCAGGGAGCCCGATGCAGGGCTCGATCCCAGGAGCCTGGATCATGACCTGAGCCAAAGGCAGACACTTAACCATCTGAGCCACCCAGGCACCCCTCAAATAAATAAAATCTTTAAAAAAAAAAAATAAAACCTTGATTCTCCTTTGCCATATTCCATAATATATTCATGGGTTCTGAGGAGTAGAACGTGACCATCTTTGGGGGGCAATCATTATTCTGCCTACCATAAAAGGGTATACACCTGGATTTACCAATCAGCAATTCTGAACACCATGGGTGAGAGATGAACTTTCAAAGGAAGTTGGGACCTTGGAAGGGGGAGGGGATAATTTGTGAGTGGTCAAAAGTGACAAAAGTCCTCAACTGATGGAGAGCTCACTCATTCCAGAGAACGGAGGGGCTGCCGAGTGGACACAACCAAAGTTATCTACTGCAAAGCGACATTGCAGCTAAATCTCTCTTTGATGATTCATGCTTTCTCTACGTCTCAAGATCAGTCTATGACTACCACCAACGGGATATTGAGCTACACAGGAAATGGAAGTGAAGACGGATTTGTACTGGCTTGTAAAGTATTCTGAAGTTTTGCGTTCCTTTTATAAAAATTCCTGCCTATGTTGTTTTGTTGTTGTTTGTCCTTTTCTTATAAAAGGTAAAATGTAGAATTCGTGAAAATGATTATGTGAGGGCACCAGGGCATGGAAATCTGGTTCTGCTGTGTTAAAGAAAATAAAGCATCTTAAAAATAAATGGTTAGTAAGAACTTTCTCAATTTAAGGCATATACTTATTCTCATCCCTATTAAGATGGAACCTGAACTTGGTGAATTTTCACGGTCAGATAGAACACTTCATTTAAATTCTGGATTGCTGTGGAATACCCCCACATCTCATTTTATTTTTGATTGGGAACTATGATTTATAGTTTGGTGTCTAGATTCTTCTAGTTCTTCTTATATACATTCTATGGAAAACATACTGTACAAAAGTTTTACTTGATTTTTTTTCTCAAGTAACCATGCTCTTTAGAAAACACTGTAGGTCAGGCCAGCGGTTCCTGGGTGGCTCAGTCAGTTAAGCATGATTCTTGATTTTAGCTCAGGTCATGATCTCAGGGTTCTGGGATTGAGCCCTGAGGCAGGCTCCATGGTCAGCGGGGAGCCTGCTTAAGGATTCTCTCTCTCCCTCTCCTCCTTCCCTGCTCCTTGCTTGCACCCTCTCTCTCTCTCTCTCTCTCTCTCTCTCTCAAATAAATAAATTAATCTTAAAAAGAGAAAGAAAACACTGTAGGTCTGGCCATATAATTCTACCTTGTTCTTTGAAGTAGATCACATTGAGATCTTCTGAATGTTTTGAGAGAAGCCAATAGACTGAGATTTTTATGGGAAAAGTTCCAATTTTTTAAATGTTGGCAACTCATTTAAAAATGTAAAGAACAGTGTGAAGTCTTAACTGAGACTACACCTGTGGGCTTGATTCGTCCTATAAATGGCTAGTCTGTGACATCTAAAAGGATGTGCTCTTCAATCCAGCCCCACATGCACGGTGTTGGTAGAAATTTCAAGGTCTGGAAGTACAGGGATAAAGGAGGACAGCAGACTCAGATGGTCACGGTTGAGATGCGTATTGTTTGCCAGTATAAGGGGATCGTACTTCTTAGCCTCCTTGACATTGGGCAAAGCCATGCAACTAGTTATGGTCAACGGGTTGCATGCAGGAGGAATGTGAGTCACTGCCAGGCTGCTCTGAAACACTCTTGCTTTGCTCTTCCCCCAGCAATCATGGAAGTACATCCTAAAGATGTCCTTAAAAAAAAAAAAAGATTTTCTTTATTTATTTGACAGACAGACAGGGAGAGAGGGAGTCCAAGGAGGGGGAGCGGCAGGCAGAGGGAGAGGGAGAAGCAGACTCCCCACAGAGCAGGGAGCCCAATTTGGGACTCGATCCCTGGACACCGGGATCATGACCTGAGCCAAGGCAGACGGATAACCAACTGAGCCACACCCCAAGCCTGTGGTTTTTAAAATAATTTTCAACTGTAGTATAACTTGGTTTATCCTGACTAATATGGGGTGTATTTGATTTCTATTGCTGTGCAACAAATTATCATAAATTTAGCAGTTAAAAGAATGCTCTTCTATTTGTCCAAAGTTCTATAGGTCCAGAGTCTGGCACAGTGTGGCTAGATTCTCTGCTAAAGGTGCCTCAAGGCTGAAATCAGGGTATCCACTGATCTGCATCCTAAACTAGGGGTTCAGCTATAGAAAGTTCTATTTCTGAGCAACCTTGGTTGTTGGCAGAATTCATGTCCTTGGGGTTGTAGACTGAGGTTCTCAGTATCTTGGTATTTGTTGGCCTGGGACCATTCTTAGCTTCTAGAGGCTGATCTTGGGTTCTTACCATGTGGCCCCTTCTTCAACAGCAAAGAATCTCCCTGAAACTGAATCCTTCTCATGCTTTGGGTCTCTGATGTCCCTTTCTATGACCAGTCAGAGAAAATTCTCTGCTTTTTAAAGCCTCTTGTGATTAGATCATCCCCATTGGGATAATCTCCTTATCTTAAGGTCAACTGTGGCGCATAACATAACCTAATCATGAGAATAAAAATCCATCAGCTTTATAGTCCTGGGGATTATGCAGGACAATTTACACCAAAGGGGAAGAAAATCTTGGGGTTTATATTTTTTTTAAAAAAGATTTATTTATTTATCAGAGAAAGAGATAGAGAGAGAGAGAGAGAGAACACAAGCAGGAGGGGCACAAGGAAAGGGAGAGAGAATCTCAAGCAGACTCCATGCTGAGCACAGAGCCAACATGGGGCTAGAGCCTAATATGGGCCTGGATCCCAGTACCCTAAGATCATGATCTGAACCGAAACCAAGAGTCCCGTGGTTAACCAACTGTGCCATCCAGGCGCCCCTCTTAGGGTCTGTATTAAGATTCTATCTAACACATGCCAGTGAGTAAGACTCTTTGTTGGTCTGTTTTTGTATGGGGAAGAATCTATACACCTATCTCTTGTTTAATGACTTTAACTCATTCCTAAAAACTTTGCTACTAAATAAAAAGCCATTGAATGGGGGGAAAATTCCATTACTTTTAATGGGAAAATTATGATGCCTCCCATCCCAACCAAACCATCCTCACAATTTTCAAAGATAGAAAAATACATCAATTGAACAATGAAAACAAGTTTACTCAAGAACTAAGGAAAAAATGGAAAGTAAACCAATATAGCATGTACATAAACTATAATGCAAACAAGGCTTATTGTACCTGGCAAAGGAGGAAGATAAGACTTAATTATGGAGGTATGCAAGGTAATCATTTCTTTGAAAGGTGCATTTTTCTTTCTATGCCATTTTCTTCAGTAATTTCTGAGCCATTTTGGGGGTTGGTGGGTAGGTTGTCTCGCACTCAAACTGCTTAAGAAAATAACAGTAGAGCTCACATAAACACCTGTAGGACAAAACAAGCCTAAATATGAGTGCACTCATGGCAGTACTGTATGTTAGAACCTACCAAGTGGTATAGAAGATACTGCCTCCTTATCTCTTGATCTTGGTGTGCACAGGCAGGGAAAGTCCTTTGGGTCCATCCAAATAGGGCTTGCAGTTCAAATTTGTTCACTTGATATTTTCTGACTTGAAACTGTTGTGTTGGGTAAACTGGAGAGTGTGTCTTTGCCTGAAACTATAATGTCAAACTATCACTTCCTATACACATGTATTCAGTGTGTTTTGGGGAAAAAATATTGGAGATTATATATATATATATACACACACACATATAAATAATACGTATAATAGTGATTATATATATATATATATATATATATATATATATATATATATATATATATATATATAGAGTGGTTGTCCAAAAAGTAGCATACTTTTCAAGAGCCATTATGGCAGAAATGGATTGAACAGTTATCCTGTGATCTAATATTTAGATCTCATCCAAGGGTACATAGTTTAGGAACCCTCTGAAATACATAGGCCCATAGCTGGTTTATATTTATCACCTGCTGTTGGAAAAAAATCACTCTTTTTCCTCCCTTAGTTACACTGAAAATTAACAAGTCAAGTATCATAAAAGGAAAAAAATTGAGATTAAATTTAAACTAAAATGACATCCATTTGGAGGTTACCACTAATTAGGAATTACTGGATGAACCAGGCTTAAAAAAAATGAATGTAGAGCTGAAAGTAGATAGTTATTGGCTTTTATAAATCCTTTTATTTAAATTTTTAAAAAGGAAATTTCAAACTTAAAAGTTAATTCCACATTTCAGGGTACTATTTCCTATAGCACAAAAACAAGATAATGAAAATATAATTTTTAAAAATCAGCACAAAGGCAAAAATAATGAAATTCTGTATCTTTCTTTAAAACGTTTTAGTAGGAACTGTCCATTTATGTTATAGTATTATATTTCTATTTCCTAAATGCCATGTAGGGTACTTTTTTGGGATCCTGAATGAGGTAGAAAGGCTGTAAGCCTCAGCTTTTTCTGTTATTTGTCCAAATTAGTCTTACTTGAAAAATTCCTGGGAATAAGTTTAACGTTCTCGAAAATGGACAAAAGCATATTTTTGGTAAAGTGCCTTGATAGTTCAAGAGGAGAAAATACAGTTTTAAGCAAATATTATATAAATCTAATACACTTGAAATAATGTTTATAGAAAATGTTTCATGTGTGTCCTCAATACATTTATAATCCAAAACTATTTACTCTGCTTCAATTCTAATATTTTTAAGTAGGTTTATTAAGAACTAGCCCACACACCGTACTTAGGGAGAAGTATGTGGAGAAAAGTGAAGGAGAAGTCAACATATGATTCATATGTTGAGAAAAGTGAAGGAGAAGTCAACATATGATTTGGGGAGCAATGACTCTCCACCACCAATGGCTTCAAGAAGAATTCCATCATGCACTCCCCTTTTTTTTAGGGAGAGAGAGTGTGTGAGTAGGGTGGGGGAGAGGGAGAGAGAGAGAATCTCAAGCAGGCTCCATGCTCAGTGCAGAACCAACGCAGGGCTTAATCTCACAACCCTGAGATCGTGACCTAAGCCAAAATCAAGAGTCAGACGCTTAACTGACTGAGCCACCCAGGCACCGCCTTCATGCATTCCTTTTGAATAAGTTATATATTTATGGGTCTTGCCTTATGCAACCTGATTCCCTCAAGACTTTTTGAGATGAAATGGCATTCGATAGTGTTAGGGCTTCTTCCCCAAAAGTGATGACAAGTTGGAAGACATTATGTTCTAACAGTTGAACAGGATTAGTTTCAACTGCAATAAAATCCTCGTGACGTTGACTTAAGAGAAATGTATTCTTTTTCATATAAATGACATCTAGAGGCAGGCAGTCTGAGACTATAATGAAGCTCCATAGTTCTTGGGGATTCATGCTCTTTCTATAGTCAATACATGATTTTGACCTCATTGTCCAAGATGGCTGCTGGTGGTCCAGCCCACAGGAAGGACAGAGGAAGAAGAGGCCAAAGGTACATGGTAGCTACCTCTTGGGAAGGTTTCCCAGAAGACAAAACAGATTATTTTCTCTCCCACTTGGAATTTAGTTATATGTCCATACCTAATAACAGGGGAGTCTGGGTGGCTACATGTCCTAGTTAAAAAATTTGAGATTTTATTATAATGACAAAAGGGGGAAGGGTTCTTGGTCTCTGACACTGGAAGAAAGAGCATGGTCTCTGAAGTCAGACACATCTAGATTGTCAATCTAGCACTTACTGTGTGACCTTGTGAAAGTGACACAAGCCTCCATTTTAAAACCTAAGACAAGGATGATATCACCTGCTCTTATGGTTATTATGGCCTGCTTTCCTAATTTCCATGAAGCATATCTGTAAAATAACAACACTCTGACCCCTGATACATGCACCTTACACTGTATCTTCCAACACATTCAATCATCTTTGGAAACAACTCTGAAAAACTTCCTTCAAAGTCACATAAATCTCATTAAATTAGAATCCACCGCTTAACACAGAGTGTTTGTACAGCAAATGTAGATTGAAAGAGTAAATACATTTGAAGAATACTCCCATGAACCCACTACCCAACTGTATAATAAATACTGACTGAGTAAAAAGTGAAAGAAAAAATGAATTACTCAGATTCTTTCTTTCTTTACCTCAACAATAATTTTAAGTAAAATTATGCAGCCTGGGGGTAGCCTTTCCCTGTTTCCAACCCTATTGTGAAGAGAGGGACTTTTAAAATTAATTTTGTATTATGAAAGTGTATTTGTTAGGGCTCTCCAGAGGAGAACCAATATGAGATAGATTGACAGATAGAAATACAAACATGTCTCTCTATATAGATACATAAATCTTTATATTTATATCTACACCTATATCTAAAATTAAATTTATGATAAGGAATTGGCTAATTAGATTATGAAGACCGAGAAATCCCACAATTTGCCACCTGCAAGCTACAGACCCAGGAAAACCAGTGGAATAGTCCAAAGACCTGAGGTCAAGAGAGTCAGGGATGTAGAATCCATTCTGAGTCTGAAGACCTGAGAATCAAGAGTCCCCAGGGCCAGAGAACAGTCAGGCAGCAAGTGAATTCTCCCTTCCTCTGCTTTTGAATTCTATCTGGGCTGGGAGTGGGTTGGATGATGCCACCCCATATTAAGGAGGGCTACCCACTTGGCTCAGTTCACCAGTTCAAATGCTAACCTCCTCTGGAACACCCTCAAAGACACACCCAGAAATAATGTTTAACCAGTTATCTGGACCACCCCCCCGCCATCCCAGTCAAGTTGACACCGAAAGTCAATCATTATATAAAGCAACAACAACGACAACAACAAAAATGGGTTGCAAACAAGTACAGAAAGGGTTCAAATATTAAAGCCCATCATTGACTTCATTCCCCAAGATAACTGCTGTGTATAGTATAGGATTTTCCCTTCCTGACCTTTTTTTACTATCCATATTCAAAACAGACATAAGGAGAATACTAAACACATGATTCTGCAACATCTTTTTGTCCTTAACAGTGTATCTTGGACATTGAGCCACACCAGTGTATAAAAGCTGACCCCATTCTTTTTAACTGCTGCATAGTACTCCATGGTGTGGATGTTCCATACACTTCTTAAGCAGGGCCCAAATGGGGATGTTCTACCTGTGTCTGGTTTTTCTCTATGACGAACATGTTGCCAGGAATATCCTTGTACAAATATTTTTGCTTATACCCATGGGGAAAGTCCTGGAAATTAGGTCATCTGGCCTAAGGATCTGCTCATTTGGCAAAGGAACACAGAATGACATAATGCCAGAAGAAGCCATTTAGACATCTTTTGTTTGCCAGTCCCTGATTGGTGTCTGGACTGAAAAGAAACTCCCCAACTGGGCACAGATACAGATTCCTTCACATTTTCAATGCCCACATCTCCTTATACCTCTTTCCCCTAGCAGCTCAGCAAGATGTTCTATGCCTGAATGGCCCCTCTTAGGTAGGCAAGAGAAAAATAAGCCTGACTAATATTTCCCTAACATACCGATAGCGTTTTCGAAAGCAGAGATGATGCTTCAAGCAGACTGTTTGCTTTAGGTCGGCGGCGCGCAAGCGATGACCTGCGGGCCAAAGCTAGCTTCCATCCCTTTCTGTACAGTCCGTCAGCTAAGAATGGTTTTAAGGATTTAAGTAGATTTAAGCGGTTGTCGGGGAATAAAAACACAAGGAATATCGGTGATGCACAAAAATGGTACGACATTAAATTTCACGTCCGTAAGTAAAGCTTTACCAGAACTGGTTTGCAGGTTGTCTGTGGCCACTCTTCACCAAACAAGGGTGGAGTGGGGCAGCCGCCAAAGAAACACTATGGCCCAAAACATTGAGCATATTTACTATCCAACCTTTTGCGGAAAATATTTTCTCACCGTCCCTTCGTTTATTTGGTATTAAAGTATAATGAACTATGCTGTATTAGTTGTAGATGTACCATAGGACTCAACAATTCTATACATTTCTCAGTGCTCATCACAGTAAGTGTAGTCTTCATCCCCTTCACCTGTTCACCCGTCACCCATCCCCCCCTTTCTGGTCACCACCAGTGTGTTCTCTATAGTTGAGTCTATTCTTGGTTTGTCACTTTTTTTCTTTGTTCATTTGTTTTGTTTCTTAAATTCCACATGAGTGAAATTATATGGTATTTGTCTTTCACTTATATTACACCATCTAGATTCATACACGTGGTTGTGAATGACATGATTCATTTTTTATGGCTGAGTAATATTCCATTGTGTGTGTGTGTGTGTGTGTGTGTGTGTGTGTGTGTGTGTGTGTGTATCTCACATCTTTATCCATTCATCTGTGGATGGACACTCAAGCCTCACAAAACATATAATCCAATTAAAAAATGGTCAGGGCTACCTGGGTGGCACAGTCAGGTTGAAACCAGTCTTGATTTCAGCTCAGGTCATGATCTCAGGGTCCTGGGATTGAGCCCCATATGGAGTCTGCTTGGGATTCTCTCTCTCTCTCCCTCTGCCCCTCCCCCCGCTCAGAAGCTCTCTTTCTAAAAAAAATAAATAAAATCTTTAAAAAAATGGTCAGAGCGGAGTGCCTGGGTGGCTCAGTCGTTAAGCATCTGCCTTTGGCTCAGGTCATGATCCCAGGGTCCTGGGATCGAGACCCACATCGGGCTCCCTGCTCTGCGGGAAGCCTGCTTCTCCCTCTCCCACTCCCCCCTGCTCGTGTTCCCTCTCTCGCTGTGTCTCTCTCTGTCAAATACATAAATAAAATCTTAAAAAAAAAGTCAGAGGATCCAAATAAACATTTTACCAAAGAAGACATACAGATGGCCAACAGACACATGAAAAGATGCTTGACATAACTCATCATCAGGGAACTGCAAATCAAAACTGCAATGAGATATCACCTCACACCTGCTGGAAAGGCTAAAATCAAAATCACGAGAACAATAGGTGTCAGCAAGGATGCGGAGAAAGGGGAACCCTCCTACACTGTCGGTGGGAATGCAAACTGGTGCAGCCACTCTGGAAAACAGTATGGAGGTTCCTCAAAAAAATTAAAAATATAGAACTACCCTACGATCCAGCAATTGCACTACTGGGTAAAATTTACCCAAAGAAAATGAAAGCACTAATTTGAAAAGACATACGCACTCCCATGTTTATCAGCATTAGTTACCACAGCCAAGATATGGAATCCCACTCTTCCGTCAGGTCGGAGGTGCTATTTTTTCTTTTGTGCTAGTCTCATGTTTTCTCTTCCAAATTCTTCCTATCATTCTGTGTGTTATTTCTTGTTTTCCTCCACAATTCTCTGAAGATAATACTGTAAATTAGCAAGGCCCATTTTAATAGTGAATTGCATTTTCCCACTTGCCAAGTTTCTGAAGGTAAAATATAGGGAATTTTGTTTTTGGTGAATAACAAAACATAGCTCTTCATCTTTCTAGTTCTACCATTCCCTTTCTAGGGAAAGGGAATCTAGACTGATTTAATGGTAGGGTAGGAACCAGAGGCAATGCTACCCCTCTACACTTGGAGGTCCATCAAAACACAAAATCATTAACCCTTTCTGAACCAGGACTGGCCAGAAGCTGAACAGCTGCTAAAGTATTACTGGGAAAGCCTATTTCTAGGCTCATGGATAGAGGGAAGGGCTTGGTCTTTTTAGATTAATCCCCTGGCTCTCAGGTGATTGCTTGCAAGGTGACAAGGTAGTAGTAACATCAAAAGAGAGGACGAGTGAAGGAATTCTGGTGGCCTCTTTCTAGGTAGACTGCCATTTTGAGAAGACTGTGTGGAGCAGTGAGGTGGGGCTGTGGTTAATGGATGGCTCATGGAGCCAGAGCGTAGAAACAGGATGGCTCCTTGAGAAGTAGACCATGACATCCATGTTCCCAGAACCAGCTTTGCCTGGGACTCACTACAGATGGGAGTTATCAGGCCCCTACCCTAGACCAACTGAATCAGAAAACCCTGGGGTGGGGGGTGAGGCTGAGCAATCTGTGTTGTCACAAGCCTCCAGGTGAGGGCAATGCATTGTGCAAGGTTAACAACAGCTGTATTCAATCCCTACCTCAGGGTTCAGGGTGGAAGCAACACCAGAGAACTCACCAGAAACTGTTAATTTTGAAGTTTCCTGTTTGTGGGTTGGTTGTTTGTATAATGATGGCTACAATTTATCTAGGGCTTAGTTATTATGTCTCAGGTACTGTAGCACATTTGAATACCAAGAGCTAGTGCATTTTTTGAATATATTCCGAACACTGTTCTAAGCGCTTTCTTCTACCACCTCATTGAATTCTGAAAACAATCTAATGAGGCAGGTGCTGTTAATACCTCCATAACACAGAAAACTGAGGTACAGAGTAGTCATGTCCTTGGTGAAGGGTCATATGGGTAGCGAAGAGAAGACCCATGATGTGGACCAGGTGGTCAGGCTCCAGGGCCATCACTGGTAACCACAACGGACTGTTGCTGATATTCTGAGATGCATTAATTAATTCAGTGCACCATTTTAGCCACTTCACCTTTACTTAGAAAGTGAAATGCATTAACCATATTTTATGGCTAAAGAGTCAGACGTGCCAAGAGGTCAACTAACTTGCCTCAAATCACACAGCCTTTACAGGCTCAGCTGGGCTTGGACCCTGGTGTGCCTGCTTCTGTGTTGGGTCCCTTGAGCTATCATGCCACGGTCCATTCTCAGGATTGTTGTGGTGCTGGCATGTCAGCTGGGTCATCGACACCCAGGGAGGGCCCTGACCCTGTTTTGGAACAGCCTGGCCCTTTCTTAAGGGCGTACAAGGCACAGGTCCTCCATTCATCCCCAAACTGAACCACACCAAAAAGAAAAAAAAAAAAGTCCCCAGGAGCATCCTGGGAGCTCAACGGAAAATGCAGCAAAGGTGAGACCTGGATTCAAGTATGACTCATGTGAACAGTTTTCCTTAGCACATAAATGGAAGGGGGGGGGCAGGGGCATCAGTTAGACTATGTAGCTAAATAATCACAAATACGCAGAAAATTCTTGGATATCCAGGAAATCAGCATGGTCCATGAACACTAATTAAGAAACACAGAATCTCCTTTTCAGAATTGTTAGAAAGGAAACCACTTGGCCCAACACGGTGTCACTTTGGTTAGGACCCCAGGTCAGTAAACCAAGAACATAATACCTAACGGAACTACAGTTTCAAACCCCCCATGAATGTTAGCTTTAACCAGTCCACGTGGGAATTTCCTGGTCAGCCCCAGGAAGTTTACTGATAGAACCCTTCCATTCCCTTTAGGAGGGCAACCTTGCCTAAAACGCTGGCTTCTTAGCTAATAACTTCCCTTTTTTCTTCTGCCTCTCTCCTTTTAAAAAGCCCTTTTCTTTCCCGTAGCCCTTTGGAGCACCCCTTTACTGGCTAGCTGGGACGCTGCCTGATTCATAAATCGATTAGTAAAGTCAATTAGATCTTTACAATTTACTTGAATTTTTAATGGACTAAATGAGGTGCTCAAGATTCAGGAACAGTGTGGTGATGTACAAAGTATGGCTACTTTCAGGTTTGAGCAGTCTGGTCTCATCACACTGGCCTTCTGTTTGTTCTAACATGCTAGGCTGGTTCTGAACTCAGGCCCTTTGCCTGATCTTCCTTCCCTCCAGAATACCCTGTCCTCAGATCTTAGCTTCATCATCACCTTAGCCAGGATGCCAGGGGAAGTCACTCAAATAAGGGGGCTGAACGTTACGGCCCAAGGGAGGAGAGAGTGGGACAGAAGCAGAGAAGAAATGTGTTTTGTTTTGCAGAACCAGCCAACCAACGGTTCCAGCCAAGGAGATGCCCAACTAGGCGTCTCACCTAACAGCTCCTTATCTGAGCCAGTTTGGGCCAGCCTGGAGCTGACGGCCCGCACAGAACCCCAGCTGACCTGAAGTTACTGTTAGCTCATTACAATACTAAGATCTCCTCCTATGGGCGGAGTTTTCCACTGTTTTTTGAACATACGATGCAGGCCCTAACATGTTGACACACTAGGCATGTGCCATTGAACCAAAAATACCTGAGCAAGCTCTCTGGCCCTGCCCTGGGATGCACTGAATGAAAGCTTCCTGTACCAACCCCAGGGGGAGACAGTACCTTGAGAGCTCTCTCCCTGTCTCCTGCCTTGTAACAAGTAATGTTAGTTCTTGGCTTTCAACTCTTACATGGGTTGTGTTCAATTTGGTATCTGCCAAGCAGTGAACCTCTTGCATTTGGTTACAACAACGTTCAGGGTTTGGCTGGAGGGTCTTATCCTTAGAGAGGCCTTCCCTGGTCACTTGGTCTAATGATGCCCTTCTCCGTGGCCCCCCACTCCAGGCCAAGCATTAGCACCTCCTTTTACTACACATTCCCTCCACTTTCTAAAGTCGTTTTAGTTACTCATTGGTTTATGTCGCCTCTGTCCCCTCCTGGGACCCTGCGCTCCCTGGGAGCAGGGCCTTGCCCCTTATGCTCGCCACAGCATCCCCAGAGCCTGCAACAGTGGCTGGTACCTGGGAACTGAACCCTACCTACTGGTCTCACTTCTCCCTGGGGGGAAATTCCAGATGCCTCGCCATTCCTCCCCCCTTGTGCAATCCGGACCTGATCTGAAATCTGATCCTGGGTTTGTAGGAAGCGCCCTGCCCCCCTGTGAGCATTATTCACAAGGCAAGCCCGGAGGGAGTGTGCTCAGCCCTGCTCTCTTATCTGGAGAAGGGAGGCTGAGCAGCTGCCTTGCTCCTGGCTTGCCCAGAACAGCAGCCCCAGCTCACCTTTCCAGCCCAGAGGTCTTTTTGGTTCTGATGGTGATTATTCGAATGAGGCATTTTTAACTGCACAGTCCAAGGGCTTCTCAGCAGGGGACCCATTAACACTGGCCTAAATGGGAGTCACCTAGAGGGAGTGAAGCCCCAGGGACGCTCGGAAAGCCTTAGCAGAGGGCGGGGCCTCCTCTGTCGCTGCGGCTTCCCCAGGCAATCAAATGGGCCGCAGACAGGATTGCTCACTTAGCATCTCCAGCCTCCAGTCTCTGAGGCCGCCCTGGAACTGTCTGCCCGGCTGCCTGGAAATCAACCATCTGCCTCCCAGGCTCCCTCCATCTCTCCTCCGCCCCTCCTTCTCCCCTTCCTTCCTGCCGTCCATCTCCCCTTCCTTTTCTCCCTCCTCCCTCCCTCCCTCCCTCCCTTCTTTTCTTCCTTCCTCCTTTCTCTCTTCCTTTCCTCGTCCACCCCTTTCTCTTCCCCCCTCCCCCCTGCCCTAAGGACTTTACAAAGGCTCTCTGAATTTCCCTCTTTCTACCTCTGAGCCCTGGCAACTGGCTCCACCCACTTCATCCCTTTCTCCTGCATCTGGCCTGCATCTAAAATCTGAAATATCAAGGTGACCTACTTTCGCTTTGTAGGTGGAGGCCATGCAGCTGTGGCTAGGTGAATGAGAAGTGGGTAGAGGTGCCCAGCAGGCGGGAACCGTGGGCCCTACAGGTGATATATCTGATGGGGCTGGGGGAGGCTGCTTGCGGGGGCAGATTTTCAAAGCCTGGCCCCTCCGGCAGGCTTCACGCACCTGGAGCACTTCACGGAACCTCCTTTGGCAGCAAGTTGGACAGAACCTGGGATTTCTATACCGGAGTGCGATGTTGGACCCCACATTTACTGAGCGCTACCACCACTGTGCTAAGCGGTGTGATCCAAGTAGCAGTAATCGTGATCACTTCATAAAGCAAGCACTCTGCACACACCCCATCTCGAGGGAATGCTCCCCAAAGCCCTTGTGAGATGGGGGTGATTTGTGCCCATTTTTCAGATGAGAAAACTGGGGTGTAGAGGGGTTAAGTTATACTGTTTCTCAAATTACAGTTCTGTGAGGTGAGAATTCTGATCTCCATTTTATTCATGAAAACCCCGAGAGGCTCAGGGTAAAGATCCCACAGCCGCCAAGTAGGAAACCCAGGGCTCAGCAGCAGTCCCCAGTGCGTGCTAGGCTAGGCTGTAGTGCCCAATAAACTAATGCCATCTGCAAAATTTTAAAATTCGGTTGCCCTGTGACAGATTACCTCCTTGGTGCTGACCAGAAAATTCCCGACACTTCTCGGGGGAGGTTGGAACTGCAATTAGGGTAGGTATTAAGCCCAGGTTTGGTGATTTAGCCTAAGTGGCTCCATCTGCACAGTAGGTGGGTATTAGACTCAGAGGTGGTGCAGCAGATAGTAAATACGGCTTCACGCGGCTTTCTCTTTAGCCACGCCCCTTTGCAATGTGATTGCCCTCCCCCACCAGGGGTGCGGAGTCTAAGGCCCCGCCTCTTGCATCTGGGAGAGAGAGGTGACCTCCTCTTACAGGTCACCTCACCAGGCAGCCAGCCACCCCCAGAAACATTAGTGTGGCTGACCAGCAGCTGACTGTGGGTGCATGAGGGGAGCACAGGTGAAAGTAAAAGAACTGCCCATCTGAACCTGAACCCAGCCCCAAATGCCAACCACGTGATCACAAGCCCACTCAGCATCTCTCAGAGTGTATTCTCCAGCCCAGCCGCATCAGCATCAGCATCACCCGGGCACCTGTTAAAGGTGCAGATTTTTATTTTCATTTATCTATTTATTTATTTATTTAAAGTTAGGGTGTTTTTTTTTTTAAGATTTTTATTTATTTGACAGAGACCCAGCGAGTGAGGGAACACAAGCAGGGGGAGTGGAAGAGAGAGAAGCAGTTTTCCCACAGAGCAGGGAGCCCGATGCAGGGCTCGATCCCAGGACCCTGGGACCCATGACCTGAGCTGAAGGCAGACACTTAACGACTGAGCCACCCAGGCGCCCCAAAGGTGCAGATTGTTAGACTCACTTTAGAACTAGTGGATCATGCACTCTGGGAGTAGAGCCGAATGACGTTTAAAAAAAAAAAAAAGTCCCCCAAGTGATTGTGGAGCAAGCTAACAATTAAAAACACACTAAACTAAGTATGTGGTTTAAGCCACTAAGTTTAAAGACGCTAACTGGTACAAGGGTAGAAGATGAACTCACCCATGCCCATGTGATGCTTAGATTTCATTAGGGGAGATAACATATTCTTAAATATAAAAAGCCTGCAATGTATGAGGTCAGATGTTAAAGTTATAAACCAATATCAGATTGCATGATCCTAATGAGAACTAATATTTATTTTTAAGATTTATTTTTTATTTTTAAGCACTCTCTACACCCAACATGGGGCTCGAACTCAAAACCCCAAGATAAGGGGTTGCAAGCTCCACTGACAGCCAGCCAGGCACCCCTGAGAACTAATATTTAAGTGAATGCTTATTATGTGCCTGGCTGTGAAGTGCTCTGCATTCATTATTTTGCTAAGTCCTCACAGGAACTCCTTGAGGGTCGGTGCTGTGCTTCCAACCATTTTATTGACCTCGGGTGAGGCCTAAAGAAGATAAGCACTTTGCCCAAGGTCACTTAACCAGCCAGTGGCAGAAAAGGATTCTAACCTTGGTGTGTCCCAGACCCTTAAGGCCATGCCCCTGGGTGTCGTAGGATCCAACCCCCAAGTGCACTGCAGAAAGCAGAAAGCATGCTGGGAACATCCAGAGGGAGAGCCTGGGCACAATCAGGAGGGGATTTATGGCAGAGGGAGTCCCTGGGTTGACTTCAAAGTCCAAGACATGTGAAGACAGAAGGGAAGAAGAATTTCAGACAGGGGACAAACTTGGGCAAAGGGGAGAGAACAAGCGAGCCTCAGGAAGAGGCACTCATTTCATTGACAGAAGACAGTGTTCCAGGGAAGGACTGCGGCAGAATTTTAAATTCAGAGAGTTACAAAGAGCCAGCATTAATAATCTTGTTAGACACGAGGTGTGGAAAGGTTATTTGAAATATTAAATTATTAAACTCAGCACTAACTGAATGTATTCTGAATTCTGGGTGGTGTGGTCTCTGAGTTGGTTTCCCTCCACTGTTGGACTATCCATGGTTTGAAGGTGTTGGACTTGAAAGGGCAGGAAAACTATTTTGTTCTTGTTTTAGTCTGATCTCTCACACACATTTTTTCATAGAGATATTTTTTTCCTTGAAGCTTATTGAGAGAGTAGGACCCCTCTCTTTCTGCTATCCTGTCTTTATGTATCGACAGTCAAAAGAGGGAATGCCTAGGTAAGCATCTACTATTGTGATCAGCATTCTGTTCACCGCCAGGGAAGATGCTACCCCTGCTCGCAAGATATTTAGCAATCTAATCGGACACAAAACTGTCCGGCACAAATGCTAAGGACTATTAACAATGAGAGCAGAGAAAAATCAGTGTAGGCTGAAGCAACCAGGAAGACCTTCCGGGAGAAGTCAGTATTGATGGGGAAGGAAATTTCAGTACAATATTCAGTATCCTTAGTATCAGTTAGAAGATACTCTTTATTCAATTTAGAAAAAAAGGAGAGGTCACCCGGTGCCTAAAAATTTCTTGGCACTTTTTCAGTCTGAAGTAGCAAATGTGTTTCACCTTTTGGATCTGTTGTGCCTGGAGGGCTATCTTGTAAAGAATTTTGAGTCCGCCAGCCCCGGGGGCAAGGAGTGCTGGAATCAACTGGTGATGTCTGCCATAGGTGTGGAAGGAGCCAGGGAGAACGTTCTACATACACGACTTCTCCCACACTTTTCTCTGTGACTTAGAATAAAACAACTGTTCTCATGGACCCAACTAGCTGAACTCTTTAACTAACTGGACTTCATGCCTTGCTTTTTGACTTTTAGGACAGACGCACAGAAGGAAAATGAAATATATCAGATACTTGAAGAGAATCTTCCCGTACATTTCTATTCAGCTCGTTAAATTTTAAACCGATATCCTGTGCTTTATTTAGCGTATTGTAAGCTGATTCCTTTATATTCTGAAAGATGACTGTGAGGCACAAAAAAATCGTGGATTATTAAGGATAAACTGTGTATTTGTATAAACACCAAGCTATGTTCTGTTGAAAACATGTGTTCTTAGATGAAAGTCTATTTGCATTAAGAAACACTCATTTAAGGATGTAGTTACTTGCCACAGTGGTAGGTGATTCTGAAAGTGTTTGGTTCTAATTAATGCTAGATTTGAGGATAGAAATCAGAAAGAGAAGTGGGTCACAGGAGACGATTTCTTCTTGATTAGACAACAACAGCAGCAAGAGGAATGGGGTGGAGGTTAGTAGGGCTCCGCACCACACAACTCTAGGAGAGGCCATTTGTTAACAGTTACCTGCAACACAGCCAATGGGACTTCTTGGCATTCCATCTTAAGCCAAGTTCAAGTTCAAATGCCAATTTCAGTTCAGCTCAACAAATATTTATTTAGCATTTACCAGGTATATTAGTCAGGGTTTTCCAGAGAAACATGAACCAACAGGATATATAGGAGATATATACGTAGGAGGGATGGATGGACTGACTGATTAAAAAGGACCGACTTCCCTGATTTTGGAGGCTGAGCTGGGGAGAAACCCAAGAAAGCCATTGATATAGTTCCAGTCGGAAGGCCTGAGAACCAGGAGTACCTACGGTATAAATCCTGGTCCAAGTTCTGGAGAAGATCAATGTCTTGGGCCTAGGAGTCAGGCAGAGAAAGCAAATTCCCTCTTATTCTACCTTTTCGATGTATTCAGGCCTTCAGTGGATTGGGTGATGCCCACCCACTTTAGGGAGAGTGGTCTGCTCTACAAAGATGCTGATCTCATCCAGAGACACCCTCCAGACACATGGAGGAATGTTTAGCGAAATATCTGAGCACCCCTATGATCTGGTCAAGTTGATACATAATATTAACCATCACCCCACTGTGTTTACACCTACCTGAAAATACAGAGGTAGATAAGGAAGGGTCTCTCATCTGGAGGAGCTCTCAGCACAGTAGGGAGGAAGACTGACAATTATGTGTCAGTGTGATGAACATTAGTACAGAGAGAAGTGCCTGGTGATGTGGGGATACAGGCAAAGGGCACCCAGCCTGGCCAAGGAAAAGAGAGCAACAAGGAGTGGGATTTGGGAAAGTTGCTCCAGGCAGAAAAAAAAAAAAAAAAAAAGAGTGTGGCCGAAGGCCTGGGCATGTGAACAACCACACGGTGTAGTGGAACACTAAACCATCTGGTATGGCTCCCAAAGGGAAGTGTAGGACTGCGTGTGGCCAGCAATCAGACAGGGAGCTCAGAGAGGACTCTGATGCTATACTAAGCATTGGGGACTTCTCACCGAGGGTACCAACTTCTCACCGAGGGTACCAACTTCTCACCGAGGGTACCAACTTCTCACCGAGGGTACCAGGCAGTCAGTGAAAACTTTTCAGACAGGGGTCAGATTATCCTTTTTGCTAAATCACTCTGGTGAAGAGTGTGAAGAAAGTCCAAGAATAGACACGAAACAAAAGACCTCTTCCCTCCTTTGCACAAAGAGATGGGGAAGAATGGAAAAAGTTCAGAAGGTCCCTAGGGCTTTGATCTCGACGAGCACCAAAGGCTAAAACTTGGAGCTAGAAGGAGGTTTAGGTACCTTTGAGAGTCTTTAGGAAAACCACAGGACGGAGATGGAGCCACTTAGGCTAAATCACCAAACCTGGGCTTAATACCCACCCTAATTGCAGTTCCAGCCTCCCCCGGGAAGTGTCGGGAATTTTCTGGTCAGCACCAAGGAGGTAATCTGTCACAGGGACCCTCTCTATCTGCTCCCCCAAAGGAAGATGAGGTAATCCACCTAATAAGACCTCCTGCCTTTCCCCCTAAGGAAAGGTGACCTTGACTGGAAAAATCCTTTCTTTCTTTTTTATATTTTTGCTAATAACTTCCTTGCCTCACCCTCTTTCCTATAAAAAAAAAAAAACCTTCCACTTTCTACAGCTTTTTGGAGCGCCTCTCTACTTGCTAGATGGGATGCCGCCCAATTCATGAGTTGCTTAATAAAGCCAATTAGATCGTCAAACTTACCCAGCTGAATTTTGTTAACATTCTAGTAAGAGATTCTGAAGAGCTGGTTTTACTCAACCTCAGGCATAGATACAGAATTATATTCTGCAGAGATTTTTGAATTAAAATTTGGTGGGAACTGACCCTAGAGAAACCTATGCACATGAGCTCAACATTCATGGTCTCAGATGTTTGTAAGCACATTGTTCAAGAGAGCCCCAAAGTGGAAACAGCCTAAATGTGCCTCACCAGCAGACTGGATAAATACATTGTATACTCATGTAATAATATAGTATATACTATGTTACATAACATTATTACAGGAATATAGTATTCTACATGAATATAGCAATGCAAATAAACATAAGAGAGCTAGTGAAACTATAAGGATGAATCTAAAGAACACAACACTGAGCAAAAGAAGCAAGATACAAAGAATACATACACATGATTCCATTTATATAAGGCTCAAACTCAGGCAGAATGAAACTAGATTGTTAGGGGACATAGCTGTATGTTGTAAAACTACCAAGGAAGGCAAGAAATGCCTACCTCAAAATCCGGAGGGAGTGTCGGTTGGCAAACTGGCCCGGCACGGCAAGGGCGAGGAGAGGGGAAGAAGCCGACCGTTCCAGATGGGTAGGTGGTGGGGTTCATAAGCAAGGGAACTTAGGGGCAGCTGCAAGATGAGTTGATCTCAGCAGCTGCCTGCCAGAATCTTACAGTTTATATAGAGGCTTTCTGCGATTCATTCATGTATATTACTTAGATGGTCTCCACAACCCCTCACTCTCTCAAGGCTCTGTCCTTGGACCAGCTGCTAGCGTGGTAAGGGTGGCCGGAGACTTCACTGCAAGGAAGGGGGACTGTGAGTGTGTGTGTGTGTGTGGGGTAACCTCTAACTGCCTGGGTCCAGCTTGCGGGTCGACTGGGGATCATGTCCTCTCCATGACCTCCTCCAACAGGATCTCAGCTATGTCAACTATGCAGAGAAATCTAGACACCACCTGGGGGCAGCTCCAAAAATTCCAAGGGGTGGTGCCTAAGAACCTCTCAAAGGTTGGTCCAGAAAATTTCAAACTTCTGAAATGATGATAGATTCAGAGCTATAAAAGGAAGACTCATTTTTGTTTGCCCCATGTCTTGGGAGCAGGTGCAAAATCACCCCCGCTTCAGAACCACTGTTCTAGAACAGTGCTATTCAAGGGAGGCACATATATAATTTTAAATTTTCTTGTAGCTACACTTAAAAAAAATAGAGAAACAGGTGAAATATATTTTAATTGACTCAATACCCAAAATATTACCATTCCAATATGTAATCAATATTAAAAAATTGATGTACTTTCTACTCTTTTTTCAACACTAAGTCTTTGAAATCCCACATTTTATACTTACGGCACGACTCAATTTAGACTAGCCACTTTTCAGGGAGTCTGACTGGCTCAGTCGGTAGAGAATGTAACTCTTGATCTCTGGTCATGAGTCTGAGCCCCAACTTGGGTACAGTGATTACTTAAAAGAAAAAAAAAAGACTAGTCACTTTTCAAGTTCTTAACAGCTCATGTGACCCATGGCTGCCATACTGGACAGCATATTTCTAGAATATAAGCTCCAAGAAGGTAGGAATTCTTGTTTGTTTTTTTACATTGTTGAATCTTCAGTGACTAATATCATGTATAGCACATTGTAGACCCTTAACAAATATTTTTAAATAAATGATAAAATGAACAACCAATTCTATTTGTAAAAGAGAGGAAGGACATTCTTCTTTTTTTTTCAGTTCTGTTGAGGTGTAGTTGACATACAACACTCTATAACATTGAGGTGGACAGCATAATGAATGACTTGACATATAGATAATTATATAAAATGATTACCACAATAAGTTGAGTTAACATCATCATGGAAGGGTCTTCATATATTTAGCAGGACACTTTAAGAGTAGTAAGGGCAAACCAAAGCAAGTCAGAATAATAAACTCCCATCTGGCGAGAGTTTAAATCTTGCACAAGATGAAATTCATAAGACCACCAGTAAAGAGGCCAGTTTGCTGTTAGGTGGAGGACGTGTGTGGGTACAGCACGCGCGCTCTCTCTCTCTCACACACACCCAGGCACTGATTTCCTGCTGTCTCGTGCACTTCCCAATAGGATGCTGAGTTGTCCCCTTTTAAGCATCCTCCTCTGTCACACCCCTCCCGGAAACGTGGTTCTGAAATCTAAATCTATTGTCATCCCTGTTGCAACACTATTTTAACAGTTCCCACACTGTATGAAGAACTACAGATTTCTTCTAGCCGTGTGGCCTAAAAAATATTGGCTTGCTGTACCTGCACTTGAGATTGAATTTTTTTAATTGGTGAACACCATGATCTCCTGTGTATGTGTAGGCAGTTCAGTGTGTTATTAAAACAGGATGGTGTTTTGCTCTTTACATATGACATGCTGATGCAAGCAAAATGGACACAAAAGACACAACCAGGACCTTCTCTCAGCAACTTTCCCCCCATCTTCTCCCAACATCTTGATGTACTTTTCAAATTAGATTCCAAGTCCTTTTGGGTTTTGCCTCAAAAAAATTTTTTTTCCCTCCAGCAATAGGAGCATCACGATTCTGGGCAAGCTAGTTGTGCAAGGTGACACCGAGTATATTTTGTGGACTTACCTTCCTCCCACCCCTCCCTGGCATTGATATAAACAGGCTCATACAGATGGACTAGGTTTTCTTTTTATCAGTTCAGGAAAAAGATTCTCCCTATTGCCAGATATCAGGGGAGAAATCTGACCGTACTAACTGAAGTACACTACTTTCTCATCAAGAAATCATCTATATTACAATTGGATTTTGCCTTTTCAACTAGTCTGCCATTTGGTCCCTGTTCCTGTCGACACATCTGCTTGGTAGATATTACACGAACCTGTTGTCTCCCTGGAGGATAAGCAGGAGACACCTTTCCAAAAAGCTCCTCCTGATGCCAACCTTTTTGCTTTCCGCTAAGTGGTGACAGTTCGGGCTTGCATTCTCTGGTTAACATGGTTTACAGGTGATCAACCTCCAGCTGAAGCAGAGGGACCAGCTCCCCACCCTAGTCCTTCACTTTTGAATCTCCCCAGGCAGGGAAAGACAAGACTTGAACTCCCCAGTGAGGACAGATCAGTGGTGTTGAGACTTTCCAAGTCATTTTAAGGTAAATGCATCCCCGAGGTTCACCACCACCAAATGTGGGTGATCAGTGGAATCATTTGGAAGAGTTTTAAAGCACACAGATTCTAGTGCACCCACTCTGGAAAACAGTATGGGGGTTTCTCAAAAAATTGAAAATAGAGCTACCCTATGACCCAGCAATTGCACTACTGGGTATTTACCCCAAGATACAAATATAGTGATCCAAAGGGACACCTGCACCCCAATATTTATAGCAGCAATGTCCACAATAGCCAAACTACAGAAAGAGCCTAGATGTCCATCAGCAGATGAATGGATAAAGAAGATGTGGTGTATATACAAGGAATATCATGCAGCCATCAAAACAAATGAAATCTTGCCATTTGCAATGACGTGGATGGGGACTAGAGGGTATTATGCTAAGCAAAATAGGTTAATCAGAGAAAGACAATTATCATATGATCTCACTGATACGTGGAATTTGAGAAACAAGGCAGAGGATCATAGGGGAAGAGAGGAAAAAATGAAACAAGATGAAACCAGAGAGGGAGACAAACCATAAGAGACTCTTAATCTCAAGAAACAAACTGAAGACAAACCATAAGAGATTCTTAATCTCAAGAAACAAACAAACAAACAGAGTGGAGGGGGGTGGGGGGAGAGGGGGTGGCTGGGTGATGGACGTTGGGGAGGGTATGTGCTATGGTGAGCACTGTGTATTGTGTAAGACCGATGAATTACAGACCTGTACCCCTGAAATAAACAATACATTATATTAAAAAAAAAAAAAAAAACAACCAGATTCTGGGGCACCAGTGTGGCTCATTTGGTTAAGCATCTGCCTTTGACTCAGGTCTTGATCTCAGGGTCCTGGGATCCAGCTCCACATTGGGCTCCCTGCTCAGCGGGGAGTCTGCTTCTCCGTCTGACCCACCCCACCCTGCTTGTGCTCATGCATGCTCTCTCTCAAGTAAATAAATAAATAAGAACACAGATTCTGGTTTTAGCGAGCATGAGATCAGTTCTCTGGCAGGACTTCTGGCAATAGGATCCTAATTTCTCCGAGGCAATGCTGTTTACATGATTTAGGTGGAGTTGACACTGATAGCCCTGGTCCAGGGATGGACACGTGACTCAGCCCTCACCTATCAGAGTACTCCATCCTCCTGGCTAGTGACTGGTTCAAAGATGGGCATGTGACCTAAGCTAGGCCAATCAGATATCTCCCAGGGACTTTTCGCTGAAACTACCAGGAAAGAGATGCCCTCCTGTCTTTGAGGATCACTAGCAGAAAGATGGGCAGCACAGAGCTGTTGGTGGCTATCATTTTATCACCTGAGGAGCTCATGAATGAAAGCAAAAGAGATGATGAGAGCTAGGAGATGGAAAAAAGAGAGAAACTTGAAGGCAGCATTTGAGTCCCTAGAACTAGCAAGGGCTAAATCTAATCCAGGACTTTTTAGTTTTGTGAACTAATAAATCTGTCCACTTCGTTTTTCCTTGGTTTATATTAGTTTCACTCGAGTCTCTGTCATTTTCAGATAAAACTCTACTTATGAACACACTCATATTCTCATGATCTCTCTAGTTGGAAACTACCGAGTCAGAGATACTGATATTTTAACTTTAGAATGCATAAAGTTCAAACAGAGGGCTTTTAAAAAATGCTGATTTCTGGGTCTTCCCCAGCGATTCTGATTCAGAAGGATGCAGCCCAGGAATCTGCATTTGGTGAGCACTCCAGGTATTCCTGACATAGGACCACACTTTGAGAATTACAAAATTAGAATATCCTCATGGGTCACAGCTTCAGAATGAAGGAAGGTGACTGACTGGGTGCCTACTATGAGCCAGCCATACCCCTGGGCTAGGTTCTCTACTTACCTCCTTTCATCTCCAGAACAACGTAGTGAGGTTCCAAAAAAGAAGTAAAATCTCTCCGTCTAGATTTGCAAAACGTCTTTGCATAAAAGTACAAGAGCAATTCCACTCGTTTAACCCAGAGAGATGCAAAACAATAAAAGAAGCCATGAAGTTTTTCATTGATTTTCCAGATGTTAATAATTCCAAGGATACATGTAATTAGAAGTTAATTAATTTCTTAAGTAAAACCTGCTGGTCTTGTACACAGAGGCACGAGGAGATAGTGCATCTTTCAACAGACAGAATCGTTAGCCTGTTACAGCATCTGAGTAGTAAATACTAGAGCTGAAGCTTTGAGAGACTGCCATTACATCAGCCATAATCTGAATCGTCCTGTTCTGTGAAAACTCGACACTGGACTTTTCTGAAGCTGGTCTTGGACCAACGATGTTTGTGCTTTCTGTTTCTGGTTTTGAGTTTAAACTTGCAAAAAAGATTGTCCGAGACTGAGTTCTTCTGGAGACCCTGAGATGAGGATTCATGTGTAATTAATTTATTAAGGAAGCTCTTGCAGGAGAGACTGTAGCGGAAGGATGAAAGCCAAGCAAGTGTGATTTAGGCAAAGCTCTATAGCTGGTATCTTCAGCCTAATCTCGCAGGGGACTCTGGAGGGTAAGGTATGCCTCTGACTTCGTTCTGACCTGAGCAAGGGAGCTGGAATTTCATACTCTTGTACCAATATGTCATTGACCAAAGTCTCCTCGGAGGAATGTAAACCCCCCAAGTACTTCTGGTTCAGAACATCCAAGCAAGTTTGCTCCACTGGCCTGTGACCATTCCTCCCTTTTAAAGACCTACTTGTGCATGCTCATAGAAGCAAAAGCACATCATATCAGGCAAGGGACACAACAGATGGTCAAAAGAATCCAAGGGAATCTCGTTGGAGGACCAACAGTGCCCAGTCCAATAACACAGATTTTATTGCTGACTTGACAAATCTAGTAATTTGTATGCACTTTATGAATTCACCAATGGACAGCTAGTGGATGGCAGACATTGGTTTTATAACACAGCTCCGATCTGATTTCAGAATGCAAGATTAGGAAGTAACCCTTCAGGTTGCCATCTCTCAAACATGCTCAGCTTATAACATTTTTTGTGCCCCAAATGTGCATAAAATAGGCATAGACCTTGTTTTTTTCATTAACAGTGTTCCATTCAATAAAGTGAGTAACCTTCTAGTTGAAGAATACACATATTTCCATGGGACTCAATAAAGCCATGTTTGATTAAAGAAAACTTGTGGATTTATTAAAATTACAAAAGGCATGCCACAAGAAATCAAATAAGAAATGAAAAAATAAAATGGAAAAATCTCCCTTTTAAATAACACTGCCTAGAAGTGACCACATTCTAGGGGTTTATCTTATTTACTTCCTTTTATTTAGCTAGTGGTCTATGGACATTTAGGTTGTTTCCAATTTTCACTAATACAATGTTGTAACACAATTTCTTTTGTCTACAGTCTTGTGTAGGATATGAGTATTTTGTGCACAGGGATAGACCCCTTGAAGGAGAATTGCTGATACCAAGGTTCATGCATTAAACATTTTGAAAGATGGAGTCAAATGTTCACCCCACACCCTAGTCCCACAAATGAGCCCACTAATACAGACTCTCACCAACAGTGATTAGGGCCCATGAAAAAAAAAGGTTGTCTATATACATATATATATGTATATATATATATCATTGTATTTCTTGAATTGGCCTTTGTATATAAAATTGCACTCCCCCCCCAGCCTTATCCCTGTGGGTACAATCTGTATTAGAATATGACCTTGCTCAGGGCGCCTGGGTGGCTCAGTTGTTAAGCGTCTGCCTTCAGCTCAGTCATGATCCTGGGGTCCTGGGATGGAGCCCTGCATCGGGCTCCCTGCTCCGCGGGAAGCCTGCTTCTCCCTCTGCCACTCCCCCTGCTTGTGTTCTCTCTCTCGCTGTGTCTCCCTCTGTCAAATAAATAAATGAAATCTTAAAAAAATACCCACAAAGAATATGACCTTGCTCAAGCTAAGGCTTGGGTCATTTTCACCCCAGCCACTTTAAAGTGATTAATTCATGGCTTTTAGTACATTTACAATGTTGTGCAACCATCACCCCTGTGTAGTTCCAGAACATTTCCATCACCTCAAAAAGATAATCATTCTTAATGACCTTTGTACTGAGTGAGCATTGACTGCTTATGGGATGTTTGGGGGAGGGACAAAACACATTTCAAGTAGAAAAAGTACTCATCACTGAGATTAGAGTTCTGATAATCTCTTCTGTTGTGGAGTTTCTAGAACATCAAGGGCTCCTTTCAGTGCTTGGAGACTTGCCAAATGTGCTACTCTTAAAAAAAAAAAAAAAATCCCTATTGGCCTGAATAATTTAAAACACTGAGCTGGGATCTTGGTAAAACAAAACAAAACAAAACAAAACAAAAAAAACAATGTGGCTCACTCTCCTATTCTCATCTTGTTCTGCTAACCGGTCTTCCACTTCATTCTACCATGTAGCTCATTGCTTGGCTACACCAAGGACCAGTGTTTCCAGGCTCTGTGCCTTTATTTAAAGTGATCTCGGATGTTGAACCAACTTTGCAGCCCAGGAATAAATCTACTTGGTCATGGTGAATAATCCTTTTAAGGTACTGTTGAGTACTATTGGCTAGGATTTTGGTGAGAATTTTTGCATCCACGTCCATCAGCGATATTGGTCTGTACTTCTCCTTTTTGGTGTGGTCTTTGTCTGGTTTTGGGATCAACGTAATGCTGGCCTCATAAAATGAGTTTGGAAGTTTTCCCTCCATTTCTATTTTTTGGAACAGTTTCAGAAGAATAGGTATTAAATCTCCTTTAAATGTTTGGTCCAACATCTGCATATCAATCAATGTGATACATTAATAAAAGAAAGAACAAGAACCATATGATCCTCTCAATAGATGCAGAAAAAACATTTGACAAAGTACAGCATCCTTTCTTGATTAAAACTCTTCGCTGTAATGTCCACAATAGCCAAATTGTAGAAAGAGCCAAGATGTCCATCGACAGATGAATGGATAAAGAAGATGTGGTATATATACACAATGGAATATTATGCAGCCATCAAAAGGAATGAGATCTTGCCATTTGCAACGACGTGGATGGAACTGGAGGGTGTTATGCTGAGTGAAATAAGTCAATCAGAGAAAGACAGGTATCATATGACCTCACTGATATGAGGAATTCTTAATCTCAGGAAACAAACTGAGTGTTACTGGAATGGTTGGGGGTGGGAGGGATGGGGTGGTTGGGTGATAGACATTGGGGAGGGTATGTGCTACGGTGAGCGCTGTGAATTGTGCAAGACTGTTGAATCACAGATCTGTACTTCTGAAACAAATAACGCAACATATTTTAAGAAAAAAGAAAAAGAAGAAGATAACAGGAGAGGAAGAAAAGGGGAGTATGTCAGAGGGGGAGACGAACCATGAGAGACGATGGACTCTGAAAAACAAACTGAGGGTTCTAGAGGGGAGGGGGGTAGGGGGATGGGTTAGCCTGGTGATGGGTATTGAGGAGGGCACGTTCTGCATGGAGCACTGGGTGTTATGAACAAACAATGAATCATGGAACACTGCATCAAAAACTAATGATGTAATATATGGTGATTAACATAATAAAAAATTAAAAACAAAACAAAACAAAACAAAAACTCTTCGCCGTGTAGGGATATAGAGAAGATACCTCAATATCATAAAAGCCATCTATGAAAAACCTACAGCGAATATCATTCTCAATGGGGAAAAACTGAGAGGTTTTCCCCTAAGGTCAGGAACACGGCAGGGATGTCCACTATCACCACTACTGTTCAACATAGTATTGGAAGTCCTAGCCACAGCAATCAGACAACAAAAAGAAATAAAAGGCATCCAAGTCGGCAAAGAAAAAGTCAAACTCTCACTCTTTGCAGATGATATGATACTTTATGTGAAAAACCCAAAAGACTCCACCCCAAAACTGCTAGAATTCATACAGGAATTCAGTAAAGTGGCAGGATATAAGATCAATGCACAGAAATCAGTTGCATTTCTATACACCAACAACGAGACAGAAGAAAGAGAAATTAAGAAGTCGATCCCATTTAAAATTGCATCCAAAACCATAAGATACCTAGGAATAAATCTAACCAAAGAGGCAAAGAATCTATACTCAGAAAACTATAGAATACTCATGAAAGAAATTGAGGAAGACAAAGAAATGGAAAAACATTCCATGCTCATGGATTAGAATAACAAATACTGTGAAAATGTCTATGCTACCTGAGCAATCTACACATTTAATGCAATCCTTATCACAATACCAACCACTTTTTTCACAGAAATGGAACAAATAAGCCTAAAATTTGTATGGAACCAGAAAAGACCCCGAATAGCCAGAGGAATGTTGAAAAAGAAAAGCAAAGCTGGTGGCATCACAACTCCGGACTTCCAGCTCTATTACAAAGCTGTAATCATCAAGACAGTATGGTCCTGGCACAAAAACAGACACATAGATCAATGGAACAGAATTGAGAGCCCGGAAATGGACCCTCAACTCTATGGTCAACTAATCTTCGACAAGCAGGAAAGAATATTCAATGGAAAAAAGTCTCTTTCACAAATGGTGTTGGGAAAATTGGACAGCCACATGCAGAAGAATGAAACTGGACCATATTCTTACACCACAAAAATAGACTCAAAATGGATGAAAGACCTCAGTGTGAGACAGGAATCCATCACAATCCCTGAGGAGAACACAGGCAGCAACCTCTTCAACCTCAGCCGCAGCATCTTCTTCCTAGACACATCGCCAAAGGCAAGCAAGGGCAAAAATGAATTACTGGGACTTCATCAAGAGAAAAAGCTTTTGCACAGCAAAGGAAATAGTCAACAAAACTAAAAGACAACCGACAGAATGGGAGAAGATATTTGCAAATGACATATCAGATAAAGGGCTAGTATCCAAAATCTATAAAGAACTTATCAAACTCAACACCCAAAGGACAAATAATCCAATCAAGAAATGGGCAGAAGACATGAACAGACATTTCTGCAAAGAAGACATCCAAATGGCCAACAGACACATGAAAAAGTGCTCAACATTGCTCGGCATCAAGGAAATCCAAATCAAAACCTCAATGAGAACCCCCTCACACCAGTCAGAATGGCCAAAATTAACAAGTCAGGAAACGACAGATGTTGGCGGGGATGCGGAGAAAGGGGAACTCTCCTACACTGTTGGTGGGAATGCAAGCTGGTGCAGCCACTCTGGAAAAACAGTATGGAGGTTCCTCAAAAAATTGAAAATAGAGCTACCCTATGACCCAGCAATTGCACTATTGGGTATTTACCCCAAAGATACAAATGTAGTGATCCAAAGGGGCACATGCATCCCCTGTTTTTTTTTTTTTTAAGATTTCATTTATTTATTTGATAGAGAGAGACACAGCAAGAGAGGGAACACAAGCAGGGGGAGTGGGAGAGGGAGAAGCAGGCTTCCCACAGAGCAGGGAGCCCGACGCGGGGCTCAATCCCAGGACCCTGAGATCACGATCTGAGCCGAAGGCAGACGCTTAACGACTAAGCAACCCAGGCGCCCCTAAAGGGGCACATGCACCTCGATGTTTATAGCAGCAATGTCCACAATAGCAAAACTATGGAAAGAGCCCAGATGTCCATGGACAGATGAATGGATAAAGAAGATGTAATACACACACACACACACACACACACACACACACACACACACACACACACACACTAGAATATTATGCAGCCATTAAAACAAATGAAATCTTGTTGTTTGCAATGACATGGATGGGGACTAGACAGTATTACGCTAAGCGAAATAAGTCAATCAGAGAAAGACAATTATCATATGATCTCACTGATATGTGGAATTTGAGAAACAAGGCAGAGGATCATAGGGGAAGAGAGAAAAAAATGAAACAAGACGAAACCAGAGCGGGAGACAAACCATAAGTGACTCTTAATCTCAGGAAACAAACTGAGGGTTGCTGGCGTGGTGGGGGGGTGGGAGGGATGGGGTGGCTGGGTGATAGACATTGGGGAGGGTATGTGCCATGGTGAGCGCTGTGAATTGTGTAAGACTGATGAATCACAGACCTGTACCCCTGAAATAATACATTATATGTTAATAATAAAAAAAATTACAGGCAACTCAACAGTAGGAAAATTAACAACATGATTAAAATAAAGTGATCTCTCTGCCCCAAATCCCCTTTCCCTGGGACTTCCTGCTCATTCTTCAAAGCCCATCTTTAAGGTCATCTCCTCCGTGAGGTCTTCCCCAATATTGATCGCTTTCTCCCACTTATACCCACAGTGCATTGTTTAAATCTTCTCTTTCAGGGCCGCCTGGGTGGCTCAGTGGGTTAAGCGTCTGTCTTCAGCTCAGGTCATGATCCCGGGGGGTCCTGGGATCAAGCCTTATGTGGGCCTCCCTGTTCAGCAGGAAGCCTGCTTCTCTTTCTCCCTCTGCCACTCCCCTTGCTCGTGCTCTCTCTTGTGCTCTCTTAAATAAATAAATCAAATCTTAAAAAAGAAAACAAAACATCTTCTCTTTCAAATAACCTGCTATTTGAATGGCTTGACTGTATGCCTTTCTCCGTGAGAATGTGATATCTGGATGGCAGGGACATTGCCCCATTCATCTTTGAGCTGTGGCAGAGTTTCTACCTCAATACGTGTCTGCTGGAGTGAATTGAACCATGGAACGCGTTACTATGAATTTTGATGGTATTTAGTTAAAAGAAAGTAATCTCAGGAAAAAAAAATGATTCGCATTTCTAGGTAAAAAAGAATACTTGTCTTAGGTTCTTTTGGATGAAGAAACCAAGTCTGTTCAAATTAGCTTCGGTGTAAGGGGGTTTTTATTTATTTTATTTTATTTTTATTTTTTATTTTGTAAGTGGGTTTTTAAAGAAAGACTAAAATCCCACAAAATCCCAAGACAAGCTAGAAATCTCATTCTCTCAAAGGAAAGGAGCTGGGTAGTACCAGGAATCTACAGCTGTCAGAGTTTATAGACCATCCCTCCAGTGATTAGTTTTTCTTTCAGCTAATCTTTATCGAGCACCTAGTATGTGCCAGAATGGTGGTGAGCACTGGGCATAGAGCATGAAGAAGGTTGCCACAGCTCCTGCCCTCATGCAACTTTCAGTCTGGTCCCTAAGCGTTAACGTAATGGGACTCTTCCCCCCCACCCCCATCTGTGTTTCCTAGCTCAAGTTCTTGAGGAGAAATCTAACTGGCTTTGCGCAACATGATAATTGACTGGATCCTCCTGGGTCAGGCCTCTGGGTCCATCTCTGGCCCCGGCGCTGGAGGACTTCTCTCCGAAGAGGTGCGGGGCTGATCAGGCACCCAAATGTGCCTCTTGTAAAAAATCACCTTATTCTACATGATTTTCAAATATGTGATTGATGATTCATTTTATATCCTTTAAGGTGCCAGATTCCAAAGGTAACTCTAATAAAGAAAAAGCCATTTCGTATTATGATGGTAACATCCCATATGCTGCTGTGGGAAGCCGGGACAATTACTGCTTTAATTTGAAAGAAAGTTCTGCCCGAGCCATTAGCTCTGTCAGCGAATATTGCAGATGGTGTTTGGAGCTGGGGCCTTAGGGAGCATGGAATTCTGCTGACCTGTTTTCCAGATGAAAAAACCAAGGCCCATAAAAGGGGAGTGGCTTAGTCAAGGTCGAGGATCCTTCATGGAGGCGCTGGGGATGGAACTCAAGTAGTGGTTGCTGAGCTGTTTGAGGCTTGCTCTTTTTGCTTTCATCTGCCCTTCATCCATTCCCCTTTCTCTTTTCTTTGCTTTTAAAGACACTTTAATCAATTACTATCCTGGAGTAGCTGAAGCATACAGGTGGTTAAAAAAACAATACGAAAAAGCATACAGGGAAAAGCAATGCCCCTCCCCCCGCCACTTCCTGTCCTTGAGGGTCACAATTGCTTTGAACACATCTTCCCAGAAATCCTCTGTACATTTTTTTAAAGATTTTATTTATTTATTGACAGAGAGAGACACAGCGAGAGACGGAACACAAGCAGGGGGAGCTGGAGAGGGAGAAGCAGGCTTCCCGCGGAGCAGGGAGCCCGATGCAGGGCTCGATCCCAGGACCCTGGGATCACGACCTGAGGTGAAGGCAGACACTAAACGACTGAGTCACCCAGGCGCCCCTTGTCTGTACATTCTAAGCATAAATGTACTTTTATTTCTGTTTTGCTTTTTTAAAAAGTTATATCTTGATTGAAGATCATTTGAACTATAAATATATATATACCCACACACAGGATGTAATTTATATATATGTATATTATATCTATTATAAACATAAATTTATTTCTAAGTTTAATATTTGTGTTTATATACATTCATATATTTATTATATATTTTATAAATAAATGACAATGTATTTATTATCTATTTTCGTAAAAACCTTTATAAGTATAATGTAAGTTACGATTTATTATAATTTATAATATATTTAGAACATACATATATTTATTTATGTATTACATATATGTGTAAGGCAGTAATGCCTAAACTGACTTCCAGATTTTTTAAATTGCTCGTTCCTTTTTTTTTTTTTAAGAGAGAGAGAGAAAGAGTGTGAGCAGGGGGTGGGGCAGAGGGAGAGAGAGACTCTTAAGCAGGCTGGAGACCGATGTGGGGCTCGATCTCATGACCCTGAGAGTGTGACCCTGAGATCATGACCTGAGCCGAAATCAGGAGTGGGACATTTAACCGGCTGAGCCACCCAGGCGCCCCTTAACAGATCATTCTTTTTAACTGCTTACGGAAGTACTGAGAATGTTTTAGCCGGTATCTCCATGACGGAGCGATCTCTCCGGGAGAGCATCAGTCCTCTCACTGAGGGAGGCTGTTTTCCGGGCTTTGCTCTTACAGACAATGCCACGAAGAACATTCTTCTCTATCTTTGTGTACGTAGGCAATGCCACCGTTCTCTCTCCTCCCCTCCGCCCTGTCCTGTTCTCGCCTCTTCCCCCCACCCCTGCCCTCTGTGATCTCTCCTCCTCCTATCTGGCCAACTCATGGCATCAGGGAGGAGAGACACAAAATGTGACACTTGGTGGTGATAGGATGAAGGCCTGAAGAGAGAAACTGGAGACAGAGTATCTCGGTCAGAATTATAACAGGAATCAACTTGAGTTAATTTGGGCACAAACAGGAGGAAGGTAGGAGGACTTTATTGGAAGATCCAGGAGTATCACACAGAACCCCCAAATCTCAGGATCCAGAAAGCCATCAACAAGGTAGTTAAGTTTCTTTGTGTCTTGTTTCTGCTGCTCTCTGGAATCAGGCCCATTTTCCCTTCTGTTTCCCCGCCCTGTTTGCTCCTATCTGTGCCTCGAGGCCAATGGCGATTCCCCCACAGGACTCAGTATCGAGGTTCTCAGCCCAGGATGGTTGGCTTTTTCTCGGTCCCAGATGGATGCTGAGGACCAGATTAGCTGGCAAAGGGATCTACATAAGATGCAAATCTGAACAAATGTGTCTCTCTTTGCTTTACATTGTTAGATGAGGTACCATTGCTATAGGAAACAGTCTTGAGCATCTTAGCAAGGCACTGAAACACTTTAAGCTGACCCCCTCCTTGACCTTTTCCCCCCCATCTTTTCTGCTCGAAAGCTCCAAGTTCTGGCCATGCCAGACATCAAATCATTTTCTGTATACACCAAGAGTGCATGACTTGACCAGAACAGTGCAGGCCAGGTTTCAGCCCCGGCTTACCCCCTGGCTGGGTACCTCTGTGGAGCATATATCAGCATAGCTGCTCAAGCAGAAGCAGGAAATCAGAGTCAGGAGAGATTAGGAGAAATATAAATCCCTTGATCATGGCGTGGGTGGTGATGAAGGTTAATGCTGGATTTCCCTTTCTTTGGGGATGGCGCTTGAACCATCTTACTCAAATTACAAAGGACATGATGGTCTTGGCAACTACAGGATTTGGAAGAAGACATCCAGTGGATAGCACCTGGGTTTCACAGGTAACTTTCCTTTTCCTTTAGACCTCCCTGTTTTGTCTCTAATCGGGATAGGTGGCTAAGCAGGTTCTGTCCTCTGAAGGTACCATTGACCGTCAGAGTTGGTGCAGCTGATGTTGGTGATGGAGTGGATGTCTCATGTCAGAGGCAGGCCATCACCGAGTCCTGGTGAGTCCACTCCATGTTGTCATGACCCTGAATTATTGCCTTTCTGCTTTTCTCCTGCAATAAAACAAATGACTGCCTTCGACCTCCAGCACTGGTTTTCCTGTAGAGTAGGCACACCTGTCTTGCAAAAATGCAAATCTTAGTTAAGTCACTTCTGCTTCAATGCCTTCCCAGTGCCCTCAGGTTTAAATTCAGTGCCCCCCTCCCCAAGAAAAAGCCTGTTCGGTCTGGAACCTTGCTACCCTTCAGCCTTAACCTCTAGCCTGGGCCCTGCCCTCCTGTCTTTTTGCCAGACTCATTGATGAGTGGTTTTTCATCTGCAACTCAGCATGGGCATTAGTGCTTACAGGAGTTTCCTCTTGCTGTTGTCATAAATTACCACAAATTCAGCTTTTTAAAGCAAGAAAAATGTATTCTTTTATACTTGTGGAGGTCACGAGTCCAAATTGAATCTCAACAGGTTAAAATCAAGATGTCAGCAGGCTGATTCCTTCCGGAGACTCCAGCAGAGCATCTCTTCCTCACCTTTTTTCAGTTTCCTGGGCTCGTGAGACCCTTCTTCCATCTTCAGAGACCATCACTCCGCCCTCTGCTTCTTCTATCCTGGCTCGTCTTCCTCTTCCCTAGCCAGATCTCTTTCCAGCTCCCTCTCGTAAGAACACTCGTGATTACAGTTAGGGACACCTTGGATAATTCAGGTTAATTTATCTCAAAATCCTTAACTTAATCACATCTACAAAGTCCTTTTTGCCAGTAACTCGGTTTGAGGTTCCAGGGATTGGGACTCGGACGTCTTTGGGGGCCACTACTCGGTTCACCTACCTTCCTGAGTCCCGGGATATATTAAATACATTAGGCCCTCCCCCGGTTCCCACAGGATGCCCTACTTTTCTAACCGTAGTGTCTATCATATGCCCTACAATCGTCTATCGAGGAAGGAGCTGGTTATATACTCACCAGTTCTTTTTCCTCCTCTGAGCACATAAGAACACTACATTTCCCAGACGTCTTTGTGTTTAAGTTGGGACCATGTGACCGAGTTCAGCTAATGGAATATGGTGGGAATGATGTATGCCACTTCCAGGCATGGCCATAAATTGCCCCACGCCATCCCTCTGCTCTTTCCGCTGTGGCTCCATATGGCCTCCCTGTGGCCTCCACACGGCTAAAAGTCAGTGATTTCATGATGGCGGAGCTGCAAGATGGGAGGGACTTGGATTCCTAAGTCACCATGTACTGTGTTAAGCCACAGAGACTTTGTGGTTACACAGTATAGCAGATGCCCTACCCTAATAAATTTGTCTTTTTGTGTTTCTTTCCTTTACCAAACTATAGGCTCTATCCGATCTCCTGTTGTATCCCCCGCCACCAGCACAGTGCTTGGCACGAAGCGACCATTCCATAAAGGCTCGCTAAGTGACAGAAAGGCAATTGCATATTCAGGATGAGGACATGGTGGGGGGGGTAGGCAAAACTAGGGAGCCGTATCATTGTCACTGTGAGAGATTATGAGGGCTGAACTCAAGCAGGAACAATGGGGATGACAGAAAGGAAGGATTTGATGCTTATTCAGGAGGGAGAATTGACAGAACTTGGTGACCAATAGGATATAGAAGTCGAGACAAAGGATGGCATCAAGGACCTCCCAGTTCACTGGTTTGGACCCATGGCTGGCTATTGGTGCACTGAACTTTCAAATGTGGGGGTTGTTCTGAACATGTAGGTGAAAACACAGCTTATGTAGA
Organism: Zalophus californianus; assembly: GCF_009762305.2. Lineage (NCBI taxonomy): Eukaryota > Metazoa > Chordata > Mammalia > Carnivora > Otariidae > Zalophus > Zalophus californianus. The sequence continues at coordinate 79,796,441 of NC_045604.1, forward strand.
TCTAGGTAACCATTGCTTCTCTAGCTGTGTAAAAATTTCTCCTGGAATACTGTTGGTGGGGCAGTCTTGGTGATAACGGAGATTTTCATTCTACTGTGGTTGATAGTAATGGGATTTGAACTGTGTGGTTAGTCGATGCACGTCTGTGCATCTGAATGTTTGTGTCCTCTCAAAATTTGTATCATGAAATACTAATGCCGAGTGTATGGAATTAGGAGGTGGGACCTCTGAGAAGTGGTTAGGTCATGAGGGTAGAGTTTGCATAAATGGAATCACTCTTCTTATAAAAGAGACTCCACAGAGGTCCATCACCCCTTCGACCATGGGCGGACACAGGGAACAAGTGCTGACTTTGAACCAGGAAGAGGGCTGTCAAGAGAATGTGACCATGCTTGTGTCTTTATTTTTTGAGAGAGAGAGAGAGAGAGAGAGAGAGAGAGAGAGAGAGAGAGAGAGAGAGCGCGCGAGCATGAGACCATGGAGGGGAGCGGCAGAGGGAGAGAGAGAATCTTAAGCAGGCTCCATGTCCATCGCGGAGCCCGATGTGGGGCTTGATTTCATGACCCTGAGAGCATGACCTGAGCTGAAATCAAATCAACCGACTGAGCCACCCAGGTGCCCCGACCATACTTAGGTCTTGATCTTTTTTTTTTTTTTTAAAGATTTTATTTATTTATTTGAGAGGGAGAGAATGAGAGACAGAGAGCACAAGAGGGAAGAGGGTCAGAGGGAGAAGCAGACTCCCTGCCGAGCAGGGAGCCCGATGCGGGACTCGATCCCGGGACTCCAGGATCATGACCTGAGCCGAAGGCAGTCGCCCAACCAACTGAGCCACCCAGGCGCCCCTTATGTCTTGATCTTAAACCTGCCAGGTTCCAGAACGGTGAGAAATAAATTTCTACTATTCACAAACCACCCAATGGATGTTGTTTTGTTAGAGCAGCCCAAATGGGCTAAGACCGTTGATATGGCTACTCCGTCCCACATCCCCATATGCATGTCTCTTTTCAATGCAACTTTGCCACTCTTCCAATTAAGAGAAGTCTATTTCCCTCCTACTTAAATATGAACTGGCTTTATGGCTTTGCTTTGTGCCAAGAGAATGTTCTGACCCTGGGTCTCAATAAGTCTTGCATACTTTATTTTAGTGATTCAAGACCCCTGCTGAGGCACCACGTGAAAAAGCTAGCCTGATGGCTGATGAAAAATCTCATGGAGCAAAGAGGAGCTATCCCAAATGAAGGCTGTCCCAGACCAACCAGCACCCTGGGGACCTGGCAGTTAGCAGCAAATTCATGAGTGAGTCCAACTAAGACCAGAGGAACCATCCAGTTGATACCAACCTAAGTTGCCAATCTATAGAACTGTTAGTTAAATAAGAGAGTCATTATTTTAAGCCAGTAAGTTTTAGGATGATTTGTTACATGGCAAAAAACTAACTGATACAATCTCTATTTGTAGGCATGGGTGGGAGCACAGAGACATGGGTCTGGGGAGCTGTGTGGTTTCCATCTAGCCTTAGCTGATTCCTGGGGAGACACCTTGTAATTTTAGCCAAGGTAGCTAGCTGGAAAATGCATGACCCTAAAACCTGTTCTGGTTTCCCAGTACAGCTGGAGGGACTTAAATTATTCAGATAACTGCTTCAAACTGCCACTTTACTTATGAACTAAAGCGAGGTTCTTAAATTAGTCATCCCAGACACTGGGATTTCATCTATAGTAAAATGACCAAAAATTGGGGAGGATAAGTTTACCAGTTTTTCCCTGGTAAAAAGTATTTTAAAAATACTACAGACACACACTTCAGAAAGTGAATTGTTATACAAATAGTCTACAACCATTAAAAGAGGTGCTTATTGAGTGCCTATTTTATCAACCATACTTTTTCTCAATTTTCTGTGGACCAGTGGAAACTCTACTACTGACACCTTCACTGTTGTGCTTTGGACTGACATTTGAGGACTACTTTTAAAGAGAGTATACCAAAATTCTTCCGGCTCTGTTGCTGAGAATGCTTGTACACATTTAACTTAGGACTGCTGGAAGTTGGAGCTAAACATCCCCCTCTAAGTCCCCATGAGCTTGACCTCTCTTTCTATCCAAGCTTCATCCCCTATAGAGAGGACCGGCTACATAATGGATGGGGCCCCATGTTTAGAAATCATGTAGAATTTCAAGGCAACTGCAGAGCAGTGGATGAAGCCTGGGGCCCTCTTGAGCATAGGATCCTGTAAGACTGCACAGTAGGCATATTCTCTCTTGCCCTGGAGATTTGGAGGTCCTCGAGGGCAAGGATTTTGTCTTAGCATTCTGCCTCCCCAACACTCAGGGCACCCAGTAGGCCCCCTCAAGCTTCCTGCAATAAGAATGACCTTTTACTAAGCCCTGCCAAGGTTCCGTTCACTGTGCTAAGCACTCTGCACCAGATACGGAGTGTCTTTAATATTCCTGGGAAAAGACACCATTCTTATCCCCATCTTAAAAATGGGAAAACTGAGGCTTAGAGAAGTGACATCTCATTTGAGGTCCTAGACCTCAGATGAGAAAGCAGCAGGATTTAAACATAGGCAAGAATAACTGGTTCTCAGTCGATTTTGCAATGTCCACTTGTCAAGGGTTTTTGGTTGTCACAATGGGGAGCTGCTACTGGCATCTAGTGGGTAGAGCCCGGGGATCCTGCTAAACCTCCTGCAATGCACAGGACAGCCCCCCACCACACAGAAGGATCCACCCTAAAATGTCAGTAGAGCTGAAGCTGAGAAACCCCGTCCTGATACCAAAACCCATGTCTCCTAAACACCACACACTTCACATTTTCTTTATATTTCATTAATAAATACTATAACATATTTATTATTTTTCTTACATTGACTTTAAATTGATGTACACCTTAAATATTTATGCCGTGAAGCCACGCGTTTGATGTGCCATTATTTTTTTTTCTGCTACACATTGAAATAAATATAAAACTATTAAAAAAAAATCTTTGGGGGTAAAACCAAAAATCATCTCACATACCTCTTGCAGTCTGGGGAAATCATACTTCACACCCACTTGACTTCTTCCATAAGGGATCCTTTATCTTTTCAGAATAAGAGAATAAAATATATCAAATCAGGGTGTTGCTTGAGCATGGCAAGGGACTAGCCCCATTTTGGCTTCTGTTGGAGGAAGTCATGGAGGGGACATGACCTCCGGCTGACCCTTGGGGGGCTGCAGGTGGGCAGAAACTCCTTCTCCCTCCCCTGTCCTCAGATGTATATTCCACCCACTATTCTGGCACTAGGAGTCTATTTCAAGGATGTGGCCTTGAGAGAGCAAAGTGCTGTTAGGACCATCTGGACCATATACTACTGACCCCCATCGAAACCTCTATATAATAGAAACTTTTTAAGATTCTGGCGGGCAGGTGCAGAGATCCCCTTGTCAGTGGCGGGCTCAGGACAAGCCTTGTTAAGTTCCCTTGCTTATTACCCCTCCTACTTACCTTTCTGGAGAGGTCTGCCTCTTTGGTCTCTCCTTGACCTTGGTCTGGGGGGGGGTCCAGTTTCGATTTTCACCCATGTAGCTCCTTAGGTTTCAAACCAAAAGCTTCTGTGTCATCTCTCTCTCTCTCTCTTTTTTTTTCTTCCTCAGGGCTAACAGTTGCTAAGAAACCTTTTTGAAACCCTAAAAGCTATCTGATGGCTTATTAACAAACAACTTCCATTGAGGGCCACGGCACACATAATCTAATTTGCTGACTTGCTGATAGACCCTGGTTGCAAGTCCTGGTAAGTAAACATTCTTTGTAACGTTGTTCCCTCCCCTAATTGTTGGGGAGTACAGATTTTGGTCTTGTTGCAAACCATACTGCCATCTGACATAATTAAGCCTAGAGAGAACGAGATTCTTCTTTAGATATTAAAAGTGCCTGTACTGTAAATAATAATGTCATCATCTCTTTCATAGAAAGTATTTTCATTAAGAGCTGCATTTTAATTTCAACACATTTGCATGAATTCATTTGGCTAGTGGTGGGGGGTGGTATTTGATGATTTTTCATCTTCCATGAACTTGCCAGGTGTTTCAATTAGGAAGTTTGTAAAACCCCTTCTCCCCCTCAGGAGCCCTGAAAGAAATACGTTCTCAATCATGTGTTCTGAATGGGGGCATGTTCTCAATAACCACACATCTATTAGCAGGTAGTGACTCTATTGATTGAGTTGACATACCCAGAGGAAAGGGACTTTCTTCCGGGGTGCCTGGGTGGCTCAGTCGGTTGAGCATCTGCCTTCAGCTCAGGTCATGACCTTGGGCTCCCTGCTCAGTGGGGAATCTGCTTCTCCCTCTCCCCCTCCTCATGCGTGCTCTCGCTCTCTCTCTCTCAAATAAATAAAATCTTAAAAAAAAAGGGACTTTCTTCCTTTAAAGAGTGAAATGAACCTAGACGGTTCTTCCCTCATGTTTTTCAAAGGCTTGGGAAACAGGTGTGGACAATATTCCAGAGGTGCAGCGGCAGCCTTGGCAGGCAGGTGCAGCAAGGGAATTTGGTTTGGGTGAAATTCAGGGCAGGGGGCGGTGGGGGGGCAATAGCAGGCTTAAGCTTTGGGATCTGGCAAATAAGCCATGAGGGGTAAGATCAGGTCGGCTTCTTTCCCAAGCAGGATCCCTGCGCTCTCCTTGTCACAAACAGGGGGCAGTCTCTGTTAATTAAAGCCGGGAACCGCGGCCAGAGTGCGGCTCCTCTGAGGACCGGACTCAGATGTCCTGGTGACAGGCAATACTTTATGGAGATTGGAGGCAGATTCTAAAATGGACTTTTCTGTCTAGATTTTGTCTCTTTTCGCTAAGATTTTTTTTTCTTTTTTCCCATTAAATTTAGAAGTGTCTGAAAACCCCCAGCTCTTGGGGGAAGGAGTCTGTGACCTACTCTGCTATCAGGTTGTTGCCCTAAGCTCCCAGCCCTGATGCTGGCTGCGAGGTACCTCAGCGGGGTGCAGTGGGGTGGGAAGGCAAGAAAGCAGAGATTAGAAGTCTGGCAGTCTGCATCTAGCCCTGGCTTTCCCATTTGCTGGCCACTTGACCTTGGACAAAGCCCTTTAACCTCTCTGAGCCTCAGCTTCCTGGACCTTGGCAAGCCTGCTGGAGTAGCCCTCCTGGATTCTAATTTAGTGCATAGAAATATCCCAACCCCTCTGCAAGGTCCCCACAGCAGGGGTCCCCACCCCTCCATTGTCTGTCCCTTTCCTCTCTTGGGTTAACACCAAGGGTCTTGCGTTAAAGATCTTAACAAGTTAATCAAAGCCGACTGTAAATAGTTTTTGAGTGCTTCTCACATCCAATGCTGCTGTAGGTGCTGGGAGACTGCAGGAGTCAAGGCCTCTTTCTGCCCTGGAGTTTACCATTTCAATGTGGGGACACAAACCAAACATATATTATAACATCGGGTGGATAGGGAGTCTGGAGGCCTATTTTAGGAAGGCACTACCTGCAGTGGTTAGAACACAGGCCCAGGAGTCAAATTTCTTGGGTCAAAAGCCAAGGGAGGCACTTCCCCCCTGTGCTACTATGGGAAACTGGTTTAATTGCTTTGGGCCTCAGTCTCTTCCTCTGTTGTGTGGGCCTGGTTATATTATCTAGCAGATAGAGTTAAATGAGATCAGTCCCTCAAATGTTTTAGCAAATATTCCCAGATTGTCTGCTAGATGCTAGGCACTGCTCTAAGCATCTGTGAGGAGGTGATTTTAGAAAAGACAAGCTTAGTGGGCATGTTGCAAGCACTGAATAAATGTCAGCTATCATTAGCTCTCACACACCAATGCTTGTGTTTGTAGAGACTCACACAGTGGTGGTGGGTGTGGGTCGACAGACGCGCCACACTATCCTATTTTGGGGATCCCGTTATGATGGAGCTGATGAATTTAGACTAAACAATTTCATACCTTGTCCAGGTGGGTTTGGGACAAAATACAGCCCGCAATTCAATGAATCTTCTAGGGCTGGTATACTCCTGGATATGTTCCATCAGTGTTGGCCTGGTGTTTTTGCTGGAACAGGGTCATTCTTGGCTCGTCTTTGGGAAGACAGGTGACATTCATCAAAGAGAAGGCACAATTATCCAAACTCCCTCTCATCCTGAGAAAACTTGCAGTAGAGTCCAACACCCACGTTCCATGCTTTTTCAATTAAGGGGACCCAGGATGTCATTTTATTTGTGGCCCAACATTTTGGGGCTTTGAAAACGCCCGGAGAAGCCCCCGACTGCAGCCCTATGGAGGGGATTGTGGTGGAGACATCATTTCCCTGCAAATCGCCTAGCCGACTGCAAAGTGTATACTTAGTTAATGCAATTAAAAACAAAACGCAGGGGCGTGTGGAGATCTAAATTCGGTGTAGCAGCTTTGGTGCACATCCCGTTTTGGGGGCTACTGGAGTCAAATTCAAGCAGAGGGAAGAAGAAGTGGGAGAAATGGGAGAGGGCCGACGGATGACTGGAATCGGCTGAGTGGAGAAGGCCGATTTGGAAATTGCTGACAGGCGACCGGAGGCTGGAAGCCGAGGGCCCAAGGCCGGACTCCGCAGCACTGGGTGAGGATGTCTGGGGGGTGGGGAGGGGGTTCGGTGAGCACAGGGGCTAGCCGGCTTCGGAGACCCACGCGCGGGCTCCAGGTGCGGGAGGGTGGCTGAGGCTTGGGCGCCCAGGCCTTGCGCTGCACCAGATCTGGGCGCGCAGAGGCGGCGCCGCGGTGTGCCCTCCTGTGGAACGCAGGGAACGCTGCGAGGTCGTAGAGGGACAGAAAGTGGCAGGTCCAGGGGCCTAGGAGAGTCCCAAGGAAAGACATTCCGGGACGTGGGACGTGCCACTGTCTTGGCCTTGTCTGCTGCCCCCTCCCTACCCCCTGCGCTTCTTTGACTATAGTTCGTCCCACGGCCCTCTCCCGGGGGTGCCTACCCCGGGCCCAGTTGCTTGCCACCCCGCCTTCTCAGCTCAGCCTTGGTCCTCGGCTCCTCCTAGGGAGTTGAACCATCCGGGAGGCGCGCCTGGCTGGAGGGCGCAGTCGGGGGAAGGGCGAGGTGGTCCGGTGCACCTGGAAAGGGCGAGCCTGATCAGACTGTGCCCCCGTCTGCCTTGGAGTGGAAGCCACTTAGTCTGTCCTTATCCCCTCCGAGTCACCCTTTCCCTGGAGGGCATTTTCGAGCCGCAGCTCCTGCGCACGCACGCCTGAAAAAGCCACGGGCGGAGCCGCCTCTGCGCCCAGAACAGGTCTGAGCCGCGCCTCCCGCCCAGAGAGGGCGCGGGAGGTCCCGCAGCGGTCCTCCACCTGCCGGGAAACCCGAGCGGTGCCTTCAGCCCTGGCGGCTGCCGAAGAGGCTCCCTCCTCCCCGCCCGCCAGCCTAGCTCAGCTCTGCACGCCCCCCAACTCGCTCCCGCCCTCCCGAGTCACCTCTTCCGCGCCCCCGCCCCTCTCGAGCTCGCGCCTGTTCCACCCCCCTCCTCTGCCCGCCCTCCTCCCCTCCCCCTTCCCTCCTGCCCTCCCTTCATTCCACAAGTGTTGCTTCGCTCTCTCCAGCGCACTTGGCGAGCTGGAGAGGTGAGAAGGATCCTGCGAGCGGGCGCGGGGCGGCTAGTCCGGAGCCGCCGGCGGAGGGGAAGCGCGAACAGATCGACTCTCCCCTGCTCGCCAGCCCCCGCCTCTCCCAGTAGCCGGCCGGACCTGCACCCGGCGCTTGCCCCCGCTCATCCTCCCCCCTCCCGGCCAGGCGCGCTCCTCCCCGGCCGGCCCCTCGGCGCGCGGCGCGCTGGAGGCGAACGCGGGCTGAGCCGAGCGCAGTGGCCGCCGACCACCGAGCGCCCCGCGCCGCTCCCTGCATGTGCGGCCCGCGGCGGCTCGCAGCCCCCGGCAGCAGCCTCGGCAGCTTCGGCCGCGCCTCGAGAGGCGGCTGCAGCGGCTCCAGCGGCGGCCGAGCGGCCGAGCCCGGGCTGGGAGACACGATGCGCCGCGTTCTCCGGCTGCTCCTCGGCTGCTTCCTCACCGAGCTGTGCGCCCGCGTGTGCCGGGCGCAGGAGCGAGCGGGGCACGGGCAGCTGGCGCAGCTGGGCGGCGTGGTAGTGCTGGCGGGGGGCAACCGCTCCGGGGCCGCCTCCGGAGAGGCCGGCGAGGGCGCGGGGGTCTCCGACGCTCCGCCGACCCGGGCGCCCACGCCGGACTTCTGCAGGGGCTACTTCGATGTCATGGGCCAGTGGGACCCGCCGTTCAACTGCAGCTCGGGCGACTTCATCTTCTGCTGCGGGACTTGTGGCTTCCGGTTCTGCTGCACGTTTAAGAAGCGGCGACTGAACCAGAGCACCTGCACCAACTACGACACTCCGCTGTGGCTCAACACCGGCAAGCCCCCCGCGCGCAAGGACGACCCCCTGCACGACCCCACCAAGGACAAGACCAACCTGATCGTTTACATCATCTGCGGGGTGGTGGCCGTCATGGTGCTCGTAGGCATCTTCACCAAGCTGGGGCTGGAGAAAGCGCACCGGCCCCAAAGGGAACACATGTCCAGGTGGGCTGCCTCCCCCCTCCGCCTCCCCTCCGGGCGCCGCTCTCCCTGCTCTTCCCTCTTCACCTTTTCCCCGGCGTTGGCACTCCCCCCCCATCCCCCGCGTTTCCGCTGGGGGAGGTCGCCCGGGAAAGCCAACTTCGGCTGGGAGCGCGGAGAGGGGGCGCTGGGCTCCGCACAGGTGTGGATTTGCGCGTGTGTATGTGTGTGTCGGGGGGGTCTCTGCCCTCTTCACCCTCTCGCCGCCCCCTCCCGCTTAGGATTGAAGCGGATCTGAGACACACAGCCCGGGAGCCTGTGGCCCCGAAGTCTTGGGTTTTGGGGAGGGGTCCCCCGCTCGGATTCCGCATCCTAGCCTCTAGGTAAACAGAGCAGGCGAGCTCGAGAGGGAAGGGAGGCGTGTGTTAGCCCGCGCGCGCGTGTGTGAGGGAGGGAAGGTGTGTGTGCCGCCTGCAACTCGTACGGCTCGCGAAAAAGAGGCGAGGGAGGTGGAAAGAGAGGGGAGGGCGAGAACAAAAGCCTTGCCTGGAGCGGCCGCCTCGCTCTCCCTGAGCTGCCAGGTCCCTGCAGTTGGGACCTCGGTTGCCTCCCCCCGCCCAAAACCCTCACCCGTTTCTCCCGTCACCACCTCTCCTTGTTGGGGGCCGCGGCCTCAGCTGCGCGCTGAGCCCCTTGCCGGGGTTAGCGTGGACTCCAAGGGCCGGAGCCCCGCTCACCAACCCCCTCCCCCCCGCCGCCCCCCAACACCCTGATTCGTCAACTTTCCCGGTTGCCTTATTCATTATGCAAGTCCCAGCGCGAGCAAGTCGCAGCAGATGGGAGAAGGCATTTGGGGATTAATGGAGCTATTTGCCTTTTGCTTTTTTAAAAAGTGTCTAAATTGATTCGCACAACTTTGGAGGCGGAGGACACCGCCACGGGGACGCAGCCCCCAGACCCGACAGAGGCCAGGGTTGGCGTGAGGTTTGGGCGGGCGGGGTTGAAGAGCGACAGAAAGTCTTCCAACAGCTGGAGGGTTGGGCGCAAGCTCGATCTTCTTTCCGAGTGTGGGCAACGGGGTCGCCATGTGTCCCACCCCCTACACACCGACACACACCCTCCCCACACCTCCGGCGGGGGCCCATGTGTGCGCGTGTGGATGCACGCGCTCCGTGCGCCTGCCTAAAAAATCTGAACAAAGAGACCCACCAAAAATAGGCGAAGGAACATTACCACCTCACTAGTAATTATTTTCTATTTATACGCAGAGTATCCGATGACTTTTTTTCCCCCCCAGTGGGGAGGGATTTGGGGGCAGAGGTGAAGAAGTTCCTCTTGGTTTGGGTCAGCAGGGAGGCGTGGATGGATGTTGGGGTCTTGGGGCACCAAGTAAGCTTCGAGGGTATTCAAGAAACCCTGACCAACTACAAGAGTAACACGCTGGCCCCGCCCACCTCCTGCAACCCCAAGATGCCCGGTCTCCAGCCCCAGCGGCGGGTGCTTCGCGTCCCCGCAGTCCCCCGCCAGTCCCTGTAGCTTCCTGGGGTCTGTGTTAAGGTGAGGGCGGAGTGCCGAGGCAGGACTGCGGCAGGCGGCGGGTGTCGCCTTGGTGTAGGGAGGGAGTCACCCAGGGATAGGCAGGCTGCCTTGCAGATTCGGGTTAATTCCTCTGCCGAAATACCCACTGAGCCTTTTCCTTGCAAACCAGCGCTTAAAGGAGCCCTCCTGGGTGTTTGATTGGGGGGTGGGGGAGGGTAGGGAGGCCGGGAGTAGAGAGGCGAGAAGGTGGGTGTCGAGCTAAGGGTGGGTGGCTCTCTTTGGACGTCTGTGGGAGAAGGTGATGCTAGCTTCAGGCTCTCTTTGATCTGGGTATTCCTGTGGAGACAGCACTTCACCGCAGACCTGAGGGCCCAGCAGGGACTCAACTTCCTGTCCTGCCCCCTTGCAGCTCTGTCAGGAGAAAAAGAATCGCCCAGCCTAGCGGGTTGCAGCCACTTCTGCAGGTACCTGGAAAGGGCTGCTTGGGGTGGAATCTGCGGACACCCAGTCCTCTGGTAAAAGCCTCAACATGGCTTCTCCTCTGTACACATTTTGGGAATTCCAGAATGCAGTGGAAGTGCATTCTCTTGAAGAGAAAGAACAGTTGAACCGCCCCCCCCCCCCAACGCCCAGAGTGGAGCCCATCCTGGGGCTTGAACTCACCACCCTGAGATCAAGACCTGAGCTGAGATCGAGTTGGAGGCTCAACCGTCAGAGCCACCCAGGTGCCCCCAAGAATAGTTGATTTTTATTGGCAGTTTCCAGGGTATGGTTTCAACCCTGGCTGCTATTTCAGATCCCCTGGAATGCTTTTTAAAAAAATCCTGTTGCTAAGGGGCCCCACCCTAGACAATTTAGATCAGAATCTCTAGGGCTGCGTGCAGCCTGTGTACTTTTGTAAAGCTCTCTAGGCTTTCCAGTGTGTGGCCAATCACTATTAAAGGAACTAACATTTGCCAGGCACCGTACTAGGGTGTGTGCGTGTGAGTGCATGTGCGTGTAAACCTCTTATTTAGTGCTCCCAACTATGAGACAGGTGTTGTTAATTCCCATTTATAGAGGAGAAAATCCTGGCTTAGTTTGGGTGGCTGGCCCAAGGTCACACGGGAAACTGCGAATCCCCAGCCCCCTGGTTTCAACTGTGTTTTCAGTTTCAGCGAGCATTGGGGGGTGGGGGCCCCTTCCTAAAAATGCAAAATGCACATTCTCATGGTTCTGTCTGGAGAGATTCCAGATCAATGTAGGTCTGGGATGAGCCCTAGAAAGCCTCATGTGTTAACAGCCTCCCTGAATGGCCCCTAAAAAGTGGCCTTAGCGTTAACAAAGACTGTTCTTGAGTTTGGGACTATCTTACAGGGTTGGGGGTGGAGGAATTAATCCAGTGTGACTCTCTTACTTGCTTTCTGTTTTGTGTTGCCTGCACGTATAGGGCTCTCTGTGCATTTGTGATGCTGGGGGCTGCCCCAAGGACCCTCCAGATGCATCTTGCCCTGTTGAGGCAGTGAATCATTTGGAGTCCCAGCCACAGCCTGAGCTCATTAGCTCTTGGCTGGAGGAGCTGAAGGGTGAGTTGGGTGGGGGCGGCACACCTGAACTTGGCCTCAGAGAGGGTCTAAGGTGGCTTCCAGGTGAAACTGCTGTGCTGGCTGCAGCCTCTTAATTTATGTTGTCTTGGGCTGTGAGGGTTACGGAGCTGAGGGGCTCGTTCTCATTTCGTCTGACCGCAGCCTCCCTTCAAAGACTTACAGCCCCTTGCTGTCCCCATGTCCCCAAATGCTCCTGTGACCCTGTGCACTCGTGTGATCCCAGGAGAGGCCTCAATGATGTCAGTTTTCGGGCTCAGAGCCCTGGGCATGTGACCTGCCCTCCTTCTGGGCTGATTGGGACTAGAAGCAGGAGAAAGTCAGTAATTCTCAGAGCTGTGGGGGTCTTGCCCACGCTATTGTAAGAGCTTCCCAGACACACCACCAACTATAGCAACATGACATCCAGCCACTATTTATTGGAAGAACAGACTGCAAATGGTGGCCAGCTGTGGTTATCAAACCGCACAGACATGTTTTGTTTGGTCTGCAAGGTATTGCTATTGATGCATTCTTAATTTTATTTTTAAGTTTCTCCTTTTTTTTACTGTGAAACATTTTAAACATACCAAAAAAAAACAAAACAACCCCAAAAATAAAACCAAAAAACTTGAAAGACTAATAAGAACGAACTCCAGAATAGTCTCTGAGGTTTCTTACCCTGGCACCACCGACATTTGGGGCCAGCTCGTTCTTGGTGGTGGGGGGCTGTCCTGTGCAGTGAAGGGTGTTTGCCAGCATCCTTGGACTCTACCCACTAGGTACCAGTAGTACCCGCTCCGCAACCCAGCTGTGACTGTAAAAAAAATAAAAGTCCTTAGCCATAGCCACATGTCATCAAGGGGGTAGAATCAGCCCTCACTGAGAACTACTAATCTAGATTGAACAATCATTAGTTCAAATACGACATTAATTTTGTCATATTTGCTTTATAGTACTCTCCATATTTTCATTTTCTCTCTCCCTTTCTTCCTCTTTCATTCTCTCCTTTTTTCCTTTGTCTTTTGGCTGAAGCCTTCGAAAATCAGTTGCAGACATGACACTTCATCCTTACATACTTCAGCGTGGATCTCCAGAGAACAAGGATGTTCTCCCACAAAACAACGCAATTCCAGTATCACACCCCAGATGAAGGATGGAAATTCCATCATATCGTCAGATATCCAATCATATTAAAATGTTCCCAGTCATGCCAAAAAATGTCTTCCAGAGCTTGGGGTTTCAAACTGGGATCCAGTCAAGGCTCACTGCATCTGGATGTGAAATTTCTTTAATCCCTATTATATATCGTGTTTTAAAACCAACTTAGGAACCAATTGCCAGTGTTTAAAAGCTGGGCGTTTTCACGCAGATAACCAGATTTCTGACTTCTCTTGAGAAATTGGCAGATCCGACAGCACTGGACCTTCATTTTCCCATGGAAGTTGTTGGTTGCCTTTGAGAGGTGACTTCCCTCTTAGGAAGCTTGCAGGTCCCCCTGGGTCTCGCATGCAGTTCACCTAGCACTGTTACCTGCAGTCCCTAGAAACTCTGTCAGGCCGACCTTAGCAGCAGGGGCTCAAGTCATATGATTCAATCCGGCGTGGCCACTTAATAGCTATGTGACCTTGGGAAAGTGACTTCATCTCTCTGAGTTTTAGATTCTTCTTGTCTGTAAGACGAGATAATAATGATCCTTGTGTCATAGGCTTGTGTGAGATTTCGCTGAGACTGGGCTTGCGAAGCTTTTAGCACAGGACCTCTTTATGGTCACTGCTTAGTGACTTATTATTAGAATTTTCTGTCCCGTTTCTGCCGAAGGGGTAAATGCTGTATTCTGGAACTCAGTACCTAGCCCTTGCTCTGCTACATCTTTTTAGCTGTGTGACATTGGTCAGGTCTCCCAACTCCAGACTTAGCAGGAGGAGGGGCAGGTTCGGAATAAGAGAGAAGACCCATGGATTACCACATTAAATGCCTTGCAAAGTTTTGGCCTCGGTGATGCTGAAGTACCCTCGGCGGTGAGCTTGTGTGTACGTTCTCACGTAATTTTAGGTCCTTCCCCAGTGAGGCAAGCCTTAGGACAGTCTGCCTTTTAAGAGGCACAGATTACTTTCCATGAGGATGAACAAGCCCCCCGGGGAGTGGAGGAGTCAGACTTCAAACCCAATCAGTCCGGGGCCAGAGCACAGGCCCCTGACCACTAGGCCGCACTGCCTTTGAGTGGACACATGCAGGACATCTGATGCTGTCTCAGATCACAAAGAAGTGCTTGATGCTTTGCAAATGGCAACATGTGCGGTGGGGCCAGTTCAAGGAGCCACTGTAAGATCAAGACCAGGGATGTTTTCTGCATCTGCCCCTGGCAGGGCCAGCCCTCTTGGAGAAGGCATTGATGAAATGACCTTGGGGGCAGGAACGCATGTTTGAAGCTCTGTACACTCGAAACCAATAGGGAACACATGTCATTATCTTGCCCACCTTCAAACAGAATCAGAAATCCAAGTGGCACATTACATAGCCCAGTGTCCTGTGTGTTTTTCAAACACGCTTCGCAAGAGTTGGAGTCCCTTGCAAAGAAATAGCATCAAGTGATACATGTCCTTCCTTCTCTTGCCTTTTCTCTCTCTTTCCAGCTTTCCCCTCTTGCTGCACGTCTGTGCTTATCCTGTGGCTTCGACCAGCTCCTCAGGTTAGAGAATCCCTTGCATGCATATCCTGTTGGCCATGGAAAAGTCTTTATAAATTCTTCTTCCTTGCAAAATATGTTTGCTTCTCTTTGGGCATTGAGTACTGCATTTTATTTTATTTTAATTTATTTAGAGAGCACGCAGGGAGAGGGGCTGAAGGAGAGGGAGAGACTCTTAAGCAGACTCCACGCCCAGCATGAAGCCCAACGTGGGGGGCTCGATCTCACGACCCTGAGATCATGACCTGAACCGACAATGTCGGCCACCCAGGTGCCCCTGAGTCCTTGCATTTTAGAAGTCACTTTCATTGGGGTATAATGTACACCATAAAAGGCAAAGTGCAGTTGGATGAGCTTCATCTACACCTGTATCACCACCGCTCCAGAAAGTTACCTCCTGCCCATTGCCCTTGCATTCTAAAGAATAAAAGATGTTTCTGATAGGAGAGGAAATGCTCAGGAATCCTATTCAAGTGTTTAAATGTCAGAACATAGTTCAGACCTTGGGACTCCTGGAAGCTTTGAAGCAAGATGCGGGGACTCTGAGCTCTGTTTGGAAATGTTGGGGTCTTTTATTTGCTCACTATAATTGGAAAGTAAAGGGACACAGCCTTCTCTTTTTGTTCCTCAAATGTACCAAGCTCATTGCTACCTTGGAGCTGTTGTGTTGGCTTGGCTCAAATTCTTCTCCTCCATCAGACCTCACATGCTGGCTCTTACTATTCAGGTCTTAGCTCAAATATCACCTTCTCTGAGAAGCCGTCCCTGACCACCCAGGCTCAGTTACCACTGCCCCCGCCCCTCCGCCCATCGCTTGGTGTTTTTGGCTTCATTTCACATTATAGCCTAAAATTAACTTACTCATTTACTGGTTTGCTAGTTTATTATCTCTCTCCTTGCATTACTGTCCACAGGAAGGAGTGCAGGGACACTAAAGTCTCTTCTGCTGTTGTATCCTCAGCACCCAGGACAGTATCTGGCACAGAGGAGTTCTACTTTCTGACATCCTGGTTTACATAAGAAAGTATCTCTTCTTTTATTTATTCACTCTTTCACATAGTCGTGTAATAGGTATTTATTGTACAGACACAATTCCCGCACTCACAGAGCCAACAGTCAAATGGCTCAAGACAAATAACACATAAGTACATCTAGAAGAAAATGGACACTAAATTGAACCTTATAAAATTGCTAGTATTCAATCATCTGACTTCAAAAATGGCGGTGTTTCCACGTAATTGTTCTGAACTGGGTGAAGGGATATCAAGGAAGAGAGACATTATGTGGACTTGCCCTTAACGACTCTGAAATCTGCAGAACTGACATCCCAGTTTGAAGGCTGTCCAGCAGGAAAATTCCCTTTTACTCAGGAGAGGGTCAGCCTTTTGGTCTATTCAGGCCTTCAACTGATTAGACAAGGCCCACCCACACAGTGGAGGGCAATCTGCTTTACTTAGTCTCTTGATGTAAACGTGCATCTTCTCCAAAAGCACATTCTCAGACACATCCAGAATGGCTTTCGACCAAATATTTGGGCACCTTGTGGCCCAGTCAAGTTGACACTAGAAATTGACAGTCGTAGTACTTTTAGGATCTTGCTACTCAGAGTCTGACGTAGAGCAACGACATTTTCATTACCTGGGAGCTTGAGCAGAAGGATCTCTAGCCTTGCCTCAGACTTGCTGAAACTGAATCTCTGCATTTTTAAAAAAGATTTTATTTATTTGAGAGAGAGAAAGAGCACACAAGCAGGGGGAGCGGCAGGCAGAGGAAAAATCAGCCTCCCTGCCGAGCAGGGAGCCCCAAGCGGGGCTCGATCCCAGGACCCTGGGATCATGACCTGAGCCGAAGGCAGATGCTTAACCGACTGAGCCACCCAAATCTGCGTTTTAGTAAGACCCCTAGGTAACATGAATGCACTTTGTTTGAGAAGCACCCAAACTGTTTGCCATAAATAGATGACAAATCCCATGAATTTGTTTGGCTTACAGCACATAGTTGGTTCTTCCCCTTTATTTATTGTATCTTTTGTACACGTGTTATGTTTTTTAGTACGTGCCCTAATACACGCCCATTTGTTTTACTAATAAGTATGTGCTCATACCCGTGAACAGCTTTTAGGAGCATGATAAAGCATATATGAAAACAAATTTCAAACTGAGCTGAAGGTACAATAAATACCTTAAAATGTGTTGCTAAGCATGATGATGTCATGCAACCATCAGCGAATATCTCAAAGGTTGAGGAAGCTCATCATTAATAAGCAATCCATTTTTTGAATATTTCTCATGAGAGTTTTGATTGTTTTTGGCTGACTTTGCTTTGATCTGAATAGACAATCTTTGTTTTTAACCTTGTGACAAGCTAGCTGTTGCAGAGAGGGGGAGAGTTGACTCTATTGTGTTCTTGGGTTTGCTCTGTTAGTATTATCTTCAGGCTGTGGTTTTGTGGTGGGGGGCATTTTTAAGCCACATGCCTGCTCGGTGATGGTTAGCCTACTCATAGATAGGTAATTTATCTGCATAGCCCCTTTCGGGGTGCACAGAGCTGCAGTATAGGCAATGCACCCCAATGATGGTGCTGTTACCAGTCGCCCTCCTGGGCCTGAGGTTCCTGATTCTCACTGTCCGACATGGGCTTTTCAAGGGTGGGCTCCAGCATCCATACACAACATTACATTGACTTCTTCCTTGAACCACTAAAGACCACACACACAAGTTCTCAGATTTCCTTTCCTGATGCCAAATCATTTTATGTGGTCCCTGGAGGAAGCAGACCATACCTTGCAGACTGCTTTTCCGGGATATGGAGGCCTCTTAGGAACCTGTCATTTCCACTGCACACTCTACGAGGGGCTGCCTTGGGGGAAAAGCAGCCTTGGCTTCTGCGGTGGATTTTCAAGAATTTCAGCACTCAGGAGAAGCCCAGGGGATCTGTAGAAAGCAGTGCCGACCAAGTTCGTGGTAGCTTGTCCTGATAAATTACTTTGCTAACCTCTTGAAAGCCTGAATACTTTGGAATTTTTTTTTGGGGGGGGGGGCTCCTTAGAGAATCTGGGGAAAGCTATCGCTTCTTGTTCTATGGGCACAAAATTTCCATTCAATTCCAAAGGGGTTCACAGATCTCTTGAAGCTCATGATGAAGAACCTGTTTAGAAGGGAAAAAGGCAAATTAGAGTTAGAGGGCATGTGCCCTTTGCCTCAAACGTTCCTTTCCCGTAGCCCTGTTGAGTTTCAGAAACTGCTTACAGCACATAGCGGGGAAGGAGGCCGAGCTCTGATGTTAGGGACACTCAGGTTTGTATCTTGGTCCCTGCACTGATGAGCTGGGTTAACTTGAGCAGCTTTTTGCTCCATAAAATGGGTAGGTTAATCCTCACTTTGAATGCTCCCTTCCTTCTTGGCCATCTTCCAGCTTCATTGGCCTTCTTTCTTGCACCTCAAATGTTTGATCTCTTTCCTGCCTCAGGGCCTTTGCACTCACTGTTCCCTCTGCCAGGAAGGTTCTTTCCATCATCTTTATGTGACCACCTTCTCACCATTCAGGGCTCAACTCAAATGTCTCCTCCTCAGGAAAGCTTTTCCAGATCACCTTTATCTCTCTTTCTCTGTTTATTTAGAATTTTTAGAAAGTGTGCAATTCAGTGATTTTTGGCATAGTCACAGAGTTGAACCACCATCACCGCTCTGATCCCAGAACCTTTTCATTATCGAAAGTCCGTATACATTAATGCAACAGCCAGTCCCCAGTCCTCCCTCTCTCTAGCCCCTGGCCATCTCCACTCATCTACTTTCTATCTCTATGGATTTGCCTCTTCTGAACATTTCGTATAAATAGAATCATCCATTCTGTGGCTTTTTGGGTCTGGCTTTTTTTGCAGAGGATCAGGTTTCTAGGTTCCATTCACGTTGTACCAGGTGTCAATACCTTATTGCTTTTCATGGCTGAGTCATACTCCAGCTCATATCACATATTTTGGTTATCCATTCATTCGTTTATTTGGGTTTTCCACTTTTGGGCTGTTTGGAATAACGCTGCTATGCACCGGTGTCTCTTGATCCTGTTACACTTTTGTGTATTTAAGTTTCACAGCTCTTGTTGACTTATTTAACATGCATATTTCTTATCCTGTCCCCTAGAATATAAGCTCCAAGCAGGCAGTGGTCTTGTTCATCTTGCATATTGCTGTGTTCCCAGAGTCTTAAATAGTGCCTGGCACAGAGTAGGCAATAGATGTTTGTTGCGGGAATGAACGAATGAATGAATGGGAGCAGTTGCTATTCTCTTGTCTCTTGGAGGACTCAATCTTTTCCTCTAATTCACATGGCACTCTTGCTGTGTTCCCTGTATCTCACATCTGACACTTCTTGCCGCCTGTAGTTCTCCATTATCTCATTGCCCCATGAGCAACCACTCCCCCAAGCTCGGGGCCTCTGTTACCCTAACAGAGTCTCAGACTTGAATGTGCAGCAGAAAACGCAGGTGGCCTGGGCTCTGGAGTTTCTGAGTCAGTGAGTCTGGGTGGTTCTGAAAATTTGCATTTTAACACGTGCTCCGGGGGAGGCTATTGCTCTTGGTTGGCAGACCACTATCTGAGAATCGATGCTCTGGGGGGGTGGGGGTAAATTTCAGCCCGCAGACTGGGCCTGTTGAGTTCAGAAGTGGTATGTGTGGGCCTCACTCAAAGAGCTCACCTTGCTTCTCTTTCTCCCTTGGTGGGGATTCAGAGGGTTCTGGTTTGTTAAGAGCATCCTGATGGATCTGAGATCATGGCAGTATTGCTTGTGGGAGTGGACCCTGGAGAGGAGGCACGGGTGAGGATGCTTACTGCAGGGTTGTGTACGGAGGCGGGGGGGTGTCACTGACCATCCAGGTTCCCCTAACCAGGGAAATGGATAAGCAGGGCTGGTGCTCTGCCACTTCACCGTGAAACCACAGCATGAAGGAGATTCACATTTTGCAATAGGGCTATAGCTCTCAGATTGTGCAAAGAGAAAGAAACCATGAGGTTTATGGCAAAAACACTGCTCATGTCAAAGATACACAGCTGTGCAATGATATCTGCAACGGTCTATACCGTTGCAGGATAATCCTATCTAAACAAAGATACAATGGAGAGCAGGTAAAGTGAATGTGTTGGTGAGGTCTGACCTCAGGAGTGATGTCTCTTTGACAGCTATCTCTGTTCTGTTCTGTGTGCAAACATTGAGCTGCTTGGCTAAGTTTACGTCTAATTGTGAAGGTCACTGTTCTGGTTGAATTGGGTGCCAGCCCTGCTCCACCCCCTCCCCCCCCCCCCCCGCCCCCCCGCCCCATTAAAACAAGTCTTTTTTAAAGTCCTGGTCTTGTGGTCCTGGGAATGTGACTTGATTTAGACATAGGATCGTTGCAGATGTCGTGATTTAAGGCAAGGTTATCCTGGAGCAGGGTGGGCCTCTAACCCAGTATGACTGGTGTCCTTAAAAGACAGAGACGGTGGGAGACCCACCAGGGGAAGATGGAGATTTCTAGCAACCAGCAGAAGCCAGGAAGTGTCAAGGGAGGAGGCCCCCTGTAGGTTTCTGAAGGGGTGTGGCCCTGCCAATATCTTGATTTTGGATTTCTGGCCTCCAGAGCTGTGAGCCCATAATTTGTGTGGTTTGAAGCCACCTAGTTTGTGGTACATTGTTATAGCAGCCCAGGAAACTAATACAGTCCCTTAACACCTCTCACCTTGTTTTCTTATTTGTTGAATAATAGTAAAAAATATCAACCCTTGGGTAAGCGTCAGCGAGATTAAACATGATGATAAACGGGAAAGGCCCAAAACACAGTAGGTGACTCGGGTTGTATGCTTTCCCTTCATCCCAGCTACTGATCAAGAGGGGCACCAACAAGGGGCGTGGCTGGATCACACCATATCCTCCCTAGCTGCAGGAAACCCAATTCACGCAGGATACCGAGCTGTGCGTAGGGTCTGGCTCAGCCCTGTCCAACTGGCTGTGTGACCTTCAGTAGGTTAATTTACCTCTCTGAGCCTATGTTTGCTCATCTGTAAAGAAGGACTAATAAACCTCAGAAGGTGTTCGTATGCTACTTAGTTGAATTAAGGCTTGTAACGTGATTAGCATGGGGGCCGGCTTATGGTAAGTACTCCATAAATGCTATTTATTGCTAATAGTGGGCCATTGCTCTACATGAAGTGTGGGATCTAGCGTTAGCTATGAAGGGGGACTAAGTTTATGGGGTGCAGACATGTTAGATTCTTCACCGAATCCTCTCAACAACTCAGCAAGGTGGGTGATACTGCTCTTACGTAGCTATTGTGAGGAGCATGTGGACTGTTTTGCACGAAGTCCTTATGTAACCTCTAATTGCAGTGACCATTTTACTCCCTTACATCCTTTTCTCCCTCCCAACCCCTCACTAGAATGGCAGCTCGTGGAGTCAGGGGCCTCGTCTTCATAAGCCCAGGGCTCTGAGCACAGCAGGTGCCAGTCATTGTGTTTGGAATGAACAGATTGAAATTCTTTCTTCTTTCAGGGCCCTTGCAGATGTCATGAGGCCACAGGGCCACTGCAACACTGACCACATGGAGAGGGACCTCAACATTGTGGTTCATGTCCAGCATTATGAAAACATGGATACCAGAACCCCCATAAATAATCTTCGTAAGTATAGTCGTGCGGTCCACTCCCAGCCCTACTTGGTGATCCATACAGTGATCACATGTCTAGATTTCATGGTCTGTGTTTGGGTTCATCAAGAGCTTTTTTGTTTGTTGGCGAGTTAGAAGTTTGATTTCATCTCTCCAGGATGAAGCTGTGTTTGGCTTCATCAGATTTCACTTGGTTTGTTTCTCGGTTAAAGAGTGATTCCACTTGGTTGGTTTCCTACAGTTGGTTCTGTTAACGAATGGCCCTCTTGGTTGGTTCATGATGGTTGGGTACCTCGTTAACCAATGGGTTACTTGGTTGATTCATCTGAGATAGTTGATCTCTTAGCCCAATAACCCATTTTATTGGTTCATCTTGATGGGGCAATCGGTGAACCAATGGCCCATTTGCTTATTTGCTTCTTGAGGTAGACCAGTTGTGATCTTTAGGTTTCATACTGTTTTCCATGAACAGATAGTAGTTCAGAAGAATTTGATCTCTTTTTCATCAAAACAGAGTTTGGCAAAAATAAATCACAAACTATCCTGTGTGTGTATGCACACACACGTGCACATACATGTTTGTGTGTGGTGTGTTCCGTTGTGGTTATGTTGGTTTGGGGTGTGTACATGCGACTCAGAGTAGCAAATTCCCTTCCATTTTTCTGCCAGGGGGACAAATGCTACATAGGTATTCTTGAGCTGACAGAGCATACTTGGGGATCTCAGGATGCTCCCTCAATTTTCCTTTCCTTTCAAAGGTCTTTATATACAATATACGTTATGGAGCTGATGTACTGACTAATGGGAGGAGGGGAAGCAAGGTTGTTTAGTTTTTGACAATAGGGTACTACCGTGTTTATTCCTAGCAATTATGTTTTCAAGTAACCCCCACATTAAAGTAATGTGGAGGGCTTGGTTTGAAATAACAAAAGCCAGACAATTTAAAAGATGCATTTAATTGTGGCTGGAGGCTCTTAAAAACATCATGCATTTTAGAGGCTGGGTTGCCTTGGCTGAAACTCCACTAGCAGAGTTGCAGCGCTGTTTTATTTGCTGAATCATCGTTTTCAACTGTTTGGCCACAAATTTTTATGCTCGATGGTTGGTGGAATAAATCTGTGGCGTTTGATAGAGGTGATAGAAATTCTTTGATTCTGCATGGTGATAATTTTTCATAGCCTTGGAAAAATGTTGCAGTATATTTGTAAAGTCAACGTTTACATAGTTTGAAAATGGGTTACCAAATAGAATGTCTTAGGTGTCATTGTATTAAATAATTCGACATTATTTATTTATGAACCCGGTCATAGAATGGCATGAGAAATAGCCACATTTTAGAGCCAAATACATCAGCATTTGGAAGTTTTATGACTGAATCTCACAGCCCTGAAAGATACGGTAAATTGTACCAACTCTGACAGGGCGGTTGCTGAGCCCAGTTCTGGCTTTGATGGAAATAGGCACAGTCTCTTTCAGATGTCACCGGGAAATAAGTTGAACCTAGATGTACGTGAGCTAATGCCATCGTGGAGGAGACAGAGTTGAAATGGTGTTGAGTCCCTGGCTATACAAGGTGACTGTTAACAAGTTTCTCATGTGAAGTTTCAATCTTTAGGATGATTTTTGAATCAGCACTCAAATGGAATAACAAACTCATTGAAGTCCCCCGCGTTTCATCATTGCATCAGGCAAAAGGGCAAGGAACATTAATGAATCTGTTTCAGTAAGGGACTTTTGTTTAAAGTTGTACTGAAAACAAGTTACTGCTCAGAGATGGGTGTCCGGGAGCTGAGTAATTCAGAAGTCTCTCGTGACGGACTAACTGGGCTTATTTATGATTCTTGCCTTTAGTTTGTATCTGAGTCTCTCAGTAATCAGTGATACTTATGCTAATTAGAAGAAATGTATCTTGTAATATTCTACTGGGTAGAAGTATACCACAGCATTCCTGGTAGACTACAGAAGGGAATTCCAGGTGTATTCCCACATTGCATTCTTGCATTAACAAGATGTTAATTTGCTGCTGGGTTGATCCAGTCCTTATTTCCTAGAATTCTTGGGAACATCTGGAAAATAAGCATATAGCCCTTCCACAGATTTCCACTAATCAGTTCAATTTTGTAACTAATGCAGTACTTTGTAGTAATGATAGGCTTCCTTGTAATGATTTTGTCTTTTTATTGATTCACAGGAGCTATTTATATATTACAGACATAGGGAAAATTTACATGTTCAGGAGAAGGAATGATTTTTGGGAGTTCACTGAAAGGATAGGCCTCGATGACTGGTATTTATCAGTTGTCAGGGGTTCAAGAAGCCATGCAGTTGCTAGAGTCCATTTTGACCCACAGAGAACTAGGAGAGAAGGAATCCAGTCCAACTGAGAAGTTAGGCCAGCTCTTGGTGCCAGAATGAGAACGCACCTATTGAATATAAAACCCTTTTCTGGACATTGTGGGAACTGTGAAGATTTACAATTACAACAAATGGAACAAAAATGCATCCATTTGTGATATACCAAAAAGGGGCCCATCATGCCATTGTTGGGGTGTTCTTCACTAAACATTCAAGTGACCAGATTTGACCGGGAATTTGATAGCCCAAACTTGAATGTCATTTTTATCTCTATTCAGTGACCCGCTCGACATAGCTTTAAGGGAATCCTCCTCTCCATCTATTTATCTTTCTTCATCTTAATATTAATGCTAGACCCCTTTCTGGTCTTCCCATTATGCTTTGGTCACATGCTAAGAGGATCCAAAGTCAGTGGCTATTTAGGAGGAAGGGAGTGGGGAAGGACTAGGGTAGAGGCAAATGGAAGAGGGCGGAAAGCTTCAATGTGGGGAAATTTTGCCACTTTTCCTTTATAATTTTCCTATGGTAGATTTTTCCTGTGATATGCAAGACTTGCCTTTTTATCTGAAGATGGATTTTTCTTCAGCTGATGCCGTTCATGTTCTTTCCAGGCATTCAGTGATATTGCCTAAAAATATTTAGTCTGATAATCAAAAGGGCCTCGACCTCTTTGATGAACAGGATGTAGATTCAGATGAGATAGTGATTTTTCGCAAACGCTCCTCAGCTTCTGTGTAATTATAGTTTGCTTTTGAAGGCACATTTTGTCCTCAAGTGCTATGAACGTGCTTCTGTCTCCCCCACCCCAGCCTCACAGCCTGCCAGTGACACTCCCCATCCTTTCTGGGAGTGCAGGGTAAATATAGGCTCCCTTTCGTCTTAAGGATGGGTGATGGGATTGAAGACTGTGGTTACAAGGAGAGAGCTCGGATCAACGTCTCTCAACTCGTTTGTGTTAACAGCGCGCTTTATTTTTTTTAAATGCAGTTTTGCTTTTGGAATACTTTTATATTTACAGAGAGGTTGCAAAATAACACCCAGAGTTCTGTATACTCCTCACCCACTTTCCCCTAATGTGAACATCTTCCATTACTGTGTACACCTGTCAAAACTAAGAAATCAACATTAGTATGTTATTTTTAGCTGAGCTGTAGATAATGTTCGGATTTCACGATATTTCTTCACTTATGTCCCTCTTCTGTTCCAGGATCCACTCCAGGATGCCGCATTGTATTTAGTACAGTAAACTTGATAGTAGAATTTTGGTTGGCCGTATGGTTTAATGATGTGGTAAAGACTGAAAACAACCCTAAATAAGTCAGCAGCAATTACAAAGCCTTTATTGCCATAGTATAAAAAGTGTCTCCCAGGGTCTATAAAAACAGCCACAGAAAATTGTTCACCTGGTCACTGTTGGAATAGAACCAGCTGATATTCCGACTGTGCTCTCACATAGACTTGTTGGACAGAGTACCCTCCGGTTCCACCCAAACACGCGACCCCTCTTTGGAATTGGATTAATGTTCCCCTGTTTATTTAGCAGCATAATCTGAGAAGGTGAGATCTCACCCTGAACTGAGGAGAAGTGGTAACTTGATGTTTCAGGATAGAGAATCCATCAAAAAGACCAGGCTCCCTTTCCAGCCTCACCCCACCCCCTACTGCCCCAGAACCATTCCCAAGTGGGTTTACAAGGAACCAGATGCAAAGCAGATCCATGGTTTAGCTTCTGAAGATGCTGTACAGCTCATGTCTAGGGCCAAATGGATTTCTATTCATTTGTCCACATTTACCAAGGTACCTGGGTGTCATTTACGTGACTTTTGGAGGCACTTGTCCAGATATTCCTAAATATCTTTTCAAAATAGGGGGAATTTCCTAATCAGGGCAGGTGTATAAGATTCAAACATATGTAAGATAGCGGAATGTTAACAGCAACTTATATAGACAGCGTTCTAAACCCCCAAAACAATGAATCTTCAAAACCTTATTAGGCTGGTACTGTTATTTTCACCTCATAAAGGTGGGGAAGCTGAGGCTCAGAGAGGTTAAATGGCTTATCCAGAGTTCATACAGCTACTCAGTGTTGGAGCTGGGATTTAAACAGGGCCAGTCAGACCCTAAGGTCTGTGTTGTAACCACTATACTACATGACCCCTCCTTCTGGAATAGGTGTTTGCAGAATGGGGAAGTCTTCCCCTTAGGAGCTGAAGTTAATAAAGGATATGCTAGATGAACCCAAAGGTCAGTTGGCACTGTAGGAAAGAGAGCTATTTCCAAAATATAATCCAGTGTGCTGAGTATATTGTGGAGTCCTTCCTTAGGAGGAACAGTAACTAACATTTATTGAGCACTTGCTATGTGCCAGGCATTGTGTTAAAACGTTGGATGCCTTAGCTCGTTTTGTACTGAAAACAACCTTCAAAACAGCCTAGCTCATCCCTGCCCCAGGATCTTTGCACTTGCTGTGCTTCCCACCTACAGAACCCGGCTCCCAGGCTTCCAGCCTTTTACATCTTACCCCCAAAGCTGCCTCATTGGAGAGGACTTCCATGTTTCCCTCTGACCCCCAAGTCACCTACTGTTCCTCATTTCCCCATTATTTTCTTTGTAACTTTTCTTCCCTCTGGAATTGTCTTCCTCATTATTTATGCCTACAACATAAACTCCATGAGAACAAATGCTGTGTATTTTCATAGCCGCCCCACATGCTGTGGGAACCGGGCTGGCTCACCACAGCAGCCCTGTACATTTTTGTCCAGTGAATGAAAAAGACCATGGAAGGGGTACTGTTATGCCTGTTTTATGAAGGAGAAAACTGAGATTCATGGAAACTGAGGAACTCACCTAACACGATGACTGGGGTTGACTTTAAAAAAATCACCAGGAAAACATAAAATTGTGGGGGATGGCAGATGAAACAGAAGGGGGAGAATATTATTGCAGCTGGGTGGCCAGATGCATAGGGGTTCATTCTGTTCTTGTGTCTATTTGAAAATATCCACAATGAAATTAAAAGTGAAAGAACTTGTCCATGGTGTCCTAGTTTAATAGAGGAAGTGGGATTCACACCCAGGTCTGTCTGACTACATAGCCTGAACTTTGTTGGATACACATGGGGGTATCTTCTGGTGAATATATAGGCTCAGGAAGGGTGGGAATCAGGGCCACCTTTGGGACTTCAGTAGGTGGAGTGAGTAATAAAGCATCATGATCTTTTGTCTTTAATGCACGTAATCACTGTGTCTTTTAGTTCATATTCTTCAGAGAGACAAAATATGATTAGTTTCTGACTAGCCAGTGACCTGGCTTCCTCTGGATCGACTGTCTGACTCTGGTTCAATCACTTGGATGTGGTGGAGAGTATCTTGGCCCCTCTCATGACTATGGTGGGGCGGATTCTCCAAGAAGGTCATGCTTGAGAAGTGGGGTGGAGATTGCCGTTTGAAGCTTTCTTGGGGTGGGAGCAGGGATTGTGTCTGTTTTAGTCACCCCTGTATCTCCTGTGAGATGACACAGTGCTCAATAGATGTTTGTTGAATGAATGGACACATGCATGGATGGATGAATCTCAAGCCTATGTGCCATAAGAAGCCCACTGGAACCTGTTACTGTTAGCAGGACCCTTGGGATTTTGAATGTTGAGGAAACTTGGCTAATTCCAACTCCTGTGAGGCTTTAACTCTTTTCAACTCAGCCACAGCTACCAACGCTCTTTGTTTCTGAAATGTGAACATTCTTTTCCACAGTTGGGCGGGCTAAAACTGCTCCATCTGAGGACCTATGACTATTACGGTTTTGGCACATGGGTCAGTAAATTATAGAGTTAATAAGAGTTAGGGGTTGGATCTATAACTGAATTAGCTAAAAACATTTTTTTAAAGATTTTTATTTATTTGAGAGAGAGAGAATGAGAGAGAGCACAAGAGGGAGGAGGGTCAGAGGGAGAAGCAGACTCCCCGCTGAGCAGGGAGCCCGATGCGGGACTCGATCCTGGGACTCCAGGATCATGACCTGAGCCGAAGGCAGTCGCTTAACCAACTGAGGCACCCAGCGCCCCTAGCTAAAAACATTTGTAGCTAAAAACAAGTGCAATGGTTTGAGTCAATTTTGTGTGGTTTTAGATCAAGAGTTCTGGTTTTCTCTTGAAGTATTCAGTGTTACAGATGAGTCTCTGACGTGTGGATGGTGCCCGCTAAACATATCCAATGTGACTTCGTGATAAGTGCATTGAGGGAGTGGGGAATATGGGCTTGGCAGGTCTTGGGTAACTGAACTGGGTATCTGCTCTTTCACCTATTAGCTATGTAATCTTGGAAAAATTAATTTTTTGAACCTCGGTGTCCCATACTATAAAAGGAGCAAAATACAAGATTGTTGGGAGGATTAAATGCATTAACACATATAATGAACTTAGCATGATGGCTGGTAACATATAAATGTTGGTCGCTACCATTATTATTTGTGGAACGAGTGAACATTAGTGCTAATGTGGTCCATTAACGAGGGGACAATGATACACACCAGCACGAATTCCTCGTGCATTTGATATTTCAAAGTGAAAATGTTTTCACTCTGTGTGTCAGTTGATAACACAATCTGTGTGTGTGTGTGTGCGTGTGTGTGTTTGTTACTACTAATGTTTTTGATGCAAATGAGAACTAAAGAATCTGTCAATTTCTTCCCAAGGAAATAGCTCTGATGGAGCAGCTGTACCATTCTTAGACATTTGTTCCTGTCTTATGTTTTCCTTCAATTCTCGTTGAAACACACGAGCTTTTGTTCTGTTAGGAATATTGATTTTAATATTATATTTACAGTGGCAGTCTAGGCCTGTAGGAATCTGTATGGTCTCAAACATGTCTTTTGTTTCCACCCAGAAAATGAGATTGTGTATGCATGAGGGTGTGTGTGTGAGGGTGTGTGTGCAAGCAACAGAGCAACAGAGCCCTTAAAAGAAAAACAAAAACAAAAACAAAACAAAAACCCAAAACCTACCACCTCCTGGGCTATTTTCAAAAATTGCTACTAATGCTGGCCACATGGCATTGCCTAATTAAATTTGCATTGCTTTTCCAAAGTGCTTCCAAGCAGCTGTAGGACTGTTTGTAAAGAAAGCCTAGGTGCCCACCCCAGTGTCTGGTTTAGCTTAAAAGATGCCAAGTTCTGTTACTTCCATAGCCAGGAAAGCCTATTCTTGGACACAGTTTCTTTGGGAGAGCATTTCTATTTATATATCGGGATTAAATGATGCAACATGCCTACTATGTTTTTGACACTTAGCGTGGGTATAAAAAGAGTGAAAAATGAAACAGATACAGGTATTGAAATAGGTATCGCACCGCCATGTTATAGATGAGAAGACTGTGGCTCAGAGAGTTTAAGTAACCTGCCCAAGGCCACAGGCATATTCGGTAAGGCGTTCAGATCCTATACATGGGTCCAAACACGAACCCATCTCTGTCTGGCTTTAAGCTTTGTACTCTATTCATGACCTTTCTTGTACCTTCCCCGAAGACCTACACTGGGTGATGCTCCAGTTATCTCTCTTCTTCTCTTTCTTGTCCTCATTTATTGATTTCTGCTAAGAATCACTGTATTAGACTTTACTAGTCTTTGAAAATGGGCCAGTTGTGATAAAGTCACTATTTCTGTTTTGGAGGACTCAGATTTTAGTCAATTTGTCTGATTCCTTGTCATTAAAATTTCCATTGAGTCAATCAATATTTAGCTGATACTTACTATAATCCTGCTATGAGCCAGGCAGTGTATTAGGAATTGGAGGTATGAGGATTGATGAGACAAAAATAGGAACTATTCTCTTGGAGTTTATGGGACAGTGAAGTAGGTAATTGCAAAGAAGCATGGTAGGAGTAAAAGTCAGGGTGCTATGGGAGCAGGCAGGAGACCTCCTCGAAACATCTGGGGTTGAAGGAGAGGGAAGAGATTAGGACCTTTTTTTTTTTTTTTTTGAGAAATTGATATTTCGTTCTGAGAGAGCAATACACCCTAACAACTTTCCAAGAATCATAGTGAAAGAAAGCAGAAAAATTTCATGTACTGATTTTCCTTGCCTTTGGTCGAGGGGAGATGTTTCAGTTTTAGAATGTATAGGTCTTTCTGGGCACCTGGGCGGCTCATTCGGTTGAGTGGCTGACTCTTGATTGCCGTTCAGGTCGTGATCTCAGGGTCCTGGGATTGAGCCCCATGACAGGCTCCCTGCTCAGTGGGGAGTCTACTTGAGGCTTCTCCTTCTTTCCCTCTGCCCCTTCCCCTGCTCTTTAACATAAATAAATCTTTAAAAAAAAGAATATAGGTCTTTCTTGCAGGTCTGATTAGTTTTATACAAATTGTATAAAGGGAGAAGGGGATTTTGTTTGGTTAGGGTCACACAGCTTTTAGTAGGAAAACAAAAGTGCCATATTTAGGAAGACCTAAACTTCAGGATTAGCTGTCGGGAGTTGAATATAGATTCTTTTCAGAGTATTCTTTTTAGTTCAGTCAGCTTGCTGTTCTTCAAGATTAGCGTTGAATTTTTTCTTCTTTAAAAAAAATAACAGCTAATACAAAATTAAGCAATATAGTTTACTACCATAATACATACATTAAAATAATTTATAATAAGGTTTTAGGAAGCTGCTTGGAAAACTCCAATAAGAATTCTCAATAAAGTTAATTACAAGTTGAAAAGGAAACCCCATCACATTATTCTGAGAATGCAGTTAATGAAACTAAGTGTAATCATAATCTGAATATTTCATTAAATGGAGACTTAAACTCATTAATTTAGGTATTAGGCTGGGAGTTGTGTGCTCACATGAAGACTGCCATGTTCAAAGCAGAGCCTGCACTGTATTCTATGCATTTAAATCCAGCCCTTGTCCCCCAAGATGGGCTCTCATTTGGAGATCTGTCCCTGATGCTGAATCACTCCCTGGATGCACTTATATGGTTCAAACGACCCAGCAAGAAAAGTTTATCTCCTAGAATTTTGGAGCTTGAGGGCACTTCAGGAATCATCTTGCCTTTGGCTCACCCCAATTTTGGTTTCAAAGATGATTAAAAATTGTAAAGAGAGGGACGCCTGGGTGACTCAGTCGGTTAAGCGTCTGCCTTCGGCTCAGGTCATGATCTTGGGGTCCTGGGATCGAGTCCCGCATCGGGCTCCCTGCTCAGCGAGGCGCCTGCTTCTCCCTCTGCCTGCCCCTCCCTCTGCTTGTGCTCTCTCTCTCTCTGACAAATAAATAAAATCTTTAAAAAAAATTGTAAAGAGATTGAAGAACTGTGGGATCCACATAGTGTACTTTCAATTTTGCCAAGAAAGGGAAATTATGGTAAAAATAACTACAAAATACTATCACCATTGTTTCATAAATGGTATGGGCATTTTAACACCCAACATGTCGGTAAGAAATACTTGAAATAAAATACAGTTCCGAAATCAAATGAAGTGTTAGTTTTTTGAAAAACTTATTCCCCTGTCCTTATTTTTTTCTCTCTCCTTTTCCCTCCCATCAGTTGAAAATGAGAACAAGGATTTGTAGTTTGGGGGATCATTGATTATTCCTTAGATGGTTTGCTCATTGAATGAGTATTTACTGAGTAAATACTGGGGGTTGGTGCTGGGGATACAGAGATTGGCTTTGTGTGTGTGTGTGTGTGTGTGTGTGTGTGTGTGTGTGTGTGTGTGTGTGTTTAGGTAGGTAGGTTTATACATATATGACTTCATAGAGATTATACTTAGTCCATTCTTTACATTTTACAAGTAATGAAACTGAGGACCAGGAAAATGTATGGTTTTTTTTTTAAGTTCTACAACAATGAAACTTATCAGATTAACACTGTTTTAAAAATTTTATTGACTATTTAGGACACAATAATTGATCACAAATACATGTTTACTTGGCAGTTCTCTGAGATGGACTTAAAGTTGTGAAGGGAAGGGATAGACTTTATAGCAATTGGTACAGCACTAGTTTAGTTTGATGCCTTACCTGTAATCCAAACGAAACTCTTTGAAATATTCAGATATTCTTGACATTTTAAAAAAAGATTTTATTTACTTATTTATTTAGCACGGGTGGAGGTGGGGAGGGGCAGAGGGAGAGAGAGAATCCCAAGCAGGCTCCATGCTGAGTGCAGAGCCCGACATGGGGCTTGATCGCATGACCCTGAGATCATGACCTGAGACAAAATCAGGAGTCGGATGCCCAACCGACTGAGCCACACAGTCGCCCTAGACATTGTTGACATTTTAAAGAAAATATTGACTTGCCTAGAGCCCATGAATTGGAAATTGTGCAAGGGCAGCATGTGGTATTTGACCTCCTTTATTGAGTAGTAACAAGGAATGGAGGAAGTGTTTCATTCTTCAGAGACATTACTTGAAAATGTTAGTGCATATATTCAAAGTCAAAGATGGTCATCAATCAAAAAATTCTTTGATGACAGCCAAGACATTGCATAAACTTGCTTTTAAAAATTGTTCCCTGTGAACATTTTTGTTCCCTAATTAGCTTAGAGGTTTAGATTCTGGTATGCTTCTTAAAACATGTATTTATTGTTATTTTACTTACAAGAATGTGACATACATACATATAGTTATAAAAATCTTTGTATAATATAGTACTGAAAATCTTGCTTCTGTCTTTAATAACTCCTTTATAGATACAAACATGATCTTAAGTCATATAATATTAATTCAAGGTAAGCTAGAATATTTCATTTTCTTTCAACGTGTATGTATCATGTATGACTTACATACTTAAATTTCATCTACTTTGTTCATTGTTCTATTTTCAGTGCCTGTGATACTGTCTGCCATATAGTATGTGCTCAGTGTGTATTGCTAAATGAGTGAATGGATTTATAGAATTTTGGCACTAGAAAGGAATTCAGAGATTAGTTAGCTGGTCACCTCAATTTAACTACAGTACTGAATCATCATCTATAAATTTTACTTGCCTAAAATTGCCTCATTTTTGGGCAACAGCACCTTGATGTTTCTTTTGGGGGAACCATTTCTCATCTAGGTTTTGAGTGCAGCTAATCTCCTTCTCCAAGTGTGAGCTTTTGACTCAGTCATAAGCCAACAAATGTATTCTGTTTCCACAGTGTATTCTAAATTTTGGAATAATAAAGTGTTGATCATCCAACTTTGTTATTTTTCTTCAGAGTTGTTTTGACCACAGTGATGGGTTCAAGACTAGGCAGGCGACCCAGTAAGACCTAGGTCCACAATTTTGTGGCTGTACTGGAGAGAAAACAACTTACTGATAGGGTTGCAAGGAAGAGAAGATGTTCTCCTGGAGTTTCTGGAAGCCATCTTGTCACTACAATGTGGAAAACCTCCTAGAATAAAGCTATTATGCATAAGGCAACAGAGAGAGTGAGTTTAGTTCTGATGATCCTGTTTGAGTTCCTGGATCCAGCCACAATTGAAGTGAGATTTTTAGTGACCTAAGAGAATGAATTTCTTTCAAACATAATCAGCTTGAGTTGGATTTCTGTCACTTGCAATGGAAAGAACTTCTGTAGGCAAAAGCTACATTTTCTAAATGATAGTTTTCAAAGCGTGTATCTCGTTTAAATCTTACAAAAATCACCTGGGATTGTAGCCTATTAGCCAGGAATACCCCAATATATGCATAAATGGGCTAATTCTGTTGTGATTTCATCCTACTAGGCTGTGAGCTCTTTGAGGTCTGGGATTAGGTCCCAACATTTGCACCTAAACATCTAGTAGGCAATTAGTAAATATTTGGTAAATAGACTAATGAAGCCCTGCCACTTAACTAGTTGTGACTGGTCTACGCTAAGTGACTACAGCCCCAATCTCCAAGGACTAGAACCCCAGTCTCCAAACTCCAGATCTAGTGCTCTTGCTTCCCCACCTAGCATTTGAGCATTGGGCAGTTTGGGGGTATAGTGACATCTGGTCTTCACCTTAACTTCATTACATCCTGAATTACGTTACCTGCTTACCACTATCCAATTGAGCTTTCCATTGCTCATTTCCACTGCAATAAAAAAAAAAAAAATACCGAACTCCTCACATGCCTACAAGATCCTACATAACCTGCCCGAGCTCTTGTCCTTCTGCTCTTTATCTCACTTGACCACAGCAAGTTCTTTTTTTCTTCTTCGAACACACCAGGATCACTGCCACCTTAGGAGCTTGACTTTTGCTCTTCCATCTGCCTGTGACACTTGTCCCCAGATCTTTGCAAGTGCATGCTCCTTCCTGTTATTCAGGTCTTGGCTAAACTGTTATCTTTTGGGGAAACCTTCCCTTAGAAAGTAGCCTATCCTGTATAAAGAGTCCTACCACCATCCCTATTAGGTCCCCATTTTATTTTCATCATAGCTCACTCCCTAAAGTCATCTTGTTTCCTAGTTTTCTTTGTGTCTTCCCCACCAAGATGTCAGCTCCATGACCCTGGGGACCTTGTCTGTCTTGTTCCCCACTTGTATCCCCCCTGCCCAGCACGGTGCCTGGTGCATGGTAGGTGCTCTATAAGAATTAGTCAAGTGAATGCTGTCACAATACAATCCTGGGCACATATTCAAGTATTTGCCACTGTTACTTTTTCTTTGTCAGTCCATGGGGGTTTGATTTCTTGTGGACTCAACCTTCAGTGTTGTTATCAGAGTTTAGCAGATGCCAAATTATGTGCTAAGAGAAGTTGCACACACATTTAAAAGATCATGAACAGATATTCCAGCATTACCTGGAAATTATGAAATGTCACACAAAGAATGCTTTCAGAGTCCAGTTGACCGATTTAATCACAATTGATTTTTTTTCAATAGCGTTTCCCTCCATTTCTTTCAGCTTCTTCAGATCTTAGATTGCCTTGTTAATGTCTTATCCATGCTGACTCTCAATTTCATCAGCATGAAAGCAAATTAAAGAAGGAATTGGGTGTGTTTAATATTTATGCAGTGACTATGGTGTGTTGATATGGGTAATAAAAAAAAAAAAAAACACCTTAACTCTGATGGGGCGAAGTAACGTTAATAATCTCCTGCTTTGGATCACAATATTGATTTAAGTGTATTGCCAAGCAGAGTATTCTATCTCCAGCAGCTATGTTCTACATTTAATTATTATATTTGAAAGGAAGTCTTAACAATCCAGAGGGAGGAGGTGGTGGGTACAAGGAAAAAAAAATCACAACAGACCCACAGATTCATTTCATATCCTGTAATTGGGCAATCATCCAATGGCAAGCTCTAAGCCCTGGCTTATCCATGGTTAAGATCCAATATTTACCCACCCTTTGACTCTGAGTCCCAAAATGCCCCAAATATGCCACCAGATCTTATAATCCTCATCTCTGGAGCAAAATCAGGTCAAGCTAAGAAAAGCACTTAAGAACAAAAGATTCAGTCTTAGGATTTTCAATCACAAACTCTTTGAGCATCTCCTGCTTCCCAGGATACTTTTTAGTAAAAGCATGGGGGAAAAAAATGGGATAGATTGTGTTGTGGATAGAAGGGATGGAGGGAGGAAGTTGTTTTTTTTTTTTTGTTACATTTTCTTGGTTTTCTGTCTT
Source organism: Zalophus californianus (assembly GCF_009762305.2). Lineage (NCBI taxonomy): Eukaryota > Metazoa > Chordata > Mammalia > Carnivora > Otariidae > Zalophus > Zalophus californianus. Next base: position 79,831,297 of record NC_045604.1, read on the forward strand.
TGTGCCCCATTGTGCTTGCTTCAGCAAGGTTTCTGTTCATGCCAGTCCATTTTGTTAAGCAATCACTCTGTATGTGAAACCCTCTCTGAGCACGGATAACATTTACTGGATACCTGCTGTGTGGCAGGTGTTTCGAATATATTATCTCATTCAATTCTCTTAACAAAGAGAAGGTGAGTAGGATTATCTATATCTGACGGAGTAAACTGGCCCAGACTATCCTTCTGCTACATGGATTCAAACACACCGGGGTCTGACTGCAAAGCCTGGGCTCTTTCTTCCACCCAGAGTAGGCACCTAGGGTTCCTGTTGGGTGCTATCGCTCGTGACCACTAGCTGCTGCCTGAAGTGGAGTGTTGAAAGGAGTTTCGCAGCTGTATTCCAGCTCCGTGGGCATGAGTGGTGAGACTGATCAGCCATGGCTGTGGCTTGTGTGCTATATGTTTATGCCCCTATTTCTGCCACACATAGGATAAAAGCCCCTCGAAGGCCTTATAATTTGGGGGGCTTCTGGTGGCTCTGTTGGTTAAGCGTCCAGCTCTTGATTTCAGCCCAGGTCATGATCTCAGGGTCGTGGGATCGAGCCCCACGTTGAGCCCTGCATCAGCCTGCGTGCTGGGCCTGGAGCCCGCTTAAGATTCTCTCTCTACCCCCGCCGTTTGCACATGCATGTTTTCTCTCTCTCTAAAAAAAAAAAAAAAAAAAACTTATGATTTTGTAAATGAGGGAAGATAAACCAAACTGATGGATTGGGAGGGTCTCAAGTGTGTAGTGCCTAACGTGTGGTGTTTGAATGTATAATAGGTGATTAGCATACTTTTGTTGAATGGATGAATGAATGAATGAATGAATACATGAATGGACAGTTGGAAGTATATGATAACCTTTTGTTCTTTTAGGTTCTCTAGTTCTCTAAGCTATTTATGTGTATCAAGTCATACTTCCACAAAACTATGCATCAGAACTACATCCCTTTTAGTTTCCTGTAGGCATGCCAATCCAGGACTGTATCTTAATAGTATACCCTGTGTGTGTTTTTGTTTTTTTCAATCATGGTTGATGTAACAAAGGGCAATGTGAAGAACGCATATGCATTCTTGTAAATCTGCCATTGAAAATGGGACATATTCTATTGTTCAATATCCTTTATATAGAGGATGACTTCTGGATTACACATTCATTCCACAGACCTTTGTCTTGCATTATCTAAACACTGTGTTAATGGAGCAAAAAACAAAACAAACAAACAAACAAAAAACCCAAGCCACATCTCCGACCTCTAGAGTCTACACATGAGTGGTGGAAAACTGTTCTTATATTCAAGAGATCAAAAAAGTAAGAATTATTATTTGTGATATGCATAGGATGAAACAAGGAAGGTGACAGGATCAAGAATAACAAGGCTAGCATCACCGAGGTGACACTTAAAATGAAGCCTAAGAACGAATGAGAAGGAACCATCCAAGTGATGAGTGGGGGGAAGTCGTATTCTAGGCAGAAAACCCGAATGTGCAAAGGCCCTGAGGCAGGAAAATACTTTATCATGCCTGGGGACATAAAGGAAGCCCAATTGGACTAAAGTCTGGTGAGGGAAGGGAAGGGAAGGGATTATATAAGTAAATGTAGAGAAATGCTATTCAGAAATGAGAGGGAGCAAAGTGAGATACTAAGTACGGACTATCGTTACAATTTTTGAGAGCCTACGGTGACTAGGCACTGTGTTACATGCTTTACGTCTATTATATGGTGTTTCAGTGGTTGATCTGTCCTTGTAATACTGCTTCCCAGTGGGTGTTCCACTGAACACTAGTCCTTTGAGATGTTCTGCAAAATGAGCATTTCCTAGCCTAATAAATTTGGGAATACCTCCATGCTCTCTTGCATCTTGGAGATTTTCGGTAACATATTAACACATTAGAGACTCAGAATAAGTGCTACGAAGCCATTAACAATGCTGTTCATTTCCGTGTTTCTCAACCTGATATATCTACTAGACATCTTTTTGTATAATAATCATGGATCCGTAGAGAAAATAACATCTGGAGAGCTAGCTTTGAAGAACGCTGTGGGTGAATGTGAACCTGGCCCTCCTTCATCCCCTTCTTTGGTGGTAAACTCATTATGTCCCCAGGCGATCCATTCTGCTCTCAGGCAGGCCTCGTTGATAGGGAATCTGCCTTATGCCCATTCTTTTTTTTTTTTTTTAAGGTTTTATTTATTTATCTGAGAGAGAGAGAATGAGAGACAGAGCACGGGAGGGAAGAGGGTCAGAGGGAGAAGCAGACTCCCCGCCGAGCAGGGAGCCCGACGTGGGACTCGATCCCGGGACGCCAGGATCATGACCTGAGCCGAAGGCAGTCGCTTAACCAACTGAGCCACCCAGGCGCCCTGCCTTATGCCCATTCCAAAGTCAAAAGCCACGCCCCTTAGAATGGCCTAACAAAAGAAGTGGAGGCCAAAGCTATTAATAATGTTCTTTCCTCCTCTCCGTGCATACTAATCCCTGTCCTCCTTCAAGGTTTAGGGTCAGTCGGCATCAGGGTGTTTTGGTTACAAGCAGCAGAAATCAGTGCCCTGTGACTCATGTAACAAAGGAGCTCTTTTGAAGAAAATGGGATGGTTCATAAAACTGAGGGAACATCTGAAGAGCAGAGTTTGGGATGGTGGGAACCTGGGCAGCTCTAAGCAGGGCTGGTGGCGTGAGCTAATGGTATACTCTTAGCAGAGATCCCCTGCAGATGTCAATCATTGTAACCTTTTCCTCTCTTTGGCTCACTCCACTTAAATTTAAGGTCCGAGGGGAGAGTGTGGTAGGCCCACACTGAGTCACGTGCTTGACACTTGACGAGGGCGAGCAGGTACCTTGAATGACAGTCTCACCAAGATCGCCCATAGTAAAGGAGGTGAGAGCCTCCAAAATGAAACTGAGATGTTGGGCAGAGTAAGTAGGGGATGGGTGCTGAGTATTCCAAAAGAGAAACAAATCTCTAAAGGTCGAAACAAATCTAGTGTTCTGCCTGATCTAGCCTCTGGATATTATTTGCCCTGCTGTCTGTCCACGTCTTCCATCCCACTCACTTTTCCCAACTTCCGGATGCTGCCTGGCCAGCTTTTCCTACATTGTTTTCCCTCCCTGTGCCTTAGCCCTTCTGGGCTGTGTTTGCCTTGTGCCTCTGATTAGGCATAATAATGAAATTTATCGAAGGTCTCCCGCAGAAGTTGGCGTAAGTGAGCACCAAGGGATTATTCATGGGGGAGGGAAATCAAGGCAGGAAACGTGGGATGTATTGAGGGAGCAGGATGTGGTTGGTGAGGAAGGAGATGTGTGGAAACACGGGCTCGTGGAGGCGCCCATTTGCAGAAGCCAGCTGGGGCAGGTGCCGAGGAGCGAGCCTCGCTGGGGCAGACGGGATGGCACCAGGAGTGAGGGGGGTGACGCTGACCGATGAATGGGAGGCCCTGAGGTCCAGCTTAAGGAATTTCGAACCCAGCCTCTTGGAGTTCTTGACCAGACGCGTCCTGCCTTACATCACTTGTCTGACTAACAGCCGTCTTGTTGGGCTGGCGGGCTGGTGGATGAGAAGGGCCTTGAGAAGAGTTTGGGGAAGCTCTCCCAGCAATCTCGAACGCACCAGCCACTACCTTAGCCTTGGCATCCTCCTTCCAACCCTGCACCAAAGCGTTTGGAGGGTTGCTAGGAAACTGGGGATGCTTGAGCATTTGGGATCTGATTATCACAATTCTCTAAGTTTCCATGGTTGGAGGAGGGAGCTGGCCGGTCCAATGCCACGCTTTCTTACCTTACCACAGAGGAGAGCCAGGCATGAGTGCTTCTAAGCTATGCACATTCAATTCTGTGATCTCAGGTCAGGGATGGGGAGAAGTGAATGGGAGAGGGGGAGCCAGAGAGAGAGAGAGAGAGAGAGGACATAAATAATGTCGGTATTTCTGGTCACCATTCCACACGACGAGCATATGCTGAAGGAAGATGGGAGACATGAGTCTGCTTTTGCCTCAGACAGACTCACTTCCCACGAGCTTCTCCTGAGTGTGATTCTAGCATTTAAAGATATGCATTTTTCATGTAACTTGGCCCCTAAACACAAGCCAGTTATTTCATCTGGTGCTCAATCAGAGAGACAGCCATTGCGGGGAGTTCTGGCTGAACATGATTTTAGCTGCTCCCTCTGGCCTCAGACCCCTGCACAGGATGGGGCTCCAATGTACGGTTCTGTGAAACCCCTAGTTGGTGCCCACAGCTGATACCATTTAATCCCTGCCTGCCGACTAGCCCACTCCTTGGCACAGTGTGGACTGACTGTAAAGTAGTGGGGCTTAATTATTTCTTCCATACCCCCACGACGTCTCTTCTGAGGTCACTGTTATAACCTGGAGCAGAAAATATGGCCACGTACCTTCATACAATTAGCCGGTCCTCTCGTGAACCACAGCCCTGTGCCCCATGCCGTGTGAGCCCACCGATGCCCTTGCATGGCATATTTATTGGAATTTTAGGGATTGATTTTTAGGTGGTTTGTGTAGCTGGAGATTTCCCAGAAGGACAGCTTCCCTAGGTCTCTGGGCAGTGTATTCTGCCCATTTACATAGAGCGCATTTTAAAAATTAATGTATTTATTTTTCTGAATAGGTCAATGTGTACATGGAGAAAAAAATATCAAGCAGTAGAAATAGGTGTGAAGTAAGCACTAGGTGTCCCCTGTCCTCCAGTGCCCTGTCGTCCTCTTCAGAGGCAACCACTCTAACAAGTTTATTGTCTATTCTCCCAAAGATCCTCTATGCGTTTATTAACATTTATAAACAGCTTTGTACCTTGTTTATTTCGCTTAACAGTCCATTTCTGCTGAGGCAGCTCAGGCTCCCATAACAAAATACTACAGATTCTATGGCTTAAACAACAGAAAGTTGTTTCTTACAGTTCCGGAGGCTGGGAAGTCCAAGATCAAGGTGCTAGCCCCTTTGGTTCCTAGTGAGCACTCTCCTCCTGGCTTGCAGAAAGCTGCCTCCTTGCTGTGTCCTCATGTGGTGGAGGAGAGGAAGCTGGTGTTTCTACTTCTTAAGAGGGTACCAGCGCTATCAGATTAGAGCCCCACCCTTGCTGTCTCATTTACCCTTTATTACCTCGTTACCCGCCCTGTCTCCAAATACAGTCCCCTTGGTGGTTGGGGCTTTAGCATAAGAATTTGAAGACGGTGTGGGAAACATACCCAGGGAGGTAGTTACTCGGCCAAGAGGCTGTGTTGGGATTTGAATCCTTAAATCTGTCCAGCTCATGTTTTCCCCCTCCATCAGCCTTTCTCAATCCGCCTCCCCCTACTCCTGCCCATGCGCACGCTCCCCCTAGCCCTCATGGTGATACTCGATGAAGCATCACAGAAATGATGGAAATGACAAGGCCTCTGGCATATGCCCAACATACAAGGGCTTGTACCTACAGGGTCCCTCAGCTGAACCCCATTCTCTCAGGGCAGAGATGCTGAGAGCAAGTCTGGGGTTGGGACTGGGACATACGGCTGTTTAACAGTCTTCACCCTTCTGCCAGGTGATGCTGACATAGATGGTCCTGGGCCATATTGTGAAAAATACTTTCTTAAGAGTCCCAGTTATCTAGGTAACTAATTTGGACTCTGGTATAAGGGGTAGATGCTCAACTAAAGGTTGACTCCTCCCAGATATCATATTTTAATGGTGTGACTCACACAAGGTCCCGATGAAAAGGAAGGCATTTTTGGTTGGATGAACCCCAGGGGCAGGGGGTTCTTCTGCCCACTTGTGGTTCCTGCAAGGTGGTGCCCACCTTCCAGGGTCTGAGGCAGAGACCAGAGGACGGGCTTGGGTGTCCTTTAGACATAAGTCCAAATTTGTGGGTTCTGCTTCTTACTAATGGTGTGACCTTGGGCAAAGTACATATCCTCTCCCTGCTGCTATATAGGAAATGGTGGTGTTATTATCTAGTACTTTGATGGATTGCCATGAAGATGAAATGACATTGCATGTAAAACCACTGGCCCACTTCCAAGGGCAGCAAAACCAACTAAACAAAACCAACACAAGCAAACAAAACAACTACACCTTGTCCTCCCTAGTGTCACAGTGATAATCCTTGGCTACAAATCCGGCTGTGTCCATGATACATGGTTAGACTGTGCCTCATCAAATCATCACTTCTCCCAGACAAGTTCAGAGACATGGCATTTTTTTGTTTTTTGTTTTTTCTTTGTGAGGACAGAGACTCTGGAACAGTCTGTTACTTGGGTCGGAGCCATTGGAGATCCTCGGTGCAGTGACAGCCTGATGGTAACGTGAGATTGTAACAGCTTGCATTAATCATGGAGACAGGAGGTGAGGACAGGGGAAGCTCTTGAGGACAGCCCCCCGACATCTGCAAACCCCTCGGTGCAATCTTAGGGCTGAAGGACAGGAGATTCTCACTCTCTTGAACTTCCCTTCTCAGTAGGGGAGAATAGAGCCTTCAGAAATTGGTAGAAGTGAGCTTATTTCTGAGCAGGAAAGGGCAGAAACAGGCTGATAATTATTAGTGGCTGAAATGTTCTAGAACCAATTCCAGGAATGTTCACATGTGGAAAGAACCTTCAGAAATGTGCGTCGTTGGAGCACATTGCCTTCCTCCTGATCCCACAGAATCAAGTTGACCAACCATGTAAGGATGAATCCCCCAGCATCCACAACAGAGTCTAGATAGCAGCTTTGCAAATCCCATTCTTATATTTGCTGAAGGGTGTCCGTCAAAGAGGACATCATCTCCATATCTTGGCATTTCCTTCCATGAAGCCCATTGTACTTTGAGAAGCCAATGCTAGGACAAAGCTTTGCTTCTCATAGGGAGTTTCAATGTTCTCATTACGGGCAAAGGAAAATGATGTATATAATCAGCCTACCCTTTCCACTTTGCTTACCCACAAGCATACAACCAAATTCAATCCTGTATTGACCCTCATCTCTTGCTCTCTGGTTTCCATTTTGCTTTCCTTTTGGTATATACCCCGTACTAGGTCAGGATCTTTTAGGTTCCAGTGACAGAAGCCTAATTAATGCAAGTGAAAAGGGATTCAGTGGGCCATGTCACTGGCCTTCAGACATGGCCGGGTCTCAACAAGTGTTCTCAGAGCTCCATCTCTAGATCTGTTTGCTTTTTTAAATTTTATTTTATTATGTTAGTCACCATACATTACATCATTAGTTTTTGATGTAGAGTTCCATGATTCATTGTTTGCGTATAACACCCAGTGCTCCATTCTAGATTTAATGTGCTTCTCTTGACTTAATTTTTAAGACAGGCTCACTCCCTGGGTGACAGCCCTAATCCAGCGTTGTCCTTAGCTTCTAGATCCCAGAGGGTAGGAAAGCTGTACTTCTCCACGAGGTTGGAAAGAACCTTGGAGAGGTTTCTGATTGGTCTCTGATAGGTCATATGACCATCCCTGCACTAATCACCTTGACCAGGTGGAGTGGTGCTCTGATTGGTCATTTGGAATCATGTGTTCGCTGCTGGCGGTGGGAGGAGTCAGCTCCATCCAAGTCTCACAGACTGAACAGGACCATTATTGAGCCCGTGTGTGTTTATGTGTGTTTATGTACATGGCATATTTGAGGGGGAGTTCTTCAGAGAAGAGATTCCAAACAGACAACAACCATCACAAAAAACCCTCCACGCCCCCTTCTAATTCATAGCCTTCCTTGTCAGGTTGTGTGATTGTTTGTTTATATCTACTTTGCCGCCTCAAACCCTTTGTGAAATGAGGTGTAATAAATACATGATAAGATGTGTAAAATGACTGAAAAGACCCATCAGTGCATCTCTCCTTACAAAAGGAGGGTGGGCGGGGTTGACAGAGATAGCAGTTGGGCAAACCCAGCACCGGGCTGAGCTGTGGCATGTGCTGGAGGTGGAGAGCTCATCTCTGACTTCCTTCACACTTCCTTGCTGTGATGGGCACCCTGGTTTAAGAAAGGACCCTGCCTGGGGCGCCCGGGTGGTGCAGTTGACTGGGTGTCGGACTCCCAGATTTTGACTCAGGTCGTGATCTTGTGGTTGTGGGATGGAGCCCTGCATCTGATCGTGCTTGGTGTGGAGTCTGCTTGAGATTCTCTCTCCCCTTTTGCCCCTAGCCCCTTGCCCTCCCTCTCTCTCAAATAAATAAATCTTGGAAAAAAAAAAAAAAAAGGACCCTGCCTCCATTTGTGGATGCCCACGAGGGGCTCATATAATCCAAGTAGCGTTTTACGGATTGATAACCAAAGCTGAGAGGAAGCCGAGAGTTCAGGCTTCATGTCTTGAAATTCTTTGTTTTTTTTTTTTTTTGTTTGTTTGTTTTTGTTTTTTGTCATTCTCTCTCCTCCTTCCTCTCTTACAGGGTCTCCCAACCTTGACACTTTCGACATCGTAGGCCAGATAACTCTTTATTGTGCAAGCTGTCCTGTGCATTGTAGGGTGTTTAGCAGCATCCTTAGCCTCTACCCACTAGATGCCGGGAACACACCCATTCCCCAGTTATGACAAAAATGTCTCCAGACATTGACAGATGTCCTCCTGGGGGTGGAGGCGTGCAAAGTCATCCTGATTGAACCCAATGCTCCATTCGAATGTGGCTCCTGAGGGAAGAGGGAACTTGTATGACTTGGTCTCTGTTTAATGCCTCTAGACCTAGCACATTGTCTGGAACTTAGTGGATGCTTAATAAATATATATTGTTTTCTAATAGATCTTTGTCGACTGAATGAAACTGGCCCACTTCGAATTTATTTCTAGGCACTCTTGGCGTCCAAGCAGCCACGTTTCTTTGCATTAGGAGAACCAAAATAAATAATTTGTGTAAAGTCTTACCTTCTTTCAGGGATATGACAAGCACTCAATAAATGTTAGCTTCTGGTGTTGCTATTATTATGACTATTTCCTTCCTGGAGTGGTACTAAGCCCAAAGCCGTGTGGTTATTTTGCACTAAAAATCATCAGTGTTTCTTGAACCCTAAGGAGGGCCTGGGCTGAAATGGCTGGAAATGGGAGAGCAGCAGACACCGAGGGTGTGTCTGAAGGACTTTGCGGGGGGGGGGGGGGGGCGGAGGCGATTCTCCATGAAATGACATCGCCATGGGCTTTTCTTAGAACCAGAGGTCTTTGACTAGAAAGCAGCTGTGGAACTTAAATGTTTTCTTAGGCAGTAAGCCTGGGTGTTTGGAAGTTGTAGGAACTTTTTCAGTGTTAACTGGTCTGGAGAGCTGCCTTGGCTTGATTTTTGTGGAAGCTGACCCTGAGACAAGGATCTGAGGGCAAGGCACGTTTTTGGGAGGTGGTCCCAGAAAACACTGGCAGGTGAGGGTTAGCAAGATGGGGAAGGCGATAAAGGGTGTGTATCAGGCCACTTACTGCCTGGGCAACTGGAGTTCAGTCCTGCTGGGGACTTTGGGAGCGCAGAACGTGCCTTCAGAGTCATTGCAACTGAGGGGCAGGGAAGGTTGGGGGCGTGCAGTTGAGCCACCAAACTCTAGCTGCTTCCAGAGGCATCGATGCCTGTGTAGGAACCAAGTGTGTTCTCCACATAGAGCGAAAGTTGCCAGGCAGAGGGTCACAGGTGTCTGCAGTTGGTGGCACTGGCTGGAGAGGTGAATGCTGACTGGGTTGCTGGCAAGGCACTTACAGTATGTGCTATGGGGCATTTGGTGGACAGCTGCAGTGGTGCTAAAATCCTACAGCATCCAAGGAAGACACTCTCAAGGAAGAATTATCTCACCCTGAATGCTGATAGATAGCCCTTTGAGAAACACGATAAATGAGAGCAGATATTGCCTTGCTCCTTCGGATTCTGCAAGAAAGAACCCTTTTTGTTTGTTTTATTTTGACTTATAAAAACAATAACTGGTTATTAATGGAGTAGTTGTTCCTTGTAGAAAGTGTGAAGTACAAGAAGAAAATCCCCAAAAAACATACAATTTGGTGCATCTCCTTTTTATTCTGTCTATAGGCAGTAGGAGTAGTGGCTAGAAAAAGTGAGTTGACAGACAGTCTTGGGTTCTAGTCAAAGTCCACCACTTACTAGCTATATGGCCTTGAACAAGCTAATTAATTAGAACTTTTCACAAACATTCTTTTTTTTTTTGAGGTTTTATTTATTTTTTTGAGAGAGAGAGCCGGGGGGTACAGGGGAGGCAGAGGGAGAGGAAGAAAGAGGATCTCACACAGACTCCTCATACCCCACACGGGGCTCAATCTCAGACCCTGAGATCATGACCTGAGCTGAGATCATGACCTGAGCTGAGATCAAGAGTTGGATGCTTAACCAGCTGAGCCACCCAGTGCCCCCACAAACATTCCTTTAAACTATTGTGTGATTATTCCTTTGAGTACCATGTTAGTTACTTAATGCTGCGTAACAAATCAGCCCGTTTGGTGGCTTAAGACAACAATAATTTATTATCCCACATGGTTTCTGTGGGTCAGGAACTGGGGAGTGGCTTGACTTGGTGGTTCTGGCCCAGAATCTGTCATGAGATCACAGTCAAGATGCTGGCTAGGGCTGCCATCATTTGATTGGGTCAGAAGGACCCACTTTCAAGATGACTGCACTCCTGGTGATAGTGTAAATCCCAGGATGTGAGAATCACTGGAGGCCTTCTTGGAGGCTGGCAAATATGTGGGCACTCTTAACTATCTGTTGAATCAATTAATGAATAGATGTGATGCAACGGTCTTCCTGTTGCTGCATATTTGGATTTTTTCTGGGGGGAAGAATCTTTGGTCCACGGGAAGGAGCCCGAGTGGGGAGGCCAGACTGCCTTGAAGCTCATGACAAAGCTTGATTTTTCTCATGTTAGAGTTCCTTGTCCCATTAAAAGCAAAAAGCCGAGGGGGGCGTGGGGTGAAAATGTGCACAGTGAGGTGCCAGAAAAGGATCAAGTCAGGTAACAAGAGCATCTACTGTGTGGATGGATACCAGCCAATGAATAACAAGACCTGATAATAAAGCAAAAATATTTTTGGAGTATCTGCTGGTTGCCAGGCACTTGGACCTTTGTGTTAATAACTACAGCAACTCCTCAAGGTAGCCATTCTTGCTCTCATCTGTAAAATGGGTGACGTGGGCACACTCTGAGCCTAGCTGTCCTCATTTATAAAGGGGCTAACCACAGAACCTTCCTGATAGTGCGCTGTGTGGGTGCCGAGGCACCTAACACCAAGTTCTCCGAATGGCGCCTGCTACATAATATACCGCTCAAGACGTGCTCCTGCTCTCACCGCTGTTCTTGCTATTTTTATTTGTCTTTCTTATTCTTACTATGTTCAGTCACAAACCAGGTCAGTGATAGAGCCAGGATTTTCACCCCGGTCCGTGAGAGTAAGAAGCCCGGGTTGTTTGTCCTCTACCACTGTGCTGAAGGTATATCCTCTTTGGTATTCCCTGCCCTCCCAAGGCTCTCAGGGTCTTCTTGGGAATGATATAACTTGGAAGCATAAGACAGCCAAGGGAAAAACAAAACAAAACAAAACAAAACAAAAACTGATAGCCCCTGGGAGCTAGCTTGGGTTTTAATGTCTTATCTCAGGTTGGTTTCCTAGAAGTAAAGCCCAAGACAGAGGTCTGGGAGTGTTGCATCTACTTAGGAGAAGGGAAGTGAGAAAGCAGCATAGGGCAGAGGAAAAAAGCTAAAAGCAAGCCTGTGGCCTTGATGGGAGTCTAACTTTAGTCTGATCCCACGGGGACCTCTGGTGCTGCCTTGAGGCACACACTACAGGCCACATGCAGCCTCCTGCTGTTATTGTAAATAAACTTTTAGAATATAGCCACGCTCATCATCCCGTATTATCTCAGGCTGTCGGTGCTCCGACAGTCCCTGGATTTCCCAGGGACTGGTCTTAGGGGGTCCAGGGAAGATCGAGGTGTTCAGCATCATCTGGCGTGGCCCCAAGCTGGAGGTCCCTTTTCCCTGGGACTTGGGGATGGATGAGGAATCCGGAAGACCTGCAAGGACTCGCAGGTTAATGCGGGCACAGGGGAAGAAAATACACCCAGAAAAATGTGGAGGACTGCACCGGGGAGCCCGAGATGGTACAGAAACTTCTCTCCAAAGACCACATGGATATCTGGGGCAGGAGCTTGTTTAAGTGAAGAAATCCACTTAAGGCTCATTTCCAGGGAAGAATTCCATTTAGAAACCCTTAATCAGAGGAGTGCATGGTCTGCGGTGCGCTAAACGCAAATGCATTCAGACGTAATTATTCCGAGCGGCTATAAACAAGTCTGGTCACTTAAGATAAAGACGTAAAGCACACCCTTTGCCTTCATGGGAACGGCAAAAGGAGAAAGGGGTGTCTCAGTCCTTGATATTGGTGAACACTTAGCAGGAATTCACTCAGCACTGGCAGACATCACGTGCTAGCTAACAGGGACGTCGGGACGGCAGCTCTTGAAACCCACGGACTGTTTTTGTCAAAGGAGAATTCAGGTTTAAATATTCGATGCCTTTAGGATAACTCTTCTATCCCTGGGCCAGTTTAAGTCTCATTAATCACATAAAGGAGAAGGGGAAAGAACTCCCTGGCCCTTGAAGGTATTAGTGCACAGCTGGGAAAGGGAAGCCTGGTTCCCCTGAGAAATGGGACACGAGGGGCATAAATATGCAGAGATGGGAGTGACAGTGACCCCCCTGAGTGGGGACTGTTCCTTGACTCAAAATTGCCAATCGTGGCTTCTGCCGCAGAGCTCGGGGCAACCTGAATTGAGGGGATTTGGAAGATCGTGATGGGGATCTAGGGAAGCATGGGAGTTTTGGGGTCAGTCAGCCTCCACTTATGGGTCTGCCATCCAGCGAGACCTACTACGTGCCAGGCACTGCACACTTTAAACACAAACTCTCAGTCACAGCAGCCTTATAAAATATGTATCATTGTGCGCCCCGCCCCTTTTACTGATGTGAAATTGAGGTTTAGAGACATTAACTCATTTGCCCAGAGTCATAGATCTTGATAGTGGCCGAGCTGGGATTTGAAGCCCGGTTTGACTATTTCCAAACCAAACTAAGCTCTTTTAACTGTAACCCTAACCTCAAGGGAGGCCAAATCTCATCAGAGAAGGAGCACTTAGGCACCTTGGAAATACTGGAAAGTACAAAATGGTAGGAAGTAGAAGAAAAATAAACAGCCATTAATTCTAATTGCCCAAAGTAAGATGGATAACATTGTGGCGTCTTTGCTTTCAGGCTCTTAAAAAATGTTCACATTTTAAAAACGCTTGTATTCACACAGTGCCTTTTTTATCCTATTTTTCCAAATCAACATTATGCCATAAGTGTTTAAATATTATCACATGCCACTGTAAGTATAATTTAAAATAACTCCATAATATATTATTGAATGAATGTACTCGTCTACATGAGTTCCCTTAGCTTTAAAACATGGCCAATATTTCCTACCTCAGAGCTTTATGGTGAGATAAGATAACAGTTATTAGGTGTCTGACACGTGATAGGTACTCAATAAGTATTTGTGCTCTTCTCTCCCTGTGTCAAAACAAGTTTGCTAGTGGAAGAGCCTGAAATGAGGATGCCTGTACACGTCATTTTTGGTGGAGGTGTTCTCAGATGATATTCCCATCATCAGGATCATCAGATGACGATCCCAAATCCTAGCTTGTCACCTGTATTTCTGATGAACCAGTAATAATTCAAACTTCCCTTGCCACCCTCCTTGAGTCTCATAGTTTGCTGGAATGGCTTATAGACCTCAGAGAAACACTTCTATTTACCGGTTTACTATAAAAGGGTATGATAGAGGATACCGTTGAACATTCAGATGGAAGAAATCCATAGGGAAGAGTATGTGGGAAGGAGGGTGGAGCTTCCAGCACCTTCACGTGTTCAGCGCCATGGTGAAGCTCTCTGCACTTTATGCTTTTGGGGTTTTTATGGTGGCATGATTAGATAGGCATGATCGATACTTGACTCAGTTTCTGAAACTGAGTTTCACTCAGGATCTGGGTGGGACACCAAGAGGGTGTTCTCCCATTTCTCTCCTGGTTAGGGAAGAATTCTCTGCCCAAATGATTTCCCTTTCCCCTTCCTGGAGGATAGAGAATGGGGCTGAGAATTCCAAGCCTCTAATCATGATTTGGTCTTCCTGGTGACTAGCCCCCATCCAGAAGCCCATCAAGCATTGGCTCATTAGAACAGAAGACACTCCTATCACATTTCTGGGGATTTAGGAACTCTGTGTCAGGACCCAAGGTCAATGACCAAATATTAGAACAAAAGATGCTCCTAGGGCTCACATCGTTTAGGAAACTACAAGGATTTCAGGAGCTCTGTGTCAGGAGTGGGGACAGAGACCAATATATGGATTTTCTGTTATTTCACAGGTGTAGAACCTCTGGGTGAGGCATTTCCTAGTCAACCAAAGGAGACTTTCTAAAACAGTCCTTTCCAGTATGGTAGCCCCTAGCCACATGGCCTATTAAGCACTTGGAACGTGGCTGGTCTTAACTGTGATGTGTTGTAAGCATAAAATACAGACCAGACTTTGAAGGCTTACCATGAAAAAACAGATGTCTACATCATAAATAATTTTAAAGTCAATTACATGTTGAAAAGATAACACCTTGAATATAGTGAGTTAAATAAAATATATTATGCAGGTTAATTTCACTGATTTCCTTTTTTTTTTTAATGTGTTAGAAAAAATTGAAATTACATACATGGCTTGCATTTGTGGCTCTCATTATATTTCTATTGGATAACATTGTTCTGGAGTAGGGGTTGGCAAAGTTTTTCTGTAAAAGGCCAGAGAGTAAATATTTCAGACTTTGTGGGCCACACAATCTGTGCTGCAACTCCTCCAACTCTGCAGTCGTGGGGGCGGGGTGATGGCTATAGACACAAGAGAAATGATGAATGGGCATGGCTGTGTTCCAATAAAACTTTATTGATAAAAACAGGTGGTGGGCCGGACTTGGCACATTGGGCTGTAGTTTTCTGATTCTTGCTTTAGAGGGAAAAAAAAAAAATCAGCCGTGATGGTATGTGTGTGGGGTGTACCAGTCTGTTAATAGAGGATCTGGGTGGGACACCAAGAGGGTGTTCTCCCATTTCTCTCCTGGTTAGGGAAGAATTTTCTGCCCAAATGATTTCCCTCCTGCCTTTACTACTGACCTCTACTACTGTCTCTAAAGGAGCAAACCTGAGAGGGAAACATTACTTTGGGGAACTTGGATTGTGAGGCTAAAAATGGAGAAATAGAAGGGAGGAGAGTCAGTCTAAACATTTATTTCTCTAAGAATCAGAGGGGAGGAACACATGCTCACCCACACAGCATCTAAAGATACTACTGGGTATTCTGAGGGTCTGTGCAACTGGTCTACCCTGGAAGGTGGAGGAAGTGGCGTCTTGGGGGGAGTTCAGTGGTTCCCTACCGCCCCCCCACCGCCGCCCCAGCTTTTGCCAACACAAACATAAACATGGGGTTTTTCAATTGAGAACAATTAACATAGACTGCCTTAGGCCAATAAATAATTAATACAGAATTGTGGGGAAATGGCAGCTCTGCAGCTCCTGCTTTCCCAAGGTAGACTTACCCAATTAAAATGATCTTTGGCCTCCAGAAAACTTTCTGTGACCTGTTTAGGCTGAACCTGAATGCCTTTGCTGGCTCCGAGCATCTCTCCTGGCAGCCCCGCGGCCCTGCCCTTTCTTGAAAATGCCAAGAATCTTCCAGAGATCCCTTCGGCAGGTTCTTGATGTTTTTACCCATTTATTTTATTTTATTTTTGTTTTTTTTTTTTAAAGATTTTATTTATTTATTTGACAGAGAGAGAGACAGCAAGAGAGGGAACACAAGCAGGGGGAGTGGGAGAGGGAGAAGCAGGCTTCCCGCGGAGCAGGGAGCCCGATGTGGGGTTCGATCCCAGGACCCTGGGATCATGACCTGAGCTGAAGGCAGACGCTTAATGACTGAGCCACCCAGGTGCCCCTGTTTTTACCCATTTATAGGTTAGAATGCCCTCCGCAGTCTCCTGTCTCTTCCAGTCAAGCACCTGTTCTTTCAAGGCAGATTGACATCTTCTTCCTTCTGGTTCTCTCTTCCTTTCACAAATGTTTATTGAACACCTGTTATGTGCCAAGCCTGTGTTTTAGGCACCATTTATGAAGTCAGGCTTCGTATGCTAGTGGGGCAGACAAATAATAAATATGTAAATAAAAAAGTAAACAATACAACTCCAGGAAGTGATCAGGGCTCGGGAATTGAGATGGGGTGGGCAGGAGAGGTCTTCTTGAGAAGGTAAGGAGGACTAAAAAATAGAATAAGCATAGCCAGTGTTTATATAGTGCCTAACTCTGTGCTAGGCACTGTTTGGAGCGCTTAACAGGCATTGGTCAATCTCCATGACAATGCTGTGAGGTAGATCTAGGATGAGCCCCAGCTGGTAGGACTGAAGTGTAGAAGGATGAAGTCACTGGCCCGAGGATGCCAAGTTCATCAGTGGTGGGATGACTCCAAGCCCCTGACTCCAAGTCCTTTTCACTCTCAGGAGGCATTAGGACATTGATTTATTGAATATTTTTGATTCATTGATTTATTGCAATCTCTCACTCAGAGAGGACCTGATATAGGCCACGAAGACATAAGTAAGACCTGTTCCTCTCTCATTACCTTGGCTTAGAGGCAGCCTTGGGGTTCAGGCTTGACATATGATCTTTTCTCAGCCTGGGATGGTGGAAGAAGGAACATGGAGATCGTTCAGAGGAAATGACAAGATGAATTGAGACTTGAAGGCTGAGTTTGCAGGAAGACAGTGTGGGAAAGGAGGGGTCAGGAAGGCTGGCAGGCAGAGGGAACCGGCTGTGTAAGGACATGGAGTCATGGCAAGTTCAGGGAAGTAATGGAAGATGGACAGAGAGTGCACGGGGGGAGGTAACCTCTCATGAGACAGGAAATATGGGCAGAGTTCAGATTGCTTGAGGAACTGGGGTTTTATCCTCAGGGAAATGGGGAATCATGGAATGATTCTAAGTAAGGGGTGACATTGTTGAAATTGTGTTGTTTGAAGATCCGTGGGTACCGTGTATGTGTGCATGGTGGTTTGATGGGGCACATGTTATCCCCTCTGTTCTTGACACTTTCCCATGCACCTTACGGATAGAATTTTCTCCTTAACTCTTATGTATTTAAACAAATAACAAGAGCAACTAATTCTTACTGGGTACGTACTAGGGGCTGAGTAGATTCTATGCTGAAGACTCTACATATTTTATCATATTTAGTCCTTAAGACACTACGAAATAACCGCAGCTTTAACACATGCGTATCTTCTCCAATCATGAAATCAAAGCACGGTGCAGAGTTTGTACCGAGTACTAAGGAGGGGGTCCACGTATGGCTGGCTTTATTTTCTTTTGCTTTTGTTTGTGGAAGGTGTTCAGCTGACATAAACAGAAGTTGGCCAAAATACTGCCTGTACTATTACTTTCCTGTATAATTCACTTAAATAAAACAGGTTAACCTCAAAGATAGCAGTTGAAATGTTCCATCTTACGTGTTTCTGTTAAGTATTACCATTATGGTGCTACTGAGCGTTTTCTTTTGATGAAAAATGCCATGGGCTGCAGTCTTCATCCACCACTTTTTCTCACCAGGTCCATTAATATGCTTATAACACTAGCGCTAGTTATTTTGTTTGATAATGCTTACTATGGTATTTGTATATTTGTTTGCATTCCAATTTTGTTCAATAGTGAGTGTGTAAACTGCACACATTAAGTACATGTAAATACTAATGTAAAAAAAAAAAAAACCCAAACCCACTGTGAAATAGATACTGCTGTCCTTTCTATTTCACAGATGAAGAAACTGAGCACTGTAGGGGTTGAACGTGGCATCTCAAATTACATAGCTGGTAATTGGTGAAACAGGGATGACAACCCTGGGCTTGTCATTCCAGAAGCCACAATAGGAAGCACTGTGTTTCTTTGCTCATCTTGTCACGTGCACATGTCCCATTTCCACACCCAGGGGACAGGGGATGAAGGAATGCACTTATTGAGCATCTACTATGCACCCGGTGCATGGCAGACAGCTCTGCACACACTGTTCTTTGCTCACAATAGCTTGAGCCTGTGTACCTCCTTTTAACACAGAAAACGGAAGCCAGGTGTGGGTTGCTGTGTTTTTCTCCTGGCTAGTGTTTCTAGTAGTTCCTAGTAGTCTCTCCCCGGGCGCTTCATAACCTGTGTTCTCAATCTTCGGCATCTTTTTTTAAAAAATTTATCTTCATTTTTTAAATTTTTTTAAAGCTTTTATTTATTTATTTGACAGAGACACAGCGAGAGAGGAAACACAGTCGGGGGAGTGGGAGAGGGAGAAGCAGGCTTCCCGCCAAGCAGAGAGCCCGATGTGGGGCTCGATCCCAGCACCCTGGGATCATGACCTGAGCCGAAGGCAGACGCTTAATGACTGAGCCCCCCAGGCGCCCCTCAATCTTCTGCATCTTTGACTACTTTTGCCTCCCGTGGGACGGCCCACATACTCCCTTGACATGAAGTCTAGCCTAGCCAATGGCCATGTTAGGATTTGTGGTGTTGCCATCAATCCTCAGACTCGAGTGCTTTTTCTCCTTCTTGATTCACTTTTTTTAAAAGATTTTATTTATTTATTTGAAAGAGAGAATGAGACAGAGAGAGAGAGAGCATGAGAGGGGGGAGGGTCAGAGGGAGAAGCAGGCTCCCCGCCGAGCAGGGAGCCCGATGCGGGACTCGATCCCGGGACTCCAGGATCATGACCTGAGCCGAAGGCAGTCGCTCAACCAACTGAGCCTCCCAGGCGCCCTCCTTCTTGATTCACTTAATGGCCATTGCTTCGTGGTTTCTTTGCCAGGTGACTTTTTCCATTAGCAGCCTTCTCTTCAGGCTGGTGTTCATCACACCTCTGAGGATAACCAGCCCCTCCAGGCTTTGTGTGGATGTGTGTCTTTGAATGTCTGTTCCCACAGGGGTGCTGGGGACAGGAGGAAGGATTGCATTCCCAGAGACTAACTCACGTCCCAGTGACCCCGAGTTCGCTTTTCCTCATGATGGCATGATTGATTTATTATGGACCAAAAAAAGGTGTATTTGCATATCACTTCTTACTCCTAAAGTAATATATATTCATCACCAAACATTTAGACTGTTTGGCTAAGCAAAAAGAAGAAATCAGATGTAACCTTTAATCTTACCGTCTAGAGATAAACACTGCTAATATCTTGGAACATGTTCATCCAGTTCTCTCTCTTTCCTTTTTACTACAAAATGGAATCATACCATAAACGCTATTCTGTAATTGGTCATTTCCCTGTCACATTTGACAGAGGCACCTTCACATTCTTCTCCAGTGATGGTTTTCAGACTTGTGTTGGTGGCTTCTGAACTGTTTCTACAAGCCCAGGCGTTGGAAATGAAATTTATAAGACAGATGGCCTTCGTCTGCTGGGGCTGCTATAACAAAACCACAGGTTGGGTGGCTTAAACAACAGACATTTATTTCTCACAGTTCTGGGGCCTGGGGAGCCCTCGATTAAGGTGCCGACTGATTTGGCCCCTGGGAGAGCCGCTTCCTGGTTTGCAGACCCTCTCTTTCTTGCTATGTCCTCATGTGGCAGTGACAGAGAGAGAGAGCATGCTCAGGTGTCTCTTCCTCTTCTTATGAGAGCATTAATCCCATCGTGGGGTCCCACCCGTCACCTCCCAAAAGGCCCACCTCCTAGTGCCATCCCATGGGGGAGTTAGGGCTTCCACATATGGACTGGGGGACACAAACATTCAGGCCATACCACTGACAAAAAAAAAGAGGTTCTTTTTGCAAAGACAAGACTTCCTCCTCTGACATTATTTTAAGTGGTTGTATTGGAGGCCATTGCACACATGTCTCCAGTTCCCTATCAGCAGACACCTAGCCTGCTGTCCATTTTCTGCCATTAGGAACGAGATGACAACGGACGTCTTTGTACTTCAACGTTGTGTGTACCTGTGATCGTTTCCCTCACATGAAGTCTTAGAAGTAAAATGTCTTTTGATCCCTGGCTTGTGGAAATGTCCCTCTGAAGCCCAAATCTTTATTTGGCAGGCCAGGAGTGTGGGCCTCGGTTCAGGGTGAGTATGTGCTGGGCACACTATGTCTTCTTAGGAGACAGCCCCCGTTAGCCTGCTGAGCCATGCTGTGTCATCAGGTCAGCAACAGATGTACCCCTGGGCCTAGGCTGGCACGACTGACGCTGATGATGTGATCTTACATTCGCAGCAGTCTTTTGTAGTTTTTACAGCCCTCTTCCTTTCTTGTCCCACAGTTACTTCATGAGGTAAATGGGGACGGGAACGAATCTATCTTTAAAAAAATTTAAGTCTGGGGTGCCTGGGTGGCTCAGTTGGTTAAGCATCTGCCTTCGGCTCAGGTCATGATCCCGGGGTCCTGGGATCGAGCCCCGCATCAGGCTCCCTGCTCCGCGGGAAGCCTGCTTCTCCCTCTCCCGCTCCCTCTGCTTGTGTTCCCTCTCTCGCTGTCAAAAAAATAAAATCTTAAAAAAAAAACAAACATGAGGAAAGGACACGATAAAAAAAATTTAAGTCCTACTGAGGTTCAGAGAGGTTAAGTGACTAAGACGATACGTCTTGTAAATGGCGGCACTCTGTATCAGTCAGCCATTATTGCAATAATGTTGCCCCCCCACAAGAAACCCCAAATCTCAATACCTTACATCATTAATTCTTGTTCTTTCTCTATGACTGCTGAGTGTGAGGGTTGGTGATGGTCTGGCTGATGTCAGCCGGGCAGGTGTAGCGGGGTGCATGGGACAAAGGGAAAATGGGAGCAGATATTATCTTAGAGGAAGATTTGGGCAGGACCTGAGAGGCCACAGCAGGGGGTTTGAATGTTAAATTTATTTTTGCAAAGGGGAGCTATTGAAAGATTTTACAAGGTGGGGGGGCAGTGTGATCTGATTTATGTCTTAAAGGATTATTTGGACTTGTTTGTTCAATGTTTGATTTTCCTAGTTCATCATAGATGCTCCAGTAGTATTGTCTTGGATTAATAATGAATCTGGTTCCCAGAGAAAGCAATGTTGGCAAGACCGGAGGCGCTGAATGCCGTCCTGTTCTCTGTCAGAGGCTGCTAAGTTGGATGGCTTCTCTGGGCAGGATCCATCAGTTTATGCATTTATGCATTCATTTCACTAATTCAGCAAACCTGTACTGGCTGCTTCCTCTGGGGTGCCCACACCAGCAGAGAAAAAGTTGTGTACCTCTGCAGAACTTTCTGGAGACCTCAGATAAGGCCCTGGTCTCACCTCCTCGGCTGATCTTTTTTTCTCTCCAGGAGGAAAAACTCAGAGCAGCTGGTGAATAAAAGGGGTTCATCCTCACGAGAGACAGACTCCTCTCTATTGGAGTCAAATAACCAGGGCAGAGGGAGACAATCATTGCTTATGCCAGAGCAGCCTTTCTCCATCATCTCATTCAGCTCTGCTGTGTGGAAGAGGAAACCAAGTCCCCAGGTAGGGGGGCGGTGGAGGGGAGGTGACCTGATTGCTCCACACAACACAGCAAATTAGCACACAGTAGTCCCTGGCCCCCCTGGTTCCGCTCCTGAGGCTCTTAGCGTCCCCTTGCCAGCCCCCCTTTCCCCCCCATTCACCTTCAAACCAACAGTTTAAATAAATGCTCCAAATACAATTTGGGGGAAAGAAGAGAATGGTGTTTATTTTGAATTAAAATGCTTTTTTGATTAAGGACCAACCCCATAAAGGTAGTTTACATTTAAACTGGAATATTAAAGTGCAAAGGTTGCCTTCAGGAGTAGGAATTACGGTTTCTAATTATATAGTATTTGGGACTACCTATTTATGGAACCTTTGAAGAAACGCCTTTATAAATAGGTCACAACAGGCCTCACAGTCCTTATGTGTTTATTTGCCTGGTGTGCTTATTTGGCATTCGGCCCCGATGTTGTGCAGCCCCGAATCTGGTTACATATTCTTGTGTAAATGAATCATCTCCAGCTAGACTGCAAGCAGGATTTTTTTTTTCTCTCTTTGTCATTTCTTTCCCTCTATGACAGCGTCTAGCGTCATGGTGCCTGTTTCAGGGAGCTTGCTTGGTAATAAATCCATTTCATTCTTTCCCTCCCCTCCTCCCCTACCTCTCGTCCTGACCACTCTCCTTCCTTCCACAAACGTCTCTGGAAGAAAACAGTGCCAAGAACTTTATAGCCACTGGGGATTCAGTGATGAGTAAGGTGAACGTTTCCTGCGCTCACAGAGCTTTGAGTCCAGCTGGGGAGGGCCAGGCGCGAAGCTGTAGGATGTGCGATCCCTTGTAAAATGACATCTGTAACGTGAGCAGTGGAGAGTGGGTGACAGGAGAGCGTGGGGGCCTTTGATCAAGGTCAAGGAATGCTTTCCCCACAGGAATCGCTGCTGGAGCTGAGAACTGGAGGCCCCGGAGGAAAGGCCGACCAAGGGAAGGGAGAGGGTGGACAAGCAATCTGGGCCCAGGGTATTGGGCGGGAGGGCCTGGAAGCAGGGAGTGGCCTGGGTCTTTGGAGGAGAGGACAGGAGCCTTGTGTGGCCAGAGCAGAGAAAGTGGAGGGGGCACGGAGAGGTAAGCTCCAACACCTGGAGAGGTCTCAGAGGCCATGGGGGGAGATTCTGGCGTTTTGCTTGAGAGCAGGGGAAATCCGCAGCAGGGGTTTACGTGGGAGAGAAACAGTCAGAATTTTGATTCTGGAGGGTTCCTTTAGGCCAGAAGTGTACACCGTTCCATCAATAGGGAGCGGGTTAAAGAAGCTGGGTTGGGTCCGCACCGTGGCACACTCTGCAGGTGTAACAGAGAAAACAGGAGATCTCTGTAGCCTGAGATGATGGAAAGGTCCCCAGAATGACACACTAAATGGGAAGAACCAGGGTGCAGAACCGCATCAGAAATAGAGGGGATAAGACCATATGTTTGAATTTATGTGTATTTGAATAAGGAAGCCCTGGAAGGACGCGTGGCTGGATGTTGTGTGCGGGGAAGACGGACGGGGACAGCGTGGCCGCCGTGGACTTCTCCCCATATGCCTTTTGTTATTGTCCTGCCTTTTGAGCCACACGGATGGGGATGGCTTATGCTTCGAAGATAGCATACCGGCGGATGAGTGGAGCTGGGCTCTAGCAGCCCTGGGGCTGTAAGTTTAGGGGTGGGGCAAGAGGGGTGCACTTAGGCTGTCCGATCTCTAAGAGAACCGTTCTTTGAACCTTGACTGTCCTTCCCCTTGCTTCCTGCTGTGATGGCAATGTTTTAATCATTTATTGAACAAATAGCCCCTTATCTCCCATTTCCTACTCTTTCAAGACTCCAGCTTTAATAACAGTAATTCACTGACATCAGATCTTTGACAATTGCTGTAGGGTTGACCCAGCTGGAGGGTAACGTGATCTAACTTTTATTGAACACATACTATAGGCCAGACACAGTGTTCTACCTGTATTGTCAGGTTCAATTCAGACGACAACCTGGCACCACCATTTTGTGGAGAAGGAAACCAAGACATAGGAAAGGGAGGTGAGTTTGTTCCAAGTCTCCCTTAGAGGTCACCCTGTGGAGGGCAAGACATTTATTAATTGGATGGCTGTTTGCAGGGGGCCTACTCTGTGCCAGGCGCTGGGTTAGGTGCTAGAAACAAGCAGATGGCTAAGGAGTGGTTTTTGCTAAAAAAATAAAAATAAGAAAAGAAGTGGGTTTTTGCTCTCAGGGTGCACTAAAGGGCCCAACAGAACTTCCACACGTAACCGTTATGTAGTGTGACAGAGGCTTTAAGCCGGATACTTGCAAGGCCAAGTACAGTACAAAGAAATGGGGAAGGGAATCACAGAAGGCTTCCTGGAAGAAGAGGAGATGTTTTAGCAGGGTCCTGTGACATGTATAGGAGTCTGACAGGCAGATGGAAAGTGGAGAGCATTTGGGGGGGGGGGGCATTTTAGAGAGAGGGGACAGCATGTGCAAAGGCATGCAGACAGGAAACAGTGACCCCAGCGGTGGAAATATAAATGCTCTAAGACCGACAAGGGGGAGGGACAGGTTGGGGGGCCAGGTCATTGCAGAGCTTTGATGCTGTGCTCGGGCTTTATGGCATTTTCCCCAGCCAGCCCACTTCTGATGTGGGTCTTTCCCTGCTCTCAATATGTCCCTTTGCCTTTATAATAAGTCTGTAGTCAGCTCCCAAGATTCATTCCTTGCTCAGCTGAACATTTGCTATGTGTCAGCCTCTGAGTAGGGTGAAAATGACGTGGTGGTGTCTTGGGTGCATCGGGCATGGAAATGGACAGTTTCCACTCGATAAGTGACATTATACAAGGAAGCCCAGAGAAGGAGCCTATAGGTTGAAGCAGAAGGTAGTCTGGGAGGGCTTCTTGGAGGAGGTGACCCCTGAGCTGAGCATTGGTAGATGAGGAGGAATTGGTTGGGGGATGAGCTGGTGATGCCTCAGAGTAGAGGGGGCAGCAGAGACCAAGGCCCAGAGGCACGATGCAATTAAGTGTGCCTGTGGAACAGTGGAGTGAGCAGAAATAAGGCTAAAGGGAAAAACGAGGGCCTGGGAACCAAACCCTGAAGGTCGAAAAGGGAGTTTTCCGAGTGAGGAGGGAAGGAGGAGGAAGGAGAAAGAAGGGGAAGAATGGCGACATCCTTATATTTCAAAATAGTCTCAAAGCCAGAGCCCATGCTCCCCGGCAAGAGCAGCCTATAAATCAGTCCTGGAAGCACATAGCGATGGAACTTTCCCCGGGGAACAATGTGTTCCTCACAGTAAGTCCGGATTCGGCCGAGCCCTGCATGTTGGGCGGCTGTCAGGTGTGATCACACATACCTGCCGGAGCTGGCCTGTCTCTGCCAGGGAGTTAGGTCTTCCAGCATGGCTGAGACGGGGCGCCCAGTGGGCCAGAGCCTCGGGCCTTGTGAGAATAATTAAAATGAGAGTCGAGCTGTGAAGGCAGGATGAGATCAGGGGTCCCTGTGGCGATGTGGACATCGGTGCTCCCAGCATGGAGGCCTCTGGCCACGGCTACACTTAATTCCTGAGGGCTGGGCCCCTGTCTGCCTTGCCTGCTCTGGCCAGGCTCACCCCAGCCAGAGGGGAAGGAAGGAAGCACGCCCACCTCCACCGTCCTGTGTCGGCGCTGTGCTGTTGTCATGTCATCCTTGTGATCTGAAGGCTCAGGACGACAGCCCCACGAGGCAGGAACGGGAAACTGAGGCCCAGAGAGACTCAAAGATCTGCCCACAGGCCATGGGAGCCGACGTCAGGGTGCGAACCCAGGTCTTTGGGCTGCTTGGTGTAAGTTCTGGGTTTTGAGCCCTTGCTCACCAGTACTTTTCAGCCCCTTGCTCCCCGCCCAGTTGTGAGAATGATACTTGCCGTGGGCACCGTCGTGGACTGAATGTGTGTGTCCTCCCCAGATTCCCATGTAGAAGCCCTCACCTCCAGGGGGATGGTGTGTGGAGGGAGGTCTTGGGAGGTGATCATGGTTCGGTGAGATCATGAGGGTGCAACCTCCCCGGTGGCAGTGATATCCTGAGGAGAAGAGGAAGAGACACCAGAGCTCTGTCTGCTGTGTGGGGACACAGCGAGAAGGTGGCCGTCCACCTGCCAGAACGCCCTCTGAGTGACCTGAATCACCTAGCCCCTTGATCTTGCACTTCCCAGCCTCTGGAACTGTGCGAAATCAATCAACGTGGGCCCCTGGTCTGTGGTGTTTTGTTACGGCAGCTGGAGCAGATTTAGACAACCGGCACCTCCCCTTGTTTCCTCACAGCACCCCAGTTTCCATTTGGAGACTTACTTCCCCTCACTAGTGGCCTGTTGGTGGGCCTGACCATGGGGTGGTCATGTGACCATACTGCCAATCAGAACTGTCCCAGAGTCTGGCCTCCCCATGCCTGACCCCAGTCCTACTTCCAAACCCGGTTCTCAGCCTCCCATCCACTCTGTAAGCTACCTGGGGTCTGTCCAAACTTGTCCGTTTCTGCTCAGGTCACTGTTTCTGTGGCTTTCAGCCAGAGCGGCCTGGGTACCATGGTAGCCTGCTTCTGGGCACTGTGTTTTTTTTTTTTTTTTTTTTTTTGTTTGTTTTTTATTTTTTAAAGATTTGAGAGAGAGAGAGGGAGACAGAGCACGAGAAAGAGGGGCAGAGGGGGAGAGAGAATCTTAAGTAGACTCCCTGCTGAGCACGGAGCCCGACCCGGGGCTCGATCCCAGGATCCCGAGATCATGACCTGAGCCGGAACCAAGAGTCGGATGCTTAACCGACTGAGCCACCCAGGAGCCCCTAAAAACATTTTTTTAAGTAAATTCTGTGATCTATGGGGGGCTCGAACTTATGACCCCAGCATCAAGAGTCATAGGCTGTATGGATGGAGCCAGCCAGGCACCCCACATGCCATTTGTTTCTGAAAGTGTGTGTCATTAAGAGAAGGGGTGCATGTTGTGAGCAAGGCTAGCGGAAAGGTGATGAGCATGGAGTCTGTCTTTGCAGGACACAGCACTTGGGGATGAGGGGGCCCTAAGCGAGGTGACAGTCTGAGCCACTCCTCCAGCTCGAGGGGGGCGTGGGGGGCTCAACAGTGCATGAAACACAGGCCTTGGGCTTTGGGGGCCCATAGTGTGGCAGGAGGGATGCGGCAGGGCATAAATAACATCATGGTGGAAGTAATAAGGACAGGAGGGAGACCAGGCGTGGTGGGTATTCAGAGGGCAGAGCTTGTTTGGCGTGTGGGATAATTAATCATGGTAACAGAAAAAACAATGAGGTTCGGGCATTTATTGAACCGTTATTACGTACTGGCTGCTTCACCTCATGTTTTATATTTTTATTTCATTTGATCTTCATAGTAGCCCGACGAGGTGGCTACTCTTCCTTCTCCCATTTTCCAGCTGGGGAAACTGAGGCACAAAGAGGTTGTTAAAGTGGCTCCAGGTTACAAAGATCAGCGCTGCACTGAAACCCTCCCCTTTCTGGCTCCACAGGTCTTGGTTTCACAAGGTTTCCCCAGGATAGAGGTTTGGGAGTCGAACTGTGAAGGCAGGATGAGAACATTTAGCCCAGAATCAGATAATACTCACCTCAGGCAGAAGGCATTAAAACAAGCTTTTTACATGTTCTGGGTGTTGTAGCCGAGAGAAAATCATTCATGTAATCCCTTACCTCCTGTCCTCACCGAGGGGGCTTCTGCAACCCCTCAAGTCGCAGTCTTATAATTAACTAAATGAAAAGCTCTCTGCAAACAGGGGATCTTCAAAGAGCTGCTGCTTGCAGACTAATAACACTCACAGATCATGGTTTTCATTAGAACAGATTGCTGCAAAGTCGGGCCATGCCCCAGGTCTGCCTGGGATATGTTAAGAAGTGGTCCATTTTCAGATCTGGTCCTAGATACTGAGTTTGAAAAGAACTTGGAACCAGGAAACAGACCTGGCTGATCTGGAAGGAAGCAAGAATGTATCTCCTGTCTGCTGGCCCAAGACCGTGGCACACAGTGGGTGCTCAATAAATATCTGATGGCTGAACAAATAAAAATAGTTTAAAAGTAATCATGGAATGCCACGTGGGTAACATGAGCCAAAGGGGTGATGGTGTATCAGTCTAACCTTTGGGGTTTTCTGCTTTTGGATGCAACAGAAATTCAAACTGACTTAAACAGTATAGAGAATTTATTGGCTATATTAACTAAAATGTCCAACGGTATGGTGGCCTTCAGGAAAGGTTCGATCCAGCACTGTCAATGTCACCAAATTATTGTTTTTGTTGTGAAAGCTCAGCGCCTGGGAAATTCAAGACAGGATGTGTTTATACTATAGCCCTGTTTGATGTTGCGGCTTGGTCAGGGGTAATATTTTACAGACACACAATCTGGCCTAAGATGGAAAGAAATCACCAGATTGCCAGGCTTTTGTGAAGTACAGAGGAGCAGATCAACAGAATTCAAGAACATGACAGAGAATGGAGGGAGCTTCCTGCTGTGTTAACCTCAGAAAAGTTGCCCCAAGCTCCCTGAAACTTGTTTCCCTGCAATAAAAATGAGTAGTCATTTTTACCCCATTTAAATCTTGGGGTTATCAAAAGGCTCAATTCAGAAAATATATCTATTAGAATTATACACAAATGAGCAAGTATAATTAGTGATCCTGGGAATTTACTTATTGATAGTGATGATTTCTTCTAGTAGGTGCTTAGGCTGATTTGTTCATTTATCTATATTTATAGTCTCAGGAAAGTTTTGATCCAGCAATGTCACCAAACTATTGTTTTTGTCTTGAAAGCTCAGCCCCTAGGAAATGTAAGAGGTGACGTACTTGAATTATAGCCGTTTTAAGTCTGTTTGAAATATGCATGTGTGTATGTGTGTGTGTGTGTGTGTGTGTGTGTACATTTGAGATATAATTCACACACCATACAATTTCAGCCTTTTAAGGTCTACAACTCAGTGGTTGTCAGTAGATTCATAAAGTTGTGCAACAGTCACCACAATCTAATTCCAGAACATTTTCATCACCTCAGAAAGCAACCCCATATTCATTAGCTGTCATTGCCCTTTCCCTCTGGCCCCTGGCAGACTCTATACTCCTTCTTGTCTCTCTTATTGAACACCTACTGTGTGCAAGGCATTCTACAAGGTGCTACACAGATGATAATAAGAAAATTTTCCCAACTGATTTGGAATCAGATGAACAAACCCTGATTTTTCAGGCCAAAAAAAAAAAAAAAAGAATGAACCTGGCTGATTGCCAGTGTCACTTAGGAGGTGACTGCTTTTTTGGGGAGGGGTGGTATAGGGTGGGCAGAGTTTATTCCCTCGGCCAGGATTTGGCAGCCAGGTGGGCTTGGTCTCATGAAGCCTATTTTCTTGTCCTTAAAATGTTGCCTACCTTCTAGTGTTGCTCTCCGGACAGAATGAGATGATGCATGTTAGGTGCACAGCACGTAGCACATAGTAAATGGTCAATAAATGGTAATAGTAGGGCACCTGGGTGGCTCAGTCGGTTAAGCATCTACTTTCGGCTCAGGTCATGATCTTGGGGTCCAGGCCTGGACCCTAGCCACTGGGTACCATTTGCATCGTTCACGTTGTAACAACCAAAATTGTCTTCCAACATTGCCAGATGTCCCCTGGAGGGCAGAACAGGGGTGGCACAGGTCAAAGCTGAATACTCAAGTACTTTTTGAAGAACACTTGGCTTTCCGGCATCGGTGACTTTGCTTACTTTGGGGACTTTCACTTCCCCTGCGCCACTGTGTCCAGAACCCACCATTGGCTTTCCAGGCCAAGTTCAAGTGCCACTTCCTTCTTGGATGTTCCCTGGTGAAAGAGCTTCCCCCATATCAAATCCTTAGAGCACTTTGTCTCTACTTCTTGTATGATGAGTATGAACCACGTAGGTCTTGGCTTTACAGTCCTCATGGTCGTTCCACAAGGAAAGCATCATTCCCTTCATTTACAGATGGGGAAGCCGAGGCTTGGAAAAGCTATGTAACTTGCTCAAAGTCATACGGCTGGAAAGTGGCAGAACCAGGACCTCTTTGGGCACTTCAGGGTTTATGTTTCTTCCCCCAGCCCACAGAGTCTTTGTGAAAATCCCTTTCTTCTTTGCCCTGGCATTATCCGTGTACACAACTCCGTTCCTCTGAAGACTGAGAAGCCCTTTTGCATTCATTTCTAGCGCTGTGCCTGGCACCTACCAGGTGCTAGAGAATGTTTGTCCATTGAATAAATGACAAGTAGAAAAAGTCTCAGGGGAGGCTGCCAGGCGCGGTCACCAAGATTTTGAACCTGGGAAAGACTCAGATCTATCCAGGATGGTTAAATATTTATCTTCTGGAAGGAAGGTTGTTGTCTGGGTTATCTTTTGAATTCTTGCCACTCTATAGTTTCTTGAGTGTCTCCTGCATGCCAGGACTTGTGATAATCTCTAGGGGTCTAGAAAGGGACAAGACATGGTCTTCTTGGTGGAAATATTTTGGAAACCAATTTGGAAACTTCTTGGAAAGTTGAAGATGCTCATACCTTCCAAATGAGCAACTGCTCTCCTAGGTGTAGATCCTAAGATCCTAAGAAACTGTGTCACGGGCACAGGGAGACATGCAAAGAATAGTTATTGCATAAAGAAGAGTTAATAGTGAGAAAATTGCAAAAAAAATTCATCGGTTCCCAAATTTGTCTGCATGTGAGAATCATCTGAAGATCTTTTAAAAAATTCCAAAATTCAGGCTTTAACCCATATCAAGTAAATCATAATCTCTGGGGGTGGAAAATAGCCGTCACTATGTTTTGAATCTTCCAGGTAATTCCAATGTGCAGACTGGTTTGGAACTACTGATCTAAATATCCACTGTCAGGTGAGTGAATACATAAATTATGGTATATTTCTATAGTGGATTACTTTGCTATAATTACAATGAATGAACTACACTAAAAGATGTGGAATGGAATGTCACACATCAGGGAGAATGAACAAACTACAGTTACATGTGTCAGTCTCGTAGGCTATTGAGTAAAAGAAGCCCAACCCAAAGATGTACAGACCGTGTGATTCCATGTATGAGATGTTCTAGAATAGGGGTCAGCAAACTCTTCTATAAAGGGATGACAGTCAATGTTTTAGGCTTGTGGGCGGTATGGACTTCCAGCTTTGCCATTCTAGTGCAAAAGCCGCCATGCACGAGACATAACCTAGCATGGCTGTGTTCCAATAAAACTTTATTTATAAAAGCAGGTGGCAGAATGGATTTGGCCCTCCATTCTGTAGTTTGCCATAGTTCGCTGATCCCTATTCTATGGCAAGCAACATTAATTTATGGTGAAACTATCATGACATTTGTTACCCTAGGTGGAGACTGGTGAATGGAAAAGCAGCTGCTGGGACTTTTTTTATTTGGCTGCTGATTATGCTGATATGTTTACTTTGTGGAAATTCATCATTCTGTGCACTTACGATGTGTACACTTTTCTGTGTGATATTATTCCTCAGTGTTGTGTTTGCATTAGAAGCAGCAAGCAAACAAATGAACTGAAACAATATGCATTAAATCGTAGTGTGGAACACTGAGTTTTGGAAGATCTATACAAAATGTAAAATAGGCAAAAGAATGTAATAAACTGTTTAGGGACCATGCACTGGATTAAGATTAAGAAGACATCCATGGAAATGGTAACCACCACAGTTAGGATAGTGGATATCTTGGGATGGAAGGAGGGAGGAAAATGGGGCGGGTAGGGGGGCTTTTTGTGTAGTGCTGATTTCTTATTTCTAGATCTGAGTGGTGAATAAATCATGTTATCCTTTATTTCCTTTTATATATCTAAATGTGTAATAATAGAAGCAACAGATAATATCTCTATTTTTCAGGGGCGTATGTTTTAAAGTGGGTGCAGAAGAATGTGAACCCAGGAAGGCAATGGTTTTTAATCTACTTAATTCATTTCTTTCTCTCCAGTGCCTAGAATAGGGCCTGAGACATAGTGAGCACATTCATCGAATGAATGAGTGAATGAATGAATGAAATGCTTATCACACAAGACAGAGATTGATTGATGAATATAGTTTGTAAGTGTTGTGGGAATTTGGAGGGAAGGGGAACCAGAGACTCTCTGAGGACCTGCACCTGGGACCTGGGGACCTGGGCAGGGAGAGGATGGGGACCAGCAGGGACTCCCCTTCTGCCTAGTCTTCAAAGGTGCTAATTTTCCAGCCTAAACGGCAAGATCAAAATGTTGGGGCAAACATTTATTTATTTATGTTCTTTCCTTTTTTAAAAAAAATATTTATTTGGGAGAGAGAGAGTGAGTGTGAGCGGAGGAGAGGGGCAGAAGGAGAGGAAGAGAGAATTCCGAGTAGGCTCCATGCCCAGCACGGAGCCCGACATGGGGCTCTATCTCAACAACCCTGAGATCATGACCTGAGCTGAAATCAAGAGTTGGGTGCTTAACTAGCTGTGCCCCCCGGGTGTCCCAGGGCAAACATTTAAAGATGACACTTGCTGACCTTGTTCCCCCTCCAGATCCCGAATTAGTGCAGGGAAGATGTGAGGACCCCCTAGCTTGCCTGCTTTGCAGACTGTCTAGTAAATTCTGAAGCCTTTGTCGGGAGCCAGGAAGCTCAGATCACCAGTGCACCCTGATGGGGAAGGAGGTGGTGGGGGAGATGCCGGCTGTGTCTGGCCGAGTTTGAGAGGCAGGCAGAAGCCCGCTTGTCTCTTGGCTGGCTGCCCTGTCTTGAATGGGAAAAAGGTCTTCCCATGAAACATGAGTCAGCCTCTGAAGCTTGGGGAGCGGTGGGGGAACTGTGGCCTAATTTGGTGCATAATTGGGGAGGCAAGCATCCTCCCCGTGCTCTGGGGATGCTGTTGTTTAAAAAATTCATGAATCTCCTTACTCTCCCAGTGCTGTTGTGTGGATCAGCTCTCTTTAGGAGGATGAGCACCAAGAGCCGTGTGCTGTACCCGATTATTTCTATGATCACCATTATTATTAATGCCATCATTGTTGTTCTTGGGGTGGATCTGTGAGGCAATTAATCAAAGCAGCCAGAGTAGAGAAAATCCTGTAAAATGGAGAAAGCTGGTATTTGGCAGACTTTCCCAGCTTGTTTTCAGCTCAGTGTTCGGCTCAATTTTAGTGGTACCCATGGGGTTATTCATATTAGCTTTCTCTTTAGAGGATTGCCCCATGGATTCTGGCCTGTCTTTGCATTATATGTAGTCTATTCATTCCACAGAAATTTCTCTTGAGCCTTACTCTATGCCAGGCACCTGCTAGACTCTGGAGATATGGTTGTAAATAAATTAATAAATAAAAGCCCTGCTGTCCTGGAGTTTATGTTTTAGTGTGTGTGTGCCGGCGGCGGGGCGGGGGTTGCAGGCATGAGGACAAAATAAATATGAAATAAACATGTAAATATAAATTTCCAGTAGTTGTGAGCACTAATATTAAAATGGTAGCAGGATACATTAGTTAGGGTGATCAGAGAATGTTCCCTGGAAAGGAAATAGCTGGATTAGGACCTGAACGATGAGAAGACATAGTAGGGCAGAGTAGAAGAGTGTTCCAGCCAAAGAGAACCACAGGTGCAAAGGTCCTGAGGCAGGAAAAGTTTGGCAAGGTCTAAAACCAAACAAGAGTCCAGTGTGGTTGGAACCAAGTGAGCAAGAACAAAGGTGGCATTTAATGGGGTGAGAGATATTGCAAGGAGTGCAGTCATATAGAATCTCTCACACCCTGGTAAGGAGTTGCGACCTCCTTCTAAGGCAGCACTGTCCAATAAAGCTTTCTGTGATGATGATCTGCTCTGTTCAGTCTGGTAGCCACTAACCATATGTGACTATTGGGCAATTGACACGTGGCTCATGCAACTGAGAAACCGAATTCTTAGTTTATCTAAAATTATCGAAGTTGAATTTTAATCAGTTCACAGTTAAATTGGAATAGCTACATGTAACTATCAGCTACCATATCGGACAGTGCAGTTATAAGTGACCCATATACCAGTGAGTGGTTTTGACCAATGGAATGGTATGCTTGCGTAATATTTTTCTTGAAAATGGATTGTTTTTTTTTTTTTTTTTTGGGCAAGAGTGGAAGCAAAGGCCCATTTAGGAGGCTGGTATATCCTATTTACTTTTCCTAGCAGCTGAGTCCAATAGAAAGAGAGTTTTCCTTTATTCCCTCTTCTTTTCCTATTCAGATGCCATCAGCTCTTCTGGAATGATACAGGATCATGCCTGAGCAGATTCTTTAGGAAAATAGCTAGTCACAGGGAGTAGGCTTTGTGTTTTGGTAGGCAGCTCCATTCCGATGGTACTCAGGAAGAGATTCTTGACTCCCATAAATGTATGGGCTATAGACCAAACTAGCTAATGCCATCTGAACAATCACTGGGCAAATGCAACATGATTTCAGAGCAGAGAGCTGTCGGGAAACTGGGCAAGATAAGGCCAGTTTCACATTTAGGATTCCCCTCTCCTCCTGCAGACAAAGTTCACATAATAAAACCTACAGATGTTAATGATAGTTGCCTTTCTCTTTTTTTTTTTTTTTTGTTTTGAGTACATAGGAGCTATATCACTAATGTATATGGAACACATTGAATTTTGACCACCTCTCCCCCCTATTAATGATAGATCCCTGAGAAATGTCAAGATATCAATATTTGTATTAAGACTCCTCGAGGTAAGGAGGGCATCATTGATTTGGGTACAGTGAAAAGAAGAGAGGACTGGCGCTCCAGAGACCTTTTCTAAACCGTTTATTAAATTTTATTTATTCATTTGAGACAGACAGAGCATGAGCAGGGGGAGAGGCAGAAACAGGCTCCCTGCTGAGCCAGGAGCTTGATGAGGGGCTTGATCCCAGGACCCTGGGATCATGACCTGAGCCGAAGGTAGATGCTTAACCGACTGAGCCACCCAGGCGCCCCCAGAGACCTTTTCTAGCCTCAGTTCTGTCACGGATTGGCTGTGTGGCCTTGGGAAAGGCTCTTCTTGTGTCCACGTGTTATTTGGAGGGGATTAATGAGGTATTCTCCAAGGCCCTTTTTGGATCCCGCAGCCTGTGGCATAAAAGTGTGTTTGCTTTTCTTTTTTCTTTTTTTTTTTTTTTAAAGATTTTATTTACTTATTTGACAGTGAGACAGCGAGAGAGGGAACACAAGCAGGGGGGAGTGGGAGAGGGAAAAGCAGGCTTCCCACTGAGCAGGGAGCCCCAACACGGGGCTCGATCGCAGGACCCCAGGATCATGACCTGAGCCAAAGGCAGACGCCTAATGACTGAGCCACCCAGGCGCCCCTGTGTTTGCTTTTCTGATCATGCACAAGTGGCATTATTGAGAGTGGGGCTCAGGGAGGGATGAAGACATGGCGGAGGGTCTCCAGCATTGGCACCGTCAGGATTCTTGGGTGGCAAGCAACAGAAACCCATTCTGGCCATCCTGGAAAGCTGAAGTCTGAGGCCTCAGAAGGACAGGAACCAGGGAGTTCCAGGCTATCCAGAGAACGGCAGTGAAGACCTCTCTAGGTTGAGGCCTTGTATCACATGCTCATGATTCAAATTATGGGGAAAAAGTATATTATTTGGGCAAGTCTGGACCACTCCTTGGCCAGGAGAGGGCAGGCCGCCTTTACTGATAATTTCTCAAAAATTAAATCCAATGGGAGAGAGGTAGTTCCCGGAAGGAAAATTGACACACTCTTGCTGACAGAAGGGGGGGAGAAAGCCAGGTTGGCGAAAATGACCAGTATCTCCTAAAAACACAGATTATATTTTTGAAAATTAAGCATGTAATTGAACTGCCATCTACACATCGACTGTACCAGCCCTAATTCTAAGGGAAAGGTGTCTATTAATCAGAATCCTCAATTCCCTGTTTTTTGTTTTTTTTGTTTTTTTTTTAGGTTACTCAGTGTGAAAAATATTCTGAACCTGGAACTCTTTCTATCTACATCTGAATTATCTACATTTCTATCTATTTCTCTATAGAATATCTTGGGTTAGTACATGGTCAGATTCAAACTCTTATACATTGTTAACCGACATGCATCATACTCCCATCCATCCATCCATCCATCCATCCAATAGATATTTGTTGAGTACCTGTGCGGCCAAGCACTGTTGTTTAGGTGCTGTGAACACAAAATTGTGTAAGATACCATCCCAACTTGTACTAGGCATTTGAGGAGTTTTTGGTTAGGTATGGGTTGTTGTCCATGGGTGGGTGGGGAGACATTTAAGCTAACAAATGAATTGCCATGTCTACTGTGGTCAAAGTTATTCTGATCACATGAACTAAGCGTTGTGCGTGTGTGTGGGGGGGGGATGGGGCTCAGAGATTAGAGCTGTTCGCTCTGCCAGAGTAGTTGGGATTTATGGAAGTTGGTGTTTAAGGGTGATTAGAAATATTTAGCTCATAGTGACCAGGGGAGGGCATTCGGGCAGTGATAACTGAGGAACACAGGCAGGACACTATGAATAGACCTAGCCTATCAGGACTTGTTTCAATTTTAGATAAAATTTGTGGGTGAGTGGTGTGGCAGAAATGGGTGACACCCCAGATATTTGATGAGACCTCCGGTCGTCCTTGTGGGACTTGAAGTCATCCTCAGTGGCCTGACTTATTAAGAAGGTTAAGAGATTCATTTGTTTGAGCAGCATTTTTGACAGTGAACATTAAACCAATAGAAATTTCTTTTTTTTTTTAAGATTTTATTTATTTGACAGAGAGAGACACAGTGAGAGAAGGAACACAAGCAGGGGGAGTGGGAGAGGGAGAAGCAGGCTTCCCGCGGAGCAGGGAGCCCAATGCGGGGCTCGATCCCAGGACCCTGGGATCGTGACCTGAGCTGAAGGCAAACGCTTAACGACTGAGCCACCCAGGCGCCCACCAATAGAAATTTCTTGTTAAACATGAATTCATCAGAGAATCTCATGACCCAGAGCATCCTGACTAACCAAAGTTTTACTGCGATTCTCAATTAGTCTCACTTGGCAACATGTTTGAACCAATCATGAGTTGCCTTCCCCGCTGATCGCTCTAGGAAAAGAAACTCATTAATTTTTGAAGAGGGTGGCCCTCTAGATTTTCTCCTGTCCTTTTGTGGTCATTGCCATGTGTGTATCATCTCTTGGCTTGAAAGCTTTGAGACTCTGCCTCCCCTGCTGATCATTCACATTCTGCTACCATCTCCAGTATCACAGCGGTTTGGGAAGATGCTTTACTTCCTCCAGAATACAGTTATCCTGTCTGTGTGGACCAAAGATATTTTCTCCTATTCTCAGGATCTCTGAA
Organism: Zalophus californianus; assembly: GCF_009762305.2. Taxonomy (NCBI): domain Eukaryota; kingdom Metazoa; phylum Chordata; class Mammalia; order Carnivora; family Otariidae; genus Zalophus; species Zalophus californianus. Next base: position 79,868,156 of record NC_045604.1, read on the forward strand.
TCATTCTAAATGTGCCCAAATGTGGTGATGGCTTTCCACAGCAAGGTGACTCGCAGGGGTTAAGTGACAAGTGGTGTCTAGGCAGGTGAGTGTTATAGCGGGGGACAGTGAAACCCTGGGGCTGAGTCGGGCCACCCTGGTTTAGGCACCTGGCTTTGCCTGGTATGTCACCCTTGACAGAGAAAATGAAATAGCCTGGCAGAAATGGGGAGATGTATCAGGGACCGCAGAGAGAATGGCTGACGGTGAGCCAGTGAGGACTTTTAGAAGGAGATGCAACCAAAGGAACGTGTAGGGTTGCTGAGTTTCTCTGGGGGAAGAGAACGTTATGAGCATGAATGATATGGGAAAGGAAAGAATAGTGTGAGCAGAGACCATGTTGGACATTTTCGTGGGGATTGGGGCTTGGTAGGATGATTGCGTATTAGTCATGATGGTTTGAGTTATGCCTCAGTAATAAGCAATCCCAGCATTTCAGTGGCTTAACACAAAAAGGTGTATTGCTCCTGCTTCAGATCTGTGGCAGGTGGGCTCTGCTCCAAGTTGCACCCACTCAGGAACCCTGCTTTTTCGGGCCTCCATTCTCTGGGATGTTGCCAGTCTCCACATTGGGGAGAAGAGGGTGCAGCATGTCATATGGTGTCCCCTCTAGCCTTCCACTCACGTGTCACTGGCCCAAGCAAGCCACGTGTCTCTGCCTGACTTCAAGGGGGTTGTAAGGTGCAGTCCTACCCTGGAGGGAGATATCAGTGTACAGAAGGAACGACTGACTACTTACGGAATTATCAAATCGGTTTGGAATCCTTTAGTACCCTTTATATGAGGGGAAGATGTTAATGCTTCTGCGGGGGATCACAGCTGCAGACCATTGTGCACATACTACCTACTAGGCACTGGCTCTGTGTTTTACCTGCATTAAAAAATTGAGTCTTCACAACCTACCCTGTAAGCTAGATTTTTATTATGCCCATTTAATATACGAACAAACCAAGGTGCTGAGAGGTTAATCTAAGTTTGCCCGAAGCTACCCATGTGGTGAGTTGTAGAGTCACGACTCGAAGCCAGTTTCCTCTTGCGTCAAAGCTCAGTCTTGGGGTGCCTGGGTGGCTCAGTCGGTTAAACATCCGACTCTTGGTTTTGGCTCAGGTCACAATCTTGGGGTCCTGGGATCGAGCCCTGAGTTCGGCTCCATGCTCAGTGGGGTGTCTGCTTGAGGATTCTCTCCCTCTTCTTCTGGTCCCCACCCTCTCTAAAATAAATAAATCTAAAAAAATAAAAAGCTCAGTATCTTTCCAGTTGAAAAGGAGATGGAGCCCATATAGGAACACAGTGGCTCCCGTCCTGTGTGTGTGTGTGTGTGTGTGTGTGTGTGTGATGTTCCCACTGGATTGTGAGTTCTATGAAGGTAGTGGACATTTTTTATCTCATTGACTATTGTGCTCTAAGTGCCTAAAGGAGTTTCTAGTACTTGCTCAACAAGTATCTGATGAATGAATGAGAAGGGGAAGACCGTGGTGGGTTATCCTATAGCAGGCCCTGAGCATGTACGTGAAAGAAACAGCCCCTCCCCTTAGGAAACTCATTGTAGGGGAGGGAAGCATGTGGTGCTGTGGAGAACACAGGCCAGACTGGGGGATTCAGGTAAGGCTTCCTGGGCTCCCTGAGCATAGCTGTAAAGAATGAGAGCGACTTATTCACCTTATGTGAATAGGGTGGGGGTGGGGAGACAGCTTACAGTGGGGCTAGCTGGTGCAGAGACAGAGGGGAGAGAGAGAAAGAGAGACAGAGAGAGAGAGAGGGAGAGCGCATGGATATGGGTCAATGACACATGGGATGGGATGCTGTTCTCCAGGTAATAAAATGGAAGCCAGATTTTGGCCCACATCTAGATCATACTTTCATTAACCAAAATGGCACTGCTGATTTGGTATAGGATAATCGGACTGCTCACTGTTTATTCTGGAAGAAACAAGCCCGACTTCTATTCCCCCTTGGGGAAGAATTTTCATAAATGCAGCCCTGTTTCATCAAATTATGATTGCTGATTTATATAAATGAGGAGGAGCACTGTGTAACCCAGGGAGTCAATTTTGATTGTAACTGACGTCTGAGTATGATTTGAAGGACTCGGAATTTAATTTTGCTCCATGTAGATGGTGAATATTTGAAATGTTAGGCAATGAGTGTGTTTTCAAACCCCAGACCAAATGCCAGAGATGCAAATTGCCACCTCCATAAAACTCCCATAAAGAACAATTAAGAACAACAGTATTTGTTTCCAGAGTATTCTGTTTAATATCTAATGGGAATGACGTTATAAATAGCCCCCAAGGAGTGCAGCTCCCTCGGGTGGGGTGGGGGGCAATTTGAGATCATTGTACACACTGTTTGGTTTCTATGCATAAGGAGGCGAGATGTTTACTTTTAGCTTCGTTTTCTTCCCGTTGCAATGTAACAGAACCAGTAGGAGAACCCTCCCCTTAGAAAAACTAATAATAGTAAAAGAAGATGGGTTGAGGGTTGGCTGGAGAATGGCTAGAACAATAGATTGTGTGAAAGAAGATAGATCCAAGTATTAATTGTAGAATCTACGTGGTGAGTATGTAGGTCTTCACCATATGATTCTTTCCAATTTTCTGTATCTTGGAAAGTTACCATAATAAAATGTCAGGGGAATGAAAGAGCCAGACAGTCTCTTCAAAGGAGGGGATGGTTTCTGATCTATTTTGGGGCTTCCAGGACCTGGTCACCAACCTTGATTCCTCTCCCCTCTTGGGGTTTCCATATGTCATCAGCCACCAGAGTCCTGTGGGTTCTGCATTGCATTGAATCTTCAGGTGTTACCCTCTCCTGTCCTGTTGCCATGTCTCCTCTCTCCATCTGTCCTTGCTTGGGTTACACAACCACACCCTCTTTGCTGGCCTTTCTCTGATCCCTCTCCGGTCCTTCACGCTACTGCCAATGTAATTCTCTATTCATCCATTAAGCACCCTTTGAGTATCTGCCTGGCACACAACACCGGACTGATCATACTCCTTGGTGTATAGCACACTCTCTTTGTTCCATCCAGGACTTGCTTTTGTGTAGTTAATTATGTCTAATAGTTATAGTTGATTATTTTTGATAATGTAATAAGCACCTATGAACTCATGCCCCAGATGAAAGTAGAAAATTGATAATTCTGTGCATCTAACCGTACAGCTCCCTACCAGCCCACTCCCCTGTCTTGCTCCCTCCAAGCCCGCTGCTGTTATTTGCCCTTGTCCATTACTTGCTTGCTTTCCTTCTGATACATTTATTGCTTCTATTTATATTCCGAAATGTTTGTATTTTTATTTTGGCCGCTGTTCATTTCATAAAATGTGGATCATGTGATTTATAATCTTTTGGGTCTTCCCTTTCATCCCTGACTTAATGAAGGTTTCATCCTTAATATTGCATGTTGCTGTAGCTCATTGATTTTGGCTGCTGTTTCTCTGTTTTATTTCAGTCTTTCTCACTTTAAAGGTTTTAATCCTTGCTTTCCTTTCAAAAATGGATCTCTCTCTCTCTCCCCTTTTTGTAAGATGAGAACTTCACACACTTTTCCATCCCTTTGTTTCTTCCCTCTTTACCCCTACACCCACTACTGACTTGATCTGGACTAATGCCTCTCACATTTTAATATGTATTCAAATCACCTGGGGACCTTATTCAAATGCAGAGTCTGTTTAAGTAGGTTGTGGTTGGGGCCTCAATCCCTGCATTTTTAACAAGCCCAGGGGATGCTGATGCCCGCTGGTCCAGGGACCACACTTTGAGTAGGATCTGGAGGTTTTTAATTCTGTGTTTTTATGGATATAATTTCTCCTTTTATCTGGTCTTAGCTGTTCTTTAAAGACCACATCAAGGCATTTGATCAGCTACCTCTGGGTATCTGGTACCATCTCCTGGATATGTCTTCCCTCTTATTTAGGTAATTCATCCGAAATTATTTTCAACGTGGGGCTTTGTGTGACAGATCTTTGAGGTCTTCTATGCCTGACAATATTTTTATGATACCTTCATGTTCAGATGACAGCTTAATTGGCTATAACATTTTAATTTCTATGTTTTTCTTCCCCATTTAATTCCTTGAAAATACTACTTTGTGTATTCTTGCGCACAGCATTGCTGGTGAAAAAATCCTGGTGTCAGTCTGATTGTTTCTTTATAGAAATGTGATCTCTTTCTCCTTGGAAGCTTTTAGAATTTCCTCTTTGATTTTGATCATCTTAACTTGTACTAGAATGTGTCTACAGACATTTCTCCTCTTAGGACCTTTGTTAAGAAAAACTCAGAACGTTGTAGGCAGTATTTCTTCAGATACTTACTCTTCTCTACTTTTCTCTCTCTCTCTTTCTGGGAAGCTTACTTTGATGTCAGCGATTCTTCTCTATCCTCCTTATCACTTGACTTTAAAAAAAAAAAAAACAACTTCTTCTTTCTAGAAGATTCCCCCGGTCTTGTCTTCCGGTGGATTCGTTCATTCTTCAGCTGTGTGTTCTATGTCCAAATATCCATCCCCTGTGTTCTTGATCTCAACCAGGATATTTTTCATGTCTGACATTTCAACATGGTTCTTTCACCTATTTTCTTGATCCTATTTTATATCTCTAATGTTTTCTTTGATCTCTTGAATATGTTTCGTGAAAGACTAAGTTCTGACTGCTCTAATTTTTTTTAAAGATTATTTATTTATTTATTTGACAGGGAGAAAGCGAGAGCGGGAACACAAGCAGGGGGAGTGGGAGAGGGAGCAACAGATTTCCCGCCGAGCAGGGAGCCCGATGCGGAACTCGATCCCAGGACCCTGGGGTCATGACCTGAGCCGAAGGCAGACGCTTAACGACTGAGCCACCCAGGTGCCCCCTGCTCTAATATTTTTGCTTCTGTTTGAACTTGTAACCCATGGTGTTGCTTTTCTTTTGAAAGGGTTGTACTCCTCAATGTCCTGTTATTTGGGGTTGTGAGCTTGCTTTACCCCGAAGGTATTGGGTTACTGTGATGAGCAGGGTGGATGGGCGAAGGCCAGACCCCAGTGTCAGCTCCATTGAGCTCAGAGGGAAGGGGGGTTGATGCCCTAGGATGGAGAATCCCAGATGCCAGAAACCCACGGCCGATCACTGCTCACCATTCAAAACAGACTTTCAGGCCCCTCAAGGGCAACAATATAGGAGGAGACACTTTTGGGGTTGTGAAGAGGGAGTGGTCCTCACCTCTCTGTGAGGTCAACTTCTCTTAGGTCACTTAATCTCCGCCTGCTTTTCTCAGCACGTCACAAACACATGGCCTTCTTGCCTTGATTTTTACCCCTGACAGCATCAGGACTGGAGGTCTGAGTTGGGCAGTAGGGCAGGGGCTGTTTGCTCCAGGGCAATGGTCAAGGACCACCAAGGGCTAACTTCCTATAGCCTCTCCTTCTGCTTTATCCTATTATGGCCATGTTGGGCAACTTCTGCCTCAAATCCCAGTCATTTCCCACTCACCCCTGTCCAAAATCTTTAGCTACTCTAGCAGCTCCTGCTGGGTCCTCTGCTTTTCTGTCTGCTTGCTCCAGGGTGGACCATGGGGGAAGGATCTAGCAGCCAGGCTAGCTCAGCATATCGATCAGAATGGAATCGCCAATCTTGATTTCCAGTCTGCTGTATCTTTGTTATGACATAAATTGTCCCCCCCCCCCCCATTCATATATTTACGTCCTGACTCCCGGTACCTCGCAGTGGGACTATATTTGGGAATAGAGCCTTTAGAGAGCTAATTGTGTTAAAGTGGATCAAATGGGTGGGCTCTGATCCAGTGCGACTGGTGTCCTTATATAAAGAGGAGATTAGGACACAGAAAGTGGGAGGGCCAGATGGGGATAGAGGGATAAGACTGCCATCTACAAGCCAAAGAGAGAGTCTCAGAAGAAACCGACCCTGCTGACACCTTGATCTTGGACTTCCAGCCCCCAGGATGGAGAGAGAATAAATTTCTGTTGTGTAAGCTGCCCAGTCTTTGGTACTTTCCTAAGGCGGCCCCAGCCGATGGTCTGTTGCTCATGGGACTCTATGCAGACCACCCCTCTCAACACCTCTCAGAACTTCTCTCCACCTTCCGAACCGCACTGATGCGTGCTGATTGATAACTACATGCCAGGCACTGTTCTAACTGCTTCACACCTATCAACTCACCATCCTCATGGTGCTCTGAGGAGGTAGTTATCATTATTCCCGTTTTGCAGATGGGAAAACTGAGGTGCAGAGAGGTCGTGGAACTCTGGTCAGAGACACCCAGCCAGTTTGAGTTGGAGCTGGCATTAAATCTGCCTCTAGAACCCACTGCGTAACTGTTAGATAAGGCTGTCTAATAGGGCGGCCGCTAGCCATTTACCTTTAAATTAATGAAAAAATAAAAATAAAAATTAAGTTAAAGTAAAAAGCTGTGAGACCTTGAGAAATTTCCTTGACCTCTTGGAGCCTCAGGTTCTCCATCTGAAAAATGGGGATGTTTGTCCCTCAGAGCATGTCTGTGTGGGTTAGCTGTGAGATAATGCAAGCAGAGCATTCAGCACAGGGCCTGACACATAGTAGGGCCTCGATAAACATTGTTTTTATGTGGTATCAGAGAGGAGAAAGTGCTTTCAATTTTTAACTTTCTGGTTATTTACCCTGTTGAGCTCAGTCCTCTACCCCCAATTCTTCCAATTAAAATCCACTTTAACTCAAGCCAATCTGAGTGGGCTTCTGTTTCTTGTAACCAAATGGTACATGATTAAGATAATGAGTGCTTGTTGGCTCTTAGCACTGGCTCCTGTTCATGACTCCCATATTGGCATCCATTCTACTCGGCTGTTGGTATTGTTTATTTAAATACTTGGTAGGTAACATTGATTTTGAAGCTCGAGACCATCCTGAACTCCCCATATGGGATCTGGCATTCATGTAGTCCCACCGCTCCTAGCCCAGAGCCTCTGGCCTTCACACCAGTTTGCCCTTGTCACTCCATCGCCAGTACACTGATTCTTATTGCTTGAAGCTTCCTCAATATCGAAGCCTCCATCATCAAGGAAATGAGCAGAGGTACCGAGCGGCAGAAAGATATGAAAGGCACATTCAATATCTACCATGGTGAAAATTGGAGCCCCTGTAATGTATTCAATCATTTTCCTTGTAGAAGGATTTCATATTAAATCTTAGCGGCCTTTTATTTTGCCCCCAAATATGAGCTCAATTTGCTGAAGTCCTGTGAACAGTCAAATTCTCTCTTACTTACTGATACATGTATGAATAAAGCTGAAGATCCAGAGGCAAGTTACTTAATTATGTCTTTCTCTCTCTAGAGGTGTAAAATGGGATGCTTTCCTTAGATCAGAGGCATGCTCTGGTAATCGGCTCTTGGAAATGGTCTTCGAGATGATCTTTAGAATATCAGGGATGGAGATTTTTTTTTTTTTTCCATCAGACAGTAGGGAAATTGGTTCTTGGGGTTTAAAGTCTAGGGTTTGGGAAAGTGCTGCTGGGCTTGGATAAGAATGATGGAGGCCAGTGTGTTGTCCACGTCTCCTGCCATTCCTTGGGCTCTCCTTCTCATGGTCTGCTCCTGCAACTCTTCTCTGAAGGACTCCTTTGGGTGACTGGAGCCTCGCTCTCTGGGAGTCTGCATGCCCCCGGTGCCTAGTGGTGCAGGCATATGGAGCCCAGTTCTCTTGCCTTGTGTTGGGACTCACTTGGAGGTCTCATGTTCATATCAGAGTGACAAATAGGATCAGGCTAAGGCTGGCATATTCCCTGAAATTGCCCCTTGCTCAGCCTCTTCCCCTTCCTTGTCGCGATTCCCCCACCCCCTCTTACCAGTGTTTCTTGTAAGCATTTTCTGGATGACGTGTTGCCCATGACCTGAATTGCACATGAATCCTCATCTCAGGGTCTGCTTCTGGACCATGTTTGCACCAAAAGGAAGTAGTTTTGGGCGGGGTAACTCTAGAGTCTGGTGGGCGTGAGATGCTGGTATCTCTGTCTGTTACCACTCATTGGTTGTGAAACCTTCTCTGAGTCTTTTAAACTTTCCTAGCCTTAGTGTGCTCATCCGTAAAATGGGAAGAATATGACCACCTTGCAAAGTGTTGTGAGGTTGGACACATGATCTGCATGATTCCTGGCCCACTGTGGGCATTCTTTTGAGTTTTAGCTCTTATTGCTATTTGTGATCGAGGGGAGCGAGACTAGAGGCTAGGAGTTCATTCAGAAATGAATGACTGGAGAGGGGTAATGTCGAGCACCTGAGCAGGTACCCCTTGCTACCATATATACCATATATACCATAGTCATCATTTATATGTGTTCCCTCCCCACCTAAGGGCTTGGGCTGATGTTTACCTGGTGTCATGGACAACGTTGGCACTCCATCCAGATCCGCCAGTTTTTCTTTTGACGCTTAAAATGCCGGATTTTATTAAAACATGTTTTTGTATCGCTATTATTATTTTTAAAGTTGTTATTATTATTACTATTATTTACCATTTTCATGGTCTCCAGCCTTCGATTTTCCTGCACTTTTGTATCCAACAGCGAGCACAGTGGCTCTTGTTCAGAAGACTTTCCGGGCTGCTCGTGGAGCTGCTTTGCCTGCATGCAAAGAGCCAAAAATGCCTGACAGTTTGCATCCTTCCTCCCAGGACAGCCCTTAACTAACGACTGCCGGGTGCAGGAATTGAAAGTCCAGCTCTCTTGCCCTGGATTGGGCCATCAGTGGGGCTGATTTATACTCCAGACCCCGCCCCCCCCTCCTTTCTTTGTTCTGCTTCATTTGCTTCCTTGCTGGTTTGTTGTTTGTGGTTGTGTATGTCTGTTTGTTCGTTTTTGTCTTTCTCTGGGAGCAGTTTCTTAATAAGTCACCCACAGTGCAGATCCTCATCGCAGACTCTACTTTTAGGGAACCCCGTCAAGGACAGCTGGTACACACCAGTATGCCTATAGTGGGTATTAAAATATTGAAATTCTTCCCTGCCGATTGGGATATAGCCATTGTCCTAGTGCCCCCCTAAGTGTCCACCTGCCATCCTGACCCTTCCCTTGGATCCTCTAAACCTTCCCAAGGTTTTTAAGGAAAGGGGTAACAGGAGGGACTTGCAGAACCTTCTCCAGCGCTATCTATGGTCAGTATCCATTCTGATTGTTCAGTAGATGCGCTGTCAGTGTTATTAAATATTTTGTCTATCCCGGCATCTAGGAGGCACACATGGGGTTACTCAGAAGTGTGTGTGTGTGTGTGTGTGTGTGTGTGTGTGTGTGTGTGTGTGTGTGTGTGTGTGAGAGAGAGAGAGAGAGAGTGGCAGGCAGGCTGGCCCAAATTTATCATTTTGTGGTGGCATTTCTCCCAGACATCACAATGCCTCCCTTGTTTAACAAAACCCTCAAGCACTTCTGTTGCCCAAATGTCCAGACTCATGCCAGGGAAAGGAAGAATTGACTTCTGTTGGAAGTCAGCAAGAGACCATGAGTCCATTCAGCTTGAGGCTCACCCAGAGTGGCCCGAGGGGGCTTTGGGGCAAGCAGCTGTGCTGGTGGCATAGTCACAGGGAAGACACCTGTCACCTGTCTGCTGTGTCTGGGGAGGCCAGCAGAGGGTGTGCTCAGGTGTACAACCCCTGTTCATCCTCAGACAGTCCTGCCTTGCCCATAGTTCTTTGCTCACAGCCCTGTCCTGGTCGTGTCAAAGGGCTAGCTTTCTCCCTCCCTCCCTCCCTCCCTTCCTATCCACCCCCTCTCTCCTTTCCATTCTGCCTTTCTTTTCTTCCCACCCTCCCTCCCTGGACCGTCTCTCTTTCCCTCCCTCCCTCATTCTTTTGTGTGTGTATGTGTGTGTGTGTGTGGGGGGGGGAGATGGGGAGAGTGGGGTATCATTTTTAGAAGTGATTTAGAGTTTCCTTTCCATGTAGTAGATGGATGAATTACTCCTTACAACTGAGAGTCTTTTATATTTTTAGGGAGGTGGTAGAAATAATGAAAGTATACATTGTGATTCCTGAGCAAGTTTACTCCAGATCTGTGTGGGGGGAGGGCGCATTCAGATACGGTAAGATCGTGAGCCCTGAGGTCTGCCTAGGCTGGATATTAGAGGGGATGCCTAACTCCTGCTGGGAGGATCTCACTCCTCTGTGGGTCAGGGAATCAGACTGTCTTCCCAGGATCCCTATATCTAGTCACCCAGATTTTAACAGTGGTAGCAGCTCCCATTTATGAAACACTAACTGCGTGTCAGGCACGGTTCTAAGAGTTTCCCCTTATTTTGTCCTGCCAAGAATCCTATGAGGGAGAAAGCACAACTGTTATTATCCCCGTGTTCCAGAGGAAATACTGAGCCTTTAGAGAAGGAAGCCATCTGTCCAGGTTTTCACTTGGTGGACGAGATGTGGAGTTAAAGCCAGAGAGTGTGGCTCTAGGACCTGAGCACTAACCATGATCCAGTTGGCTTCTTCTGCTGAAGAGATGATACTGCCCTTGACTGAAGTGTATCTGTGTCTTCCATATCTGTGTTCTCCACTGGACTCTGAGCAGCCTGAGGCCCAGGCGCTTTTTTTGATCATCTCAGTATCCCCAGCATGTCCCCAGGACCCAACACAGGTCAATGAGTGATGAAGGGAAGGGAGAATTGTGGGCAGAAACAGTGAGATGATGAGCCCCAGAACATTTGATGGGGCTGAAGAGTTGCTGCCTCTCATTCTTTGTGCACCTGCCCACTGACCTACCCCACGTGAGGATTTTCACAAGGACTCATTCCACTTTGAGGAATGTTCTAGGTCTATGCTAGGAGTCACTTAAAAAAAATGAGAGCTGCCATTGCAGTGAGTACTTGCTAGGTGCTACCTGGCATCAATGCTAAACAGTTTACGCAGCGTAGATTCTGTCGTCTGCCTCTTGTAGATGAAGAATTGAAGGGTTATTAGATCCACAAAGTCAGTGACTTGGTCACAGTTATAAGAGCTAGTACAGACGGGGTGGCTGGGTGATAGGCATCGGGGAGGGTATGTGCTATGGTGAGCGCTGTGAATTGTGCAAGACTGTTGAATCACAGATCTGTACCTCTGAAACAGTGCAGTATATGTTAAAAAAAAAAAAGAAGATAGCAGGAGGGGAAGAATGAAGGGGAGTAATTCGGAGGGGGAGACGAACCAGGAGAGACGATGGACTCTGAAAAACAAGCTGAGGGTTCTAGAGGGGAGGGGGTGGGGGGATGCGTTAGTCTGGTGATGGGTATTAAAGAGGGCGCGTTCTGCGTGGAGCACCGGGTGTTAGGCACAAACAAGGAATCATGGAACACTACATCAAAAACTAATGATGTAATGTATGGTGATTAACATAACAATAAAAAATTTAAAGCGAACAAACAAAAGAGCTAGTACAGAGTGGGCCCAGGATTCACCTCTAGGTGGTGGGGCTCCAGCTGTCCTATTCTTATGCACTAAGCTGTTCTACCTGTCTAAATACGTCAGTAGAGACCCAAAGAGGAAAAGGAACTTGCAAGATCTTGAAGCCAAGTGTCCATATTCTTTCAGGACTTTCCCCATGGCAATGGCCACAGTCTTCCTAGATTGTCCCCCAGTCACCTGGGACTCCTGACTCTCCAGGCTCTGGTCTCAAAGGACCACCACATGTACAGTAACATCTGCAGACTTGACTCCCATGCCTCTTTGGAAGGCCTTTGCTTGGCAGTTTAAATTGTCAGGTCAACTCTTCATGGCTGTTGACATCTTCATACTCTTGTCTTGAAGATCGCTCACTATCCCATCCGCTTGAAGTAACGTCTTCCCCCAGGCTGGGTGGATCTTTCATCCCTGTCTTCACTCTGCCACTGAGATTTCTGCTCTATGCCAGATCCCCCCAACCACCAGCGACCACTCAATTGTCAGACAGCATCTCTCCCTGGAGAAACCAGACGAGCTCCTCCTGGCTTGGGGCTGTGTATTTGTTTTCTTTTGAAGAAAAAGATTTTCATTAAGACGTAGTTCCTGTTCATGAGGACGAACCTCTAGCTGGATACTTAGGACCTGCCAAGCACCTTGCTGGGCCTTTATATGCATGATCTCGTTCGTTCTTCGCAGTAGGCACGTGGTTATCCCGTGTTGTAGATGAAGTCACAGTGACTCGGAACTCAAGAAGTGAGCAAGAGGAAGAGCTAGAAAGGGGCAGTGCTGGGATTTAAAGCCAGGCTTTTCACACTAGAAAGCCATTCTCAGAGCTTATAGAACCTAGAGCTGTTTTGAAAAAGGACATGAAAACTGCTTTTTCATCCTACTGCCTGGAGATCATTGTGACGGGCATTTGCGTTAGTTCTACTTAGTCTTAGTTTTTCTAAGAATACGTGGCTAATTCATTTTCTTTTTTTTCCACTTTTTCCCCCCACCTATCATTTTTATTATGGTTAGGTTTCCATGTCATTAAATACTTCTTAAAAGCAACATTTTAAATGTCTACATCATATTCCATCATATGAAGAGGGCATAAAGTATTTGACCCTTTTGTTATACTTGGACAGGCAGGTGGTTTAAAAGGGGTTGTTCTTTTTTTTTTTTTTTTTTTCTTTTCCATAAGTAGGCTCCCTGCCCAGCGTGGAGCCCAATGTGGTGCCTGAACTCACGACCCTGAGATCAAGACCTGAGCTAAGATTGAGAGTTGGATGCTTAATTGTGCCACCAGATGCCCCTAAAAGTGGTTATTCCTTTTTTTTTAAAGATTTTATTTATTTATTTATTTGAGAGAGAGAGAGAATGAGTGACAGAAAGCACGAGAGGGAAGAGGGTCAGAGGGAGAAGCAGACTCCCTGCTGAGCAGGAAGCCCGATGTGGGACTCGATCCCGGGACTCCAGGATCATGACCTGAGCCGAAGGCAGTTGCTTAACCAACTGAGCCACACAGGCACCCCCTAAAAGTAGTTATTCCTAAGTTGGTGGTTCTCAATGGGGATTTTGCACTGTCTTGAGACAATTTTGATTGTTATAACTGGGGGTGGGTGTGCCCTTGACCTCTAGTAGGTAGAGGCCAGGGATGCTGCTAAGCATCCTACAATGCACAGGACAGCCCAGCAGCAGAGAATTATTTGACCCCAAATGTCAGGAGTGCTGTGCATGACTCACCTTGAGATCTTAGATGATCCTTATGATGGACATCCTGTCCGTTAAACCAAGCACGTTTGACAGAGCTTCTACGGTTGATTTCCAGAAAGGGAATTGCTGAGTCAGAGATTACCACCTCTTTGAAGGCTCTTGAAACACGATATCAAATTGTTATCCAGAAATACAGAAATATTATTCTTCCAACACCTGTACCTATTCCACTACGCTCCAGCTAGCATGGAAAACTCTGATGTTATAACCCTTTGTTAATTTGAAACAAGGAAATGCTCCCCTGTTGTTTTAATTTGCATTTTCTTTGATTATTAAGGAGTTGAGTACCTTTTTCATATGCTTCTTAGTTGTTCGTATTTCTTCTCCTGTGAATTACCAGCTCGTGTCCTTTGCCCATTTTTTTTTTTTCTACTGAAGTTTTAGGGGTTTTAATTGATTGGCGGGGAAGCATTCCTTTTCAAACCTTTTTTGGATTTCAAAGGCAACTCAGAACATACATTTTTGACTTACTATGCATAACTTATTAAATATCGTTTGGTAAGAGACATCTAGTAGGATGATTATGGGTTTTGTGGAGCCTTTCCCCTGTCAGATAGAGAGAAGTCATTGAAAGTTGACAATATTCTTTGAAGATGAAAACATCTTTGCCTGGGTGTAAACTTACGTCCTGTTGAACTGAAGAGAAGGAGATGAAAGTGACTGAAGTTTCAAGTGTGAATTGAAAACAGAACCAGGACATTTAAGCATGTTCTCAGACTGACAGAGCCCTAGTCTCGGGCTCAGAAGAAAAATTATTGTAATTGTGGAATAATTACTCAATTAATGTCACTCTGTTCCTCACTCTATCACAGTGGACTGGTGGAGAGGAAGGTAAGCTGTGTCCATCTTCTGCTCAGAGGTGTTCAGAACAGCACCCACCTTGTATCCCTGGGAGCACCTGAGATTATATAGGTGGACATTGATGGACCCTTTTAATAGTTACACATTTATTGCAACGTACCTTAGGAAAAATATCTCTCATTACCTCGTTGATCCCATGAGTGCATGGATATCTGCCCAGGATAGGGGTAAAGTAGTATAATTAAGTAAAAAAGGAGTGTCTGACACATATTAGGTGCTCAACAAATATTTGTTGGATAAATAAAAATAGGAAGTGGGTAAGGCGTTCAGTTGGTTAAGCGTCTGACTCTTGGTTTCGGCTCAGGTCATGATCTAATGGATGGTGAGGTCAAGCCCCACACTGGGCTCTGTGCTCAGCGAGGAGTCTGCTTGAGGGTTCTGTCCGTCTGCCCCTCCCTCTCCCTCAAAATGAGTAAATAAATCTTTAAAAAAATTAAGTCTGTAATATGGGCGGTAGGTGGATGCTTTACAGTAAATACTGCGAAGGTGGTAGAAGAACAGAGAGTTTGAGAAATAGTGCTACTAACATCCTTGACTTCAGACAAGAAAACCAAGTCTCGCAGAAGGGAAAAATTTGCCCAGGGTCTCATGGTAGGACTCGGGATCGGGTCCTGTATTCTGTCCTGGAGACCAGTGCAATTTCAGCCATAAGAAAAGGTTGTTTCTAGCAGTGTTAACATGGCATTTGCTTCTTTCCAGTTGTAACTGTAGTGTCAACAGATGTTACCGTGTCCTTTTGGTTCTGGGACATGACAGGTGGTGTCTTGGTGTCTTGCATTTTGCAAAGGGCATGCTTTCCAGGGGCAGCAAACATTTACTGAATGCGCGCCATGTACGAGGCAAAGCTGAGCACCTGACACACTATATCTCTGCTTTCCCCCCACACCCCTCTGTGACGTAGCTGGTAGTACTGTCCTGCCACTTCACAACTGGGAAAACTGAAGCACAGAAAGATTACATCACACTTCCTGGTCATCTTGTCTGTATAATCCACGTGGCCCTGAGGCACACACTGCCAGCAACATTTTCCTTATCTTAGATTCTTAAAGAATTCATATTCTCTGTGTATATTTACGTCTCTAAAAGACATTACATGTTTTATGGTAGGGATTGGGTGGAGGGGAGAATGGGCTGGGCTCCGTCCCTCCATGAGGAGCCCCCTGTGCCTACCCACAGATGCGTTTTTTGCAGGAGGAAGGAGTTGACTTCCTCCTCGTCTTTGAGGCTGAGTTAGTTAGCAAAGAACAGGGTCATGACAGGGCGTCTCTGGTCGCAAGAAGTCGCTTTAGGTTTCCTCTAGAGGAAGCAACACACAAAGCACAATAGTTAATTGTGTGGACTCCGGAGATAGACACAACTGGATTTGTTCCTGGGTCTGATTCTTCCCAGTGATAGGACTTGAGGCACATGACTCTGCCTATCTGAGCTTCAGTTTCCTTGGATTAAGATACTGAGATCAGGCATGGTGATGAGATAAAACAACATGCTCAATAAGAGATGGTTTATATTCATTCAACAACTAATTATCAAGCATCTACTATGTGCCCTGTGTCCATCACTACCGACTTGGTGGTGAGCGACCCAGATCCAGCCTCTGCCCGCGTGGAGTTTACCATGTAGCAGAGGGGCGGACGTGAGGCTGATAATTAACCCCGCTTTTAATTTTTCAACTTTCAATAATTCCAACTTGTAACAAATGTAGGGTTATTCAAGGAACTAGTATGAAGAGCCCATTTAGCCCAGGCAATCCCTTGCCTTTCTGAGCAAGGGATGTTACACTGAGATCTGCAAGGTGAATAGGAGGAAGCTCAGAATGCAAGGAGAATGGGGAGGGGGTTCCAGGTGGAGGGAATGGCATCTGGAATGGCATCCATGTTGAGGGAGTGGCCGGGACACAGAAAAGAGGTTGGCGAGGTAGGGGGGCCTGAGGGAAGGCCAGTGTGGCTGCAGCATGAGTGAAGGTGTAGGGGGGAGGAAATGAAGCCATGTATCCCAGGCTAAAAATATCCCAGGACTAGAGAGGTAGTGGGGGCCCTAGAGGTCAGGAGAGGGAATTTGGACTTTTCCTGAATGCATTGGAGCATTCAACATGAGCTGATCAACCCTGTAAACAGAACATGCTGGTTTCTTATGGAAAACAGATTGGAGGGGCCATGGAAAGCAGGGAGATAGTTGGAAGGCTGTGTGACACCCAGTTGAGAGATGGCAGTGACTTGGACCAGGGTGGGGGCAGTGGTCATGGAAAGAAATAGATGGATTCAGGATAGATTTTTGGAGGTCATGGAGGACTGTATTATTGTTTGGCGAATTTTCACTTTCCCCCCTGCCATTGGAAGAAGGTACTTCCCCACTCCACTGATGATGGGCTTGGCTGGGTGACATGCTTCGGTGAAAGGAATATGGGCAGAACTGACAGTATGGTCTGAGAAGAGGCTCTATGAAGACTTGTGTATATCTGCCAGGCTCTTGTGTTCTCTTCATTTGCTATGAGATTGTCAAGCCTGATTGGTGGTGGTGGTGCTCCATCACCCTGGTTCTGGAATGAGGGGACACGTGGTATAACCTTGCACTTGACCTGCATCTTGAGAATAAGCCCAGCAGAATAAGGCAGAGTCCCATTTGACTCACTGTGGTCAATCACTAAGATTTTGGGAGTTGTTTGTTACCCTTACAGAGGTAGAACGGGTATGATCAGTAGACCATGGTCAAGGATGTGATGTCATGGGTGAGGAGAACAAAGGTGTCAAGGTGATGCCCACACTTTTGGTATAGGCAGCTGGATGGATGATGGTGCTATTTACTATGAAGATCAAGGTTTCAGTTTTGTTACTGTTAACTTGAGATAACTGTACGGTGCCAAGTAGAGATATCAAGTCTACAGATGGGTGTACATGTCTTGGACTCACGAGAGAGTTCTGGGTTAGAGGTAGACTTTTTTTTTTTTTTTTTTTTTTTTTTTTGCCTTTTCCTACCAGCATCTAAACAAGGCTCAAAGTCATAGGAGTGGATAAGATCATTTGGGCCAGTGTTTCTTGAACCTTGGGGTGTGCCCAAATCTCTTGAGGATGCTTGCTGAGAAAGCAGGTGTCTTGACTGCATGCAGGAAATTCCAACTCATTAGGCATTGGATAGGATCCAGGTTATTGAATTTTAAAGAAATCTCCCCAGGTGGTTCTTTGGTAGGGCATCTGTGGACCATACTTTGAGAAACACTGGCCTGAGGAGGGATATCTCAAAACTAAAAAGGAGTGTCTTTCAAATGTTTATCTGGCATTCAGCCCAGCAAAAACAATGTGCTCGGTTTCTGAATTTAATCCTGCTCTTTACTGCTCCTTCACCTGCCTTCCACCTTCCCACCATCAGAGCCCCTAAGCCTCAGAGGATTTCTCAGAGTAATCATGTGCAAGAAGGGCTGGAAGAGAAGATGTTTGCATTCATTTCTGTTTGTTTATTTATAGAGAAAAGTCTACCATTAGATGATCTAATAAGCATTTTCAGTAGACAGGTTTATCACGTTTATTCATTTAAATGATGCCTTTGCTGAGCTGCTTGAAGTTGGGATCTGCGTCCCTACAGCCTTGCAATACCTGCCTTACCCATGGCCGTCCTGCGCGTGCATCACTGGTCAAGGGATGGATAGACAAGCAGGAAGCAGGACCCACAGCACTCATGGTACTTCTTGATTGGCGTTTGGTGTTCAAGTCTCTGGTAATGCCAATTGCATAATTTCCTGGAAATTTCAGGAAGGTGTAAGTAAAATCTCGTGACTCTCAGAAGGCAGATGGCTACAATTCCTAAATGTACTCAGGACACAGAGGGATAATGCATACCTGCCTCTCCTTATTTGTTGCCAAGAACACAGAATTTTTGATTAAATCCTGAAACCAAAAGTTGCAAACTGGCGACCTAGAAGGCTGGATTTGTCTGGCAGATATATATTTGGTTTGGGCCACACCGTGGTTTTTAAATCAATTTAATTCCCAGCACTGAAAAACTGGGAAGCTGCATATAAAATCCAGATTTTTGGCTCTCTTGAAAAAATTCAGATCTGGCAGTGCTGAGCACGTTTTCCCACATAGCAACAATCAGTTGGAGGTGAGTGTAGCAGCTGTCCCCTTTTAATGGGGTTGTGTTCACCAGTTTGCCTCAAGCCCTGCCACACCCTCCTGAGCTTGATACTCTGGTGGAGTGCTAGTTACCATTTGTCATCTCTTCCGGGCCTATTTGACTTGCTTCTGTTACCTGCATGGCACCCAGGGCTGCTGCATTCCACACTTCCAGGGATGCCATTCACATCATAGTCTGGACTTGCGCAGTTGTGCACTGTGCACCTGTCCTCAAGCCTTGCTAGTTCCCTTGGATCAGTGGTTCTCAATCTGGGATCCATGAGCCCTGAGGGTCTTTCGATGTGTCTCAGGGTAGCAGGGGAGGCCCTGAGGGTGGGACCTTCGAAGGATCTTCTGTTGCTTATCTCTACCTCAAACAGAAAAACTTCCTTTGGGTCTGTTATTTTGGAATGCTGAATAATATTTTCATTTTGAAAAAAAAAGTTTCATGGCTAAGAAGATTTGAAAAAGATGACTGCCAAAATTATCTTTATATAAGGCACCCAGTGCTGAGTTCTCTGGGGATAATACCACTCAGTAGGCATGTAATTGGCTTCTGTAGCCCCCCAACTGCCAAACCCTTAGCCTGGAATTTGTTTTAATCAGTATAATTTACATATGGTGAGCTGTGCATAGCTTAAGTGAATAATTCAATGAGTTCTGACAGATGCATTTACTCATGTAACCAACTCCCGAAATCAAGATGAGGAACCCGTCTATCACCCCCCAAAATTCCCTCATGCCCCTTCTCATTCTACCCATCCCTTAAAGCAAACCACGATTCTGATTTCTTTCACTGTAGACTCGTTTTGTATGCTCCTGAATATCGAGTAAATGGAATCATAGCTTATGCTTATGCTGTCCTTCCTGTTTGCTCCTCTAGCTGGCCAATCCTTGAGGCCCATTGACCAAGGGTCAGAAGGTCTTTCTGCTATTCCTTGAGTTTCCTCCCCATTCCTGAGATCACCAGGGAGGAGGTATTTACCTAAGCCTTTGGTTCTGAATCTTTACTGCACAAAGAATCTCCTCTAGAATATTTAACATTGCAATGCCCCCACAAACGTAAAAGAGAAATCAGACCTGTGGTTGATTCTGGAGAGAGGAGGTGTGGATTGACCGAGGAGTGGTATAAAGCAACTTTCTGGGCTGATGGTAATGTTCCATATCTTGATAGAGATTGGGAATATGCATTGGAATAGGCAGTGTTAAACCCATAAAATGGTATACTTCAAATTTGTGTTACATTCTAAATAGATCTTACCTCAAAAGATAAAAGCATAAATAGATATTGAACTTCAGTTAATAACATCTTAGGCATGCCCAAGTATTTAGGGGGCAATATACTGATGTCTTCAATTTACTGTGAAATGCACAAAAAACTGGTATGGATTGATGGGTAGATAGAGGGATGGATGGATAAATATACAAGAAAGCAGGAATAATAAAATGTTAAATGTAGAAGTTAGGTTGTGGGTAATGAAGGTTCACTGTAAAAATCTTTCAACTGTTGTGTATGCTTAAAATTTTTCATTATAAGGATTTTGGGGAAAGTGCCAATGCCCAGGACCCTCCCCCAGATAAATGGGGTTAACTGGTCTGGACTGGGGCCAGGTTGTCAGTACTTTCTAAAGCTCCCAGTGGTGGAGGACCACTGACCTGACTCAGGGTATAGCATTTCTGCTTTATAAAGTGCCTCTTATACACCAGGACCTCTACATATGATATTTTACTTAATCCTCCAACAGCGCTGGGTGATCAGAGGGGTGGCACGTGTTCATTGTCACACAGCCGTTAATTGGAACAACGAGGTTTGGAAATACCACACTCCACATCCCTAACATGTGATCTTTTGTGACAGGTGTGATCTGTGCTGCAGAAATCCAGTTAGAGGGCATATGAGTCTTTCTAAGAGGGACGCCGGCCTGAGCCTTGGGCATGAAGAGGCCAATCAAGAAAACAGCCATAAGAGAAGAATATTGAGCTGAAATATGAAGAAATAGTTAGTCTTCGCAAGGGGAGAGCACCTTCCAGGTGGAAGGAGAAGCTTGTGCAAACACTTAGAAGTGGGAAAGAGCAAGAAGGAGCAAGAAGGCCAGGCTGGTTGAGGCAGAGTGAGAGATGGAGGGGGTGGTGCAAGCTGAGGATAAGGCAGTAGCCAGTGGCCAGATCCTGCAGGGTCTCCTACACCAAGGGGGTGATCACTGGGGAACCAAGGAGGGATGTCAGACCTGAGAAGAACATGACCTATTTTGCTCCAGGTTCCATAAGTTGGCCATATGCATAAATGGCCAAATGAAGATTTAGACCAGCATCTCTCTCCCTCCCTGTCTTGGTTTTTCTCTCCTACGCTGTCATTCTAAGCTTGATGGGATTCCGAACTTTGCAAACGCTGGTGTGTTTCCAAGAATTGGTTGTGTTGGCCGTGTACGAAAGCCCATTCTGCTCGAACGGCGAGGAAAATTCTCCCCATTCTAAGGCAGAGGGCATGCAAGCAACCTGCAAATGCCACTAACAACAACAACAAATGATAATCAGAAGTTACAATACCCATAATATTCTGTGTGGCACGACTCATTAATGGATGTTGGATAGGCAGTGCGCTGGCCATGCTTTCTTTATGGGTTCTATTACAGAGGTGTTCTGGGAGAACAATGTGTTGGGCTCTGGTGGGAAATAAAACAGGGAGGGGAGGACAGGTTGGAGGTGCTTTGCATGTTCTGGGCGTTCTGCTTAATAAGTGCTCAGGAGTTGTCTGATAGGAGGACTGTGAATCTGTTCCTTAAGCCTGCCTCTGAGGAGCTATAGGAAAAAGCCCAGCTTTTGACAGATGTGGAAGGATCCCTAGAGCCCAACTTGTCCATTTTAAAGATAACCCAGAGGGGAGATGTTATGCAGTCAAGGCTCAACAGGGAGCCTGCAGAGCTCAGGAGCCTGAAACCAGGTTGCCTGATGGACAGGTCAGTATGTTAAATATCTCCAAAATCAGGGCCAAAGACATGGTCAACGGTGAGGCTGGAGGGTGGGGCTGGACCAGTTTGTGCCTTTTTTTGGGAGGGGGGCGCTGAGGTGAGGATTTTGACTTTATTCTAAGAGCCCTGGGAAGCCCCTGGAAGACTTTAAGCTGGTGGATTGACTTGACCAGATTTATATTTTATAGCAATATCTCTAGATGCTTGGTCTAGGGTGGACTGGCGCAGTCATCTGGGTGGCCGATGATGGTGATTGAGCCTAGGGTGGGATGGGGGAGTTGCGGAAAGGGGATAGAGTCCAGAAATATACAGAAGATACAATCGGATGGGGCCTGCTGATGGTTAGGCATGAGGGTGGGAGAGAGAGGTGTCAAGGATGCCTCCTAGATTTCTGGGTTGGGCCAAGAAGACCAATGAAGGTGCCACGCCTGAGGCAGAGGTGACTGGTTTGTGGAATTGGTGGGGGAAGGGTGGCTCACTCGCTGGATTTGAGGCACTAAGTTCGGGACGCTTGCGAGATATCCAGACAGAGATGCCAAGTCAGCTGTTGGATAAATGAATCTGGAGTTCAGAAGAGAGATCGGTGTTGTAGATTTAAATTTGGGAGTTTTGGAAGGGCTGCAAGACAGATGAGATCAGCTGCTAAGGAAGCATAGAGGGAGAGGAAGCTGGGGGTGTGCGCTAAGGAAAACCAGCATTTATGAAGCACCTACTACGCACCAGGTCATCTTGCAGCATGCAAGCACCATGGGGGTGGATGCCCATTTTGCCAAAGAGGAAAATGAAGCTCAGAGAAGGGAAGTCGTTTTCCCAAGGTCACACAGCTAGTAAGTGGTGGCCGAGATGGAATTTAATCCGGATCTTTCCTCTTCTAGGAAGAAAGCTTCTCCTGCTCAGGGGATCTCATGAGGGTTCTGGGACTGACACTTGCTGGACAAATATGATACTTTCCTATCCCTGCATCCATCATTCAGGCCAGTAGGACCTCTTGATTGGCTTGGCTTGAGACAAGTGCCAAGCCCTGGGCCTGGACACTGACCACCTGGCTGGGGAGTGGAGGAGGGGAGGAGCCGTTCCCCAAGGAAGGGGGAGATGTTACTAACAGGGACAAAGAGCAGGTGCTCACTGCAAACAGACACAGCCCCATGGGCATCAGCATCCCAGGGACTGCTGCCTGTTTGGAAAAGCATTGCTGCCACATGGTGGCTCTTGGGTGACCTCGGTTTGTGAGCAGGGGAAGGTCTGAAGCGGTGGGCGGATCTTACTTCAGAGAGTTGAGCACAGAATGTTGGAGTCCTTTCAATTGCAAAGTCACCCACAAAGGCATATGTCTCTCTGCAGCTCAGGCTACAGATGGGCAGTGATGCCACACACACACACACACACACACGCACGCACGCACGCACGCACGCACGCGTGCGCGCGCACGCGCTCTGAGAGACTGATTTCAGACGAGCTTTTATTAGCTAGCATATCATCTGTGCAAAGAAGAGACTCATATTTGAGCATTTGAATCATTGGAAGGAAAGAAAAATAAGCCTGCCAGACTCTTTCCTTCCTCCCCCAAAGGAAGGGGCAAGAGTGACCCCAGCAGCCTGGGCGGGGGGGGGGGGGTGCGTCTGCTCTGAACATCTGTCCTTTGGCTTGTTTTCTCTGCCTTGAATGAGAGAGGGCAAACCACAAGCCCTCAGCAGTGACAGAGAGTCTGGGGGAAGGAGAAGGGTCCCCCTGCCTGATACCCATCAACGTAACAGTCAGCCCGTGACACTGGGTCAATATTTATGCAGCACTTTCTGTGTCTTTCCACCTTGTGGCTGAGGGCAAAGACGATGCCAGCGAAGTGTGACTCAGAGTTCTGTCCCCAAGGACTTTGGAAGTCACTTGGGACTTGATTCATTCATTCATTCATTTATTCATCAGACATCTGTATCTGTCTTCTCCATTATTGCATTGCCAGCACCTTGCACATTGCCTGGTTCAGAAGAGGTGCTCAGTGAATATTTGTGGCATGCACGAAGGAGGGAAGAAATGAGGAACTGTAGGAGACCCATGATGAAGGGACTGGGAACCTTCCTTCATTAGGAAGAAACAGGCCCCCATTGCTGTATCTGAGGTACCTCCCCAAGCCTGCTCAGCTGCACCTTGTGTTTGACTCCGTTGGCCACTCTCTGATCTTTGAAACTCACCCATCCCTTGCTTTCACGCTCTACTTTCTCCTCCCCTTCCCTTCCTTCCACCTCTCACTCCATCCAGCTCAGGCTGCTCTTTTCCCTCCAGCCTCTACCTGTAGGTGTCCTTAGCTTTCTTTTTATCACCTTCCATACCTTCTGCACACCTGCTGTCGCAGGGCTGTGTCCACGCTGAGGAACGTTACCCCCCTCCATTCCATCATTTGATCGACAGAGATCTATGGGGAACTATAGATCTTCTAGATGCCAGGCTCTTCTAGATGCTGGAGATCCTATGATGAACCACACAGACCAAGTTCTTGTTCTTGGAGAATTCTTCCATTCCAAGCTCTCTCTTGAACTCCAGACTCATGTAGCCAGATGTATACTTGACATTCGATTAGACATCTCTCCCGTAGACCAGCCCATCTTCCTGTGTGATGGATCTCAGCAGATGGCTCTTCCCACCACCTAGTTCCCCGAACCAGAGAACGGGGGCTTACCCTAGACTCCGCGCTCTTCCCATACCCCCTACACCCAGCAGGTCCCCAGTCCAGTGGTTCCCACATCTGGCACATCTTCTGTATCAGCCTCTTGTTCTCCACCCTCCTGGAACAAGTGCTCTGTATCTCTGGCCTATATTGTTGTGGCCACCATATTGGTCTCCCTGTCTTTGTTCTTGCCTCCTTCCAGGTTATATCCTGACTGTTTCCAGAGGGATGTAGGTGTTTCCATTGCTCAAAACCTCGAAGGCCTTACATTGCCCTAGGGTGGGGACCCAAGATTTTAAACATGGCTTTGGGGCCCATCAGGGCCCATTGTGACTTGCCCCCTCTGGATGCTTCCCCAGCCTCAGCTTTCCCCGGCTCATGCAGATCTGCACACAGTTCCTTGAGCCTGAGCCTCCAGCCCTTTGCTGGTTTCTTACACCCCTGCCTAGACCTGGTCAAACCCCTCTTGTGCCCTGTGACCTACCCCTGCTCCTGCAATTCTTATTACACATGATCATTTCCACATCTTTCTTTTTAAATCCCACAGTGGAAGGAGCAGTGTCTTAGTTTTGTCAGGGCCTGGCACTTGTAGGCAACCATCCCGATGCTCTTGGTGCCCTGCCCCTACTCCTCCTGCTTTCCCCTTTCCAGTATAAGCCGCAGGCCTGCGAGCACCTGGGAGTCTGCCTGAGGACTTTCGCCGGAGCATGCAGGGGGTGTGAATGTGGCCGGATGGAAGTAGATGCTGTAGGGGAGCATTGGTGGATAAATGAAAATTAAAAAAAATGTATGTTAAATGAGGATTGGCACTGGAGGATTAATAGCCCAGCTTCCTTACTCCTTGGGTGCAATGACCACGAGATGATTTTTACACCCTCTCCCAGAGGTCCCCGTTGTGAATGTGGCTCAGTTATGTCAGTGGTAACCTGCTCATTAACACACCCTTCCCCCTACAACCTGCCTCATTCCTCTGCTCAGGACTTCCTAGGACGATCATCTCAAATAAACCACTGGACCCAAAAGCTTTGTCTCAGTAATGTCTGCTTCTGTGGAACCCAGCTAAGATAGTGCCTTAAGAAATGTTTGATGACTGACCAAACAACTGTAATACAGTGACTATAAAGTATCCATCAAACAGCAAGTGAGCTGCACAAGACCCCTTATAAGCAACAATCAACCGTTCCAAAGCTTTCTAAACCAGGGGAGAAGGACCCCCGCAAGGATGGGGAGTGATAAAGGCTAACACTGAATGGGCATTTACTATGTGCCGGGCTCTGTTCTAAGGCTGTGTGTCTGTGTATATATATTTTTTCTCATTTAAATGTCACAACAAGTCATGGTAGGTGCTATTTTAACCCTGCTTTACACATGAGGAAAACTGGGACACAGAAGGGTTGGGCCCAAGTCTTCCCAAGCTGTAGGTGGAGGAGCTGAGAGTCTGCTCTGAACAGTCTGGTTTCCAGCTGGATGCTAAACCGCCGTGTCTTGAAGAGGTGGTGAGATTTGATCTGGGTCTTGAATGGCTGGAAGGGATTGGGGAGGACATCTAGAATGGCAGGTCAGCAGGAGGCCAGGGACGATGAGAATGCACATGCCTTGCTCAGGGTCCTACGCCATGGGGGAGTCTTGATTTGCAGGAAGGTCTGCTTTTGCAACTCTCTCATTTCCTCCTCCGTTTTCCCTGTCCCCCAGATTATTTTTGGCACCAGAGGATGTGGGGAAGGCTGAAGGGCCGAAAGCTGGAATCAGAAATCTCTGAGGAGCCTGGCTGTAGACACAGCTTTACTCATTTGTAGTCAGAGTTTGCAAGAGTCTCAAACACACATGGGAACTTACATACAAAATCACAGGATCCCAGAGCAGCATATCCAAGGTTGCACAACTCAAATGCCTGTAAAGGCCAGGCAGTCAAGGCAAACAGTGAAACGCCCTGATGTCAGATGTTAAATGCAGACTTTGTCTTGCCTGGAGGGGACAGGCAACTCCCCAGTGCAGCCTGTCATTGCCTGCTAGGAGTAGGGGCTCAGCATGGCTGGTTTTCCCCTTCAGTAAAAAAAGAGAAGCCGGAAATCCAATTTATTTTTTATTTTTTATTTATTTATTTTTAAAGATTTTATTTATTTGAGAGATAGAGAATGAGAGACAGAGAGCACAAGAGGGAAGAGGGTCAGAGGGAGAAGCAGACTCCCCGCTGAGCAGGGAGCCCGATGCGGGACTCGATCCCGGGACTCCAGGATCATGACCTGAGCTGAAGGCAGCCGCTTAACCAACTGAGCCACCCAGGCGCCCCTGGAAATCCAATTTTTAAAAGGTGACACATCTCAAATGCTAAAAGTTGGCAATAAATTAATTTGAAAAAACACTTTTCAGGCTGACACTGAGGAAGTCAAACGAAATGTGTTCGTGGGTTAGGTTCAGCCCACCAGCCCCCGTGTTAGGACCTCCTACTGTTGGGGGGGTGCCTGGGTGGCTCAGTCGGTTAAGCGTCTGACTCTTGATTTTGGCTTAGGTCATGATCTCAGGGTCTTGAGATCAAGCCCCGTGTTGGGCTCTGCACAGAGCATGGAGCTTGCTTGGGATTCTCTCTCTCCAGCTTCTTCTGCCCCTCCCCCCGGCTCTCTCTCTCTCTCGCATGCGCTTGCTCTCTCTAAAAAAAAAAAAAAAAAAAAAAGACCACTGTAGACAACAGAATATTGTACTCAAATCAACAGAGGATACAACAGAATCTTGTATTTAGAGACTCTTAGCTTCAGAATCATTAGTGTTATAGATTCTTGGACTTAAATCTCTTCTAGATACTTGGCACATTGAATCATGAGAATAACAGACAGAGTTTTAGCTGAGACCTCAGGTACGTAGACTCACAACCAGAAAATCAGAATCGTTCATGTGTTAGGTTTTCTGAGTCTGAACTTTTATTTGTTAACCTTTAAAATCTCACCATCGAGCATTATTGGAATCAGATGACTTCTACATTCAGCGTCTGGCCTTTGATATGTTTAAAGTTATTAAAGATGTTTAGTTAAATAAGTATACTTGCTAAATCTCTGCCTGAATGAATCTCCCCCGCCCTGATATTCTCGTTCATGTCTTCCAAAAATATTTTTCTTGAGCACCTAATACAGGCATCAGTGAACAAGAGAGACAAAGTGCCTGTGGTAATGCAGCTTGAATCCTTGTGCAGGTAGGCGGGCAGTAAACTCGTACACAAGATGATTTTAGACAGTGATCATTTCTAAGGAGAAATGAAACAGACTAATATAGAAAGGGACATGGTGGGGCAAAAACATGGGTGTCCAGGGTGGGCTTCTCTCGGAGGTGACCTTTGAGAGGAGACTCAAATGATGAAGAGGAATCAGCCATGGGAAGATGGGGAAAGAGAGTTCCAGGTAGGGGCAACAGCAAGTGCAAAGGCCCTGAGGTAGGGACAAGGTTGTGTGATTGAGGTGTAGGAAGAATACCAGTGTGGCCACAGCAGTGAGTGGGAGGGAAAATGGGGGGAGGTGAGGCCAGATTGTTGGCCAGGAGCACACCCTCTTTTCAATTCAAATAAATAATGAGAAGCTTTCAGCACACCTGTGTTTAACCCACTGTCCACTCTGCATCACACGGAAGTGCTTGATAGGGGTTTTTGGAGGCCGAATCCAAGTCACAGAGAATGAGGTGGGGGTTAGCACTGCTCTTGGCCACAGTGTCATACAAGGGTCCACAGTCATTCTTCCTCAGTGCTCTTGCAAGCATCCCCTTGCTTTGTGGCATCCCCTCTTCTCTGGTCCCTGCAGAGCTGGGGGTCTGGTGTCTCTATCAGCAATGGCCAGACAGAGAGGACAGACAAGTTTCAGAAAGGTGTGTGAGAGCAGTCACAGTCTCTGTGCCTGCTATCTCCATGGTACCCAGGCAGGGGGACAATCTAATTAGGCTATTTTCAGCATCCTGGAGGGAGGGGGAGTGGAGGGAGACAGGGAGAAGGGGACCTGCCTTTCCTGCTGCCGGTCTCTCCCCCCTTCCCTCTCTGAAGTTATTATTGATTAAACAGTCAGGGGCCAGGGAGGCAGGACCTTTCTGTGCTCCGTGCTGGGATCAGAGGAGGCTTTCTGGCAATGTGGTGGGCCTTGTAAACCGTGTCAGGGACCCCAGGGTAGGCAGACTCCCAAGCCCCCCATCACTAATGAGCTCTGAAGCTTACAGCTTTGACCAGAAACACGTCCCCTGCAGGCTGTTTGTCCTTTCCTGGGGCTGGCTGCCCTCGGCTTCCTCTGGAATGATGGGCCCAGAGACAAGGATGCTGGCAGCCCTTTGTTTCTTAGCCCGGGGTCTGTGTCGGCTTTCAGGGCTTTTTGCCTGTGATATTCAGAGCCTTGGAGGTGAGCTAGGCTTTTGTTTGCCTGGAGCACGTGGGCCAGTGGCTTCTGGAAGTGACTCATGGGCTGTAGACTCAGTGGAAACCTGCTGGACTCTTAAGTTACGAGTAGCCAGCGATCCCATCCAGTTCCTTCCCCCAGGTCCCGGCATCTAGCACCGACAGGTTGCTAAACATGGATTCACCAAATATCCTGCTATGGACCTCTAAGAAGGCTGCCTCTAAACAGTTTTCTTGAACCCACAAGATACCACTTTTCACATCTGTCCGTTTGCTCCTGCTTTGTTCAAACTTTGCCCAAGTCTGCTGGATCTGGTTGTCAATATGGTCCAATCGGGTTGCAAAATAAAGCCGTTACTGTATGTGGGAAACTACCCGGTGAGCCCCAGGTATTGTCTTGGTTAACCCTCAGAACAACCCAGTGAAGTAGTAGATATTTTTATTAGCCCCATTCCACAGATGAGAAAACGGAGGCACAGAGCAGGTAAAGGAAGATGCCCAAGATAACAACAGCTGGTGTCAGATTTGGGATTAAAACCCAGGTTTGCTCGACTCCAGAGCCAGCTTTCCAATGTCACAGATTT
Organism: Zalophus californianus; assembly: GCF_009762305.2. Classification (NCBI taxonomy): domain Eukaryota; kingdom Metazoa; phylum Chordata; class Mammalia; order Carnivora; family Otariidae; genus Zalophus; species Zalophus californianus. The sequence goes on from NC_045604.1 coordinate 79,896,860, forward strand.
AAATGGGATTCATGGCTTCAGGCCTCAAAGGAGTCTTTAATAGGTTAATATGAGTTGCGAATATCAAAGAGGGGACATTTCCTAAAATCATTTGACCCTTCCGGCACACTTGTTAACATCGTCTGACAGCAGTTTGGGAAGGGCTGCTAGGAGGTAATTAAATAGCTAGTGATAATGTCCTTAATTAATCCAATTCACTCTCTTTCATTTGTGCTTATTTTCTTATATTGGCAATAGCTCCAACAGGAGGTCTTGAACAATCAAATCCCTGGTTATTCCTTGGGACTCCAGAAAGAGCATGAACACCAGAAAGGGCATTTTTAGGGAATCTCCTCTTGGGCTACTGCTTTGCACCAGTCTGAGCCACTGTGAATTCTGAGCCAGGGTTAAGACTGTTACACACACACACACTTTTATACACGCTCTTACTCATGCCCTGATGAATCAGAGCTTACCTCGGGACTTTGCCCTTTTATTATGGAGTCACAAGACTGTGAGGGCATCCCTCTAATAAGTCTCCATTGGTATATTCCTTTTTACCCATTATGAACTTTTCTGGTGTATGAGTGCCCTGATGGCAGGATTTCCTTCTTCTGCTTCTCCTTCTCCCCTCAGTGTCTAGCAGAGGGTTTGACATGCAGAAGCACTCCACAAATGACTGGTTGGTGGATCTTCTTCATTCCTCAACATCGCTATCAGCATGATCAAAGCTATCACTGGTTGAATGTTTCTGTGAGTGGACATTGGACTTCATGCTTTATAGCCCAGAGTCGATGTACTGCAGCCTGTTGGCCAAATTCAGCTGGCTGCCTGTTTTTTTGTAAGGAAATTGTTAGCGGAACACAGTCATGCCCGTTCACGTGGGTATTATCTGGGGCTACTTTTGTGCTGCAGTGGCCGAGGTGAGTAGTTCAGGCAAAGCCTAAAATATTTACAATCTGGCCCTTTGCAGAAAATGTTGGCTGAGCCCCGCTTTATACACACACACAATCTCTTTCAAATCTTGTGAGCATTGAAAGGCAATGTTCCCATTTCACAGAGGAGAAGATCGAGGTTCAAGAAGGTTAAACAGTGTGCTCAAATGTTAAGTGGTAGATCCGGGGTTTGGACTCAGGTCTGTGTCTCCAAAGCCAGGGCTTTCTACTTTTCCCTGTGCTCCCCCTTTCCTCAGCACCACAGAAAATTGAGAACAGTCTGAATTGTTTCACCTTTAGTTTTGACTCAGGTTTTCTGAGCATTGGTTCTCTTGGGGGCGGAGGGGGGCATTGCCAACCTGAAATCACCCGAGAAGGCAGGCAGGATGCCTGGGTAGTTTGAGCTGGAGGTGACTGTTACCCTCTGCTTAGATACACAGATTCCCTCCTGGGGATCAAAGGTGTCTGAGGCAGCAGATTTATCAACACGTTTGAAGTCTGGTGCCAGTTTCACAAAGACAAATTAATTTCTTTAGCTTCCCAGCCTCTGATGGCTTCAACACTCGCAGTGCTTTCATCTGGAAAGTCTTCCAGTATTTCTCCGTGCTGTGGGTTACTAGAGCAGTCTAAATCTTCGGTGACTTACCCACGCAGGGGAGGAGGGCTGGGTAGTAAGGCTTAGTTCGCAAGCTTAAGTCCCAGTGGGCAGCTGCATATGGGTGCCAGCGAGGGCAGAGAATTTTCGTGTCTCTGGAAGGAATACTCACACGGGCTGATCTCCCAGTTGTTGGTGGAGTTTTTACCACTGACATTTGTGTTAGGCAAATCCTGCAAGCCTAACAACCCAACCCAAACTGAGCACATTTTATTTTGTTTATTTCACTTGGACCTATGGCTATCTTTATGTGAAGGCATGACAAATGCATTATATCATGTGTTAAAGGAATGGGCTTTTTGGAAAGCATGAAGTGACAGGAAGTCAAGACCTCTTGCCAAGGCAAGGGCGTGCTGTCTCTCTACTTGGTAGGCACTTTTCAGGGACGTTGAAAAACCCAGTCCCCAAGAAAGACAGCCTTGTCCTTGTGAGCTTTCCCTGGGATTGGGAATGAATTTCAAAGTACACATGAGGGGAAGAACAGGTACCTGTGAATGTGCATGCGTGTGCTGGGGGCCCAGATCCGCTGGAGCCTTGGCTTTCCTGAAGGGATGGGATTGGGGATTCTGTGCAAGGCGATATGCTGTACGTTACCTTTACATAATAGCTACATAAACAGTCTTCCATGTTGGATTTGTTATTCTCATTTTGTAAAAAACAAAAAGGAAACGGAAACTCTAAATTGTTAAGCAAGTTGCTGTAAGTCTCACAGCTACTGGCTAAGTGGGGATTCCCATTTAGTTCTGTCTTCTTGCAAGTCTTTGAAAATAATGGTATCAGCAGCATCATCAACAGCAACCATCATAGTTGATGGAATTGAGTGCCAACTAGGTGCCAGGTGCCGTGGTAAGCACTGTCCACGAATTATCTCATTTCATCCTCATGATAACCTTGTGAGGTAGGTTTTATGTTATTCCCATGATAGAGATAAGAGAAACTGAGGTTCAGGGCAGTTAAGTAACTGGCTCAAGGCTTCCCAGCTTGTAAATACCAGAGAGAGTGCTCGAGTGCCTCCCAAGTGAGACCAGGGCTGCAGGGATATGAGCTCTGCTGCCTTCCACTCAAGTCACACCAATTCATGTGCTCAATGCAGGATATCTTTCTTTGGGGGCCATCGCATCCAAATCCCATCCAACAGAGGATCCCCTGGGACTTTAGGAAACCCCCTCATGCCCCTCTTCCTTTTTCAAAGGAGTTTTTCAGCCAGGAGAAAGGTCTAGACTCTCCCTTCTTCCATATGCCAACCAAGACCATTCATTCTTCTCCAGTCCTACGTTGTCCTCCACTGAGGGACTAGCTCAGAGCCCCAACCCTCTGCTGGACAGAGGCAGCCACAGCTGGACCCTCACACAGCCCACCCTTAATGCCCCCATGGAAACATTCACCATCGGCAGATGTCGACGTGGGGAGGGTTATTGAGCTACCACTGGCCTGGCTTCCCCTTATCGTTCATGCCCTGCACCCAAAACCTTGGCCCTGAATCCGGCAAGAGGGGTCTGGTCTGCAATTTGAATTCAGTCTCTTGCCTGTTGGCCCTGTTCTCTGGGGAAGCTATTGACAATGGTCAGTTAAGACTAGTTTCTTGGCATTTCCTGTTTCCTTCCTGGTCTTTTCTCTTGTTCCTTCTCTAGTCCTCAGTCTGCCTGCCTTCCCTCTTAGCCTTTGCCTGGCACCCACATCGTCCACCTTCTGGGTCATCCTTTACAAGCTATGCCTTTGAAGTGGGGGCAGAGGAGTGGGTTTCCTGGGGATGAAGGCAATTTTTAGTCCAGGAGGGGCACTGCAGCTGGCATTTCCAAAATAGAAATCTGCTTAAAATCTCTTACCGATTCCTAGTCACCTGTCGACTTTGGTTATACAATTTAAACGTGCATAAACATCGCCTTGTGAGTCAGTAAAAATGCAGAGTCCCAGGCCCCGCTATCAGAGGTCCTGACTCAATAGATGTGGGTTATCTGTATTTGCAAGAGCGTCTGGGGGATTCCGGACAAAGTCCAAACTCTTTGGTATGTGTCTTAGTCTGCTTGGGCTACAATTACAAAATGGTATAGACTATAGGCTTAAAAAACAGAAATTTATTTTCTCATAGTTTTGGAGGCTGGACATCCAAGATCATGGATCTTGGCTGACCCAGTTTCTGGTGAGATCTCTTTTCTTGGCTTGCAGATGGTACCTTCTTGCTGTGTTTTTCTCCAGCCTTCCCTTGGTGTGTGTGCAAGGAGAGAGAAAGAGAGAATTGGTGCCTCTTCTTATAAAGACGCTAATCTATTGGATCAAGGTCCCACCTGTATGACCTCATTTAACCTTAATTACTTCCTTTAAAGGTCCCATTTCCAAACACAGTCACACTAGGTCATTAGGGCTTCGGAATAGGAGTTTTGGAGGGGGACACAAACATCCAGTCCAAAACAGTATTGCACTCAAGGCTCTTTTTAATTTTTTAATTATTTTTTTAAAAGATTTTATTTATTTATTTGACAGAGAAATAGCGAGAGCAGGAACACAAGCAGGGGGAGTGGGAGAGGGAGAAGCGGGCTCCCCACTGAGCAGGGAGCCTGATGTGGGACTTGATCCCAGGACCCCGGGATCATGACCTGAGCTGAAGGCAGACGCTTAACGACTGAGCCACCCAGGCGCCTCAAGGCTCTCTTTTAAAAAATTTATTTTTTTAAATTATTTTTATTTTTGAGAGAGAGATAGAGAAGAGCGCATATGTGGGAGAGAATCTTAAGCAGTCTCCATACCCAGCACAGAGCCTGATGTAGGGATTGATCTCATGACCCCAAGGTCATGACCTGAGCTGAAATCAAGAGTCAGATGCTTAACCACCACCTGAGCCACCCAGGCTCTTTGAGACCCGATCCTACAGATCCTCTGTGTCTCTATCAGCCCTTCTACTTTGCATTCCATGGTCCAAATGTATCAAACTATACTAGGCCTCTGAGGGATAGGTTCTCAGACCTTTGTAGCTATAAGGTGTTCAGAGTGAACCTGACACATACTCCTCTTTGAAGGAATTATATATAAGGAACAGAGTCTTGATCTTATTTCCTAACTGCAAACATCTGTTCTCTCTCCAACCCCGGGCTTCTGTGGTGATTGGTGCTAGGGCAAGAAGCTCAGACCCAGAAACCTAAATTAGAATTCCAGTCTTGGTTCTCTTGAATCTGGAAGAGCTGGGTGTGCCAAGCTGAACTGGTTCATTCAGCCTCGTGGGCAAGGATGGTGGGGTGTTCCCACTTTCCCCACGACAAGGTACATGTGTGCTAGAACCTCCTCTAGAGCAGGGGTGAATCAACCAGGGGTTATTTCGCCTCTTCCCCATCTTCTCCAGGGGTGTTTGGCAATATCTGGAGACATTTTTGATCATCACCAGTGGGAGACGGCAGTGGCTTTTGGCATCTAGTGAGTGAAAGCCAGGGATGCTGCCCAATATCCTACAATACCCAGGACCCTCTTCCCTCCATACCCACATAACAAAGAACTTTCTAGTCCAAATAATAGTGACGAGGTTGTGAAATTCATTTTTAGGGGTCCTGCTGAGGGTATGTTTGCTGGGGGCATGTTTGCAAAAACGGTCTTCCGTGTTTGGAGGCAGGAAGTGAAATAGGAGGGGGGGCTGGCCATCTGATCTTCACAGCTCAGTTGTCCTGCCCACTAGTAAAATGTGACTCAATCAGTGTAGCTAATTCCAAACATTCGGATGAGCAACTCGTCTGCCCATGGGACACAGGAAGACTGGGAGCTGGGATAAGGGAGAAGGAGATGGAGAACAGATCATTCTTTTCTCTCTCGGCGGAGGTGGCAATGGGGGTGGGGGCGCAGGCAAGAAGGTGCGTTATAAGTCCCGTGGCTGCCGTAAGAAATTACCACGTGCTGCAAGGCTTTAACACAATAGAAACTTATTTTCTTATAGTTTAGGAGGACAGAAGTCTGAAATCCAAGTGTTGGTAGGGCCACACTGTTTCCAGAGACACAGCGAGAGAGGGAACGCAAGCAGGGGGAGCGGGAGAGGGAGAAGCAGGCTTCCCGCGGAGCAGGGAGCCCGATGCGGGGCTCGATCCCAGGACCCTGGGACCATGACCTGAGCCGAAGGCAGACGCTTAACGACTGAGCCACCCAGGCACCCCTGTTTCCAGAGTCTTGAGGGAGGATCCTTCCTTGTGTCTTCCAGCTTCTGGTGGCTCTAGGAGTTCCTTGGCTTGTGGCTCATGGCCAACCTCTGCCTCTGTCTTCACGTGACCTCTTCTCCGTGTCACAAATCTCCCTCTGCCTTTCCCTTCAGAGGGCACCTCTCACTGGATTTAGGGCCCACCTGGATAATCCAGGATGATCTCATCTCGAGATCCTTAATTGGATTACATCTGCAAAGACTGTTTTTCTAAATCAGGTCACATTCACAGTTCTGGGGATTAGGACTTGGACAATCTTTTGGAGGGTTTGCCGTCCAACCCACTACAGGATGGGCTAGAACACAAGGATGGGAGAGGATAAAAACACTCTACCGAATGTGCTTTACCGCCTGCGATTCAGGAAAGAGGCTGAGGAGGGAGAAAGGAGCAGTAATAGGACATCCACCATGTGCCAGGAACCAGGCCAAACCTCTCCATTTCTCAGATCCGATAATCCTCCCTGTTACTTGGTGGATTGGTTATCTCCATCTTAAAGATGGAAATAGAAGCTCAGCGAAAGTAAACAAGTAGCTCAAACACATACTGAAATTGAACACAGGTCTGCTCTTTCCAGAGCCTGTGCTCTTTCTAGGATAAAGGAAGCATTTGCAGCCTCTTACTAGCAGCTGCGGGAAGAGGCCAGCTCCAGAACATCTATTTTGCAACAGGGAAGCTGTCATTGCTCATCCTGGGCTCCCCCAGCCTGGCGTTCACCTGCTTCCTTTGGCGGCCGGAATCCAGGTGCTGGACAGCCCAGCTTGCCCGGAGCCTCCTGGGGCAGGGGTATGGAGGCAGATTTTGGCTGGTTCAGAGGCAACGCCCCCTTTGGCACCCTGGCCCGCTTGGCTCTATAGAGGAGCCAGTCCCACAGATAAATATTAGAGGGTTTGGATTCCCTACTCCCACTGGTGCTGGGATTGGAGCAACCCAGGCAGAATTTTCTAAGAGAGACTGCCCAGTGTGATAGAAGGAGGAGGTTGGAGCGAGACAGACCTGGGTTCAAATCTCACCTTTACCATTAGTGGGCTGTGTGACCACAGGCGAGCTCTTTCAGCTCTCTGAGACTCAGCTTGCTCAACATGAAACCAAGGGTGATAATAATCACCCTCGCAGGGTGTACACATAAAACATCTTGAATGATGCCTGCTACATGGCAGATTCTTCAAGTCCCTGGGTTGGCTCAGTCTACAGGTTCCTGAGATGCTACCCTATACGAGGTTAGCAACCGTGCGTAGGGCTAGGTCTCTGCTTAACTCTGCAGTTGTAAAGCTGGGACCTCATTGTCCGGTACCTCCTGTCAAGTGCAAATGTGGTGTGCATCATTGCTTGTGGATCCAAAGAGGTAGTAAAATCTGCCTTTTGTTTCTTATAAAGGGAAACTTAAACTTCAACACTGAGCATGCATCTCAGAAATTCCATTCCTAGGTGTTTACTCGAGAGAGGGGAAAATTACATCCACACAAAGGAATCTACACTAATATTCACAGAAGCTGTATTCAGAATAGCCCCAGACTGGAGATAACCCAAACGTCCCAACAGAATGAATCAACCGACTGTGGTACATCCACACAATGGAAAAATTCTCAGCAATAAAAAGGAATGAATATTGATACATGCAAAAAACATGGTTGAATCTCAAAAGCATTCTGTAGAGTGAGAGAAGCAGAGTGTATGATTCTATTGATGAGATTCTAAAAAGGTAAAACTGTAGCGATGGAAAGTGGACCAGTGGTTGCCTGGGGTGGGGATGCAGTAATTGATTTCAAACGAGTGTGAGAGACCTGCCTGAGGTCTCTCTCTTGATTGTCATGGTAGTTACCTGATTGTACAAATGTCAGGATTGATGGAATTGTACTACATTTAACAGGGGTGCATTTTATTATATGTAAATTATACCTCAGTAGGGTTTATTTTTAAAAAATCTGCCTCTATCTCTAGGCGTTGCTCATCGTTACGTGCCTTCACTGTCAGGTTGCCTCTCCCCAGGTGGTGGCAGGGACCATCCTTACTGGTCGATGCCCCTCTATTCACAGCAACCCCCAGGGAAAAGAACATCTTCCTATTTAAAATTAGAGTGTGGATTGTTATTGGGCTAGCTGGGTCATGTGACTTTCCCTGAACCAATCATTGTCAGGGAATGGTAGTGGAATTCTCTGATTGGTCAGGCCTGGGTCATGTGCTAAATCCAGGATGTGGGCTCAGCCCTCGGTAACTAAGGCGTGTTGATGGGGGAGAGGCGAGTAGAGGAGGTCTTACCAGAACGTGGAGGAATGGATGGGCTGCATAGACCTTGCCTAGATATGACATTCCTGGGTACCTAGCTCTCTTTCAGATCCCTCATCCTCCAGAACAAGAGGGATCTGCCTCTGTTTCATCTCTTACGTGGCTTCTGCCAGCATGAGGTAGTAGACGAGGGTGTTGGGTGTCCGAGCCACGCGGGTTTGAGTCTCAGCTCGGCTTCTTCTTAGCCCCCTTGGCCCCGTGCAGTTTACTGAAGTTCTCTAAGAATCTGTTTTCTTACCTCTGAAACGAGCATAAGTGGACGTCCTGCCCCGTGACACAGCTGTATTAAGTGAGATAATTCATATCGAGTGTTTGCATAATGCCTGGCACACCCTAAGTCCTTAATATCATGTATTATCACTGTTTCTACTGTTTCAGATTTAAGAACTGATTATTTTTGTTCATGACCGGCGCTGGCAGAGGTATCGGTGCCCTGCCATGCGCCCTGGGCACGCTCATTCCCATATACACAGATCCCATCCTCCTTACTACAGGCACCTCTCACTCATTCTGCCCGGGCGCTTTCTCTGGCATATTCTTCGTGCCTGTGAGGTGGGCTACAAGTGCTGAGTGTTGGCGCCCCGGGAGGAACCCTGGGCCAGTGATGGGTACCCAACTTCCTCATCTCTTGGGTGAGACGACTCTTGGGCACCTCCCAGGGCATCCCCCTTCCCTATCCCCACTACAGGGCTGAGCCTCAGTTGCTCCTGGTAGTAATATGCCCTTTAACGGGGGTTTGGCTTACTGCCCCTTTCTTGGCTGATTTCCCTGCTCCTTCCTACCTACTAAACAGACTATTTGCATCCAAACTTTATTTCAGGGCCTGCATCTGAGGCAACCCAGCCTGAGATCCAGACCCTATGAGTGAGTTGAAACGTCATGTTTTTTTTTTTGCTCTTGGCTGGAATTGCCCATTTGTTTACTGTTACAGTGTAGGGTGCTTACCTCTTGCAGGCCAGAGGCATTGACTGGCAGCCCTTTAAGGTTTTGATGAATAAAATATGGTAGAAAAGAATTAATTATTCCTTAATGAATGCCATTTGCTGGGTAGGCAAACCCTATAAAAACATTTATAGAGAGGAATGCAGGGGCGGGGGGAGTGAATCCCAAAAGGCCCTTTCATGGCAAAAAGAGAGGGAGTCACTGACAGGGGAGTTCTCAGTAAATATTGGTTGAGTGAGTGATTAGCCTGGTTCCTTGCATTGGGCTATTACTCAGTGTCAGAATAATGAGCTGTGGGTTTGTGTGCATCCAAGCTGTGACTTTGCAGAACTGCAAGGTTTGGAAGACTGAGCACACACCTCCAGTCCACTCCTGTAGTTCCGTTGTGTTAACAGGAAAGGGCCTAGTTGAGAAAACAGTGGCTAAACCAAGTGCCACTGGGTCTTATTCCAGGCATACTGGAAATGGCTTTGCCTCAGGATTCCCAGTCTCAGATTTTAATCCCTCTCTGCCATTGTCTTCATGTGTGACCTTGGTGAGTCCCTGGCTCCCTCTGGCCCTCAGTTTCTTCCTCTGTCAAATGGAATGGTCTGGATGAAGAGATCCCAGTGTGCTTTGTGAGCTGTATGAGTGCTGTTACCTTGCCAATGGTGTATTCAGCCACTGCACCTTTTCCGTGACGTGGGTGGTTTGCAACTGGGCACTGACCCATTTTACAGGTGGAATGACTGAGGTCGAGTGAGCCATATGATGCAGTCACTACATACTATGCCAAGTTTTAAAAATTTCAGTGCAGAGACTTGTGTAATTCCTGAGACTTGACAGCCAGGGGTAGGGCAACTTAGACATGTGTCATAGGAAATGGTGGTGTTTAGGTGAAGCATGCCAGTGTGGAAAGCATGTGATCACTACAGTCTGATAAACAAGGGTTGGAATCTTAGCTTGGCCACTCACTGGCTCTCTGAACCTCAGTGTCTTCACTTGTAAAATGAGAGAAGTCATATCTATGTCATAAGGTTAAAAGTGAGGCTCCTATGAGCTAGTTCTGCTACAACACTCATCCTCCCCAAAACGTGAATCTGTTGCAGTGCGATTAATCTATTAGGAGACAGTTAAAATATAGTGCGGATTTCACATTTGTTTATGTGCAGTTTCATCAGCGAGAGGCAATAGGTGAGTGAAGACAACTGCACGCAGCTGAACTGAGCCATGTGGGACGGCACAAAATGCACCCCTGCACACACCTCAGACACCCACCAGATGAACTGGGAGCCATACCCATTGGTGTTAAAACCTGGTGTTAAAACTTTCCATCTGATTTTGAATAACCAGCATCAGTCCCACCAGTTCCCAGCTCACATTGCAACACTTCCAGCACGTACCTCCACAAACCAACTTCAGGTCTTTTCCAAGGTCAGCTGGCATGTTTTTTGTCAGATTTTAAAATCTGTCGGTATTTTAAAAATCACTAACGATACATAAAATGGTGCTACCATTTTTATTAGGTTCCTGTTGTTGTTGTTTTTTGATGCATCACTGGTGAAGTTTCTGAGTGTTATCCCCCAACCTTACTTCCCCATAAGCTCTGTGATTTTCATTGCACGATTTTGCATGGTGCAGTGACTTTTGGGAATGCATGTGTTGTTTTAGAGCAGAACTACATGCAGTGAAGTGGCTGGGGTGGTGCATAACGCAGTATCTTCACCTTTCCACTTCTCGTCCTCAGGTGAAAGAAGGTAGAGAGACATGGATTGTGACTCTCGATTGTTAGTAAGAGAACCTGCTCAACCTTTATAGGTAGAAAAGAACCATTTGTTAGAATTCTATAGGGATCTTTCAGGGAAAGAATGGAACTTGGCTTCAGGGAAGTCGTAGTTATAACCTTTGGTTGTAAGAAACAGAAAACTCACCTCACACTTGCTAAGACACAAAAAGCTTATTGGCTTGTTTCTAAAAAGTTCACAGAAGATTTGCTTCAGTCACAGCTGGATCAGGGAACTCAAGCCACACTATGTCACTGGGACTTCGTTTCTCTCTCTCAGTCGTCCCTTCTGCTGTGTTGGCTCTGTTTTCAGGCAGGCTTTATCCTAGTGGTGGCAAGATGGTGGCCAGCAATTCCTGGATCACATACATAGAGCTTCAAGTCTAGTGGGAAAGAGGGTGCTTTTCTTCTAGTTTCATTTGCCTAAATCCTGAGATTTGCCGGCTCTAACTGGGTCAGTATTCCTGCCCTTGAAATGATAACTGTGGGCAGAGGGGCATGATGCTCTTATTTGGCCAGGCTTGGGGGACCCACCCTGCCTTGGAATTAGGGTGTTGTCAGCTCTTATGGGAATGACAGGCACTGAGGCTGGGAAAATAATCTATCTCCAAAGAAAATTCAATTAGTTCCTGCATAAGGAAGAACAACTGTTAGACAGGCAAATGCATTATAAGAGGTTACCATTATAAAAGGTTACCAAACCAGGGATTTGGAAGCCGTTTAAATTGTCTTTCCTACTCTGTGCTTCATTCTTTTCTTTCCTGAAACCTTTCTTTCTCTGCTTTTCTGATTCATATGATCTTCATAATGGGCAGAATCTGCCAACCCCACGGTTGCCAAACTCTTATAGAGCCAGCCACCAGAAGGGAGTGACTATCCAATTCAAAATTCTAAAGGGAGGATTCTGTCTCAGCTTGGATCAGGGGCCCACTTACATTCAAATGACCTGACTCAGGCACGGGGGTGTCGCTGTTCTGTTGTGCAAAGAAATGCCAGGAGCCCACTGTTATGTCTGTAGATGGCGAGACTAACGGGAATGGCCCATGTGAGTTGGTCAGTTCATAACAAGGCAGGTCTTTTCCCCCTTGCTCCTGCCTTTACTGCTTTCAGGATTCAAGTCCAAGATGGCTTAGCCCATCACTGATAAAGTGGATGGAGGCTCGTTAAGATACCTTTGTCTGAGGCCAGAATCTTCACCTCCTGCAAGCAAAGTAGTCGTCTGCTTGATTCCTTGGAATCTAGTCCATGTAGCAGGATAGAGAGGAACACAGAGGAATGAAGTTGGGGGGGTAGAGGCAGTGAGAACCACCAACACCTCTTTACGAATGACCCAACTTCCCAGCTTCTCTTTCACCTCCCGGCCCTGCTAGACTTGCTAATGAACAGCAACGCTGACTCATATCTTATAGAAGTCAGGTCGTTGGGACGTTCTTTATTCCTGGGAGGAGGGAAATTGGATCATAGATATTCAGGCTCGGTCGAGAATTAGTGAGATAGGAAAGCAGGAAGTAATTTAAGTTTATCATTTTGGTCCACTTGGGGATTGTTTTGTGTGGTCCATGTGGGGATTGTCATGACAGACCCACTTCTTCAGCCCTCCCGATATGCACACTCTTCTCTATGTGACTTTGCTGTTGCCATCACAAAGAGGTATAACTCTTTCCCCGGCCTCTTAAATTTGCTCTGGCCTGTGATTTGCTTTGACTAATAGAATATTGATAGAAATGACTGTGTACCAGTTCTGAGCCTAGAGCTGAAGAGACCCCGTGCGTTTCTGCTTGTGCTTCTGGCATCTCCACCACTACCCAGAAAACATGCCCAGACAGGCCTGCTGGAGGATTATAGACGCCTGAAGCATAGCTGGGACCCCCTGTAACCCCACCTGAGGTTTTCCCAGATTAGCCAACAGTCACAGGCTCCCGACGTGTCAGTGAGCTAAGCTGAGATTGGAAGATCCACTGGTTGATCTTAGCCTCAGCCACTGATCATAGACTTGGTAGCTAATGAGATGCTTTTTTTTTTTTTTTTCCTTTTTAAAGCTTCAGTATTTTAGGGGCAGGGGTGACTTTTAAAGTAGCATTATTGTGGCAACACATCATTGTTATGTCTGGGATAGAACTAATATCTCCATATATGAGTATTATTATGCAACAGACACGTTATATACACGGGCTTTTGTCTTCCCAATGTATTTTGGTAGGTTACATTTTGTAGACAACTGAGATGGAATTAAAGAAATGAGTGGCTTACTTGGGGCCAAGGAGCTAGTAAGGGGTTGGTTTGAAATAATAAGACAGAGATAATTCCCTATATATCAATCTGCCTACTTTTCTTTTGTGTATCCACACCCATCTTGGCAATAACCCAAAGAGCTCCATAATTCAGAATGAAAGGGGGAACATTCTCACGCATTGTGTCATCCTGACGTTGATTATATCTTCCTGTAACTCTGTTTTAATAACTTCTACCATAATGATCTTGGATTTGTTGGTGGTGTTAAAACCATACTTAAAAGGGCAAAAATCTGAATAGACAGTTCACCAAAGAAGATATACAAATGGTTGGTCAGCTCATGAAAAGATGCTCAACCTCATTAGTCACTGGGGAAATGCAAATTAAAACTGTAGTAACATATCACCCATTAGAATGGCTGTGATAAATAGAGTGACAATATCAAGCGATGACAAAAATGTGGAGGCCACTAGAATTCTCATACATGGCAGGTGTAAAAGGCTACAGGAGAAAAGAATTTGGCAGTTCTTTTATAAAGTTAAATCTGCACTGACATATGACTCATCAATTACACTTCTCGGTATTTACTCAAGATACATGTAAACACATCTACACAAAGACTTGTACAGTGATGTTCATAGAAGCTGTATTCATAATAGTTCTAAACTGGAAGCAACCCCAAAATTCACCTCTAGGTTAATAGGTAAACAAGTCACTTGTGAGATGTTCCTTAACAATGAAAATTAGTTAACTACTGATATGCGCATTAATATGGATGAACTCCAAAAAAGTCATGTGGAGGGAAAGAAGGCAGATATAAATGAGTACTTACTATGTAATTCCAGTAACACCACGTCTAGAACTGACAAATCATATCTGTAGTGACTGAAGGCAAATAAATGTGTTTTCTGTGGCTGAGGATGTGGGATTTTTCGTATGGGGCCCCAAGGGTCTTTTGAGGGTGGTGGAGATATTCTATATCTTGGTGGTGGTGATGGTTGGTTAAACCAGTATCTAAATTTATTAAAGCTATCAAAATGTACAATTAAAATGAGTGCATTTAATTGTACATGAATTATACCCAATAATGTTGACTTTCAAAAAGACCTAAAATTATGTCTTTCTGAAAGTCAGATGGTCAGGAATTCTTAGGAGATGGCGGATGGTATGGCATAAAACCAGCTTCCGGAATTAGGGGGAAAAAGCCCCCCAGCTGCCCAAGATAATTCAGGACCATGGACAGCATCTCAGTGTTCAATGATCTAATGCAGGTAAAGCCGTTCCTTAGCATAGAGCCTGGCAACAGAGTTAAGCACTTACTAAAAGGCAGTTCAAAATACCCTTTAATGAATGCCTACTACGTGCCAAGTATCATGTAAGACCCTATTTATATGCATTATTTCATTTTATTCTCACCAGCCACTAGTATTATCCTCGCTTTGCTCTTGAGAAAGGAAGCATTTTCCTTAGTGCAATTTTACAAGGAAAAGGAAAGTGGGGAACAATGACACACACACACATACACACACACACACACGCAGGTTAAACTTTAAGATGTTTCCTGAAAGGAGAAAGGGCATTCTTGCTTCTCTTGTATAATCATGTGCTGCTTCCAGGGTGTCTGAAGGCAGGGTAGTCAGCAGGCAAACAGGTGTACCTGCCAGGTTGTGGAGGAACCACAGGTACATTTGCCCTAGCCTCTGGCGGATTGTTTTTTACATACAAAATTACTTGTCAGGCAGACGCTTTTTTCTCCCTTAGTTCTCATAAGATAGAAACAACAGTGTTACATAACCTGCATCAGCAGCGTTGGTTTTGCAGAGCATCTGACCAAGATTGGGGGGGTGGGCAGCAGCAAGGGAAGAGGCAAGTTGTAGCTAAGAGCATCTCGAAGGCTGAGGTTCTGGGCAGGCTGCTGGGTGGGAGCATGGGGCAGAGATGAACCCTTCTCATTGGAGATGGGGCAAAGGCCCAAGCTGGGAGCTCACACCCGGGGTCCTGGCCTGCCAACATCTCCTCTAGTTCACACTGTCATCCCTGTGGTTCCACACCCATCTCTTGCCTGAGCTTCGGAAGTAGCTTCCCAACCAAGTCTTCCTACTTCTGGCCTTTCTTCATCTTAACCCTAGAGCTTTGTACATGTGCATCAGCTTTTTTCACTCCCTTCTATCAGATGTATGAAACGTTCTCCCCAACCGAACTTCCTCATGCAGAGTTCTTCACAAGCATCAGGTGTCATTCAAAATCAAGGCCCCTGAGTACTTTGCCCGTCTCTTTCCTTGCTCTTGTGCACCCTTCGTCATCCTCCTACTGAACTGTTTGCAGGTCCCTGAATGCATCATGCTGTGCTGTATGTTGCCTACGTGGTTCCCACTACCTGGATCCGTTTTCCTTCCTCAACTATCTAACTCCTAAATATCCTCAAAGCAAGAACTTATTTGTCAGCTTCTCCCAGAATCTTCCTCATCTCTCTTCCCCCATTATCCTTCCAGCTGGATTAGAGATCCCTTCTTTGTGCTCCCACGGTATCCCTATTCCAATCCCTTAATAAAACTTGTACTTGGTACTACATGGATCTGTTTAATCATTCTGTGGTTTGCCTTTTCTCCATTTCCTTTGGAACAACTAGGATAATCATTTTAGGGCCCCAATCTTGTTGACATTATTCCAGCTACCATGGCTTTTTTGGGGGAGGGAGCTTCTCCAATGTGCATCATACTCTCTCTGCCTCAGGGCCTTTGCATGTGCTATTCATACTAACTGGAATTCGCTCATCCTTTCCCATAGCTTCCCATCTCATGGCTAACTCCTATGCATCTTTTAGAATTCAGCTCAATCATTTTCCCTGTGACACCTTCTCTGAGCCTTAATACCACCCTGTATTTTTCTTTAAACACATGTAAGAACAATGTGAATTTAAATATTTGCTGATGTGATCATTTGTGAGTTCTCTCTTCCCAGCTAGACTATAAGCTACACAGAGGTGGGGACCATATGTCGTATCTGTGTTACCTACCACTGAATTACTAGCATCTGGCACATAGTAGAGGCTCAGTAAATTTTTATTGACTCACTCAATCGTTCTCTCTGCCTTGTTCCCTCATTTTAGGGTAAAAAGTTCATAATGTTAATTGTCATGTTACCTGTTTCAGTTCACAAATGACTTTGACATGCAATGTCTTACATATTTCCACTTGAGCTTTCTGAGATTGACAGCACAGGGTTATTATCTCTTTTATTTTTTTTTAGAAGAGAAACTTGAGGCTCAGAGGTTAAGTGACTCAACAAGGTCATCCAGCTACTCAGGAACCTCCACCTCCTGCTCTTTCCACGCCCCCGGCTCCGGCTTCTTTATATGGAAAAGACATGCCTGACCGATGTGTCAGTGCCATGGGTTTGTTTATTTCCATAACTCATAGAGGAGGTTGTGAAACTAAGGAGAGTGGCATATTTAGAGCCCAGAGAAAGCTACAGTATAATGGAGGCCCTTATTACATTACTCTTTGGAAGATGAATTGGAGCTGCCAAGCATTTGCCTAAATCAATAAGCAGTGTGGCATTAACTAGTGTGAGGTTCATTTCTCGTCCCCAAAAGAGGAACATTTGGTGTAGAGGGAATCTGCGCTAATCCCACACACCTGTTCTTTGACAGCGACCAGAAGCACAAAAGCTCCATAGAAAGAAGGCGGACGGGAAGGAACACGACGGGCTCCGGGGCCGCACAGACCTGATTTCACATCCCGGCCCTGACAGTGTCCAGCTGTGTGATCCAGACCTCACTTTTCTTATCTGAGAAAGTGGGGATCATAAGCCATTCCTCATCATCCCCCTCGGTTGTTGGTCTGCTTGATTCTTTTCTCCCCTGAGTCCTGTCTACTCGGTCTAACGATGTGCCCTGCATCCCTCCACTTCTTGGCACCGTCCTCAACCAGGCCACCATCATCTCTCTGCTGGTAGCCTGCCAGAACCTCCTACCGGGATTCCCGATTCCACTCTTGCTCCCTTGACAGCCTGTTCTCCACAGGGCAGCCAGAGTTGTCCTTCAAAAACAAATCAGACCATCCACCTGCCGACTCCTTACCATGCCCTGCAAGGCGTGCTTCACCGGGTCTTGCTCATCTACACCTCCCTATACCTTTACTACTCAGTCACATGCACACTGGCCTCTTCTCATTCCTCAAACACATGACGCTTGTCCCCACCCCAGTGCCTATGCACTTGTTGTTACCATGGCCTGGGGTGCTGGTCTCTCCAATGTTTGCATGACCATCTCCTTGTCATTCATATTTCAGCTCAAATGCCACTTCTACAAATGGTCTCCCTTTCTAAAAAACTTCCTGCCCTGCCAGTTTCTTTCTTTTGCATCTGCCTGTTTAAATTTTTTTATAGCATTGATCACATTCCAAATGATCTCATTCATTTGCATGTTTTCATGTTTATGGCCTGACTCCCTCATTAGAATATAAACTTCAAGAGAGAGGGATCTGGCCTATTTTTTTCCTGCTCTATCACCAGTGCCTTATACAGTGGCTGATGCATAAAACATCCCCATCGAATTTTTGAATTAAAAATAGGGAAGAGTCTCTCAGTAAAGAAAAGCTTCTTTTCCTTCTCCCCATCATGCTAAGGTCTGAGGACTCTTAGAGGTAGATTTTTGGTGCAAGTGAATACTAAACATATGATTTCTACAGTCCTAAGCAAACACTGCTTGTCTTAAGCTGCCCCACTGAGCTTCAGAAGCCCCTTTTCTAGAGTCAGCCTGATTTTTCCACCACTTGGAGTGGGGAGCAAGTGTCGAATCCTGAACCTCACATCCAGGGACTCTCCAACCTGGAAACGGGCACCTTTGCTTAAGTGAGTAACAGGGCTCTTGTAGCAGACATACCCTCATCCATCTCCATACCATCCATCCATCCATCCATCCATCCATCCATCCATCCATCCAACCAACCAACCAACCAACCAACAACCAGCCAACAAATACTATGTTGTTGGGGGCAGGTTCTATGCAAGTACTGGGCTTGGCATACAGGATATAGCCTTGAAGAAAACACACATCTTTTCCTCTCAACAGCACACAGCTGGGTGTGATGTCTCAACGATGGTACTCCATCAGAGCAGCATAGCTATCCACAGGAGCAATGCTGCCTGCCCCTCAAAAGCACCCCCTTTCCTTACCATTTCCTCCCTGGCCAAATGGAGCCTGTTTCTTTGGCCAACTTGATTCCTGTTTGCCTCTCTCTGTCCCACACCTGATACCTCTTTGTGCCTTGGGATCCAGCCTCATCATGGCTGATCCAGATTTAGGATGCCTGCCTTGGGTTCCACCCCAGGCTTCGCCAATCCTTGACTCCCTGCTCTGCTGCTGTCAAGCTTTGCAACCTGCCTTGCTCCTCCCCAATGTCCAACATCCCGCCCACATCTCTTTGGCTCTTCTGTTCCTTGTCAGGGTCAGGTAGCCTCAGATACGGCTTCTGTGGTACACCCTCTGCCCTCAGCAGATATCCTGAAGCTTGGGCTTGCAAAATGAGAGGCTGTACGCAGCTCTAGTCTGATAATTTTGTGTTGTGAAATCCTGATGAAGAATTTATTTAAAGGAAGGGGTCTGTGGCTCTGATCAAGTTTCAGAACCACAGATCAGATCAAACAAATGCACAAGCCAGTTTCTTCTCATTTCAACAAAATGTCAAAGCCGTGCCTAGGTTAGCAGTTCTCAAATTTTAGAGTATCTGAGGTGTGTGGAGGATAAAGCTTGAGAAAATACCAGTTTCCAGGCTTCACCTCCATGGATTCTAATTCAGTATGTGATAGGACTCTGAAATCTGCAGTTTTAATGAAATCCCCGAGAATTCTGATGTAGGTCCAAGGGTAATATCAAGAACATTTAACACAAGTTACGACCTAAGCACCATCCAATCAAGAAGACCTTGTGGATCCCCCTCAACCTTTTACCACATGCCTAGCTTGATCTTTTGGTTTCTGGATTGGTAGGAGGTTTAGGGGACTTTGAGTGGGCTGGGGGGTGGCATTTGGATAATCCAGTGGTGGTTTAGGGTTCTCAGGTCAGTGGCTATTACCAGCAAGTAGGGACATATTTCTCTATTTCAATAACTGGTATGACTTCTAAGCCCCTCCATGATTGGCTGGGTAGAGGGTCTGCAGAATGCAGTGTGAACACAGGCCATAAGGAAAACTGCAAGTCTTGGACCAGTTCACACCTCACCCTATAACTGTGTGTTCATGTTTACTAGCATCTGGAAGGGGCTTCTTACTTGCTGCTCGGCAAAGTTTTAGTACCATGCTTGTGATTGCTTTCGACTCATTGGCAGAATTTGTTCCTTTGGGGACTGGTATATAGGATTAATGAAGTGGCAGATTTGCTTTGACTATAATTAGTGAGAAATACAATAGCAATTTCTCGCAGAAAATATAGCTGAGCCAAACTCACCAGACACTTTCGGTAAGCATGACCAGGCTCTGAACAAATGCCTCCGTCGTTCTCATCAGTCTTCCCAAGCCAAGATGGTTTGACTTCCATTGGGTTGGATGTCCAAGTTTTTGATGAAGGGGTTCAAGAGTGGCCCCTTTTTGACAGTTCTCAGGTATTCTCATGTGTAGAATGCTTGTGGATACTGAAACAGACTTTTTTTGTTTCAGAAGAGAGGTGGAGGGAAGTGACTGCCTTATTCAGGGTAAGTGCCCCGCCCCCTACCCTCTATTCATGTCATCTTGTTTTATTCCCGGTAGAGCTCTTACCACAGTCTAAAGTGATGTTATTTCATTGCTTATATACTGTCTGTCTCCTCTCACTAAAGGAGTTGCAGGGCCCTTTTCCTTGTCCACCACTGTATCACTAATGCCTAAAAGCATCCCCGGCATGTAGTTGATGTTCAAAGAATATTTGTGGAATGAACTAACCCAAGGAGTATATTGGTTAAAGGCATGCTAGCTTCCAGAACGGATAAACCCCAGAATCTCAGGGGCTTAATACAACAAATTGATTTTGTAGTCACATAAAGTCTGGTTATACATTCCTGGATAGCAGTTGGGGTCTTGAGGTGGGGATGGCATTCCCTGCTCCATGCAGTCACTCATGGACCCAGGGTGAGGGAGGAAGGTCCAGCTTTAACCTTTGGCTTTCAAGGTTGGTCTGGGCATCACTTTATCGCCAGTAAATGATGGGGAATGGCATGGGCACAGGAGTGAAGGGTCCCATGGGAGGTTTTAATGGGCTCGGCCTTGAAGTAGGTACATCAGTTCCATCCATAGCCTGTTGGCCAGAACTCATTCACATGGCCACAGCCAACTGCAAGGGGGCCTGAGAGATGTCAAGCTCTGTGCCCAGGAAGAGGGAGAAATGGGCGTGGTAAACAGCCAGCCACTCCCAATTGCAGGGGTTTTTGTGGTTGCTCTGGGGTTCCAGAATTGGACTTGGAGGTGTTTCACTTGGTTTCTGTAAGGACCCCAAATTGACATCTATCTTCCTGCAGCAGGAAGTCCGATTCTCCTTAGCCTTCCACAAGCTGAACTTACTGCCCCAACAGGCTCCACGAATATGGAGTCCCTCCTTTCTTAATCGTCCTGTCTCTGCTTTTTCAATATGCTCACAGTTTTCCATCGGGGTGGGAGGGATGGGCAAAATAGGTGAAGGGGATTAAGAGGTACAAACTTTCAGTTATAAAATAAATAAGTCACTGAGAGGAAACGTACAGCATGGGGAATATATAGTGAGTAATACTGCACTAACGTTGTTGGTGACAGACAATGGCGACATTTATCACGGCGAGCACTGCGTAATGTATCAAACTGTCGAGTCACTGTGTTGTACACCCGAAACTAACATAACGTATATCAACGATGCTTCAACAATAAAAATTAAAAGTTTTTTCCATTATAAAAAAAATCAAGTAAAGTTAACATTTACGTTGGTGCTTATAGTCTCCACTCAAAAAGCGATATATTTCCTGAGGCAGCCCGGTGGGGCCATGAAGCCCACAGATTCTGGAACCTGCTGCCTGTTTGAATCCCTTCCCTGCAGTCCCTAGCTCTGTGGCCTTGTGCCAGTTCCTTGATCTGTAAGATGGTGATAATAACAATACCCGCCTCGGGGATGCATGGGGGGCTCAGTCGGTTAAGTGTCCGACTCTTGGTTTCGGCCCAGGTCGTGATCTCAGGGTCGTGATATCGAGGCTTGCCCTGGGCTCTGTGCTCAGTGGGGAGTCTGCTTGAGATTCCCTCTCTCTCCCTCTGCCCACCCCCCCCATCTCTCTAAAATGAACAAATCTTTTTTTTTTTTTTAAGATTTTACTTATTTATTTGTCAGAGAGAGTGAGTGAGCGCCCGAGTGCACAAACGGGGAGAAGCAGGCAGAGGGAGAAGCAGACTCCCTGCTGAGCAGGGAGCCCGATGCGGTGCTCGATCCCAGGAGCCGGGGATCATGACCTGAGCCGAAGGCAGACGCTCAACCGACTGAGCCACCCAGGCATCCCAATAAATACATCTTTAAAAAACATAATGGTATCCTCCTCATAAGATTGTTCTAGAGAATCAATCTGTCTGTTACTATTAGTGGGAGTGATTGAAAGTGTTAAGCAGGTGGTTAAGTCAAAATCGTGAGTCAATGTAAAAATGTTAAGTTATTCCCTGGCAACTTTGAGTACTTACCGGGTGTTATTCTGAGTACCTGGAATGTATCATCTCATTGAACGCTTACTGTGAGGTGGGTGTTATTAAACCATTTCACAGGTGCAGAGAGATAAGTAGCTTGCCCAGGGTCATGCAGTTAATGACAGAACAAGGATTTCAGTGCTGGCATTCAGTCTCTAGAGCCCACACCACTAACCATGACACCCGGCTGTCCTCGTTTAAATAGCACCAATAGTCCATGGACATGACACAAATCATGAAGTCTGTTCACTCACTTATTCACTCAAGAAATATTTATTGAGCATCTACTATGTGCCTGGCTTGTTGGAAAATGCTGGGGTTACAGGGTGACTGGTAAATCTCCAGCCGAGCTGCCGTGTACAGGTGGTCCATCAGTAAGCAAAGACAGAAACCACATAATTTCAGACCCAGATAAGTCCTGGGAAGAAAATAAAGCCAGATAATGGGATAGAGTGGCTGGAGAGATTTTGTGTGGCCGCTGCCCTGGAAAAGGCCACATGAGACCTAGAAAGGAAGGTTTTTGTCATTTTGTCATTCCTCCAGCTGTGGCCTGTCCTTCCTGATAAGCCGGACCACATCACTGTTCTGAATTCTATCCAAATTTCAAGACTGTCAGGCCTATTAAGTCAGACCTTTTGACGAGTGTGCAGAGCACAGATTTATTATATGTAAATGTTTGTTTAAGTCTGTAACTCTCTCACAGCGGAATTGGGAAGGCAGGTTCCAAATAACCATCAAAGCCCATTAATTTTCTCCAAATGTAATGGCATATTAATCAGATGTCATCAAGAAGCTGTGGTCTGGAGGTTAGGCTAATGCAAGACAGATATCTACTCTGTACCCCTCCACCCATTTCCTGGGGAGAGGCGAGTTTTCCTCTGGCTGTGTAACATACCCAGCCTTGTTGTGTGCAAGACGAATATAGAATCACAGTATATCTGAGCCAGAAGGGACCTTACGAGGGAGGCTATTTTTCCTTGAACCTAAATTCAAGTCCTGTCTGGGCTGACAGAGGATTTGGGAGCTGCTTCTAAATATGAGAGGCATTCTGGATATGGGATCCAGACTCCCAGAGAGCAGAGTTCCTAGGTGGTTTGGGGGCTACATGACACAGAGGCTTTCCTGGGCCTGCCACGGGGGGCGCCTGTATGTATTCTTGCCGTGATCCATACCATCCGTCCTCTTGTCTCATCCTCCAGAAGAGAGAGCTCAGAGAAGGTGTGAGTAACCCATCATCATACATCAAGTTATTGAGAGAACCAATATTCACTGTAAAACAGGCTGGGCATGTTCATAAAAGGGAATTTAATGGAGCCTCCTCCTGCCTAAAGCCCTCTGTGGCTCCCCATTGCTCTAACAAGGAAAGTTAAACTCCTTACCATACCCTACAATACTTTGTATGATCTGGCCCTGGCCTATTTTGACCTCTGACTTCCTCCCCTACATTTTCTAATTTAGCCATCATGAACTTCTTTCAGTTCCTGAGAAATTTTAGTCTCTCGTTCACCCCCAAGTGTCTGATAGCTTTATTTCCTCTCCCTAAAACACACCACCTCTACTTCCCCTGGCTAGTTTCCCCTAATTCTTCCTCTTCTTCTGTAGCTCCATTTCTTCCATGAGGTCTTCCTAGAAACTCTAGCTTAGACTAGCTGCTCCTGCTCTGTGTTCCTGTTACCCCCCACATCCCTCTCCATACTACTCTGCCCCAAGCAGGGCACAGAAGAGAAATCTGACTAACATACAGTGCTCACACTGAGGATAATGGTGAGAGCAAAATTCTCTCTCCAGTGGCTCTGGATTGCTAGGAAAGGTACTAGAAAGATTAGAAGGGTCTGCCCCACTCCTAACTCTTCATCTCTGCCTCTGAGACCCGTGTTTCAAGAGTTACTTTCTGGCAGAGACTTAACAAATCCTTTTCCACGCCTTCTGCCCACCCCAGAAGAAGGGAGCCAGCTCACTCCCTGCCAGCTGCCCCCAGGCTGCCTGTCCTTCTGTTAATCAGACCATCAGCTCGTGGTTCCTCATCCATTGTGGGGAAAATCAGAAACATTTCTTGGAGCCTTTGGGGACAGGGCTGGGGCCTCCAGCTGTGGCTTCCAAGGCTGGCATCCATCCAGCCCCGGATTGTGGCAGATTTGCAGTTTTTATTTTAAACAGACTTTCTTAGGCAGCAGAGAGAAGTTTGCAGTTGGCTTGCCCAGGGCATTGGAATTAGCTTTGTGGTAGTGGCTTTCTGGAGGGTGGTTGAATGTTTACTGCATGATGGTTCTGCCTTTCAGAAAGAGAATAAATTCAGAAAATCCCTAATAGGGCCATCTGGAAAAAGTGACAAGAAATAAACATATATCAAGTACCTCCCGAGTGCCACAATCAGTGCTAGATTCTCTACGTCTTTTATCTCATTTGAAGCTCACACAACCCTATGGGCTTAATACCACTAATAATATTTAATAATAAGATCGCTAAAGCATACCGAGCAATTACCACGTCCCAGACCTTATGTTGGGGGCTTAAAGTGCAGCATCTCATTGGACCATCAGCACCTCCCCATACAGTAGAAGGTATTAATGCTCCTTCCTGTAAAACCACATGGAAACTCAGAGAAGCTGAGAAACGTACATAGGTTTACGCCGTTTGGAAGTGGGACTCAAATCCTGTCCAGTAGAGCCAAGGCTCATTCATTTTCAACGCCCAGCGTTCCTGCTTATTTGTTGGCTGAGCTTCTCATCAAGATTTCTGAGGCCTTCCCAAGGATACCGCCCCAGGAGGCAACCCCCACACCAGAAATTTCTGCAGATGGATTCAAAAGGCTCAGCTTTGAGGTACCATGCCTCCAAAATTAGCATACCGAACAACTCATTTGTTATTTGTTTCCCCACACCAGCTCTGTTGTTTTTGATAAATGACATCTCTCACACAAAGTGTGATGATGAAGTAAACAAGGCATTTCTTTGATGTTCCATTCTGCATAACTCAAAATCAGGTGGGGTCATGAGGACTGCTGATCAGCGTGGTAAGGAGGACAAATATTTATGGAACCCAGAGCCAATCCAGGCATATCTTGAGGGTCCAATTTCTAATAAGCCTTTCGAGCCACTGAAAATGGCTTATGGACTTACAGAGTTTTTAAAAAGCACTTTATGGGGCGCCTGGGTGGCTCAGTTGGTTAAGCGACTGCCTTCGGCTCAGGTCATGATCCCAGGGTCCTGGGATCGAGTTCCGCATCGGGCTCCCTGCTCGGCGACAAGCCTGCTTCTACCTCTGACCCTCCCCCCTCTCATGTACTCTCTCTCTCTCTCATTCTCGCTCTCTCAAATAAATAAATCTTAAAAAAAATAAAAAGCACTTTACGGGTCTAGGAATCTAGAAAGGAAGCTGTATTGTAAGGTGAGCTTTGGACTTCAAGAGAACCCCATAGCAGATAGAGGGCATGGGACCCAGGTGTCAAGTATGTGTGGGTTCCACTGAGTAGACTCTTCAATCATGAATTAATTATTCAATTAAATACATTCAATCATGAATTAATCATTCAATTAATACATTTAATATTTCATTTCTCCTATTATTTATTTATTGATTATGTCATTCAATTCCTTAAACCCTTTCCACAAACGTTTCTGGTCCAGTGTGTGAGTTGCTGGAATCTCCCAAAGGAAAAGTAACCTTAAAAGAAATCTACTTTTTGCTCTAGGCTCTTCAGGCATGATCTCGGAATTATTTTTTTTTTAAAAGATTTTATTTATTTATTTGACAGAGAGAGAGACAGAGAGAGAGGGAACACAAGCAGGGGGAGTGGGAGAGGGAGAAGTAGGCTTCCCGCTGAGCAGGGAGCCTGATGTGGGACTCGATCCCAGGACCCTGGGATCATGACCTGAGCCAAAGGCAGACGCTTAACGACTGAGCCACCCAGATCTCGGAATTATTGACAAATTGAAAGCTTTGAGCAGCCATTCTCATTTTTGTTTAGGGTGTGTGTGTGTGTGTGTGTGTGTGTGTGTGTGTGTGTGTGTGTGTGTGTGTGTGTGTGTGTGTGTGTGTGTGTGTGTGTGTGTGTGTGTGTGTGTGTGTGTGTGTGTGTGTGTGTGTGTGTGTGTGTGTGTGTGTGTGTGTGTGTGTGTGTGTGTGTGTGTGTGTGTGTGTGTGTGTGTGTGTGTGTGTGTGTGTGTGTGTGTGTTGAGTTTTGAGGCTTGCTTGGTATTTTTGCCAGGTGGGTCCCAAAGAGTCATGAAAGTGTTGCATGGCTTAGGGGAAGAAAACAACACTGAAGAATGGTCCCAGACTTGGCCCTGGGGTAGTGGTTCCGCTCCTTAACAATTACGTCATTTCTGGTGAGTTGAGGGACATCCCCGAATGTAATGTTCCCGTCTGTAAAATAAGCCGGTTGACCAGATGACTTAGGATTCATTTTATGATTGCTTATGAAGGGCCCAGCTCTGTGCTCAGAGTCATTCAGCTCTCAGTAGATCATCACTTCCTTTGTGTCTCTTGTTCCAGGTTTGAAATGAGGACTCATGGAGACATGACTGAGTTTGGTTGTGCTCATTGCACTCTGGGGAGGAAAGCGTGTCCTCTCTGTTGTTTTCCCCTATGGGATCGTTGATAGTGGCGAGGGAGTGAGGGATAGGGGACTAGCTTGCATTGTAACTAAAACAAGAACAGCTCTGGACAGCACGAATGTCTTCTCTCTCCATACCTTAAATCTTCCCTGTCAAGAGGGGAAAATTACACAAAGGAAAAATTCTGGAAGGCTATCAAGTCCTCTTCTGCTGTTTCTCCTCCCTGGGCAGTGAGGTTAAAGGGTCCTGGCTTCACCCTGCCGCCCCCAACTCAGTTCATGCTGCCAGATGATTCTCTCCTTGTGCAATACTCAGGTTGGAGAAGTGATGGAATGGGGGTCCACCTCTCCCTCTCTCTGGGTTGGTTCCACACCTGGAACCCCACTCCTGATTTTTTCCCCCTTGATGTTTGTTTTCTCATATGTCTCTACCAGTGTCTACTTGAGGATAGAGGTTATTATGCACCTTTTCCTCAAAAGGAGAAACAACTTCCTGAGGAATTGATCCCCAGGAAGTCAGCCTGGAAGTGTCAAACTAAATGCCCAACAAAGGGGATGTTATTGAAATATGACATCACATCATGAAGATGTAGAATAAGTATTGACATGGAAAAATGTCTAGGATGTACTGTAAGTTTTTAAAAAGCATGGTTGTAAAATTGTAGGAATGAGGAGCGCCTGGGTGACTCAGTCGAAGAGTCCAACTCTTGATTTCAGCTCAGGTCATGATCTTAGGGTCCTGGGATAGAGTCCCAAGCTGGGCTCTGTGTTAGGCGTGGAGTCTACTTGAGATTCTCTCTCTCCCTCTCTGCCCCTTCCCCTGTTCCCTTCCCTCTCTAAAATAAATAAATAAATAAGTCTTTTAAAAAATTATATGAATGATATCCTACTTGTGATAGGGATAGAGATATGGACAGAGGTATAGATATATCAGTGTACCACAAAATGTTAAAGTTCATCCCTGGGAGGAGTTATTTGTCAATTGTCTTTCCTTAGTCCCTTAACCAACTAGTGATAGATTAGGGTTAAGTTTTTCTGTTTCTATGCTTAAACTCTTTTCATGAGACATCTTGTCTCCTAAAGATCCATCAAGAAGGACCCACCAGGAAAATCCCAACTCTTTTGCCATGTCTCTCCTACGAGTAAATCCCTGTGTTGTAGAAGCGGTAAACCTTTGTGTGCTCTGGAGTTCTCTTTTACCACTCCTTAACTTGGGTCTCAGTTTTGTCATCTGAAAATGGGATTAATAATGATCCCATGAGATTAGGCTTCCAAACAATACTTAGCTGTGGCTGTGGCAAAGGGAGAGGAAGAAGCAGACTCCCCACCCAGCAGGGATCCCAATGTGGGACTCGATCCCAGGACCCTGGGATCATGACTTGAGCTGAAGGCGGACACCTAACTGACTGAGCCATCCAGGCTCCCCTGTGTCGTTAGTTTTTTACTACCCATCTTCTTATCCACTTTGTTTTTTTCTTTTCTTCTTCTTTACCTTGTTCCATCCCCCTCCTCCCAGAGCTCCGCCTTCCTCAACCCTTCCTCCTGTACCCGCCAGCCACACTCCTGCCTGCCTCAGTGACCTGCCTCAGTGACCGTGCATTTGCGCTTGCCCAGAACACTCTGCCTCCAGATGCGGGACATAGCTTCTCATTCCAGGTCTCTGGTCAATGTCACCTCCCCAAGAGGCACTTGGGACCATTCCAGCCAGGGAATCCCCACCCTTTCACCCCTAGTCACTCTCTTTCACATCACCTCCTTCATCACTTCATCTTGTTAAAGCCCATGTCAGTCTGTGGAAATAGTTTGTTTCCATCTCGGTTTGCTTCATTTTATGTCTTCTCTCAGAATCTAATGTCCATGAGGACAGAAATTTTGTCTGTGTGTCCCTCACACGTAGAACCCCGCCGGGCACTTCTTCCAAGTTCAGCAGTCCTCTGATCACTGAATAGATGATTCCATTCTTGGGTTTGGAAAACATGGCCCTACTCTGTGCCATCAGCTCTTCAAATCCCTTATGCTTACTTGCTTTTATTTATTTTAAGTTTGTAGGGACCTGGGGTATGAGCAAGCTTGCCACGAAACAAGGCACCCCCATGCCCAGTAATATTACCCAATCCAAAATTTGCTCGGGAGCTTGCCTTTGGAGGATTTTCCTGGTGGCTCCGGTGTGGGACGTGGGCAACCATGCTGCTTTGCCTGGTACTGGGGAGTTTCCTGGCAAGACTTTCAGCGTTAAAACTGGGAGCATCCCAGGCAAACTGGCAGGGTCAGTCACTCTGATGAGAAAGAAGGGAGCAGCCACCCTGCCAGCTGACCTTTAACCATTGCTTTGTCTTTCTTCCTCACCTTGACCATTAACCAAGGGTAGCAGACAGGCTATGGATTCAGGCTTTGGTTGAAACACTGACCTTAAACCATCTCAGGAGACTTAGTTTAGTCATCTGTTAAAGTGGGAATAATAAGGCTCTTTACCTTTACAGGTGGGGCGTGGGGGTGAAATCAGGAATACCTGGGTGGGGCCCATTGTCGGCTTGGCTCCGCCCCAGGTGCACAGTTGGCCTCAGTGAACGTGGCTCCCTTTCTTATCTTTCCCCCTTTTTGTGTAACGCTCAAGTTTCCTGAGCAGCAAATGATGACTGTTCTATTTTAAACTCCCCGATATTTCTGGGAACCAAGGAGCCTTGTAAGTCATTTGACTACACACACAGCCACGGAAATTCTTATTGGCGAATCAAGGAGAATGCCTTTAAGTTTCCATCATAACCTCCTTTTTAAAAACAGTTGACAAATTTGACTTGTTTTCAGGGCAACAATAGGATTTTGCTAAGGGTGGGGGGGTTGTGAAACTCCTCTGGAGATGGTTGATAAAATGGCAAGTAACAAATTGCCCGGTGTGGGGAGGGTTTAGACTTGCCTTGAGGCAGATGCTTAGTTTAGAGAGAAATCTTCAACATAGGCTGCCTCTCTCCAGCCCCATCTTGAACCTTTGTTCCCCTGACACTCTGCCTTCCAGTTATGCCGACCTCCTTTTAGTGCTTGGAACTTTCCTTGTGCCCTCTTGCCACGGGGCCTTTGCATGTGCTGCTTTGAGCTTGCAGTCTGATTCACTATTCTCTCTACTCCAACCCGAGTTAGGCTTCACTTGCCTTTTAAATCTCCACTCAAGCAGCTCTTTCTTAGAAAACTTTCTCTGACATCTCCAAATCAAATCCCTTTACCCTACCCTGCCAGAGTGTCTCAGTGCTCGCATATGCAAGTTCATATTCATGTATGTTCATTGCCATTGTTCATGCCATTGTTCAATTAACAGTCCTTTCCTAAACTTGGCCATCGTCATCACAGCTTACATGTTTAAAACGTCTTCTCTGTGCTAGGCACTGTTGTAAGCACGGTACTCGTGTTAGTTTATATAATCTACACAGCAGCCTCGTGAGGGTAGTGCTATGATTATGCCCATTTTTCAGGTGGGGAGACTGAACCACATGGCAGGTAAGTGATTTATCGAAGACCACACAGCAAGTAAGTGGAGGCAGTATTAGAACTCAGGCCTCCTGTTTTGGAGTCTATACTTATAACCACCTTGCTGTTCTGTGTCCTTTGAGCATGGTGGGAGCAATGACCAAGGAGATTTTTTCTACTCACTGTCTCTCCAGTTCTACCACAGGGCCCAACATGCAGTAGGCTTTGCCTAAAATTTTGGAGGATGATTAATGGCTTTCTCTCTCTAATTATGTGCTCTGGGCCCTCTATTTCCTTTGTCTTGGTGATGATCACAGAAAGGTGTCTCGACTCTCTGCTCAAATCCCAGTTTCATGAGAGCTATAATGAGGCTTTGTTGCGCCCACCAAGGAATGGGCCGGCATCCCCTTCTGATTTACAACAACCGAGCAGAAGTCTACATTCACCCTCCACCTCTGCCCACCCTGGTCCTTCCTGGAGCTCTGGAGGCCATGGCCACCCCCGGGAGACACTGAAAATATGGAGGAGTTGCTGGAATAACCCAGAACATGGCAAAGTTGATATTCTCTTATTTGTTACTCAACCAAGGTGTTTTTTTAGAAAAACATATCTTGTACTCAGCCGAGAGTGGAAAAAAACCACCAACTGCCCTTGGTCGCCTCCAGTGAGCCCTTGCTAAATGGAGCCCATGGGTTGCCATCCGGACCTACAGACTCTGGCCAGTGCCATCATACGTGGTTTTCATGATGCTGGGGGCACAGATGTACTTTATTGGGTCACACACCTATCTCCCTCAGTAGATTGTGAGCTCTGGGAGGACGAGGGCTCAACAGGAAGTCTCCAGGGCACACTTTAGAGCCTGACACAGAGTGGGAGCTCAGGAAATGTTGGCTGAATGGATGTATGAGATATAGGGCCCATGCATGTCAATGGGCTGGGCTCTGATTCTTTATACCAGGGCAGCAGAAGAGCAGGGAAAGCATGTGTGTGCTGCACAGCATGAAGTGACAGGAAGTACACCGGGGGGCGTTCACGTAAATTGAAGAAACTTTGGTTGGAAAAGGAGGAAAATATATTTTCGAGGGTGGAGGCAAACCAGGCTTTGTCTGTGGGAGGGTGCAGTCACCAAATAGGGGCCAGAACGCAAGGAGGTAAAAGCCCACTCTCTGAATCAACTTCTTTTGGCCAATGGGATCTGTGTCGGGCCATTTTTGTTGGACTCACCCATAGACATCAAGGTCAGATATGTAGACCACCATTCGGTATGGGGAGGGACTTGTATTCAATGGGAGCTTGTAAAATGCAGATTCTTGGGCCTCACCACAGATCCAAGAATCAGAGTTCAGGGAGTGAGGGCCCCAGAGCCTGCATTTTATTTTATTTTATTTTTTTAATTTTTTAAATTTTGTTATGTTAATCACCATACAGTACATCATTAGTTTTTGATATAGTGTTCCAGGATTCATTGTTTGCATATAACACCCAGTGCTCCATTCAGTACCTGCCTTCCTTAATACCCATCACCAGGCTAACCCATCCCCCACCCCCCTCCCCTCTAGAACCCTCAGTTTGTTTCTCAGAGTCCATCATCTCTCATGGTTCGTCTCCCCCTCCGATACCCCCCCTTCATTTTTCCCTTCCTGCTATCATCATCATCTTCTTCTTTTTAACATATAATGTATTTTTTGTTTCAGAGGTATAGGTCTGTGATTCAACAGTCTTAAACAATTCACAGCATAGAGCCTGCATTTTAAATACATACCTAAAGTGGGGGGTGCCTGGGTGGCTCAGTCGATTAAGCATCTGCCATTGGCTCAGGTCATGATCTTGGGGTTCTGAGATCAAGCCCCGCACCGGTCTCCCTGCTCAGTGGGGAGTCTGCTTCCCCTCTCCTTCTGCCCCTGCTTGTGCTTGCTCTCTTTCTCTCTCAAATAAATAAAGTAAATCTTAAAATAAATAGACACCTACCGGGATCTGATACATGACGCATGTGGACACTGCTGCTGTAAAGCAGTGATTCTTCATCAAGGGTGTACTTCACACTTGCCTGGGGAGCTGTTTCCACATGTAGACTCAGGGGCTCCCTGGTGGTCAGAGCAAGGGGAACGTGCGTTGACAAATATCTGCTATTTTGGCCCTAAGCCATGAGGTACTTTATGCTCCTTCCATTATTGATTCTCACAGCTATCCTAATAGGTATTCATTATTTTCCCCCTTTATAGTTGAGCATAGTTGAGGCCTGGGGAGGAAGCCATGTTGCTGGGAAGTGGTGAAGCCGCATATAAAATGCTAGACCCACAGAGGTCCTCCTCTGAGCTTTCACTCCAAGCTCGACATAGCTGCGAGCACAAGCTTGTAGGGATGGGTCATAGAAGTTTTTGCACATGCTCAGGGCTGCCATACACCCATCTGGCACCATGACATTGGTCTGCTATTGGCTGGTGTGCATGTGTTGTGCGGGAGATATCTCCTGCTGGTAAGGATCCAGCTCAGGACCAATAGAAACTAACACCATCAATCCGCTCACCACAGGGCGATACATAATCCTAGACCATTTGGCCAAGGTACGCAATGGCTTTGTTTTTGGGATGGACGTCTGAGAAGGTGTTTCCATGTATATTTTCTGTAGTAATCAATAAAACATCCTTAGGAGGTCATATAATGGGTTGAATTGTGTGTCCTCCCCCAGAAACATTTAATATGTTGAAGTCCTGAACCTCAGGACCTCAGAATGTGAACTTCTTTGGAGATAGCATCTTTACAGAGGCAGTCAAGTTCAAATGGGGTCACTCAGGTGGGCCCTGATCCAATAGGGCTGCTGTCCTTATAAAAGGGGAAATTTGAACACAGAAACATGCATGGAGACAAGATGAGATGAAGACAGAGGGAAAGAGAGCCATCTACAAGCCAAGGAGGGGCCTGGGACAGAGTCTCCCTTACAACCCACAGAAGGGACCAACCCCGGCCGACACCTTGATTTTAGGCTTCCAGTCTCCAGAGCTGTGAGACAACACATTTCTGTTGTCTGAGCCACCAGTTTGCAGTGCTTTGTTACTGAGGCCTGGGCAGACCAACATAGGAAGTAATTACTGCAGTTACCCCATTTTCCAGGTGGGGTAACTGGGATTCACAAAGGCCACGACCCCATGACAGGGAAGTGCAGATGCCCCTGCTGAACCCTGACTTGACCCGACCCCAAAGTCCTGGCTTTCTCCCCTCCCTCGTTGTGCTCCACTGGGCCAACCCACATCGCCCTGGGAAAACCATTCGGATTTCTTTCCCCCGCCTTCCTCTGACTGGGGCTGCCGGTGAGGACAAACCATCCTCAGAGCGCATGTCTGCCTTTGGAAGCAGCCGACTGAGGTTGAGATCCCCTGCTCTGTGTCTTGTCAACCGGAGCACATGGGACAGGTTTGTTTTTTTAACTTCTCTCTGGGCCTCAGTTTCCCTCTCTGAGAAGTGGGGAGAATGGAACTTAGCACAGAGGGTGATGGTGAGGATCAGAAGAAATGATGCTTGGAGGCACCCTAGCACGGTGCTGGGTCTTCCAGGTCCGGGTGGTTGGTAGCTGCCTCCGTGATTACTTGGAATCAGATGGTGTCCCCTTCAAGTCAAGGTGCTTGTTATGGGGCATGGGGGCCTTTTTGCCTATCTCCACCGAGACCCATAGAACTGTCATACAGGAACAGCAGGGCTTGGCTGTTACCCTACCACTTGGATGCTAATCCCCATTAACCATAAGAGATGCTTTTTCAGCCCCTCCCCACAGGACCTAATAGGGCTACAAGGAAGACCTACTAGAAGAGGCTCTTGAAGCCTTTTCATATGCTCCGTGCTACAGCCAGAGATATAAATACACCTCACACACAGTGTTAAAAGAATCATTCCACAGCCTACACAGATGTCAAAATAATAACAGGATGATGTTAGGCGAGGAAATATTTTTGATGACTGGTCCCCCATCTAGAGTTATATAATCTACATACATATATATATATACATATATATATATATTTTTTTTTGGTTGTTATTTGTTAAGAGAAGTCATGTGAAGGTTGGTGAGTCCACAGGTCTTAAGACTGTTCCATATCGTCAAAGCCTTTGAACTTGGTGGTTTTATGCTGGGTTCAAGGGAGTGTGGGTACGAGGTCACTTTGAGGGCAGGCAGGGTGCTGCTGGACTAGGGCTGCCCAGCAGTTATTTCGACTGGACACATTTGTTGAGCGCTTTCTATGTGCCGCGCGCTGTGCTTGGCGTTGGGCATGGAGGCAGGGCCTGTGAGGCACAGCGGCTGCCTTCTGGAACTTGCAGTGCATGGTGGAAGGACAGCCTGAGACCACAGGAGCAGACATGTCATAAAGCCCTTGCATGTTGTGATTTCTGCTATAAAAGGAGCAAACAGGCAGAGAGACAGAGAAACAAGACATGAAGTGATGGGGAGGCTTCTCTGAGCCGTCGAATAATGGGGGAAGGAACATTTTAGGCCTTGCAGTGTCCTTCAGGGCGGAAATAGCTCAATGTGTGAGGAAGGGAGAGAAGTCCAGGTGGGGGGCGCTGAACTTGAGGGAGGGAGGGAGTGAGTGATGGCAGGAAAGTGCCCAATTAGGTGATTATTTTTATTACATGATTATTTTTGTTATCCCAAGTCTGTTGCAGCTCGGGTTTCTAAATAAAATACAGGATGCCCAGATAAACTCAAATTTTGGACAAAAGCAACAGATAACTTTTAGTGTAAGTCAGTCCCAAATATTGCATGGGACTTACCCCTAAGAAAATCATCCTTTGTTTATCTGAAATTCAAATTTAACAGAGTGTCCTGCATTTTTTTATAGGTTAATTCTATTTATAATTATTTAACATATAATGTATTATTTGTTTCAGAGGTACAGGTCTGTGATTCATCAGTCTTACACAATTCATAGTGCTCACCATAGCACATACCCTCCCCAATGTCTATCACCCAGACACCGCATCTTCCCCCACCCGCCTCCACTCCAGCAACCCTCAGTTTGTTTCCTGAGATCAAGAGTCTCTTAGGGTTTGTCTCCCTCTCTGGTTTTGTCTTGTTTCATTTTTCCTTCCCTTCCCCTTTGATACTCTGTTTTGTTTCTGAAATTCCTCATATCAGTGAGATCATATGATCATTGTCTTTCTCTGATTGACTTATTTCGCTTAGCATAATACCCTCTAGTTCCTTCCACGTCATTGCAAATGGCAAGATTTCATTTTTTTGATGGCTGCATAATATTCCATTGTATACATATACCACCTCTTCTTTATCCATTCATCTGTTGATGGACATCTAGGCTCTTTCTGTAGGTTGGCTACTGTGGACATTGCTGCTATAAACACTGGGGTGCACGTGCCCCTTCAGATCACTACATTTGTATCTTCGGGGTAAATACCCAGTAGTGCAATTGCTGGATTGTAGGGTAGCTCTATTTTCAACTTTTGGAGGTACCTCCATACTGTTTTCCAGAGTGGCTGCACCAGCTTGCATTCCCACCAACAGTGTAGGAGGGTTCCCCTTTCTCCGCATCCCCGCCAACATCTGTCGTTTCCTGACTTGTTAATTGTAGCCATTCTGACTGGTGTGAGGTCGCATCTCATTGAGGTTTTGATTTGGATTTCCCTGAGGCCGAATGATGTTGAGCACTTTTTCATGTGTCTGTGGCCATTTGGATGTCTTTGGAGAAATGTCTATTCATGTCTTCTGCTCATTTCTTGATTGGCTTATTTGTTCTTTGGGTGTTGAGTTTGAAATTTCTTTATAGATTTTGGATACTAGCGCTTTATCTGATATGTCATTTGCAAATATCTTCTCCCATTCTATCGGTTGTCTTTTGGTTTTGTTGACTGTTTCCTTTGCTGTGCAAAAGGTTTTTATCTTGATGAAATCCCATTGGTTCATTTTTGCCCTTGCTTCCCTTGCCTTTGGCGATGTTTCTAGGAAGAAGTTGCTGCGGCTGAGGTCGAAGAGATTGCTGCCTGTGTTCTCCTCAAGGATTTTGTTGGATTCCTGTTTCACATTTAGGTCTTTCAACCATTTTGAGTCTATTTTTGTGTGTGGTGTAAGGAAATGGTCCAGTTCCATTCTTCTGCATGTGGCTGTCCAATTTTCCCAACACCATTTGTTGAAGAGACTGTCTTTTTTCCATTGGACATTCTTTCCTGCTTGTCGAAGATTAATTGACCAGAGAGTTGAGGGTCCATTTCTGGGCTCTCTGTTCTGTTCCATTGATCTATGTGTCTGTTTTTGTGCCAGTACCATACTGTCTTGATGATGACAGCTTTGTAATAGAGCTGGAAGTCTGGAATTGTGATGCCACTAGCTTTGCTTTTCCTTTTCAACACTCCTCTGACTATCCGGGGTCTTTTCTGGTTCCATACAAATTTTAGGCTTATTTGTTCCATTTCTTTGAAAAAAGTGGATGGTATTTTGATGGGGATTGCCATTGAATGTGTAGATTGCTCTAGGTAGCATTGACATCTTCACAATAGTTGTTCTTCCAATCCATGATCATGGAACGTTTTTCCATTTCTTTGTGTCTTCCTCAATTTCTTTCATGAGTATTCTATAGTTTTCTGAGTGCAGATTCTTTGCCTCTTTGGTTAGATTTATTCCTAGGTATCTTATGGTTTTGGGTGCAATTGTAAATGGGATCGGCTCCTTAATTTCTCTTTCTTCTGTCTTGTTGTTGGTGTATAGGAATGCCACTGATTTCTGTGCATTGATTTTCTATCCTGCCACTTTACTGAATTCCTGTATGAGTTGTAGCAGTTTTGGGGTGGAGTCTTTTGGGTTTTCCACATAAAGTATCATATCATTTCCAAAGAGTGAGAGTTTGACGACTTCTCTGCTGATTCAGATTATGTCTTTTTGTTGTTTGATTGCTGAGGCTAGGACTTCTAGTAGTACTATGTTGAACAGCAGTAGTGATAGTGGACATCCCTGCCATGTTCCTGACCTTAGGAAAAAGCTCTCAGTTTTCCCCATTGAGAATG
The DNA here is from genome assembly GCF_009762305.2 of Zalophus californianus. NCBI lineage: Eukaryota > Metazoa > Chordata > Mammalia > Carnivora > Otariidae > Zalophus > Zalophus californianus. The sequence goes on from NC_045604.1 coordinate 79,933,506, forward strand.
ATACTCGCTGTGGGTTTTTTGTAGATGGCTTTTATAATATTGAGGTGTGTACCCTCTATCTCTACACTGTGAAGAGTTTTAATCAAGAAAGAATGCTGTACTTTGTCAAATGTTTTTTCTGCATCTATTGAGAGTACCATATGGTTCTTGTTCTTTCTTCTATTAATGTATTGTATCACATTGATTTGAGGATGTTGAGCCAGCCTTGCAGCCCGGGAACAGATCCCACTTGGTGGTGGTGAATAATCCTTTTAATGCACTGTTGGATCCTATTGGCTAGTATTTTGGTGAGAATATTTGCATCCATGTTCATCAGAGATATTGGTCTATAGTTCTCCTTTTTGATGGGGTCTTTGTCTGGTTTTGGCATCAAGGTAATGCTGGCTTCACAAAATGAGTTTGGAAGTTTTCCTTCCATTTCTATTTTTTGGAACAGTTTCAGAAGAATAGGTATTAATTCTTCTTTAAATGTTTGGTAGAATTCCCCTGGGAAGCCACCTGGCCCTGGGCTCTTGTTTGTTGGGAGATTTTTGATGACTGCTTCAATTTCCTTAGTGGTTATAGGTCTCTTCAGGTTTTCTATTTCTTCCTGGTTCAGTTTGGGTAGTTTATACGTCTCTAGGAATTCATCCATTTCTTCCAGGTTGTCTAATTTGCTGGCATACAGTTGCTCATAATATGTTCTTATAATTGTCTGGATTTCTTTGGTGTTAGTGTGATCTCTTTCATTCATGATTTTATTTATTTGGGTCATTTCTCTTTTCTTTTTGATAAGTCTGGCCAGGGCTTTATCAATCTTATTAATTCTCTCAAAGAATCAGCTCCTAGTTTCGTTGATCTGTTCTACAATTCTTTTGGTTTCTATCTCATTGATTTCTGCTCTGATCTTTATGATTTCTCTTCTCCTGCTGGGTTTAGGCTTTATTTGCTGTTCTTTCTCCAGCTCCTTTAGGTGTAGGGTTAGGTTCTGTATTTGAGACCTTTCTTGTTTCTTGAGGAAGGCTTGTATTGCTATGTACTTTCCTCTTAAGACCGCCTTTGCTGCATCCCAAAGGTTTTGAACAGTTGTGTTTTCATTTTTATTGGTTTCCATGAATTTTTTTTAAAGATGTATTTATTTATTTGAGAGAGAGAGAATGAGAGAGAGAGAGCACATGAGAGGGGGGAGGGTCAGAGGGAGAAGCAGGCTCCCTTACTGAGCAGGGAGCCCGATGTGGGACTCGATCCCGGGACTCCGGGATCATGACCTGAGCCGAAGGCAGTCGCTTAACCAACTGAGCCACCCAGGTGCCCTCCATGAATTTTTTTAATTCTTCTTTAATTTCCTGGTTGACCCATTCATTCCTTAGTAGGGTGCTCTTTAGCCTCTATGTATTTGAGTTCTTTCTGACTTTGTGAAACTCGAACTCTTGTGATTGAGCTTGAGTTTCAAAGCATGTGGTCTCAAAATATGCAGGGAATGATCCCAATCTTTTCATACAGCTTGAGGCCTGATTAGTTACCTAGGCTATGATCTATTCTGGAGAATGTTCCATGGGCACTAGAGAAGAATGTGTATTCTGTTGCTTTGGGATGGAATGTTCTGAATATATCTGTGAAGTCCATCTGGTCCAGTGTGTCATTTAAAACTTTTATTTCCTTGTTGATCTTTTGCTTAGATGATCTGTCATTTCAGTGAGGGGGGTGTTAACATCCCCCACTATTATTGTATTATTGTCGATGTGTTTCTTTGATTTTGTTATTAATTGGTTTATAAAATTGGCTTCTCCCATGTTAGGGGCATAGATATTTACAATTGTTAGATCTTGTTGGATAGACCCTTTAAGTACGGTATAGTGTCCTTCCTCATCTCTTATTATAGTCTTTGGTTTAAAATATAATTTGTCTGATATAAGGATTGCTACCCTAGCTTTCTTTTGGTGTTCCTTAGCATGGTAAATGGTTTTCCACCCCCTCATTTTTTTTTGATGATTTTATTTATTTTTTTGAGAGAGAGAGAGAGAGCCCATGAGGGGGGAAGGTCAGAGGGAGAAGCAGACTTCCTGCTGAGCAAGGAGCCCAATATGGGACTCGATCCTGGGACTCCAGGATCATGACCTGAGCCGAAGGCAGTTGCTTAACCAACTGAGTCACCCAGGCGCCCTCCATCCCCTCACTTTCAATCTGGGGGTGTCTTTGGGTCTAAAATGAGTCTCTTGCAGACAGCATATCGATGGGCCTTGTTTTTTTTATCCTCTCTGATAGCCTGTGTCTTTTGAATGGGGCATTGAGCCCATTTACATTCAGGGTAACTATTGAAAGATAGGAATTTAGTGCCATTGTATTGCCTGTAAGGTGACTGTTACTGTATATTGTCTGTTCCTTTCTGGTCCATGTTACTTTTGGGTTCTCTCTTTGCTTAGAGGACCCCTTTCAGTATTTCTTGTAGGGCTGGTTTGGTGTTCACAAATTCCTTTACTTTTTGTTTGTCCTGGAAGGTTTTTATCTCTCTTTCTATTTTCGTTGACAGCCTAGCTGGATATAGTATTCTTGGCTGCATATTTTTTCATTTAGTGCTCTGAAGATATCATGCCAGTCCTTTCTGGCCTGTCAGGTCTCTCTGGGTAGGTCTGCTGCCAATCTAATGTTTCTTCCATTGTAGGTTATAGATCTCTTGTCCTGATGCTTTCAGGATTTTCTCTTTGTCTTGAGACTTGTATGTTTTACTATTAGATGTTGGGGTGTTGACCTATTTTTATTGATTTTGAGGGGGATTCTCTGGGCCTCCTGGATTTTGATGCCTGTTTCCTTTCCAAATTAGGGAAGTTCTCTGCTATAACTTGCTCCAATATACCTTCTGCGCCCCCCTTCTTCTTCTAGGATCCCAATTATTCTAATATTGTTTCATCTTATAGTATCACTTATCTCTCAAATTCTGCCCTTGTGATCCAGTAGTCTCACTTTTTCTCAGATTCTTTATTCTCCATCATTTGGCCTTCTATATCACTAATTCTCTCTTCTGCCTCGTTTATCCTACCAGTTAGAGCCTCCATTTTTTATTGCACCTCATTAATAGCCTTTTTGATTTCGACTTGGTTAGATTTTAGTTTTTTTATTTCTCCAGAAGGGGATTCTCTAGTATCTTCTATGCTTTTTTCCAAGCCCAGCTAGTATCTTTATAATTGTCAATCTGAACTCTAGTTCCAACATCTTACTAATGTCCATATCGATTAGGTCTCTGGCAGTTGGTACTCTCTCGTTCTTTTTTTTTTTTTTTTGAGGTGAGTTTTTCCATCTTGTCATTTTGTCCAGAGAAAAATAGATGAATAAGAGAACAAAACGTTAAAAGGGTAAGAACGACCCCAGAAAAATATACACTAAACAAATCAGATGGGACCTGAAACCTTCCTGAAAGGGGTTGCTTTTCTGTTCATGGAGTTGCTGCTTTTCTTTTCTTCGATCTCCTTTTGAGTTTGTAGGTGTTCAGAATTGTGTGATACATATCTAGCTGAATTCCTGGGACCAGACCAAATTTGGGTCTCCTACTCCTCCGCCATCTTGCTTCTCTGGGCATCCTGCATTTTTATTTGCTAGATCTGGCAACCCTAGCTGGAGTGATCAACCAATGCCATGAAGACTGGGAAGGTAGAGGAGGTGTTCACATAAATCTTATAGGCAAAGACGATGGTTTATTTTGCCCCTGGAAATTCTATGGAGTAGAATAAGGACTGTGTCTTTGTCCATCCGATCTTGCTGTGGGATCTAGAGTGGTTTGCTTAACCTCTCTGTGTCCCACCTGCCACAGCTGAAAAATAGAGATACTATTTGAGTCTTGAGGGCCTCAACAGGTTTTCCTGAGGCTTCATTTGCAGAATATTTGCTGAAGTGCTGCCAAGGGTACTGAGCATTTTATAATTTGAGGGCATGAGTTATGACAACCCTTATGGGCTCTTGATACTAGGGTACTTGGGAGTTTCCTGGATTGGGAAGAACAGGGTACTACTGATTATTGGCCTCAGGCTTTCATTTGGTTTGGCACAGCAGTTACTGATTCTGTGTCTATTTCCAAGTTTGACAATTTTTCGTTTTGGATTTTTTGAGTTTATTTTTGATTTTTAAAACTATTACATTAAAATATTTGTCATGATGACTGAGTATTTTGATGCCTTGTTTTTATATTTTGCACCCAGACAGGTGGCTCACTCCCTTACCTAAGTCCTGGCTCCTGATGGAGGAACACAGTTTCGGGAATCAGACACACTTACCCGGGCTTGATTTTGGACCCAGCGCTTACTAACTGAGTGACCCTGCCTCATGGCACCTCCGTTTCCCTATCTGTAAAATGGGTTTCATAAAAGCACATGTCTCAAAGTTGGTTGTGGAAAAAAAAAATCCATGTCAAATGCTGAAGAGAATGCCTGGCATCTACGAAGTGTCCAAAACATGGCGGCCATCAACATTAGTCTCTTTGAACATTAGTTTCTTCACCTGCCACATGGGGACAATCCTAAGTTCTCCCTCCGTGACTTACTGTGGGGCATCACGGGAATAATTACGCAGAACGACTGTCCAAGTGCTGGGTCCTTCAGTGTCCTCTCTTTCCTCCACACCAGGAAAGCAGGTTATCTTTGTCATGCCTTTCTGTTTACAATTCACCTCATGCCAGCGAGGATCCTTCTAATCAAGGGCACACATGCTGGAGAGGCGCCTGGCTCCATTGCCCTTGCATTCCCCTCCTTTTTCCTGTATCATGACTTTAGACTCTCAATGCTTGCTGGGAGCTGAAACTCAAAGAGTAGTGTAAATGCGAGTCGTTCATTTATTCAGTGGACGGATATTTATCCAGAACCTACTACGTGCTAGGCATGTCTGCAGATGTTGCGGATGGAGCCGTAAAGTGACAGAGATGGGTCCCCCCTCCACGGGAACTTATCTTCTCAATGTGGCAGCAGGGGGGACCTGAGAGAACACATGCAGAAGCAAGGCAACTTCTGACGGCGGGGCGGGGAGGAAACCAAGCAGGGCCAAGGGAGAAGGCGAGGGGAGGAGGGGCCTCAGCCAGGGTGCACACTGAGGTATGATGTTGGATCAGGGGGCCGATGGAGCACAGTCTGCATCCTTCCTTTGAGCTTTGTATCTTCCTCTGTGCCATGGGGGTAAGAGTCCCACTGCCCAGGGTGACCTTAGGAGTGGACACTCAACAGGTGTTTGTCCCCTTCCCTTCATGTGGTCAGTCTGACCGTAGTGTAAGAGATCTTGTCTCCATCTCCCCCATGTGTCCCAGACCATAGTCCTCTCTAAGAAGGTGTCACTGACATCTGGGCCTCACCCTGCTGTGTGCTTGTGTTCTCTGTTTGCTTGCTTGACAGGGAGCATACCCCATTCATGCTGGTCTCTCTCTCTCTCCTCTCCTCTTGTTTCCTCCCTTCTCTTTCTCCTCAGTCTCTTTGAAACCCAGCTTCTCACTATCATGTGAGTTGGGCTCCAGTCTGGACAACAGCTCAGTGTTTAGGTCTGGACTGGATGTATGTAAGCAATGAACCAATGACCCCTTTTGAGAGAAGAGGGCGGAATTCATGGTCCACAACCATCTCCACGGCTCAGCCAACTGAACGTACCTCTGTTCACACAAAAAGAACATATTTGTTTAACCACTTGCTGTAAAAGTGATGATGTCAGGCATCCAGATAGCCTTTCACCCCATGTTCCTAGGTGAGATTTCCCCTCTTTTTAATGCTCACAGGTTCTGTGCTAGGTTTAATAATCCTGTGGCCATGGAAGGGTGACAGGCTTGTCATGTTTTCCATGCTGTGGCTCTCCTGTGGAAAGAAATCGAGAAAGGAAAAGAGAAGTTTCTGATCCAAAATGGGAGTCCTTTGAATGTTCCAAGGGAGGTAGAAGCAGAGAGTCTTGTGTGGAGCTCCTAGAATCTCTGCTTGTCAGGATGACTCGGCAGGTCTTTGTCTCCCTGAACTAGACCTTGACGGTGCACCCCCTCCCACAGTTCACTTGGCAAGTCCTGCTCTGGTGTACCTGTGCCATGTGGCCTATATTAGGCCAGGGTCCGTCGATAAGTCATCCTAGTAGGCTGGCTGAGGGAGCAGGTGCAGAGTGGTGAAAGACCAGCGCCTGAATCCCGGTTTTGCTGTTCGCCATCTAAAGGGCCTTCTGTGCTCTCTCTACTCCAGTCAGTGTCCCCATCCTGCCCTCATTACTCTGAGGGAGGGGCAGGAGGGCTGATCACAATATTGTTTTTCCTTCTTCCAGGAGCAAGGTAGGATCACACTTGTCCATTGCTTTAAGTCAGTAGTAGTGGCCATGTGGTTGCTTTGGCCAGGAAGTATGAGCAGAAGTGATGTGTGTGTCACTTCCTGTGGAAGCTGTAATAAGCCAGTATGTAATTTCCCCGAGTCCTCTTTTCCTTGCTGTGGAGATCACGCTGAGATTGAACATACGTTGAGATGAAGCCTCCTCCATCAGCCTGGGTCCTTGAGTGACTACAGGGAACGCACCCCTCTGCCAGCCTACAATTGACATGCACTGTGAGTGGAAAATGAACCAGCCCCTGGGACTTAGGGGTTGTTTGTTACTGCAGCACAACCTAAGGAATCCTGACCGATACAATATCCCCTTTAAATGTTTGCTTTTTCCTTTATAGCATGTATCACCACCACCAAACTTACTTATACGTATTTGCTTATTTTTTGTCTCCTTTCTCTAGAAGTTCCATGAGAACCATCTTTTTTTGTTATTGTTTTTTGTTTGTTTGTTTTTGTGAGAGACAGCACGAGTCGGGGGACAGGGGCAGAGGGAGAGGAAGAGAGTATCTCAAGCAGACTCCATGCTGAGCGTGGAGCCTGATGCAGGGCTCAATCTCATGACCCTGAGACCATGATCTGAACCAAAATCAAGAGTCGGAACAGTCAACTGATTGAGCCACCCAGGCATCCCTTTTTTTGTTATTGTTTATTGGAGTAATGCTAGTATCTTGAAGACTGTCTAGTACATAGTAGGCACCAAATTAATATGTACTGAGTTGGTTAATAATTCAGTTAATGTGGCCAGGTCACTTAACTTCCATGAGCCTCACGCTCCTCATCTATGAAATGGGGATACTCATCATACCTGTGTCACAGGAATATTTTGCGAAGGAAAGTGTCACAAATATAAACCACCTTGCACCATGCCTGGCACATGGTAGGTGTGCATAAAATATGTGCTTTTGTTTTGTAACACTTGTCAATCCAGTGAATCAAAAACAGGGCCTCTGTTGTCAGTTACATTCCGCAGATATATTTTACACAGTTCCCCGGACTTATGAAAGGTCCCTCTGCAAATAGGCAGCATTGTTATAATAGAGTCCAAGGACCTCAGTCATAGAAACTCCACAAGACTTGTTCTAAGTGTCTGCTTTTCGCTCACGAGCAGGAGGACATGGGATCTGGGAAAGTAGCTGTTCCGTGTTGGGCTGGAGCACCAGCAAGCCCCCTACGAGGTCTTGGGGTGGATGTTCAAATAGGAAGGAGTAACTAGGGCCTATGCCATCTTTTTAAAGCCTGGGAAGAGACAGACGGGGTGCTTACACTTACCTTCGTTCTCAGTGCTGGGTGTGGAATCCCATCCTGATGTGGGGGATCTCTTCCAGATTCCTGTCTGCCGAGGGATGGATGCGTCTCTAAGTTGCACCTGCTGGGCAGGGGCTTGGGTAGGTGCTGAAGCAGTGGGCTCTGGGGTGGGATGGACTCAAGCTTGACTCTGGGCTCCGTGACTTTATAGACCTTACAGACTTTGGGCAAACATCCTCTCCTCTCTGTGTGTTGGTGCCCTTATCTGTCATGTGGTGTCATTCTAGGGAGAAGCAGGTGAGATTCTCTGAGTTTTCAGCTAAATTTGATCTCTTTCTATCTGCTCTCTTGGCCGAAGCCAGTGTGTTGTTCCTAAAAGGCAAATCTAATCCTGTGACTCGTCACCTAAAGAACACATCTTCAGTGGTGTGGCATTTCCCTCAGGGTCGCATCTAAACTCTGCATTCCAGCACGGGTCCTGCCTTGACTGGTCTCTGCCCACCTTTCCGTTTTTACCTGCTCCTGCCCGCCCCGCTGCTGCCCAGCCCCCCAGTCTTTGTCGGAGGACTTCAGGCCATTTCTTACCCTGTTTGGCTCACTCCACACACCTGCCTTCCACCCCAACTTCCGTCCTCCCAGTGGTTCCTCCTTGACCTTCAGATCTGACTTTAGGTGTCGCTTCCTGGAACCCCAGACACTGGCATTTGACTAAGGGGACCCAGTCTCTAATGCACAGGCAGCTCCAGGCTGGCTGAGATGGGGCTAACATTCTGGGAGGACTGAGTGTTTCAGCACCCAGGCTCTGCAATTGGGTCTCTTGGACAGCATGCTTTGCCTTCCTGTGCCTCAGTTTCCCCATCCATCAAACAGGCCAACAGCAGTCATTGTTGGGAGGGGTGGCCTTGCTTTTAGATGGAAAACGGGACTTGTCTTTTCAGGCTCTCCTTCCGTCCCGTAGTAGTAGCTCCGTCAATAAAGTGATTTGGAGGCACGGCTTTGGCAGGCTTCCCGAATGCCAGTGAATACAACAGCTGGGCCCTGGGCTTCCCAATAACTTGCAGGTGGGAAAGGGTTCTAGGTGTGTGTGTGTGTGCATGTGTGTATGTGCACATGTACATGTGATTTCTGTGGGTCTGTATGTGCATGTGTGCCTATGCTCATGTGTGTATGTGTGTGAAAACAGCAAAAGAGATGGTGTTTCTTTTTTTCTTTCTTTCCAGCCTTCTTCATTTCCTCCCCGCGTTCCTGCCTGTGTCACTTGGTCTCCGTGACTGTCTCTGTTGTCCGTCCTGTGTCTGACCCTCGCTCTGTTGGTTTGCACCCCCGGGTCCCTCTCCGTGCCTTCCCTCGGCACCCCCTCGCCGAGCATCCTGTCTCTCTGTTGGCACAGAGGACTGGTAACCTAGGAAACCACTGCAGGGTGAGCACGTGTGATTGGCCAGGCCAGGGCTGACTCTGGGTTGGCGGGCAGATTTTGGGGGTGACTCTCGTCGTCAATCCCCTTCGGGGGAGGGACATTCTCCAGGACATGAAAGGAACCTGAGTGTGCTGTGGTGAGCAGGGTTCCTCCGCCGGGGAAGGAATTCCTGTCCTAATGAGGACTCAGAGTTACAGAATGAGGTCACACTAAGAAATTTCCAAAAAGGCAGGCATGCAGGAGGCTTCGGGAGGGGCTGTGATAGTAATAGCTAACGCCTACTTGCCGGCCACTGTTCGCTGAGCTCTTTCTCTCCATCAGCTCATGAGCAAACCTATTCAGTAGATGCTATTTTTCTCTCCATTTTACAGATGAAGACGGGAAGGCTGAGAGGGAGATCGCTCGGCTAAGTCTTCAGTGGTGGTAAAGCAGGGCCGGGATGTGAACCCAGGCGCGTCCTGTATTTCAGACATCTGGGAACTCTAGGGAAGGGATGGAAGATGTGGGATCAGTGCTCACAGAGGCAGGGGGCTGGACAAGATGGCTTCTCAAGACCCCTCTTGCCTACACCCCCAGCCCCCCATCCTTTGATCTGGCTCTTCTCCCTCTTGGGTAACTAGCCCACCACTTCGTGGAGGCCTGTGGTACTCAGGAACTAATGTGTCACCAACTCATCTGTCACCCCTGCTTCCTCCTGTCTCAGGAACGACAGGGCATCCAGGAAGTGGATGATGGTGCTGGTTATACAACAGTGCCAATGTACCAAATGCCACAGAGGTGGACACTTAAAAAAAATAGCCACCACGGCAAATTTTATGGTATGTATATTAAGGAAAAAAAAAGGGACCGGCATCCTATATGCATCCAGCTGGGGGTCTCCTGAGCCTGTGATTCTGGCCCTGGGCTTGTCCCCTGGAAGAGAGAAGAGTCAGCTGGCAGGGTGCTTTTGAGGACTTTCTCTATGCTAGGAGGGCCCTCTGTGAAATGCTTAAACACGGATTATCTCATCGATCCTCCCAACTCCCTGTGGGGCAGTTTGCCATATGAAATCCACCCATTTCACAGATGAAGTCCCTGAGGCTCTGGGACGCTGAAGGATTTCTGGAGCTTACACAGCTAGCTAGTGATGCCTTCTGGTTTGAACCCGGGCGTTTCTGACACCATAACGTCTCCTGAATTTGCAAAGGCCTCCTTACTGCCTTCCTGTTCCGAGGATCCCAGTGAGAGAGCCCCGCTTCCCTGTCGTCCCAGGAGATTAGGGGATCCCTTGTCCCCGGTTCCAGCTCCGTCCCTTCTCAAGGCCTCGGTGCCCATCTGTCTCCTTGCGGACAGTTGGCTGGCATGGGCCATCACGCCAGTGTCCTCAAAGTGTCAAAGCCAGTTCAGTGATGTTACAGAGTGGTGGGTGGAAATAAGCCAGGGACCCAGTGCAGGTAAGCCGGCCAGATCAAAGCTAATGAGGCACGTCCCCGGGACGCGCAGCGGAGGTGGGCAGCATCGAGTGGTTACCTGTCACCATTGGTTCTGGAGATGCGGCTGGGCAGTAAATTGGCCAGAGAGGAAGAATTGGGGGTTCTGCAGGGCCCAGAGAAGAAGGGAGGGGGCAAGATGCACTCCCTTTTGGTCATGGGGCAGAATTAGAGCCAGAGTCCTTCCAGCCACCATGTGCCCATCACATATCAGCCTCTGGGCCACTTACTAGGACTGCTGGCTTGCTGTGATGTTTAGCTGTAGCAATGGTTATATTTACATGTATGGTCCATTTAAGCCTTTCAAGAACCGTGATTGGGCCAATCAGGATCCTTCTCCCCATTTTACAGGGGAGGGAACAGGGGAGGGGAGGTATGAGATGACTCCTCCAAATTCACACAGCTGGCAAGAGGCAAAGTCGGGGCTGGCCATGCCCAACCTCTCTTGTTTTATACAGTAGGTCTTACTGCTTCCTGAAGATTAATTGGGGTCACTAGGGAGTCAGGGCAAGGACTTATTAGGTGGTTAAGGATGAAAGATGGGGGCAGAAGTCTGCCATCTGTCATAGTCTGTTCCATGTACACATCTGACACGATTAAATACCAGGACATCAGATCATGTGGGTGTGGCGCTTTGCCCATGGCAGTGGTCCCTGGTCCAGGAGCATCGGCATCTCCAGGGAAGTTGCTAGACATGCAAATTCTGGGGGTGGTGCCCAGCAATCAGCCATCTGTGTTGACTGGTAGCCCCTCAAAAGATATGTCCACCTGGAACCTGTGAGCATGACTTTATTTGGACAAAGCGTCTTTGAAGATGTCACTAAGGTAAGGATTTTGAGAAGAGATCAGCTTGAATTAGGACGAGCCCTAAATCCAATGACAAGGATCCTGATAAGAGCAGAGCAGAGGAAAGCACACACAACAAAAGCCATGTGAAGCCAGAGGCAGAGATTGGAGGGATGCATCTGCAAGCCAAGGAACACCAAAGATTGCAGCATCCCCCAAAATCTAGGAGAGAAGCATGGAGTGGATCCTTCCTGAGAGTCTCCAGAAGGAGCCAAGCCTTCAGACACTTCGATTTCAGACTTTTGGCCTCCAGAACTGTGAGCAAACACGTTTCTGTTTTAAACCACTTGTTTGTGGCCATTTGTTAAGGCAGCCAAGGGAAACCAACCAGGTTTCCTGCCTGGTGATCCTGATGCACACTAAAGTCTGAGAAGCCCTAGTTCAGAGCAGTACGTCTGCACGTGTGCAGAGGCAGAGGCCTCAGTCCTTGCCCACCCAATCCAAATAGGTCAGGGATGTGTATGTTTTAACAAGCGTCTGTGGTCATTTTTACTCACAGTAAAATCTGGGAGAGTGTAGCATTGAAGAGTACTGTATTGCGCGGAAATGTCTTTGTCTCTCCTCCCCTTGCCAAGCCAGGTGAGAGACCTCCTTTCCTAGCCAGCTTCCTACACTTGCAGGACTTTCCAGCATTCTCATTGTTATGGTTATTTTTGCTAGTTCTGTCTGCTTCTCTGCACTTGGCAAGGGAAGAAGGTGAACATGGTTTATGGTGGAGACATACGTACCCCTTTAGGACCCTATATCTTGCCTTGTGCACTCTATCTGTGTAAGTGCACTCTGGCCCACTGTGCAGAGCATCAGGGCCTGGATGGGAGGTGAGCAAAGCCCATAGATAGGCGTGAGGCTTGACTCCCTAATCCACATCGGGTGTGGGGGCAGACACACACACACACACTGAGAAAGCAGAGCGGGAGTGTTGAAATTCCTGGTTATCTGCTTGGATGGTGTAATGAAGTCGACATGCCACCTGATTACATACTTCAGAAGTTTCCATTATTCACTGTGTTCTCATCTTCAGCACCCGGTGTCGGCCCCTCCGGGGGACAGAGGGCCTGGATGCCAAGAGACACTTGCCTGCCCATTCAGGCCCTAAAGCCAACAGATCCTGAGCACATCCTCAGGGCTTGAACCTTTGGAAAGGTTTTTTGAATCCTACCTGCTGCTTGCAAGAGACAGCAAAATGGGCAGAAGGCCTCTAACCATGAAAATCTCCTGGCTGGGCTGGGAGGGGCATCAGCTAAGGCTGTGGGCTCCCCTTGGGATCCTCTGGTTTTGAAAATTCAGCCATGGATGAGTAGGAACATCCCATTTCATAAAAAATATCTATTGGCAGTCTCGTCTATGCAAGACACTTCGAATACATTATGTTTTGACCCTCACAGAAGCTCTTTGCTAAAGATATTATTGATTCCCACCCTCCGGAAGACAAAATAAGGCCCAAGGAAAAAGTAGCCTACCAAAGGTCACACAGTTCGTAAGGCACAACCAGGATTTGCTTAACATAGCATTTCTCAACCTCAGTGCTATTGACATTTTGAGCCGGATCATTTGGTGTTGAGGGGAGGGTGCTGCCCTGTGCACTGTAGGATGTTTAGCAACATCCTTGGCTTCTACCCATTAGAGACCAGTAGTACCCTGCCCCCCAGCTGTGACAACGAGAAATGTCTCCAGACATTGCCAACTATCCCCTAGGAGCAAAGTCATCCCTCCCTGAGAACTGCTGGTCTAGCTTCAGATCTTGTGTTCTTTCTAACATGCTACTTTGCCTTGGCAAATATTCCAAATTACACACACACACACACACACACACACACACACACACACACACCCACACACACACACCCTCTGCCGTTTTAGAGGTTGGAACAACGGAGAGGTTTGTCCACTTGTTTCAAGGTCAAACAGCTTATAAATAACTGAATCGAGGCTAAAGTCCAGTTTGCAGGCCCTCATCCAGTCCTTTCTCCACCTCTCCCTTCTCTTCCCACTACCTCCCTGCAGCTCCAAGGCCCATCTGTTCCTCCGGTAGAAGCCTGGATGGGCTTCTTAAAGATTCATTATATGGCATCAGCAACAGCATCTTGGAATAATTGGTTTCCTTACTTTCCCTCTGTTCTTTCCCAGGAATTATCACTTCCACAGAGTCATAGCTGTCTCTAGTGTGTTTGATTCTAAACTCCCAATCATACACGCATCATGACACCCACACATAGTGGGCCCTCAGTAAATACTTGTTGAATTAATGATGACGTCACTGTTAGGGCTTTTTCCATGAATAAAAATCACAGGAGCATTCATTAACTCTCGGTGTCTCAACAGTTTGCCTTGGCCACCACTGGTTCCGAGGCGAAAAGTGGAAACCCACTCAAGCTGGATAGAGCAGAAAGGGGTCCTTTACTGGAGAGCCCCAGGGATATCTCACAGACTCCAGGGGCGGTAGGACAGCCAGCTTTACCAGGCATTGGGGCCAGGAACTAAGGCAAGTGGTCTGCCTTCTTTCTGCATGAACGGCTTTACACCTTAGACTTCCGTCTCTCTCTTTCTATTTCCTCTCATTTTCTCTTTTTCATTCCCTCTTCCCGTGCAGACCAGCTTTCTCTACCTTACCGACATGGCAAAAGATGACCTTCTCAAAATCGAATTCTGGATCCCCACATTTACTTGACCCCTTAGTTCAAGCACGAACCTGGACCAAGGAAGGTCTCTTATGGCCAATTTCAAATTTTCAGCAGGGAGAATCTGATTGGTCCAGTGTGGATCAGGTGATCATCTCTGGTCCAATTAGGAATGGCCAAGAAGCAGGTGGGGCTCGCTTGTATAAAAACGACCCCAGAGGCTCACTTCTGTGCGTGCGGGGCAGTTTTGAGGGGAAAGACTCCCAAAGCCTCTACTACACTTTCTTTGCCCAAATGAGAAATATTAGCTCCCCTAGCTTGGTCAAAGGCAGGTACTCAATACAAATCTTTTGAAGGTGGGAGTGGGTGGGAGAAGTGGGTGAGTCATGCCAACCTCACGTGGACACCAAACAAAAAGACTTGGAAACAAATCCTGAAGGGAAGGCTGAGTATCACACCTCTCCCGTTCCCACTGCTACCACTTCTAATTACAGCCAGTCTTAGTTGGATTAATTGGGAGGCGGAAGTCCAGTTTACATTCAAGAAAAGCCAGATACATATATATCCCTCTGTTTTGATTACTTGTAAGGACACCCAAGAAGTTCCACCACAATCATAAAAATGTGGTAAAAACAAGCAAAAAGAAGCCAAGGAGGATGAATAGAAACCTAGGCAATAAAAATCCCAGGGGACTTGCTTTATTCAATAAAACCATCATGGTTGTAATAAACACATAAATGGCTGAAATGAAAACGTGCTTGTTTGATTCTCTTACATAGTAACAATGATAAGAAAGTAAGATAGCAAATGTGTGTATAGCGTTTACTCTGTGTCAGGCACCATTCTAAGTGTTTGATGGATTATATATCAACTGATTTAGTCCTGTAGCAATTCAGTGACGGGGATTCTAAAGGACGTGAAACCTAGTACTAGATGCTGGAGCTGGGGGCTGCTCAAACTCTTCAAAAATACTTCTAAAATTAAATAGGGGGATAAAGAGAAGGGCAAGTCTGACCTTCTCTAGAGGAGGCATAACAGAGTAGTTAAGAGCTGGGAGAGTTCAGGAGCCAGACAGCCTAGCCTGTATGACATTGTATAAGTTACTTGACCTCTCTGAGCCTCAGCGTCATCCTCTATAAAATGGGTGAGGAGTCATTGTGACCCAGAGCATCTGTAAATGCCTCGCACAGCACCTGGCATGTGGTAGAACCTGAATAAATGCCATGATGTAGTTGTTGAGGATACAGGGTCTGGATCCCAGCTGTGTGCCTTACAAAGCTTTGAACACTGGGAATTACTTCTTGCTAAGCTTCCATTGTCTCCTCTGGAAAACATGGCTGCTGATAGATCCTGCCTCGTCGGGTCTGGTGAGGAAGAATTCTGGGAATTCAGGTACTGAGTACCATGTCTCAGGTATTGTAAGTTTCGCTGCCTGCTGTTGTTATGATGATGATGAGCATTCTAGAGAGATGAACTAAAGAAGCACAGAGGAAAAGGTGGGCCTTGAAGAATGACAATGTGAAAACCGTTCTACTGTTAAGTGATTTGCGCTGTGCATTAATCAAATCACACTCTTTTTTTTTTTTCTCAAAAGTGCTTTAACAATGTGCTTGTGCCCAATCACAACACCCCATAGACAGTACCTTGGCCCACTAGAATCCATTTTCTCCTGACGGTGCTGGCTCAGTTGGATGGCATTCCCCTTGATTTGCCTAATTTTAACGAGATGTTAGATCAACGTCGCAAAAGTAATTTCAGATTTCTCTGGTTCCTTGACAAAGATCCTGTTATCATGACACGATCTAGTTTATACCTGGAGAATCTGTGCCATTGATTTCCGGGCTCAAACTCTTCTCTACTGCCAGCACAAGTGTGAAATGGTTATTTTTTTTTTTTAATGTATCAGTAAGGTTTAAAAAACTCTGAGAAACACCTTCTTGAGTGTTAAGACTACCCATTAATGTTTGTTGATGCAAGCAGCGGAACCCAGACTTGGCTGGCAGCAGTGAAATGAGAATACGTTGGGTGGGGAAGGGAAGGGAAGCCTAGGGAACTAGGAGCCAGGGCAACTCCAGGTACGTAGAAAGCAGGACAATTGGGCAGTCTTGTCCGGATACCACCACATGGTCAGCTCCAGCTTTATCTCAACCTCGTTTCCTTCTAGTTGAGGGATGAAGTCCCAACAAGAACCCTATTGGTCTAGCTTGGATTTTGTGTCTGCCCCTTGGCAGGGTAGAGGTAGGAAATTCATGATGACTTACAGTCTCGCCAAGACCATGGATACTGAGGAAATTTCCTAAGAGAGCACCTGGGACAGGAGTGCAGGGCATGGTGTATTTATATGCACAGAGCCTCCTTTTCTCTAGTTGTCATTTACCACTGTCCCAGTTTGTAGTGACTGATTCATGTCCAGCTTTAGCCATGTACTGACTACCACTGGAGACGTAAAATGGATGGTCGGTAAAGAAGGGAGTCGCTACATGATGAAGGACTGGGGTTTTCTTTCTTTCTTTTTAATTTAATTCAATTAGACAACTTACAGTACATCATTAGATTCAGATGTAGTGTTCAGTAATTCATCAGCTGGGAATAACACCCAGTGCTCATCGCATCACATGCCCTCCTTAATGCCCCTCACCCCATCCCCCCCACCCGCCTCCCCTCCAGCAACCCTCCGTTTGTTTCCTAGAGTTAAGAGTCTCTCATGGTTTTTCTCTCTCTCTGATGACTTCCCATTCAGTTTTCCCTCCCTTCCCCTACGGTTCCCTGCCCTGTTTCTTATATTCCACATATGAGTGGGTGAGGACTGGGGTTTTCTAAACCATTCCTAGTCTCATTTGATTTAGTTCAAGAAGCTCTTGCTGTATCCAAGAATGGAGAGAGAATGTGAGCCCCAGAGGCAGAGCCTGCTAACAATCTGGGCTTTGCAAGTCATTTTACATGGAGGAGGAGTGCCTCGTCTAGATTTAAAACCAAAGCTGTGGGAAGGGATCATTTTGCACCGGGGAGAAGAAGAGATGGGTAAGGCAACTTTAGAGCACTCTTTATCATGAACATAACAGGGTCAGATGAAGCTGAAAGCCAGTCCTGGCGGCCACCACGAATAGGCTAAGGAGAGGTGTATCGAAATTGCAATAAGAATTATGTAGGGGGGACATGAGGAAGGACTTTCTGGCTGCAAGGGAAGTTAGACATTGTAGCAGGCCTTCAAGGGTTGGTTTTGATCCAAGGTAGTCAGTTAGTGCCCCTTCTGCCTCCTTGTTCCTAATTCCTACATCTAGGATGTGTATCACAAGGTAATCACAGCGTTTCTTCCAGGTAGGATCAGATTTCAGAATATGTCTCAACTCAGCATCCGAGATGGCCTCCACCTCTCAACAGGATCAACTAGCAAATGGGGGAGGGGGCGATGAACAGTTTACTGCACATAATCTAGATTCAGAATCGAAATTATGAGTGGGAACAGGGACCACACTAAATATCTTTTCAACATTTTGCCACACTTAGGAATCACTGAGGACCTGTTAGGTCATTGTCAAGGCAACAACAGTGAGAACATCAGAAAACCCCAATGGGGAGGGAGAAAGGACAGGGGATTTTGTAGGGGTGAATTCAATGAAGCACAAGTGAGGTATTAACCAGAAGTGTTTAACTCCCTTGCGGACGCGCAGAATAGAGATCTATCAGATTTTAAGACTTTTTGTATTGTTTGCAAAAACCAAAAAACCCGCAGATCACTCTGGCTTAAAAATTAATGCAACCTAGTGACTAAAGCAACAGGAAAATCAAGAGATGACCTCGGGTCAGGTGGGGCTTGATCTAGCTGTTTAAAGACCTGATTTCCTCTTACTTTGTCCTTCCATGGTGATAGATCATCCTCGGGGCATCTCTTTGTGGGTCATCGAGAGCTCCATACTCTCTTCTCCTGGTCCCCAAATGGCTGCAACCAGCTGCAGACTTTCCATCTTCAGCCCGCACCATTCAGAGAAGAGAGAATGTCTCCTCAGATACTTCCTACTGGAGTCCTGGGATCTTCTCTTTTTCACTGGCCCAAATTGGCTCACGTGCTGTACTCTGAACCAGTTGCTGGGTGGGGAGTGGTATGAAGATCAGTCCTTGGAATTGAGGGAAAGACCACTCTGCCAAAACCATGTGGCTTGAGATTGGAGTGGAGGTAAATTCCCCAAATGAGAAGCAGTGTAGGATCAAAAGGAGAGAGGAGAATGGACCCTTGAGGAGGTAATGAAAACTGTTCTCTGCAGTGGTAGTTTGTGCATGTGTGGATGGGTGGGCGAGGGGTTGAAGTCTGTTTCTGAACGGCCATTCCTTAAATAAGATGGGAATAAGGAAAAGATGGAAAGTTTTTCTTGTCCAGAGGTTCTCAAGGTATACATTTTAGAGGGAACTTTCCCTTCCCGAGAAAGTCTATCACCTTCTTTACTGCCTCTTGACACAGAAATTGGTTTGGGCCAGTGTTTCCACTGGATTGCTCTACCAGCTTTCCCAGAGCTTTACCTCCCTAACAACCCTGCCAAGTTGTGTGTGTACCTGGTTCACAACTGATGCGCCGGGTGAACCCAGCATGGGCCACCTGTTGGCTGGCAAAGAGTAACCTGAGAGGTAGATGCTATTTCTCCTTCTCTGTCTCTCCTTGCCTCCACTGGGCCTCATGCTGTCTACTCCTTGGATCTGGTGAGGGAAGAGAATAGGGGCATGCTAACACTCGGCCTTGGACAAGTTGCTCAGTCTCTGTTGGCCTCATGCCTCTATGCAATGGTCTTACGAGTGGGTTGTTCTGAGAATTACTGTAGGCATTACATCAGATGATGTACGCAAAACAAGAGTGCCTCCATTTGTGTCTTAGATGGAGTTCCCTAGAGGCAGAGGAGGCTGAGATTGGGGACTCTTGCCCAGGTGATTTATTGAGGGATGCTTTCCCGAGAAGGGTGGCGAGAAAAGCTATAGTTCAGGGACAGGAGCTCAGCAAGAATGTGGTGGTCTCAGCTGGTCTTCAGTTGACCCCATGGGAAGCTCCGGGGCATCAGTTGCATCTCAGAGCTGGTTCCACTTTAAGGCAAAGTGTCTGGTCTTCTGTGCTCCCGTGTTATTCTGTCGTGGACTGTGGGTGGCCCCAAGGGTCTGGGGCGTGTAACCTCACTAGTGAGGCAACTCCTATTCAGTTGGAGCCAGTTTTCCATAGAAGAGGGTGGCAGGGAGTGATTAGCAATCATGGTTCACAGCATCTGGGATTGGGGCCCTTCCTAGTGAAGGGAATCTGGACAGGGCACCAGTGGCACCCACCACACCAGGCTGGATACAGTCTGGTGGCAAATGGGGAGGGACATAGGGCTTGTGATTAACTCTAGTTTATAGATACCGGAACTGATGTAAGAAGATCAGCTCCTTACTCAAGCTCACATTTGCGGTAAGCATTTAGAGGAACAGCAAAGCTACAAAGTTCTTCTGGCCTTTTGCAATGAGGTTATTCATACTATCAGCTTTCTCCAAAAAGCAGAACAATTTCTTATGGATTACGTGGACCAGCCCCTTCGTTTTAAAAACAAGGAAACTGAGGCCCAGGAAAGACCCAAGTGACGCAAATTCATAGAGTAGGGCAGACCCAAGGCCCAACCTGCATGAATATATCCATCAAACCAACCCAGCAAGACTCATTCTGCTGCTGCTTTTTGAAAAGAGGCAAATGAGGAAACGGTTGTTGCTTTGTGGAAATAAGTTCCCATGAACTCAATGCCCCCCTGCTGCTTAGAAGGAAATTTTGATCATGTGGTGAATAAGCCTCCCAGACCACAGTGTTCTTGCTTCAGGAGAGGCTTGTGGGAAAAATGCAGTGAGCTCAGGTGCGTGTTAGGGAGGGTGCCAGGGAAGGCTGGCGCCAGGGTGCTCACATTTATGTAGCAAATTTTTATTGTGCTAGACAGTGGGGAGGCAGCAGAGCACAATCCAGATGGGTTCCTTTTTCTGGAGGTTATAGTCCAGTGGGAAAGACAAAAATTAAACTACTCTTTATGCGATTAAAATAACAATTGTGGTAAGTGCGATGAAGATGTGCAGGGTATTGTGTGAACACATAACCAAATGACCTGACCTAGTTTGGGGCCTGGAAGCTTTCTCTGTGGGAGTGATGTTCTAACTGAGATCTAAAGAATGAAGAGAAATTAACTAGGGACGGGGGTTGAGGGAAGGGATGGAAGAACATTCCAGGCAGAGGGACCAGCTCATGCATGATCTCCAAGGTGGGACGGTCTGTCTGAGACCTGTTTGTCTGGGGAAGGCCAGGGTGGCTGGGGGTAGAGTGGGAATGAGTGTGATGAGAGATGAGGATAGAGATTTGGCTTTTTAGTTGCGGAAAAGACATTCAATGAAGGTGAGCAGGAATGGGTATGAGGAATGAGGGTGTGTTTGTGTGTGTTTGTGTGTGTGTGTGTGTGTGTGTGTGTGTGTGTGTGTGTGTGTGTGTGTGTGTGTAGGATAACAGGATAAGATTTGTGTTTTAGAAATACCATTCTGTTAGTTATGGTATAGAGGGAATATACTTAGCAGTATGGCAGATTCAACTGGCATAGCTCTCTCCCTTCTTCAACACATATAAGATTATTGGATATATGTTATTATATATTAATTTATATATACATTTTCTCTTTTTGGTACATTCATCTATCCAGTCTCTTCTGCATGCTTATCTTTTGCTGGCCACTTCTTAATTAAACTCAGTATTAGATTTATCTTGCCTCCATGTCTCTTCAAAGGATAGTTGGGTGTGTATTCTATAGCTCTAATTTTCCTGTTGCCTTTTGGTCATTTGTTTAGTTGGCCATGAGCACTTACAGAACAGATATCATTTCTTTAGTTTAATTGAACTGTAGTTAACATACAGTGTTATATTGGTTTCGGGTTTACAATGGAAAGATTTTTTTTATTCATTTGAGGGAAAGCGTGTGTGTGTGCCTGCATGAGAGAGACAGAAAGAAAGAGACAGAGAACGCACAAACAGGAAGGGCAGAGGGCGAGGGAGAACGGACCCCCACTGAGCAGGGAGTCAGACACAGGGCTCTATCCTAGGACCCCATGATCATGACCTGAGCCTAAGGCAGATGCTTAACCGACTGAGCCCCCAGGTGCCCTGGAATGATTCTACTCTACAAGTTATACCACAATCCTATGTTACAGAATGCTCATCACAATAAGTGTACCCTTAATCCCTTTTATTTTACCCATGCCCCCTACCTCCCCTTGGCAATATATTATTAATCAGTTTATATGTTAACCGGCACTCCCGCATAAGGCTAGAACTCTTCCTCCTTTACTAAAGGGCTAGAAAAACTGGACACATGTCCAGGGAAGGTTGTTACCTGCTCAGGGTTCAAGGTTGGGAAAAGATCTCTGGTGAGAAAGTGAAAGGCTGAATCTGTGTCATGTGTGGCTGTACCCACCTGGGGTAGAAATTCCAACGTGGGGAATTAAAGTATAAATTAATCTAGGGCCAAGGAAACACCTGAGAGCAAAAAAATCCCTTTGTAGGATAACTTCAGCATCCCTTGGCTCACAGGACTTTTGCAGAATAAAGAACCTCTGTTGAAGATGAGCTCACAATTAAAAAATTACAGGCTGTGTAATTAGGCATCTTATATCAAAAATAGTTAACTGGCATAATAAGTAGAAGTAGCACCTTAAGAACTTTAGACCACAGAACCATCTGGAAAAGACTATAAAATAAGTTTGTGGAAAATGACCAGAGATAAAAGAAGGAAGAAAGACACTAATGAAAGCACAAGATCTTATAAAAAAGAGAGGAAGATTTAAAAAGTTTTTTTATTATTTTTAAATTAATTATTTTTAGGGAGCTAGAGTGTGCGAGCTAGGTGGAGAGTGCAGAGGGAGCGGGAGGGAGGGAATCTTAAGAAGGCTCCACGCTGGCTCAGCACCCTGAGATCATGACTTGAGCTGAAATCGAGAGTCGGATGCTTAACCAACTGAGCCACCCAGGTGCTCCTAGGAAGATTTTTTTTTAAAGCCAGCTAAAATGTACAGAAATCGAGAATGTCCCTTTTGAAATGAAAAACTCAATTTCAGAGTTCAACAGCCCATCAGACATAGGCTTCAGAGAGAGGCAGTGAATTGAAAGACAGACCAGAGGGAGTAACCCACAGGGCAGAAAAATGGTATTAATACATTGGTAGAAGTCAAGAGTAGATTCAGAGGCTCTTTGGTAATGCAGGTAAGGAATGCCTGTTGTGTCCCAGGAAAAACTGGTGCCAATGAAAATGGGAATAACATGGAATTTAGGATACTTTGTATTTCAGGATTGAGGAAAAGAATATGCCTAGGCAGAGAGCAGGGTGCTTGTCCTCTGAGGGGAAGACAATGACCAATGGATGGAAGCTGAAGAGAGGCAGATTTTCATGCAGTCTTATTTTTCTAAGAACCAGACTTGGAGAGATTATGACTTCTTATTATGAATACTACAGATGGGAATATGAATCTAGCTCTAGACACCAAAGCTCATTTGTAGAAATACTTAGCTGGGGTGTAAAGGGATGCAACTTTGAGGTTTCCTGTGTCTGGCAGGCAGCAGCAGAATTAGAGAGGGTGGGGAACGTGGAGATCTGGTGCCCTCTTTCTCTGGGTCTCGGCCCAGGACTTGACTTCAGCCTCAGGTGACAAGGTGACGTAGACAGGAGGAACTTCTGATGTTGATCATGCTTCTATCCGTAACAAAGGGGTTAAGAAAAGCCCAACTCTGCCACTAGCTGTGTGATCTTGGTCTCGTTGCTTTCTGTCTCTGGGCCTCTGTTCATCTGTAAAGGGGGAATGCTAATTTTGCAGGGCTTTAGACAAGATCAATGGAATAATGCATAAAATGGCAGGTTGGTTGCAAAATTTATAATAAATGTTGCAGGAAGGTGATCACTCATGACTCTTTCTGGATACAATTCAAAACTTGGGATGGGAAGGGGCCACATATGAGGGGATCTGTGAGCATGATCCATCATGAATCCCAGCAGAAGATTGAAAAGAGTGACTTAACCATTAAAATTCAAGATATGGCCTGTGCATATGGGGGTTGGCAGGGAGCAGACAGATCACAAATCTGAGAAAGCCCAGAGAAAGCCAGCCCTCTGGGGAACATCATGTTTCCCTTTGGGTGGCTTTTGCTCCAATTCAGCCCTGAGTTTTTTCTCCCCGGGTGCTCAGGTGTGTTTGGGGAATTTCCTCGGGAGTTTGGTATTTTTCTTCCTTGGCCTGCCCCTTCCCCCTGCAGCCTTTGGAACCCTCTGCCTCTCCACTAGGACAGGCCTCTCCAGACACACAGTGCTGCCAGTGACATATATATAGTTGGGAGGGCAAACTAGTTCAGATGAGATTGTCCCTGACTCAGATGTTTACTCCTCTGGCAGAAGAGGGAAGCACAGAAGATTTCATGGATGTGACTGGCCCTCCTTTCTCTGTCTGCCTCCTTTCTCCTTTGCCTCTCCCATCAGCCTGCTCAGTTCCAGGCCACACCCCAAAAGGGATTGCCCCAGTAGCAGGCCCATTCACAAACCTCCCTTCTCCAGGAGGCTGCCCAGGTCCTGCCCCTTAGTACTTTTCCGTTCTCTCTTTGTCCTTTGCCAGGGAATTCGCAGAAGGGATTCTGGGAAAGAAAAAATTGAAAAATTGTCATTGTCACAAGAAAGGAGAAAAGGTAAAATGTGACAAGTTCCTCAAGCATGCTCCTCTGATTTGGGGTAAGTGTAGAAGATGCATTTTCAACGCCCCCCCCCCCAACCTTGGAAGTGCATGAAACATTTGACAAAACACACAACTAAACTCTAAACTTCCCATCCGTGGAAGATGACTTTAAAATAGGCTATTAGACAAAAGTAAGCTAAGAGCCAGTTTCGTGCTAAATATACCCATTCTTTTAGAATCTGCTATTTTTGAGTTAAATGTTGCAGAAATTACCGAATTTGCATTTAATTATTTTAATAGATCTTATTTACAGATGACTAGGCAAAAATGAAAAAAATAAATATGTCCCCCAAACTAATTCACTTTGACTGCTCTGGTTGTAACTGTGCCTAAAATAGAAAAACAGACTCAGAATATTTCTCAAAGTCGGAGGGAAAGACAACTTTAATTCCATTTTGTCTCCATGTCAACACCACCCAGGCTGCTTCCCCTATTAAGAGAAGTTCGTACTTTTGAAATTGGGGATGAAATATATTTTCTCTGGTGAAGGACTTTTCTGGACCTGTCTCTTAATGGGCTTGCACACTGTGTTTGGGGAGTCATGAGGAGTAACATTTTATGTAATCGCTAAGACCCTGTCTTTGTGGTCAAGCTCAGCCTGGATTGATTTCAACTTTACTAGCTGTGTGTCCTTGGGAGAGTCACTTAAGCTCTCTGAGTCCTGGTTTCCTCTTCTAAAATAGAGATATTAATTTAACTATGTAAGAGTGTCAGGAAATTTAATGGTAATATACATGTAAAGCAGCTAGTATCTGCCTGGCACATAATAGGCACTTAGTAAATACATTTTCCTTCCTTTTCCTCCTTTCCTTTTCTCTCTAGATGTGATCAGTTTTCCTCCTTCCCTTGATAGAGCCAACTTGCTGGGTTCAGTGATATGTCAAATACTTCCCGGGCCCCAGGGATAACTATGAGAGAGAAGAGCAGAATTCTCTGAGCAATCATTGTGACCACACTTGCAGGCACCTTGTATTTGGAACATGTTTCTTTTTCTTAGGAGACTAGTAGGCATCTACTTGAAAGGTTTTTTTGTTCCTACCATTGCTCTGGGGACAACCAGGCTAAGCCCACAACATACAACTTATCTCTGTGCTTTCAAGCTGAGCTAAGGATGCCAGGAAGTGGTCAGCTCTGCTGCATTGGTTGACTCCCTACCCTCTGTAGAGGGTTAATTTAATGGGAAAGGGGCAACAGGCGGAAGAGGCAAATGTATAGTTTCTCAGATGTTGAGTGTGGCTACCTCATTGGGCCAGGGATGGGAAACCAAAAAAGGAATGTGCTGGGGGACTGCCAGCTTCCTCCTCAGGACTGTTCTAACTCACACGGACTTTTGGCACAATATTTGCCATGTGTTAAGGAAAAAATTGTGTTCCAGACAGTCTTTATTTTGCAGAGCCCTAGCCTTGGGCTTCCAAGTATGATAGAGTAGAACATTCTTTCAACAAACACTGAACAATTAGCTCCATACACGCAAGAGCTGGTGATGGTCTTTTCTTGCCACGGGATTCCCAGCATGCCACATACTATCTGGCGCATAGTGAATTCTCAATAAATTGTGAGTGAGTTTATACTGCCAGACAATAAACACCACTGCGGTGGTTCTCAGACTTGAGCGAGCATCCGAATCCCATGGAAGGTTTGTGAAAACACAGATTGCTGAACATGGCTACGGTTCCCCAATCGTTAGGTCCTGGGAGGGCAGAGAATTGACATTTTGGGAGCCCCTGATCAGGTGGTCAGGAGTGAAAGAGTCAGGGACACTTGAGCTTGAGTCCTTATTTCAAGAGGTATTAGCTGGGTAACTCTGAGCAAGTCACTTAAGTGCTCTGAGCCTCAGGTTCCGTGTTTATATCATGTGAATAATATCAGCAGTGTCATAGGGTAGTTGAGAGCATTAAGTGAGAGGATGCACTGAAAGTGCTAAGCGTAGGCCCAGCTCATAGTAGACATTCAATAAATGGAAGGTAGTTCAAGTATATGCTGAACATCTGTGCACAAGGCTCTGAGATATGCAGTGAGGAATGCAGAGACAAACAAGAGATGGTCCTGGCTTTCGAGAAGCTCATAATAGATCAGTGGGGAAGGCCTATGGCGAAAGCAATAATTATGTACTCTGACCACCTGTGACAGATGCAGACTTCTATGGGAGCACAGAGGGAGCCACCCAAACTAGCTGACGTTGGGGGGCTCAGGGGAGGATCCCTGGACAAGGCCGATGCCCAAGCTGAATTTTAAGACACGTAGAGAAGATGGAGAAGGTTGTTCCAGGCAGAGAAAATGTGTGGGTAGACTTGGAATCTCCCGTTTGGTATCCTTGTAGATAACTGAAGGCCATTCACGGTGCTTCCCGTAATTTTGGGGGGTCAAGGCAAGTCTTATCTTAGAAGTTTAATTCACTGAGCACTTATCAGGCATAGACCCCATCTCACTTGCTCATTTCTGCCTTCTTTGACCCTTTGACATTTCATGAAGACCCCCAAGCTGTTCCTTCTATCTAGAACTCTCTTACCCCAGACCTTCTCATGGAGGACTCTCTCCCTTCATGTCACCTGCACAGAGAGGCCATTCCTGACATCTGTTTTAAAGTAGCTCCTGTGTTCTCTTCCCTATATTCTTACCCTGCTTTATTTTTCTTCAAGGCACATATCACTCCTGGAACTTATATATTTGTTTACTCATTTACTGTCTGTCTTCCCCACTAGATGGTCAGCTCCATTAAGACATAGACTGTGTCTTGTATCATAAATGCTTAGGACATAGGAAGCACTTGACAAGTATTTGTTGAATGAATGTATGAATAATTGAGACAATGGATAAGTGAGTGAATCCATTTGTAGAGCCCTCCAGTAGTCCTTGGACACTATCTATTTCTGCTCTTTTGTGTTATATTGGAAGAAATGGAAGCCCAGGGAGGGGAAGGGGGTTGCCCAAAGCCACACAGTGAGTTGGTGTTAGGTGTGGCTTAGAACCCAGGACCTTGAGTCTGGAACAGAGCTCTTACCTCTTCTACCCCAAATGGAGAATAGGTACTTTAGGGGATGAGCCATGAGATGGTAGAGAGTCTTGCATTGTAGTGGCCTTGTCTGGTCATCCAGTCTTTCAGGGCTCTGACTTTGGTCTTTCCTATACAGAATACAGTTTAATAGCACTGGGTGACTGGGGGGTGGTGGTGGAAAGGAGTTTTTGAAGTGGGTACAGCAGAGTATCAAGGTAGACGGCACCTTACTTCACCCAGTTGCCCCTGGCCAGTGGTGGGAACCTTGTGATTCTCACGGTGAGAGCTTCTTTGCTTTGGCAGTGATAGTACCACTAGTTCTTGCCTGAATACTTGTAGTACTCATGATAATTACAGTCATTAACTGAGTGCTTACTATATGTGAGCCACCGTGTTCAGCATTCTCCGTGCAGATTCTTCTCAACAACCTGCAGATTAGATACTGTCATTAGCCTTTTTCACAGAAGAAACTGAGACCCAGAGAGAGGAAATCCCCTGTGCCGTGTTTCGAGCAAGGGTTGGTTGACTCCTGAGCATGTGCTCCTGATACTAATGCTGAAGAGTCACAGAAACCGAGGCTCAAATCCTGACTGTGACCCCTAGGAACTGTGTGATCTTGGGCAAATAACAACCGCTCTGAACTTTGGTTTCTTCGACTATAGAAATGGAGTAAAATGACACTGCATCAGATTGTTGGAAGATTTAGACATAATGTATATAAAATGCCGAAGAAATCCCTGGTGCGTAAATGGCATCCATAAATGCCAGCTCTTATAATTAATGACTACTGTTCTTTTCTTTAACTAATTCAGGATTAGCTGTTCTGAGTTGCCCTTAGACCCATGAGAGTTCCAGAAAGCCAAGGAGTCTCTGTTTCCCTCTCATTTGCTGGACACATGCTTTCCGTCTTGCCTTCTGAGTTTCTGAGTCTTGTTCTTTGCCAATGTTGGGGGGAGGGGCTCTTCTCTTTGCAGAGCAGAGGAGCTACTTGCAGCCTCTTAGTAAGAAAGGAAAGGGGCTCAGAGAAAGTGACAGGTGGAATTAAACCAAATGACTGGAGTTTGGTTTCTGGAGGATGCACAGGGCTGAACATCCAGAGTCTCTTCCAGGACCAGCTGTGGGTTCTGGTTCACTCAGGTGTGTGTGGAAGTTGCTGCTCAGGAACAGAGCACAGTGCTGAGAGGATGGAATTGCAGACAGAGGCTGGGTGGTTCTGGAGTCAGACAGATCCCCGGCTCTGATAGGCCTGGCTCTGTCCCTCCAGATTCTATGACCTTGGACAGCTCCCTTTGCCTCTCCCAACGCTGGTTTCTTCATCTGCGAGATTAGTGTTGTCCTGACGAGTAAAGGAAGGAGCAAGCAGTTCAAAGAAAGTGTTGTATCTACGTAAGGGAGTGACATTAAAGCTCTGAATCTGTTTCAGCAGTCTTTATTGAGTACTTAATGTCTGCTAGGCACCGTCCTAGATCTGGGCTTGGCAAACCGGCCCACGGGTCAAATGCTTCTTGTTTTTGTAAATAAAGCGTTATTGGAACACATCCACATTCATTCATTTGTGTATCATCTGTGGCTGGTTTGGTGCCACAGTGGCAGAGGTGAGTAGTTGTGACAGGGACCCCGTGGCCCGAAAAGCTTTAAAATACTTACCTTCTGACGCTTTACAGAAAAGTTGTAGGTGATGAGACAGAAAATAAAACACACACACACACACACACACCTCTTAACTCATGTAATGGGACGTCCTAGGAGGGGAGACAGATAACAAACCAAATAAATAATTAAATTTTATAATATGTTAGAAATTGGAGAAAAATAAGACAGGGGTGAAAGACAGGGCATGCTGGGGAGGGGATGCAGCTGTGATTTTGAATAGGTTGGTTGGGACCAGTGTTACTGGGAAGGTGACATTTCAGCCCCAACTTGAAGGAGGGAAGGGAAGGAGCAGTGAGGTAGCTGGCTTGTACTTTACAAGTCCCACTCTGGCTCCAGGGTTGGAGGCTGAGGCAAAATCTAAGAGATTGGAGGGCCTGGGGTCTCCATGTGGACTTCCAAGCCTTCCATCCTTGACCTTTTCACGGGAAAAGGCACCTGAAGACAGTGTCGGGAACCCAGACACGGCCAGGGGCCAGGCTGGGTGTGATCCAACAGGAATCAGGGACTGTAGCAACGTGAGCAAATGGCCCATTAAGGGATGGCTGCTAATCAGTTCCTGCTGTTTGTCACTATATGGCAATGTGAGCTCAGTGTCCCCAGAGCGGATTCCTCAAGAGAACTCAGAAATGCAGATTTTAATATCGAGTCTTCCAGCCTTTATATGTTCGCTAGTAATTCAGCTTATCTTTTTGAATACCGTGCAGAACAAAAGAGAGCTGCAGTGCCTTTCCAGCACAAATACAAATATTCCTATTTTTACTAAATCTCCATACGGCTATGGGACGTCAACTATTAAATTTGTTTGGATTTTTCTGAGTGGGCCAATTGGGACCTGGCATTAGCGAATTGTTGTTTCTAATAATGTACCCTGGTGAATTGTGAATTATGATATGAACCAGAATATGGATAGTACTGGGGGGGGGGCGGTGCTGCGCATGCCACGTGGGTTAGCATAACCCAGGACTTGGGTCTCTGTGGCCCTTTCTGGCTTCTAAAACCTTGAGGGTGTAGCTAGCACTGCAAGGATGGATGCTTGCTCGGCTCATTCATACTTCAGGCCTGACCCTGTGCTTAGGACTGTCCAAGAGACAAAGGTTGCAGGTTTGCGCTTGCCCCCCTATGTTTTCACTGCAGGAGAAAGGGTAGCACAAATGTCCTTAAAAAAGAGAGAGAAATAGTGACTAGTGCCAGATTGCAAACTGGAGTCCTCAGGTAGACCTAATCAACAATCCTGTTTTGTTTGGGTTGCACGTGTGTATGTGTACATCTGTTTTAAGCTAGGTGCTGGCTTTTGAACATCAAAAGATTTCACAGTAAATTCCAGATTTGGGCTTTTCTTGAAACATCAAGAGATTCTGGCCACATATGCCCAAATTCCTATGTGGACAATTGAGTGGGATTTGAATCTCTTGAGATTGGGGCTGCAGATCTGAGTGAGACCCACTCGTGGCTGTGTCCTGTCTGCAAGGACTTCCATGGTCATTCCCAGGATGCAGTCCCTCATCCGTCTGCCATGAACAATGACCAGTTATGCACCCTCCCATGTATCGTGCATCCCCACACTTCTAGCACAGTGCTCTAGGCTCAGCCTCCAGAAGAGCAGCCTTCAGAAGGAACTAGTAACAGGCTGAGTGTTGCTATGTTGGTAGATGTCTGACCTGCTCTGGGTGTCTTCCCCTCTGCCCAGTTTCTCTGTCTCACCTGGTGGTCCAGATGGTCATTTCTCAGAGTGTGGTCGTGGTGGCAATTGCTGTCCCTCTGAAATAGGCGCAAGAGAGAGGACAAGTTTTCCCTCCATGCCATCTGATGCCCCCGTGCAGCCTTCTTGGGGAAATTGATCATACGGCAATGTCAGGGTCGCAGTTGGCCCTTGGGAAACATTTCATCCATGAAGCAGTAATTGATTTTACCTCCTTTGTCCTCCCTCCTCACTCTACCCTCCCCTCTCCCTGTTTCTCTACCGCTGTGATGCTTCACTGATTCCCCTTGATGTTTGGGGACAATTCACTCTCCATGACTTGTTTTGTCCCTCTTAATCCCCAATCAATATGTGGCATTGAATGCAGTCACTGTTCAGGGGGAGATAATAATTATTCTCCCCTGGGCCAAAAGTCCTCTTAACTTACAGGATAACTTGCTAAGTCAACTTTCAGATTTTTCATTCTTAAAGAGACAGGTCACGGGTTGGCAGAGGGAGGCAACGATTTCTCCCTCAATCAATCCCAATATGTTAGTTTATTCATGTAACAATACACTTTTTATTTTTAAAAGCTGCTTTTTTAAATTTTTTATTAACATATAACGTATTATTTGTTTCAAGGGTACAGGTCTGTGATTCATCAGTCTTACACAATTCACAGCGCTCACCATAGCACGTACCCTCCCCAGTGCCCATCACCCAGCCACCCCATCCCTCCCACCCCCCTCCACTGCCTTCTTATTTCTCCTTTGGTGGAGGGTCTACAGTGTGGGGATCTCTCTGAGGACGTTATCGCTGGACCTTTCCCAATTGCCTTCGAGGTGGTTTAGTCCTATTTGTAACATAAGGAAACCAAGACAAAGAGATTACATGACTAGTCTAGGTGGCAGAACTGGGATAGGAACACAGGTGTGGTAGACTCTGAAGCCCACAGTGGACAAGGAGGAAGAGCCCACTGGTACCTCCATTCTCCTGCCTTTCATCTCATCCTTGCCCATCTCCTGGGACAGCCTGAAAGCCCCCTTCTCAAAACTCCTCTTTTGGTAGGAGTGTGGCGATTTATCTTTCTCTTTCAACCATGATTGGTGGTATTTGGGGTATGCATAGAGGCACGTGATCATGTTTCTGGGGTGAATTCTTGCCCATTTCCAGGTCACAGAGTGTACTTAATGTTCCATGAGCAGGTGCATAGGAGAAGCAGGGGCTGATGGAAAGGAAGCCAGGGTTGTATCTGCAGAGCAAGAAGGGCCTCAGGTGAGAAGCAGCCCTGCTCTTGAACACTAGAACCCAGGCTGTGGGGAAGATGGAGTTACAGGGGCAGGGACTGCACCCATTTTGTGGCCCTTATCATTGTGTACACACATAGGATTTCTGCCCATGCAAAGTCTCCCTGTGTTATGTCTGAGGATTTTTGCAGCAGATTCATTGTGTTCTTGCTTTTGTCTGCCTGTATTCTTCTCACGGTGTGTGCCACCTTTTTTTTTTTTTTTTTTTCTTTTCCTGCTTTGGCCTCACTGTCAATGTTTGCTGCTTGAGAAGCTCTTGTGGGTGCCTCATGGTGCTAGTACCCATGCATTACCACATCATGGGCTCTATCTTGGGATGTTCACAAAGATGCCAACTCTGCAGTTTCCAGAGCAGTGAGAAGTCATCTCTCCCCCACTCTGGGATACACTCTACCATCTGAGCTGTGAAGCCATCCATCTCGGGCTTTGCACTAAAGTGGCTCATGAAAATGCAGACTTCGGTTTCTCTATTCATATCTTCTCTAGATTGTGCCAGGGGCCACATGCCTGGTTCTTGCTCCATCCCCATCTCTCTCACTCAGGACATCCAGGCATCTTGCTTTCTTCATCCTCCAACCAGTGCCCTCATGCCCTGGGGCCCAGCTCACCTCTCAGACCTGCTGGGATTTTAGTTTGGCTTCAAGGTAGGACATGGTAATATTTAATAGAATGGGCTTGAATGGGGATTTAAAATGGTGCCTTTGCTTTGGAAAACAGGTTGGCGGTGCCTTAAAAAATTAAAAGTACACTTACTATACGACCCATCGTTTCCCCCCCAGGAAATCACTCGAGAGAAATGAAAACATATGTTCACACAAAGTACAGCCATGAATATTCAGAAAAGGATTATTCATAATGGCCCCCAAATGGAAACAAGCCAGATGTCCATCAATCAGTGAATAAATAGACAAGATGTGGTAGATCCATATAGTGGAATACAATTCAGCAATTAAAAAGGAATGAAATACTGACAACTGCTAGCAGATTTGCTTTGGATCCTCAAAAACATGCTAGATGAAGAAAGCCAGATGGATAAGCCATGTTGCATGATTCCCATATGAAATGTCCAGAAAAGGCAACTCTATAGAGACCCAAAGTAGATTAGTGGTTGCCTAAGGGTGGAAATGGGAGCAAGAATTAACAGAAAATAGGCATGAGGAAAATTTTGGGGTGCTGGAAATGTCTAGAACTGGAGGGTAGTGACGATGGATATTCTATAAATTTACCAAAAACATCACAGAATTGTATACATACAATGAGTGAATTTCATGATATGTAAATTATAGCTCAATAAAACTTCTTAAAAAACTATGTGGGCTCTGATTCAGACAGACCTTGATTTGAGGTCCCACTCTTTAGCTTACTGGTTATGCCATTGTGGATACTTAATTTAATTGAGCCTCTGTTTCCTTATCCATAAAATGGGCATAAACACTATTTCCTAGGGCTGTTGGGAGCATTAAAATTGGTCAAAGCCTGGGAAGTGCTTAGCATCAGGAAAATATAACAATAAAGTTGACATTTATAAAAATGAACATTTATACACTCTGCGCTCAGTACAAGTTAATTTTTTTATTGTCTTTCCTCGATGCTGAGATATTTTTATATTATTAACATTTTTGGAAGTGTACCTTAGGAGTGCACAACTAGTAAAGTAATTTGATGTCTGTTATCTTGGAAAGAGTTTTCAAAGCATCTGTGGATTGAAGGTGTCTGAGGCTGGGGGAGGTACAGCGTTATCATCATGGCTTGTCCCATTCAGTCCCAAGTGGTCCTGTCTGAACAGCATTTCAGGCCACCAGCCTCCTTCCTCCCTGCTTACCACAATGGGTCTTCTGGGTTCCCCGGACTCCCAGGCTCCTGCTTCCTATTTTTGCAAAGCTTCCTGTAGACACGCTTAGGGGGAGGATGGGCAGGATGTCCCCACAGGGCTTCCCGCAGCCTCCCATATTAGACTGGTTGTGAGGAAACTCTGGAGGAGGGAGGTCTGGGCTCATGCCAGCAGGATGGCTGTGAGTCTGGGGAGAGAACACAGAGCACGGAAAGAGAGCTGGACTGTCTAAGCAGCAGTTTCATTCTGGGCATGGCAAGTGCTTATGCTGTCAGGAAGAATCAAGCTACTCTGCTGAGGAAAGCTGCCAGGGGCTAAGAAACTCCATCCTTACAGGTCCCCCAGCTCCTCTTGGGCTTCCTGAAAACTTGGCACTGCCTGGTGGGAGATACAGAGCTTCAAGGTTGGGAAATGTTGGACTGGCTGACATTGAGAGCGCCATCTTGGATGATACTGGCATTCAAAGTCTTCATCATTTGGCTTTTACTGTGCATCTCGCCGGAGGCTTGACCCCTCTGAATGTCCCAGACTCCCTATTTCCATAGGTTCTGCCCTCCCTCTGCCTCCTTGTCTTTGTCTCTACAACTGCACTTCCCCTTCTTTTTTGTAGATGAGGACGTTGAGCCTGAGAGGTCAAGAAGCTTGTGCAGGGTCTCATCGCTACTAAGTGGCAGAGCTAAAATTAGAACCTGAGTTTTGATGATTTAAGAGCCCTTGGCTACTAAGCTGTTACCTCCCAAATTTGGGTGAGAATTATAGCACATGTTATCACATTATATCATAATTTGTTGCTGGCACATCTGTCTTCCCTCTGCATGGATTGCGTATTTTCCACCTCTGTATCTTCTGGTCCCAGCACAGAGCCTGATATACAGGAGCAATCTTGGCTTCTGCCACTTACTAGCTCTGTGGCTTTGGGTGACTCATTTAAGCTCTCTTAAGTAATACCTACCCAGGTCATTTGTGCAGATTTGGTGAGGTGATGTATGCATGGTGCCTTGTGCTAACTAGGTGTGGCAGTTTTGTTTGCCTTGGGGCACCACTCAGTTCAGATGGGGTTCACCTTAATCTCTAGCTCCAGGGACAGTGACAGACCCCTGGCTGCTGGCCTGGCCAGAGTGCCAGGCCACAGGGTACCCTGGCCACAGGAGTTGGTTCAGAGGTAGACGTGTGATCTGGATGGGCCAATCCATGACCTCTCTGGGTCCTTGTCTAGAGATTCCAGAAAGAGACACATTCCCATCCTTCTGCGATGGTGGGTGCTAAGGGCCACATAAACAGTGAGGTGTTGTTTTCACTGGGCGGGAAAGCACTTTCTGGAGAGCCCAGAGGAAACAGAACCAATAGGAGAGTGGAAGAGAGAGTTCTGGTCATATTGTTTGAGTTTCTGGATCCGGTCATGCCTGGACTTCTCTAGCTACACGAACCAATAAATTCTCTCTTTGGCTTGAGTTAGCTTACGTTAGTCTTTGTCACTTGCAGGTGAAATTGTGTTTCACATAGTAGGGCATTTGAAAGGGGGTGAGTCCCATTTTTATTTCAATGTTCAGCGCATGAAGGAGTGAACAAAATAATATGTGCATATAAAATGATCAGAGTTGAACTTCAGATTTAGCAAAGATCACAAAATTAGGCAGGCAGGGTGAAGACAGGGGACAGCATCCTGAATTCATGGGGCAGAAGGTTCTTCAGCGGGGTCCAGGACATTGAGACTTAGCTATTTTCTTGTGTGAAAGCCACAGTGGGGGTGGCAAATGATGGCGGCCGGTGGGGAC
Organism: Zalophus californianus; assembly: GCF_009762305.2. Taxonomy (NCBI): domain Eukaryota; kingdom Metazoa; phylum Chordata; class Mammalia; order Carnivora; family Otariidae; genus Zalophus; species Zalophus californianus. Next base: position 79,968,389 of record NC_045604.1, read on the forward strand.
CGGGTGATGAAGAATCTTAAATGTCCTGATGTTGCATTGGAGGATTAAGTAGGGGATAGTGAAACCAAAGGCCAGTAGGTCATATGGAGCAGGAACGAACGAGGACAGTGCTGGTGGGCATGAGGCACAGCTAGTCCTTAATCTTGAATCAGCATCAAACAGGTTGGGGAGGGGGTGTGAGTAGGGGTCAAATCTGGCGGAGCACAAGCCCTACACATAGTAAGTGCTACAGATATAAGCTGGCTTGATTTGATCGATCGATCTCCCTCCCTCCTTCTCTCCCTCCCTCTTTCTTTCTTTCTTTCTTTCTTTTCTTTCTTCTTTCTTTCTTCTTTCTTTCTTCTTTCTTTTTCTTTCTTTCTTTCTTTCTTTCTTTCTTTCTTTCTCTCTCTCTCTCTCTCTCTCTCTCTTTTTCTTTCCTTCCTTCCTTCCTTCTTTCTTTCTTTCTTTCTTTCTTTCTTTCTTTCTTTCTTTCTTTCTTTATTTCTTTTTTTCTTTCTTTTATTTTCTTTTATTTTATTTTCTTTTATTTCTTTCTTTATTTCTTTCTTTTTTTCTTTCTTTTCTTTTCTTTTCTTTCTTCTTTCTTTCTTCTTTCTTTCTTCTTTCTCTTTCTTTCTTTCTTTCTTTCTTTCTTTCTTTCTCTCTCTCTCTCTCTCTCTCTCTCTCTTTCTTTTTCTTTCCTTCCTTCCTTCCTTCTTTCTTTCTTTCTTTCTTTCTTTCTTTCTTTCTTTCTTCTTTCTTTCTTTCTTTCTTTTTTCTTTCTTTTCTTTTCTTTTCTTTTCTTTTCTTTCTTTCTTTCTTTCTTTCTTTCTTTCTTTATTTCTTTCTTTTTCCTTTTTCTTTCTCTTCCTTCCTTCCTTTTTTCTTTCTTTCTTTCTTTTTTCTTTTCTTTCTTTCTTTCTTTCTTTCTTTCTTTCTTTCTTTCTTTCTTTCTTTCTTTCTTTCTTTCTTAACTGAGCTTGTTGGCTATAGTTTTACATTACCCCATTTCATTCATTCAAATCATTCATTCAGCAGATATTTCTAGGCCAAGCACTGTGCTAGGCACTTGGATTCATCTGGTAAAAAAAAAGAGAGTTCCAGACATCTTAGAGTGTACTTCTCATGGGGTAGTGCATGTGTGATATGTTAGGTGGTGGTCAGAGCTAAGGAGAAAGGACGTTTGGGTGGGGGGACAGGGAGTGGGGGAGCAGGTGCCGTTTAGGGACGGTGGGCAAGGAAAGTAGATGAGGAAGTCTGCCTTAAATTCAAGGTGCATGGGAGGGTATGTTTATTAAAGTCCGGAAGATGTTTATAATGTAATACTAAGTGGGGAAAAAATCAGCATAGGAACTACAAAACATACTGGGCTAGAGTGGGATTGCTTTTACCACTGGGAAAATCTTGAATCTGAGCCAATCTTTTCTTTTCTTTTTTTTTCCTTAAGCAACTTTGATATTTTTTTTCCCCCATGATTTGAAAGGACTTGCATTGCAAATGATTCTAACACAAGAGTAGATCATGAGCCCGAGGGGGAGAACTGCTTCCCCAGGTAGAGCCAACTTTTCCACTTTGCTCCAAAAATGCCATGTCCTGAACTGTCTAAAAACCTCCCAGATTTCCCTAAAATGGGACAGGCGAGATTGTTGTCCCTAGGCCTATGACAGGCACATGCCTGCGATGATTGGGGCGGGGGGACGGAGTGTGGGTGAGAAGGGTGCAGGGGGCACATCTTGACCTGGCTCTCTCAGATCCACAGGCATTTGATATTTACAAGCTTGTCAGGATTCTAAAAAATCAAATCATTATCTTATTTATTTATTGAGTACCAAGCATCGTGGGCATTAGACACCCATGGCCCTCATTTCTTATTCAGTCTCTCCTCTTGCTCAGGGATGGAGGGATGGTGGCAGGCTCAAGAAAATGTCTGATACTCGCATCCTTTTGTAATTTAGAAACTCTGAATGTTTGATGATTAAAACCAAAAACCTCAGCCTTCTGGAGGTATAATTTACATAGCATAACATTCACCCATTTTAAGTGTACAGTTCAGGGATTTTTAGTAACTTTACTGAGTTGTGTCACTATCAGTCCTTACCAATTTTAGAACATTTTCGTTAGCCCAATGACATCCTTGTTCTTGTGCCCATTCCTGCCACCAGGCAACTCCAGTCTGTTTTCTGTTTTTAGAAATTTGCCTAATTCTGGCTGTGTAATATCAACAGAAGCATATAGTATGTGACCCTTGGTGTCTGGCTTCTTGCACGTAGCATACACTTTCTGAGGTTCATCCGTGTCATGGGTGGCATGGAGATTTCATTTCTTTTTATTGTTGAATAATATTCCATTATAATGGGAGACCACTCCCTGCATCCATCTGGGCTCCTTCTGTTTGGGGAATATTATGAATAATGCCGCTGTGAATACTCTCACACAAGTCTTTGTGAATGTGAGTTTTCATTTGTCTTGGGTAGATATTGAGGTATGCAGTTGTTGGGTCATATAGGAAGATTATATTTAAGTTTTCAAGAAACTCATAGCTTAGCTTTTAAGCTGTGCTAAAATGTCCTCCCAGCCACATCAAAAGGGCTAAGAGTCCTTGGTGGTCCTGACTGCCCTCCACACGTGACTCCCCCAGGGCCCCAGGGCTCAAGTGGGATTTTCAGGACCTTCTGGCACCAGCCAGAGTGGATCCCTGCCCTCCACCCCAGTCCTTTCTCCATGTAGCCCCTTCCCAACCCCAAGGAAGAGGGAGCACAAAGAGGGCTGTGGCTGTCGGAACTAGGCTTTCTCCCCAGACCAGACCCATGACGTCCTATAAAAGCAGCTGCAATGTTTCCCTGCTGCAAAGGGCTTTTCAACCAAGAGACAAAAAGGAGACTGGAAAGGTGAAGCTAGGTAGCTGGGATGAAAAGCAGGCACTGTTTGCTCCACGTTTCTCTGGGAGGAATCAGCTCTGTTTCAGGAGACGTCCCTTTGCAGCTTCGGCTGCTACTTGGGTCTTTGTCAACATCCAGAAGCACAGAGAGAGGGACACTGAGCTGTATCAAGAATCCAAGGTCTCTGGAGACTTGGAGCTGGCCTCCTGATGGTGTGACAGGTCAGAGGCCAGTCAGCCAGCTCAGGCCACACGTGGCCTCGTTCACCCTTGGGCACCTGGGGAATTTGGGCTGAAATGGATGGTGCCCAACTGAACCTTCGTATGTCCAGGAGGCAAGGGGTCTGCGTAAATTGAACACATGCCCACATTACCAATCTCCTTAGTGGTAACTGATCCTCCCCTAATGGGGCTGAAGGTGATTTAAAAAAAATATTCAAAACCAGATTCCCAAGATTTAATTGTTGGTTGTTGAGAAGGTGCCGTGAAGAAGGTGATCTCAGGCATCAGATTGGTCGTACAAGATCACCAGATAATTTATTTAACCTCTCCGTGCCTTGGTTTCTTCATCTATAAAATGGGACTAAAAATAGTACCTCCCATTTTTGAGGATTAACTGAGATTATTTTTGTACAACCCTTAGCAAAGTGATGGCTCCATAGAAAGACAAGAGTAGACATGAACTGTCATTATTATTATTTTTAAATTCATGCTTATCACTAAGGCAGTTTTCTGTTTTTAGCCTCTATTCTACCAGGTGGGTGAAATGGAATCTTGGTCTATTCCAGGTAACCCCATGTGATTCAGTCTGGCCTCTCCTCAGTGATTTTGATTCTGTAAATGTAACAGGGTTGTCTGTGAACTGATGATCTTCAGTTATCATTTGTCCAGGCTGATATCTATGGAGGCCCATTTTAGCTTGTATTTGCAGCTTTAGGAACTGAAGCCCAGAGAGGTTAGGAAAATTGCCTAAAGACACAGCTGAGCAATGGAGCCAAGATTCAAAACCAGGTGTGTCTGACATCAAGGATTGGTCTTTACTATTTGTCTCCTAAACATGACCCCAAAGGCCTCTCCACCTTAAGTCCCGATGGTCACATCATTAAAAAACAAGGGGGAAAAAGTTTTTGTTGTTGTTGTTTTGTTTTTGAGGAATGGACTACGATTGCCCTGTGATGGAGCAGAGAGAGCCTGGAAGACTTGAGTTGTCTGCCAAATAAAACTTTTTGTTAAGTTTGAAAAGCAAGCTGGTGTCTCAGTTAACAAAATATATTCGGTGCATATCTGTTGAATTGAAGGTAGTGGGGCCGTTGGGGAGAGAAGGGAAACAGAGAGGGAAGAAAGCAGGAAAAAGAAAAGGAAGGTTGGGAAGGACGAAGGGAGGGAGGCGAACAACGGTTTTGGTCTTCCTTCACAAGGCATGCCTTTGAAATGTATTAAATTTATGAGACTTCACCGGGTTATGCCTTAGCATCTCCAGCAGAACATTTTCAGAATTTGTATTCTAGGCCTACCCCCCACACCTACTGAGTTGGAATCCCTGGGGTCAGTCCTGGGCAGGTAAACAGAGGTGAGTCTGAATTGTAACTCTCCTCAAAAACCGTGAGTTTGTAGTTTTTTGATTTTGTTTTGTTTGGTTGTTTTTAAGCAAATTTAGGATAGATTGTGGTTTCACGAATGATTTGTTCTGGTCTGTGGGTCTGGGTTGGTTGTGGCTCTGTCTCTTCTTTAATAAAGACACTTCCCAGCAGTGTCCATGTCCGAGGAGGCCCTCAGTGATGCCTTTCAGAGACCATTAAAAGGCACCCCTGGGTCCTGCCTCCAGCTTGCCTTTGTGAGGGCCAAGGAATGTGTGCGGTTGATGATTTCCTCTTAACCAAACTCTATGTCACTGGGAACCAAAGTCTCTTTTTTGTACCTTTAATACAAATTTGGACACATCTTCCTGATTTTCAGGACCAAAGATTTTCAGGTCTGAATTGACCCGAATCAGAAGTGTTTTCACTAGTTGTAGCGATGGTGGTGGTGGTGGTCATTCTGAAGGGACCAGTAATACAGCATCTCCTGTGTGCTCGTGTAAGGGGGCTCACCCAACCTGTTCGCCTTAGGTTAGGGTTAGAGTGATCTGTTTTTCCAGGCAGTACCCATCTTGACCTAGCTGGCGGTTGCCTGATTTGAATTTCCTACCACCCAGAGTAGAGGAGGATCATCCTTGCTTGGTACAGCATCTCTGACTTAATTGGCTGCCTTCAGGACTTGTAGGTATCACCCATTGGACAGGAATATATATCAAAACCTTGGAAAAATTGTCTTGCCTGAGAGGCTCATTATTGCATCCAATACAAAAGAATTTGGGGGCGCCTGGGTGGCTCAGTTGGTTAAGCGACTGCCTTCGGCTCAGGTCATGATCCTGGAGTCCCGGGATCGAGTCCCACATCGGGCTCCCTGCTCAGCAGGGAGTCGGCTTCTCCCTCTGACCCTCTTCCCTCTCGTGCTCTCTATCTCTCATTCTCTCTCTCTCAAATAAATAAACAAAATCTTAAAAAAAAAACAACCTCCCCCCCCCAAAAAAACAAAAGAATTTGGGCAGGGAGGTCAGAGTTAATATGCTTAATATTCAGTTGCTGTAGGGACCTAGCCAAGGAATTGAGAATGTCCTGAAAATTACTGGCTCATTTGTTTGTATTCTCTGGCTGTGTTCTTGGAACCCATGGAGGAGGGAGGGCTGAACACAATGGAAACTGGGAAATGGCCCAGGCCAGTATCTTAGGGATGAAAAGGGTTTTGTCGCCATAGCCAACAGGTCATTTAATCTGACTCTTAGTCAGTGTAGGCCTCTACCCTAAACTACCTAGCAGGGATTGATCGATCATTCATTCATTCACTCAGCACATACGTACCTAGGACCTACTATAAGCCTGGAATTGTGCCTGGAAATCTTTTAAAGATTACCTGTGTTGGTTAAAATATTCCTAGAAATAAGTGACTGTTGTTTCCAGAGCACAGAGATTTAAGAATTTAGCAAAGTCATACTACTGAAGTCTCCCCACTCCCAATTTTTCGCTCCTCCAATTATAATTTTTATTTTGAAGAAATAAAAAATGGTGCTGAAAAATACAAAGAATGAGGTAAGAATCATCCAGCATTCTACCAGAATCCATGATTGTTAACTTTCCATCCTATTTCTTCAGACATACTTTTTTTTTTTTTTTTTTTGCATCAGAACCAGTAAGTCACAGATTATGTTGAAATTGCCCCTTCCCTGGCACCATCTATATCTTACCCTCTCCCAATAATGCAGTTAAAAGTCATGGATTTTGTGTGTTTCCGTTTTTTAGCTAAATCAAATAACTTTTAACTTTAAATGTTTAAAAATGGTTTATTTTTAATTGTGGTAAAATTTTCATAACATAAAATTTACCATTTTACCATTTTTTGTGGGGGGGAGGAGCAGAGGGAGAGAGGAGAGAGAGAATCTCAAGCAGACTCCACGCTCAGCGCAGAGCCTAATGCAGGGCTCAATCCCATGACCCTGAGATCATGACCTGAGCCGAAATCAAGAGTCGTACACTTAATCGACTGAGCCACCCAGATGTCCCCCATTTTGCCATTTTTAAGTGGACAGTTCTGTGGCATGAACTGTGCAACCAATACGACCGTCCATCTCCAGAATTCTTTTCATCTTCCAAGACTTAAACTCTGTACCCATTGAATACTAACTCACCAATCCCTCCCACCTCAGTCCCCAGCAATCACCATTCTACCTTCAATCTCTATAAATTTGACTACTCTTGGTACCTCATAGAAATGGGATCATACAGTATTTGTCCTTTTGTGAATGACTTATTTCACTTAGCATAATGTCCTCAAGGTTCAACCATGCTGTAGCAGGGGTCCGAATTCCCTTCCTTTTTAAGGCTGAATAAGTATTCTGTTGTATGTATATACTACATTGAGTTTATCTATTCATCCATCCATGCATACTGGGATTGCTTCCACATTTTGGTCATTGTGAATAATGTGGCTATGAACATGGGTGCTCAAATAACTGGTTGAGTCCCTGTTTTCAGTTCTTTTGGGAATGTACCCAAAAGTGTAATTCCTGGATCATGTGGTAATTCTATGGTGAATTTTTTGAGGAACCACCATACTGTTTTCCATCATACCATTTTATATTCCCACCAGCAATGCACAAGCTTTCCAGTTTCTCCACATCCTCACCAATGTATTTTCTGGGGTTTTTTTTCCCCTCTTTTTTTTTTTTTTTTGGATAGTATCCATTCTAGTGGGAGTGAGATGGTATCTTGGTGTGATCTAGATTTGTGTTTTGCTGATGATGAGTGAGGTTGAGCATCTTTTCATGTGCTTATTGGCCATCTGTATATTTTCTTTGGAAAAAAATGTATATTCAAGTCCTTTGCCCATTTTTTAAAATTTGGTGATTCATTTTTTTAGTGTCGAGTTTTTAGTGTCCTTTATATATCTGGATATCAACCTCTTACCAGATATAGAATTTGAAAATATTTTCTCCCATTCGGTCGCTTGCTATTTCACTCTGTTGATCGTGTCCTTCAATGCACAAAATTTTTTTATTTTGATGTAGTTCTATTTGTCTATTTTCTTTTGTCGTTTGTGCTTTTGGTGTCCTATCCAAAAGATCATTGACACATCCGATGTCATGAAGTTTTTTACCCATGTTGTTTTTTAAGAATGATAGCTTGAACTCTTACAAGTAGGTTTTCTTTTAACTTTTACATATAGACTTATGTTTTGATAAATAATATATGGTATTTTGTGTTTTAACTTTTGTGCACCATGTCCTATTTTATGTTGCATTCTGTATCTTTATTCCCCTCACTCAACATTATGTTTGGGGTTTTATACACATTACTGTCTAGCTAGATATTACAGCTTAGCTCCATCTATCCACTCATCCATCTATCATCCAGCCAGCCAGCTAATCCTGTCTCTATTTATCTATCCCTCTATCTTTCTATCTATCATTTATCTTCCTTCTCTGCTTTCTCTTCAATCATCATCATCACCATCATCATCATCATCATCATCATCATCATCATCATTTATGTATCTACTTACCTATCCATCTGTCTGTCTGTCTAGCTGTTTTACACCTATTCTATGTCGCTCACTCATTTTTCTTGCCTCATCATGTAGCAGGGGTGATACTCAAAATATTTAACAACCCATATGCTCCAGGCACCAAATAATAAAACCTCGTAATGACACAATCAGACTAAATTTGACTATGAATAACTGGCACATCAATCATACTGGTTCACACCAGCTGACCAGTAGTCCTGGCTTGTAAGCACTTGCATTTGTAAACCTGACAGTAGCAATACTTGGAATTCCTTCCAATGTTGACATTCTTATGAACGAAATCTTCCGATGTCCTTCCTTGGGAAGACTTTCTCCTTTGACTACTGACTCTCTCACCGCATCTCTCCTTGTAGAAATTTAAGCAGCCTCTTTGACCTATTTCAAATAGCACTCCCTGAATGGATAACTGTTGGATCTCTAAGACAAATTTTTGCTTTGATTCTCCACTCTGTCTTATAACTGGGGTTGTATCTGTAGCATCGTCCGTAGGTTGAATGTTCCAGTGGACTGTAAGTTCCTTGAACCTGGGAGTGTACTTTTACTGATCCATCTGATTTCATTTTGTATCCATCTCTCACTTAAACATGCATGCCAGCTGGTCTCTAGGGTACTCCACAAACCCTTGTTAGGTTGGCAAAGAATCGGTGGTGGAGTCTACTTGCAGTGGAGCATTAGAAGTGTGTCTGGGACAACATGAAGATGTGAGGTTTTCAAGTTCTCAGTCTTAGGAAATTCCCAAGGTGTTCTTGGCTCTAATGGTCCTTGGCTCTGAGAGAGCTTGTCAGAGCAACAATGGTTTATGGTATGGCAGAGTGTCATTGCTGAAGGTATCAGGGCAGAGCTAAGTCCCAGATCTAAAAGGTGCTTTGAGAAGGTGGAGCCGAGATGCTCTTTGACAGCCGGGCAGTGTGGAGCAGTGAGCAGAGTGCTGGCTTTGGAGCTAGATACCTCTCTGAGCCTGTGCCTAGAAAGGTTTGGAAAAGTGTGCATCTTGAACCCATTCATTCCTGGCATGTGGTAGGCTGGTAGGTAGGTAGTAAATATTTGCTGAGTGTGTGAATGGAGCCAGATAGCCCCGTGTTCAAGTCCTGGTTCCGGTGCCTGCTGCCACCTGTGAGATCTTGGACACATTTCTTATCTGCCCTGAATTTCAATTTCCCTGCCTGAAAAGGATGACAGTACTATCTACCTTCATGGTTGTTGGACAGAGGAGTATCATGGACATGTCATGCCTACCACAACTCCCGACACAAAGTGCATATGCAGTAAACACATTGCACTTAATATAGATTAGGGCTTTTGTGTAGGTTAGGGACAAGCACTCGAGAGACAGACACGTGTGTTTTTCCCAGTGCTATTTCAGTTGTGATACTGGGAAAGGTTTTGTTGTTGCTGCTGTTTATTTGTGTTTAAACTCTCAGCTTTAGTTTTTGCATCTGTAAAGTGGGTGGGCATTAATAAAGCAGAGGTTTTTGGATACTTACTATGAGATCGAATAAGTGGGCTGGATGGTGGCCATCAAGAAGATATAGCCAGGTCCTAATGTGCAGAACCTGTGAACGTGAACTTATTTAGAAAAAAAAAAAAGGTTCTTTGCAGATGTATTAAAGGGAAGGTTCTGGAGATGAGGAGATTATCCTGGATTATCTACATGAGCCCTACCTCCAGTGGCAAGTGTTCTTAAAGGAGGACACACAGAGGAGGTAGTGTGAGCGTGGAGGGGAGATCCTAGAGCCACCAAGCGCTGCAAGAAGCAGCGACAGATTCTCCCCTAGAGCTTCTGAGGGAGAGAGGCCCCAGAGACACCTTGGTCTCGCACTTCTGGCCTTCAGAACTGCAAGAGAATGAATTTCTGTAGTTCTAAGCCACCAGGATTGTAGCAATTTGTTACAGTAGCTACCGGGAACTAATAAAAGTGGTTTCTATGCTAAATTCTGGTTATGCAAGCACCCTTTGCACATTGCAGGCGCTTATGGAAATGCCCTTCAAAAGTTTATGGTACAGTGCTGGGATGCGACACGGAAACCCACAGCTCCACAGTGCAGCAGGTGCAGGCTTGACACAGAGGGAAGCCCAGAAAGGACAGGTAACCCAGCAGCAAGGGGTGCGTGTGGGTGTCTCTGGGAATATTTCCTGGGATTTATCTAAGCTGTGCCCCAAAGATCACGGAGGAGTCAGCTTGACAAGGATGTGGGAGGGCATTTCAGGAGAGGGAGCCACACACAGAGGCATGAGACAGCAAGAACAGGCAATAATTCTTGTCTCCCTGACTCTCTTGGGAAGGTCAGTGAGCTGTCTGGAGCAGTGCTTCTCAAAGACTAAGGTGCGCCCGGATCACCTGTAGGATCTGGTTAAAATGCAGACTCTGAATCAGTAGCTCTGGGGTGGATTCAGAGATTCTGCCTTTCTTACAAGCTCCTAGAGGATGCCAGTGTTGCTGGTCTGCAGAGCACACTTGCAGGCACAGAGCCTTAGTGTTCTGAAGTTCAGAGCACTCTTGGCTTTTCCTTACCATATTTGAACCTCCCCTGGAGGTCATGAAGCCAGGTCATGAAGCCAGAATCCTGCAGAGAAGAGGGGCCTTGCCCAAGATCACACAGCCTCAAATGATATCTTTGATTTTATAACCTAGGTTTTCTGACTTTGAATACAGTGCTCTTTTAAATAAGGCGTCATGCAATTTCTTGCGACATCGAAATGGAGGCCAGATTTTGACTTTGACCCAGCCTGAGAGTCTTTTTCTTTGCATATGTAACTTGCATGCTTATTATCAATTATGGCTTCATTTTTTGGTGGTGATGTTCTTCTTCCTTATGTGTCCTTGCTACTTTCTTGCCCCTCCCCCTTGTGTCTTTTACTCTAAATTGGTGGTGCTTCCTAGCATCAGCCATACACTGGAATCCCATACAGAGCTTTAACAAATTTTGCTGTCTGGCTCCCTCCTGGGATTTAGATTTATTTGCTCTGGCATGTGGCTTAGCCATCAGGATCTTTAAAACTACCCCCAGGTATTCTAATGAGCACCCAAGGTTGGAAATCACTAATCTGGTTTTTTGGCCTTGGTTTTTCCTCCCTTCCTACTAATTCCATGATTTCTGGGGTTTTTTGTTTGTTTGTTTGTTTGCTTGTTTTTTTTTTTTTTTTAATTCCTCTGCTGGTCACCTGTATATTTTTAACTAGTACATTCAATTCTTTTTCTTCATTTATTAAGCAATGAAATTTGAAGTGGGATCTTTTAATTCGTTACTGTGAAAACGTTTGAAAAAAATGTGGGTATTCCCTCCCACATGCCTCGTCACCTTATCCGTCATTACGCCGGAAAATCCCACTTCCAATTTAGTTAGTAAGCTCTGGCTGTGTATATGTCTGACCCGTGGACTTTCTTTCACTTTTGTTGGTGTTGTTTATTATGTATTATTTGACTTTTCCTTCAAGACATGTAAGATTCACAGTCTTTTTTTTTTGAAACCACCTTCTTTTATTTTTTAAAATTTTTTATTGTTATGTTAATCACCATACATTACATCATTAGTTTTGGATGTAGTGTTCCATGATTCATTGTTTGTGCATAACACCCAGTGCTCCATGCAGAATGTGCCCTCTTTAATACGCATCACCAGGCTAACCCATCCCCCTACCCCCCTCCCCTCTAGAACCCTCAGTTTGTTTTTCAGAGTCCATCGTCTCTCATGGTTCGTCTCCCCCTCCGACTTACTCCCCTTCATTCTTCCCCTCCTGCTGTCTTCTTCTTCTTTTTTTTTTTTTTAACATATATTGCATTATTTGTTTGAGAGGTACAGATCTGTGATTCAACAGTCTTGCACAATTCACAGCGCTCACCATAGCACATACCCTCCCCAATGTCTATCACCCAGCCACCCCATCCCTCCCACCCCCGACCACTCCAGCAACCGTCAGTTTGTTTCCTGAGATTAAGAAATCCTCAAATCAGTGAGGTCATATGATACATACCTTTTTTGATTGACTTATTTCGCTCAGCATAACACCCTCCAGTTCCATCCATGTCCTTGCAAATGGCAAAATCTCATTCCTTTTGATGGCTACATAATATTCCATTGTATATATATACCACATCTTTATCCATTCATCTGTCAATGGACATCTTGGCTCTTCCCACAGTTTGGCTATTGTGGACATTGCTGCTATAAACATCGGGGTTCGTGTACCCCTTCCGATCACTACCTTTGTATCTTTGGGGTAAATACCCAGTAGTGCAATTGCTGGATCGTATGGTAGCTCTATTTTCAACTTTTTGAGGAACCTCCATACTGTTTACCAGAGTGGTCGCACCAGCTTGCATTCCCACCAACAGTGTAGGAGGGTTCCCCTTTCTCCGCATCCCCGCCAACATCTGTCATTTCCTGACTTGTTTATTTTAGCCACTCTGACTGGTGTGAGGTGCTATCTCATTGAGGTTTTGATTTGGATTTCCCTGAGGCCGAGCGATGTTGAACACTTTTTCATGTGTCTTTTGGCCGTTTGGATGCCTTCTTTGGAAAAAATGTCTGTTTGTGTCTTCTGCCCATTTCTTGATTGGATTATTCTTTGGGTGTTGAGTTTGATAAGTTCTTTATAGATTTTGGATACTAGCCCTTTATCTGATATGTCATTTGCAAATATTTTCTCCCATTCTGTCGGTTGTCTTTTGGTTTTGTGGACTATTTCTTTTGCTGTGCAAAAGCTTTTATCTTGATGAAGTCCCAATAGTTCATTTTTGACCTTGCTTCCCTTGCCTTTGGCGATGTTTCTAGGAAGAAGTTGCTGCAGCTGAGGTCGAAGAGGTTGCGGCCTGTGTTCTCCTTTAGGATGTTGATGGACTCCTGTCTCACATTTAGGTCTTTCAACCTTTGGAGTCTATTTTTGTGTGTGGTGTAAGGAAATGGTCCAGTTCCATTCTTCTGCATGTGGCTGTCCAATTTTCCCAACACCATTTGTTGAAGAGACTGTCTTTTTTCCATTGGACATTCTTTCCTGCTTGTCGAAGATTAGTTGACCATAGAGTTGAGGGTCCATTTCTGGGCTCTCGATTCTGTTCCATTGATCTGTGTGTCTGTTTTTGTGCCAGGACCATACTGTCTTGATGATGACAGCTTTGTAGTAGAGCTGGAAGTGCGGAATTGTGATGCCACCAGCTTTGCTTTTCTTTTTCAACATTCCTCTGGCTATTCGGGGTCTTTTCTGGTTCCATACAAATTTTAGGCTTATTTGTTCCATGTCTTTGAAAAAAGTGGATGGTATTTTGATAGGGATTGCATTGAATGTGTAGATTGCTCTAGGTAGCATTGACATCTTCACAATGTTTGTTCTTCCAGTCCATGAGCATGGACCATTTTTCCATTTCTTTGTGTCTTCCTCAGTTTCTTTCATGAGTATTTTATAGTTTTCTGAGTACAGATTCTTTGCCTCTTTGGTTAGATTTGTTCCTAGGTATCTTATGGTTTTGGGTGCAATTGTAAATGGGATCGACTCCTTAATTTCTCTTTCTTCTGTCTTGTTGTTGGTGTATAGGAATGCCACTGATTTCTGTGCATTGATTTTCTATCCTGCCACTTTACTGAATTCCTCTATGAGTTCTGGCAGTTTTGGGGTGGAGTCTTTTGGGTTTTCCACATATAGTATCATATCATCTGCAAACAGTGAGAGTTTGACTTCTTCTTTGCCGATTTGGATGCCTTTTATTTCCTTTTGTTGTCTGATTGCTGTGGCTAGGACTTCTAATACTATGTTGAATGGCAGTGGTGAGAGTGGACATCCCTGCCGCGTTCCTGACTTTAGGGGGAAGCTCTCAGCTTTTCCCCATTGAGAATGATATTCGCTGTAGGTTTTTCATAGATGGCTTTTGTGATATTGAGGTATGTACCCTCTATCCCTATACTCTGAAGAGTTTTGATCAAGAAAGGATGCTGTACTTTGTCAAGTGCTTTTCCTGCATCTATTGAGAGGATCATATGATTCTTGTTCTTTCTTTTGTTAATGTATTGTATCACGTTGATTGATTTGTGGATGTTGAATCCCACTTGGTTGTGGTAATGTACTGTTGGATCCTATTGGCTCATATTTTGGTGAGAATTTTTGCATCCATGTTCATCAGGGATATTGGTCTGTAATTCTCCTTTTTGATGGGGTCTTTGTCTGGTTTTAGGATCAAGGTAATTCTGGCCTCATAAAACGAGTTTGGAAGTTTTCCTTCCATTTCTATTTTTTGGAACAGTTTCAGAAGAATAGGTATTAATTCTTCTTTAAATGTTTGGTAGAATTCCCCTGGGAAGCCATTGGGCCCTGGGCTCTTGTTTGTTGGGAGATTTTTGATGACTGCTTCAATTTCCTTCATGGTTATAGGTCTGTTCAGGTTTTCTATCTCTTCCTGGTTCAGTTTTGGTAGTTGATACATCTCGAGAAATGCATCTGTTTCTTCCAGGTTGTCTAATTTGCTGGCATATAGTTGCTCATAATATGTTTTTTTTTTTTTTTAAGATTTTATTTATTTATTTGACAGAGAGAGACACAGCGAGAGAGGGAACACAAGTAGGGGGAGTGGGAGAGGGAGAAGCAGGCTTCCCGCTGAGCAAGGAGCCTGATGTGGGGCTCGATCCCAGGATCCTGGGATCATGATCTGAGCCTAAGGCAGATGCTTAATGACTGAGCCGCCCAGGCGCCCCGCTCATAATATGTTCTTATAACTGTTCGTATTTCTTTGGTGTTGACTGTGATCTCTCCTCTTTCATTCATGATTTTGTTGATTTGGGTCATTTCTCTTTTCTTTTTGATAAGTCTGGCCAGGGGTTTATCAATCTTGTTAATTCTTTCAAAGAACTAGCTCCTAGTTTCGCTGATCTGTTTACAATTTTTTTGGTTTCTATCTCATTGATTTCTGCTCTGATCTTTATCATTTCTCTTCTCCTGCTGGGTGTAGGCTTTATTTGCTGTTCTTTCTCCAGCTCCTTTAGGTGTAGGGTTAGGTTGTGTATTTGAGACCTTTCTTGTTTCTTGAGAAAGGCTTGTATTGCTATATACTTTCCTCTCAGGACTGCCTTTGCTGCATCCCAGAGTTTTTGAACAGTTTCGTTTTTATTTTCATTGGTTTCCATGAATATTTTTAATTCTTCTTTAAATTCATGGTTGACCCATTCATTCTTTAGTAGGATGCTCCTTAGCCTCCATGTATTTGAGTTCTTGCCAACTTTTCCTCTTGTGATTGAGTTCTAGTTTCAAAGCACTGTGGTCTGAAAATATGCAGGGAATAATCCCAATCTTTTGGTACTGGTTGAGACCTGATTTGTGACCTAGGATGTGATCTATTCTGGAGACTGTTCCTTGGGCACTAGAGAAGAATGTGTATTCCGCTGCTTTGGGATGGAATGTTCTGAATATGTCTGTGAAGTCCATTTGGTCCAGTGTGTCATTTAAAGTCTTTATTTCCTTGTTGATCTTTTGCTTAGATGATCTGTCCATTTCAGTCAGGGGGGTGTTAAAGTCCCCCACTATTATTGTTGTTGATGTGTTTCTTGTTTTTGTTATTAATTGCCTTATATAATTGGCTGCTCCCACGTTAGGGGCATAGATATTTACAATTGTTAGATCTTCTTGTTGGATAGACTTTTTAAGTAGCATATAGTGTCCTTCCTCATCTCTTATTACAGTCTTTGGTTTAACATCTAATTTGTCTGATATAAGGATTGCCACCCCAGCTTTTTTTTTTTGGTGTTCCTTAGCATGGTAAATGGTTTTCCACCCCCTCACTTTCAATCTGGGGGTGTCTTTGGGTCTAAAATGAGTCTCTTGCAGACAGCATATCGATGGGTCTTGTTTTTTTATCCTCTCTGATACCCTGTGTCTTTTGAATGGGGCATTTAGCCCATTTACATTCAGGGTAACTATTGAAAGATAGGAATTTACTGCCATTGTATTGCTCATAAGGTGACTGTTACTGTACATTGTCTGTTCCTTTATGGTCTATGTTACTTTTGGGTTCTCTCTTTGCTTAGAGGACCCCTTTCAATATTTCTTGTAGGGCTGTTTTGGTGTTCACAAATTCTTTCAGTTTTTGTTTGTCCTTGTAAGCTTTTTATCTCTCTCTTTATTTTCAATGACAGCCTAGCTGGATATAGTATTCTTGACTGCATATTTTTCTCGTTTAGTGCTCTGAATATATCATGTCAGTCCTTTCTGGCCTGCCAGGTCTCTGTGAATAGGTCTGTTGCCAGTCTAATGTTTCTATCATTGTAGGTTACAGATCTCTTCTCCCAAGCTGCTTTCAGGATTTTCTCTTTGTCTCTCAGACTCGTAAGTTTTACTATTAGTTGTCGGGGTGTTGACCTATTTTTATTGATTTTGAGGGGGGGTTCTCTCTGCCTCCTGGATTTTGATTCCTGTTTTCTTCCCCAAATTAGGGAAGTTCTCTGCTATAATTTGCTCCAATATACCTTCTGCCCCTCTCTCTCTTTCTTCTTCTTCTGGGATCCCAGTTATTCTAATGTTGTTTCATCTTATGTTATCGCTTATCTCTCGAATTCTGCCCTCGTGATCCAGTAGTTGTTTCTCTCTCTTTTTCTCAGCTTCTTTATTTTCCATCATTTGGTCTTCTAGATCGCTGATTCTCTCTTCTGCCTCATTTATCCTAGCAGTTAGCGCCCCCATTTTTGATTGTACCTCATTAATAGCCTTTTTGATTTTGACATGGTTAGATTTTAGTTCTTTTATTTCTCCAGGAAGGGTGTCTCTAATAACTTCCACGCTTTTTTCAAGCCCAGCTAGTATCTTTAAAGTCATGATTCTGAACTCTAGGTCCGACATCGTACTAATGTCCGTATTGAGTAGGTCCCTGGCAGTTGGTACTGCCTCTTGTTCTTTTTGTAAGGTGATTTTTTTCTGTCTTGTCATTTTGTTCAGAGAAGAATAGATGAATGAGAGAACAAAATGCTAACAGGGTAACAATGTCCCCAGATAATATACTCTAAGCAAATCAGAAAAGACCTGAAGCTGGGGGAAAAGAAAGGGAAAGAAAGAAAAAAGAACAAGAAAAAAAAGAAGAAAAAGATAAAAACAAAAACAGAACAAAACAAACAAAGAAACAGAATATGATCAAATATGATCAGGCTAGTGCATAGATCAGTGCCACACACTAGATTTTGTGTGTATTTTGGTCTGTTAAAGTGCCTCCCAAAATTTTAAAGAAAGAAAAACTTATATATGTACAAAAATAAGGGTTGATACGATGAAGGGATGGAATATGAGATTGTAAAGATGAAAATTGTAAAAAAATTTTATAAAAGGAATTGAAAATAAGTTGTTTGCAAAAAGAAGACGATTTAGAAAAAAAAGGAAGAAAAAGGGAGAGAATGTGATCAGGCAGGAGACTAGAACAAAGCCATACACTAGAGATTTAGGGTATATTTTGATCTGTTAGAAGAAACTGTATCTCAAAATTTTAAGGAGAAACAACTTATATATATATATGCCAAAAATAAAGGTAACTACTATGAAGGGATAGAATATGACTGTAAAAATGAAAAATAAAAATGTTCTTTAAAAAAGGGATTGATAAGATGTTGGTTGAAAAAGGGAAAAAGAAAAATAAAAAAAACAGTTAAAAGAATTAACTTTGAAAAACTAAAGAATCATGTAAAAAAGCCATGGATTCTATGTACAGTATTCCCCTAGCTCTGGAGTTCTGCCATTCTCATTGATTGGTAAACTTGGTCTTGGCTTGCTGGCTGTTCTTGCTGATCTTCTGGGGGAGGGGCCTGTTGCCGTGGTTCCCAAATGTCTTTGCCGGAGGCGGAATTGCCTCGCCTTTGCCTGGTCTGGGCTAAGTCATCTGCTCGTGTTTGCTCTCGGGAGCTTTTGTTCCCTGCAAGCTTTCCGTACAGCTTTGGAGGACAACAGTGAAAATGGGGGCCTCCCAATCTCCACCCGGAGGAGCCGAGAACTTGGGGCCCCGCTCCTCAGTGTGCCCCCAGAGAAAAGCAGTCACTCCCGTGTCCCCGGTCTCCGGCCGCACTCCGTGCTCACCCGGCCTGTGACCGAGCGTTTCTATCTCTGGCACCTGACCCCATGTGGAGTCTCCAAACCCAGCAGATCCCTGCGGTGCGCTCCCGCGCCGCTCCTCCTGGGGGGGGGGAAGGGGAGTCTCCCCGCCTCTGCCGCCTGTTGGGTCCCTGCTGGAGTAGCAGTGGCCCGACTGTCACCGGTCAGAGTTTATGGCAACCCCGAGCTGAGAGCCCTCTCCTCAGCTCTGTCTCTGCAGCCGGCTTCCCGCTCCGATACCTGGGAGCTCTGCTGCACTCAGGCACCCCGGGTCTTTCTGTGACCCCGAGGGTCCTGAGACCACACTGTCCCGCGAGGGTTCCACCCCCAGCTTAGCCACTGGAGTGACGTCCCTCAGCGGAGCCGACTTCTAAAAGGTCCGATTTTGTGCTCCGCGGCTCTAGCACTTGCCAGAAGCGCCGACGGAGACCCCCTCCCCCGCTGTCTATCCTCCCGAATATCGCCTCGGATTCACTTCTCCGCACGTCCTACCCTCCAGTAAGTGGTCGCTTTTCTGTTCAGAGAGTTGTTGGTGTTCTTTTCTTCAATCTCCTGTTGAGTTCGTAGGTGTTCAGAATGGTTTGATCCCTATTCAGCTAAATTCCTGAGACCAGACGAAATACAGGTCTCCTACTCCTCCGCCATCTTGCTCTACCCCCCTAAGATTCACATTCTTTTCCCAAGGCTGCTCAGCTTTTATTTTTGTATTTCAGTGTTTTCCTTTGTTAAAACACTTTGAAGAAGCTGGAAGGGCTAGAGGAAGGGAAACAAAATTAACGTGTTTATGATAGTAATAGTAATAGTAACCACACGTACTGGGATGTGTTCCCCTTCTTATGTGTTGAGTCATGACATCTTACTAATCAGGGCCAATGAGGGAGCAGGTGCCAGGCTTTTAAGGGGTATTAGTTCAGCTGGGGGGTTTTTTTGTTTCTATTTTGCATCTATGTTTATAATGGAGATTGGTTTTCTTGTGTGGTCTTTGTTCAGGAAGGCAGGTTGGGTTGAATTCATTCCTTACGGTCTTTGTCCAGTCTTGGTACCAAGATTATACTGGTGTCATAAAGTGATTGGCATAACTCACATCTTTCCAATATTCTAGAGCAGTCTGATTAAAATGGGAATTCTCTGTTTCTCAAAGGTCTCTGCAGTATGGCTGTAAAATAATTGGGAGAGTGCCTCTATGTGAGTGTATTTCTTTTTTTTACCTTGGGTTTTATTTTGAAATCTTGAAAAATGTTCAAGTTACAGAAAAATTAAAAGAAAGTACCACAGAAGTGACTTCAATTTTTATATGGCTTTTGGCCTCCTGTGCTTTTCTATTTCCTCTTGGGTCGGTTGGGTAATGTAAATTTTGACGGAAAAGTTGACCATTTCAAGTAGATATCTAATGTAGGGTGAAACTTTTAAATAATATTCTCTTATTTTTCTACTCTCAGTTCTATCTGCGGTTATAACAACTTCACCTTTTCTGACAGCTTTTGTTATCTCTAATCCTCATAAGGACTTTGTGAGGCAGATACAACATATCACCCATATTTTACAGATAAAGATGTTGAGATTGAGAGGAATTCACTGGCTTCTCAGGGCCGAACAGCTAGTGAGCGAGAAGGCTGGGTTCTCGCTGAAGCTTTATAGCTCCGAGTCCAGCTAACATCAGCTGGGTCTTCACGGCCTGTCGCTCTGCCGACCACACTCTGAGGAGCAAGGCCTGAGTATTCTGAAGGTTACAGCACTTTTGCCCCATCCCTTACCACATGGGAGCCTTCCCTGGAGATTGCCGGGCCCCCCATTTGTAGCTAAGAAATCAGAAGCCTGCCGAGAGGAGCCACCTCGCCCAAGGTCACACGGCCTCAAATGGTACCACTGATTTTAGAACTCAGGTTTTCTGACTTTGAAAACAGTGCACTTTTGACTAATTCATCATGCATTTGCGTCGTGGCATACAAATAAGGGTTAGGTCTTTATTTTTTGACCCAGTCTGGGAGCCTTTTTCTACTAATGGGTTGTCGATAGCCTGTATCCACTTGCTGATGTAACGTGCGTATTTATTATTAATAATAATTAGTATGTCATATACTATTAAATAATGTTATAATCCTCAAATAATAATTATCAATGGGTTCTTAAGAATCATCATCATTAATTATAACTAATTAATTATAAGGAAGCTGCCTGTCTTCATAGTCTCCCGAAAGGTGTGGGCAGAAACCTCTGTATGTGTTGTTTCCTTTAGGGAAAGGGACTTGGTGGGGTTTGGGGTGACCTGGGCTACCCCCAAATCAGTTTTCCCCCCAGTCGGAGTCCTAGATGACTATAGCTGTGGTTTGTGGGTCTTGTGCTTTGCTCAGGCAAACATTGATTTCTTGGCCACCTGGTTATATCAGGTCGGTAGTGACTATTAAGGGGGCTGATGGTTTGTTGCTCCTGTTGTTGTTATAGACTGTAGGGGTGCTAAGCTACCATGCGAGCCTGGCTTCAACAGCAGTCGTAGCCAGGATTTGCAGTTTTTGGAAGGAGGATGGTGGGTGACTTCAGAAAGAGGGGAGTGCTCTCCAAGGGGGATAAGAACATGACAGAGACATGAAAGGGATGATGACAGTGTCCTCCTAGAGGTCAGGCGGGAATGGGTGACAACAGTGGGCATGGCCTTAAAAATGGCATGGCGGTAGTTGGCTACAGTCGGGGATGGATAGTGTGGGTATGTCTGCAGGCAATGCTGAGAACAAACTGAAGGAAGGAAAGGTGCAGATGTACAATTAGATGTATCTGCAGTATTTCCTTTTTTTTTTTAAAGATGTATTTATTTATTTGAGAGGGGTGGGGAGGAGCAGAGGGAGAGGAAGAGAGAGAATCCTCAAGCAGACTCCCTGCTGAGGGAGGAGCCTGATGCAGGGCTCAATCCCAGGACCCCGAGATCATGACCTGAGTGAGCCGAAGTCAAGAGTTGGACGCCCAACCGACTGAGCCATCCAGGCACCCCGACAGTGTTTCTTAGCTTTGGCCAAGCTAGTTGGATGGCAGGGTTATTCCTGCTGCTGAGGGAACTCCCACAGGACTGTCTATAATAATGCAGGGAGAGCTGATAAATTCCATTCCAGAGCTTTTGGAGCCCTTTGGCTGGTCACAGAGGACCCGTTACCAGGGGACCTGTTAACAGGGGGTCATACATCCCACAGCTGCTCCTCCCCACGACCCGGGATGAAGTTGGCAGCGCGGCACTGCCCGAGGCTGCAGGGAGGCCCCATGTAAGCATTGCCCCTATGCTCCCCATGGTAGTATGTAGGGCAGAGAACACCGGGGACTGGAGAACATATTTTTACACATAAATATTTATGTCAAATCATCTCTGCTAAGAAGGTGGCAAAACAAGGCGTGAAAACACAATGAGACAAAGCAGCCTGACTTTTTGCAAATATTTATGAGAGAGGAAAATGCTGAGAGAGCGATAACCCTGGAAGAGAATAGCCAAGAAGAGAGACACCAAGGCTGCCCTGAGCCATGGGAAGGCTGCCTTCTTGCAGGGGGACAGTACAGAGGGCAGGGCTAAACACATAATGCTGTTAGGGAAGGCAGGGGGTTGACACTTTTTATTTGTGTGTTTAATACCCACAGGACAGTCACTTTGCTAAGCATGTGAAATTCTTTAACATTTTGTCTACTCCTGTTCAGAAGTTCTACAATGAACGTTATGACTTTTGTAATCGATCACTAAAACACACACACACACACACACACACACACACACACAGACACACACACACACGAGGACAGGTCTATATAACAGGCATATTTGGCATCCTTCTGTTAGGTAAAGTGATGATCCTCTGAGGACTGCGTGAAAAGGTCCACTTAGAATACTGCAGTGCCCAGCATGCTGAAAGTTCTCAATCCATGTCAGATGTCACTGTCATCTTTTCAGCAGGTGGCTCATTCAAGAAATGCAAGGAGGGATGTCTGGGTGGCTCCGTCGGTTGAGGGTCCGACTCTTGAGTTTGGCCCAGGTCATGATCTCAGGGTGGAGAGATCAAGCCCCACCATTGGGATTCACGTTTAGCCGGGAGTCTGCTCGAGATTCTCTCCTTCTCTCCCTCTGCCCCTCCCCCCTGCTCGTGTGCTCTCGCTCTCAAATAAATAAATAAAATCTTAAAAAAAAAAAAAAAAGAGTAGTGCATGGACTGGTGGTCAATGGATCTGGCACATACCCCCCCCATAGCAGGGGCTCAATGCTTTTGTTGTTGTTGTTGAAGAAGAAGTAAATGTGCCGGGACTGACTCCAGATTTGAGAGAAGGAGGTTCAGCGTCTCTATGCCGTACAGCTGTGGGCGGTTACCAGCCCCTGCAGAATTTGCAGCCGGAGGTCTTCCGCTGTCCCTTTATGATGTGGCCATCTCTTGCCAAGCCACCAGCAATTGTTTCTGCCTCTGGCAAGCGGTTATCCTCAGATTGACTTGAGAGTCCTGCCCTTCCTAAATGCTGGAGGGACCAGAACAGAGAAACGTGTGTCACACGGGAAACCAGCCAGGCGGTGGAGGTGGAGGACAAAGAGATGCCCCTAAGCTGTTTGGGCATTTTCTCAATTCGACATTAACGAACTGTCCATTTTCCAGGCATTGTCTTTGGTGCTCTCTGCATGTTTTCTCATTTGATCCTCAAACAGTGCTTTAGGGATATATTAGCATGCCGGTTTTATAGATGAAGGAGCCCACCTGCCTTAGGTCATATAATTCCAGCAAATGTGATAGGACTGGGGTTTGAGAACTAGAATATCTAGTCTGGGTTTTAAATCTTTGGGAGAGTGTGTAGGGATAGAAAAATAAAAGATGTGATGGTAAATGTACACATTAGAATGTAGTCGGGCGCCTGGGTGGCTCAGTTGGTTGGGCGACTGCCTTCGGCTCAGGTCATGATCCTGGAGTCCCGGGATCGAGTCCCGCATCGGGCTCTCTGCTCGGCAGGGAGTCTGCTTCTCCCTCTGACCCTCCCCCCCTCATGCTGTCTCTCTCTATCTCATTCTCTCTCTCAAATAAATAAAATCTTAAAAAAATTTAAAAAAGAAAGAATGTAGTCAGTTTGGTTTTCTGCTCTCAAGAAGTGGGCAGGAAAGATTTTGTTACTCAAAAGGATACATTTCACTGGTTTCCTTGGGAGCTGTGTTTGGCTCAGGTCATGAAGGCAGATAAGAGTAAAGCTTGAGTGTCTCATCTGATCTCTTGGCAGTTGCTGTTCGGTGGGAAATTGCTGAATGATGCCCGTTATGCATGAGGGAAGAGGAATCTGTGGCCCATTTGCTATTTCTTTGACAACTACTCATGGGACAGAGGAGTGGCTGTTCTGAGTAATATAGGAAAGGCCTACGTAAGGGTGGGTGGATTATATCGTTGGAACAACAAAGATCTGAGGTGAATGATAAGCAGAAACCAGACCCAGTGAAAATGGGCCAAGTCCTCATTTTGTGTGATAACAAGGGATAGTGAGCTTATTAATCTTCCCAACTGCCTCCAAGGGAGGCAGCCCAATCTGGGCACAAGAGAGACATTAAGGAAGATTCCAGAAAGCGAGTCCCTCTTACAGTAGAGTGGTTACCAACAAAGGGACTTTGGGGGCTGGACAGACCACGTTTCAGATCCTGGCTCCATCACTCATGAGCTGTGTGACTTGAGTTTTTACCTCTGCGTTCTCATCCACAAAATATGAATACTGCTCCCAACTCTTGGTGTTATTGCGAGGATGACGTGAGATAACATTATTGAAGTGCTTTGCATTCAGCAGGTACTCAGTGTATGGATTGTTCCCTTCTCCTCCATCCAACCTATTGTGCCCCGCATTTGGGGATTCTCTCCTTGGTAAGGAAAGGCCTCGTTGGGGAGCACCAAATCTTGACTCAGACTCAGTCTAGCCTGTGGTGGACAGGTATCTCTAATGCCTGTCCCCCTCCATGACCAAACTTCAGGGCCCACTGGGCTTCCCCTATAACTATTAATGGAAACTGTGTTCCTAATTCCTCTCCCGCTGTGCAGTCAATTTACCTCTTAATGCCTGGCAGAGGCAGCATGCAGAAAGATTGACAACATTGTTCACACTGTTTAAAGGTTCCACTGTGCGTTGAAAATTGTCTAAATGGGGGGATAATGAACAGTCGCCAAATTGGAGCTTTCTCAAGCTGAGAGAAAAGAAAGGCTTGGGAGAGCGGGTGCCACATGACCGAAGTTATTAGCTGGGGTGGGGAGGGGAAGATAGATAGTGTCAGTTCCCCAAGCTCAAGAAAGATTGGATCTTTTAGAGCATGAAGCATTTGGAGCTTTTCACTACTTGCAATTTACTTGGTAACTTTCCAGGGGATGTTGGGATAAGAAGGGCTGGGTGGATTGTGTCAGCTCCATGAATCCATTTGGCGTCCACCACATTGTGGACCTACTTGAGATGGGAATTCACCATTGATTTCCTGACAGTAACTTCCCCAGTGGGATGGTATATGCTGGATGGAAGGATGGTGTCTCAAATTCTGTTTCTCTCTTTTATTCGTGGTGGATCGTAAGGTAGGTGGCTTCAGTTTGGGGGCTCTACTTTGTTCCTGAAAGATGGAGGGAACTCACAGAACCATTATAATGAGTTATAGTTGTAATACTTAGAAATAAGTATCTTTTGCCAAGTTCTTGTTTTATGATGGAGAAGACACTGTGCTCTATTTCACTCAGCAGTCCTGTGACATGGATTCTTATCCACACTATAAAAGTGAGACATTGAGCCCAGTGGAATTGAGATTTCTCATCCAGGACCTCACAATTAGGAACCAAAATCTGTTTCACTCCAGATATGATACTTTATTCCATCTATGCAAGACTACCTCGACATGAGACACTTGATGGTTGTGAAACCACCCAGTCTGGTGCAAGAATGCTGTACAGGAAATATTTATGTTGAGAAATCTGCCGATGGTCTCCTGAATATTTCCTTGTGTGTAACTTTTCTTCTTTCTCTTGATGCTTTAAAGATTCTTTGTCTTTGACTTTTGATAATTTATTAATAGTGTGTCTTGGTGTAGCCCTAATTGAGTTCAACCCACTTGGGATCCTTTAAGCCTCATGGATCTGGATGTTCTTTTCTTTTCCCTAGGTTCCGGGACTTTTTGGCCTTCATTGCTTTACATATACTTTCTGTGCCTTTCTCTTTCTCGTCTCCTTCTGGAATGCTCATAACATGAATATTGTTACTTGACGTTGTGTCCCATGTCTTATTGGCTTTCTTCAGTCTCTTTCAATCTTTTTTCTTTTTGCTCCTCTGACTGGATACTTTCTAATGTCCTGTCCTCCAGGTCACTGATACTTTCTTCTGGAGATCACATTTGTGGTTACCAAAAGCATGGGGTGGTGGGGAGGGTGAATTGGTGAAGGTGGTCAAACTGGAAGTTATAAAATATAACTTCTGGGGATGTAATGTACAACACGGTGACTGTTGTTAATGCTGGTATATGATATATAGGAAAGTTAAGAGAGCTTATCTTAAAAGTCCTCCTCACAAAAAGAATTTTTTTTTCTTTTTATTGTATCTATATGAGAAGATGGATGTTAGCTGAACCTACTGTGGTCATCATTTCATAATCAATGTAAATCAAACCGTCATGCTGTATGCCTTAAACAGTGGTGTATGTCAATTATTCCTCAATATAACTGGAACAAAAGAAATATTTATGTCCTTATTGTTCATTAATCTCTTCTCATGAGCACTGAGCACTGATCAGCTCTGAGGCTAACATCCGCTGGTTGATGTCTAATATTATCTGACTATTGACCATTACCTGGGATAGAGAATAGGTCGACAGCTGATTACCTTCTTTGACTATCCCAGCAATG
This sequence comes from Zalophus californianus, assembly GCF_009762305.2. NCBI lineage: Eukaryota > Metazoa > Chordata > Mammalia > Carnivora > Otariidae > Zalophus > Zalophus californianus. Next base: position 79,994,270 of record NC_045604.1, read on the forward strand.
GCTGGCCCTACTCAAAATTGACAGGACGAGGGAAGGGTCCAGTTCCATGACATACCCTAGCCAGTGGCAAGCCCTTAGGTGTCTTATTGCACAAGCTGAGAACTCAGTGATCTACAGAGGTTGACAGTCTTTGTAGGCCCATGTGTGTGGATGGTGACATCTTGAGCTTGGACAGAAGTTTAGACAGTGCCATAGAGGCTGCTTTGAAGTGAAAGCCTTCCCTGGGACCCTCGTCCACGCTCCTACAGCCAGCTCTGACTTGCCCATCATAATACTTACTCCTGTGGTGTCTTTTTTGCTCTCTGTCCCCCCACTCTACCCGAGTGTGAGTTCCATGAGAATAGAGACATGTTGAGTGGATCTGCATGTTCTCGATATGTTGTATAAGACGAGGCAAAGAGTAGGTAGTTAATACAGTGAGAGCATGAGAGAGGGAGGGATAGAGGGAAAGAGAGAGAGAAGAAAGGGAAGAACAGAGAGAGAGAATCAAGGTAAGGAGGGAAGGAAAGAGAGAAGAACTAAGGAGGCAGGGAATGAAGAAAAAGAATAAGAAAAGGAGGTGTGCCTGGGTGGCTCAGTCGGTTAAGTGTCTGCCTTCGGCTCAGGTCATGATCCCAGGATCCTGGGATCGAGCCCCACATCGGGCTCCCTGCTTAGTGAGGAGCCTGCTTCTCCCTCTGCCTCTCTCTCTCTCTCTCTCATTCTCATGAATAAATAAATAAAACATTAAAAAAAAGAATAAGAAAAGGAAGTTAGATAGGAAGGGAAGGAGGAAGCAGAAAGAGAAGGGAGGGAAAGAAGAGATGGAAGAGAAGACTCAATGGGACACCTTTTGAAGGGTTCGCTTTGGCTCTCCTGCAAGACATGAACTCAGGCTGTCTCTGTGACTGGTTTCCCAGGACACTAGGCTGCATGGTGAGCTTCTGGAGTTTTGTTCCAGAAGACCCAACTTGCTCTAGGGCTCAGTCCCCTTGTCTGTGAAATGGGCTTAGCCACGTCTACCTTACACAGTTGTGAGAATTAAGCCACATAATCAACAATGAGAAGAGTCACGGCCATTGGAGCATGGGAGACCCAAGCAGAGGAGGCGGAAGTATCCCGAGAAGCTCAGACAGGAGGGAGGGATCTCAGGGAGAACCCAGATTCCAATGAAGACCTGTCAGCCTTTTCTGTTCTAAGTACTGCAATTGTTAAATTTTTTTATTAGACTCTTTTCTCTGGTTTAATAGGCCCATGTCTGTGAACAGGACCTTTCCTGGGGTGCACACAGACGGTGCTATTTTGAATTCTGCATCATTAAGATAATTAGATGCCCAGACAGAATTTAAATACTATTAAGGGTTTGGTGCATACTGGCTGGCCCTGGTGGTGGAGTCATCTGGGGACTCAGCCTCTGCTTGCTGCTGGTTTTTGGAGTTCAGAACCTTGCTAGGGCAAAATGGCTCTGCTGGGCAAATGAAGGGAAGCAAAGGGAAGGAACGTGGTCTATTTCTGAGCTCCTTCTCAGTTCCAGATGGTCCACAGGGAATTCCATATACATTGCCTGATTTAATTTTATCCTCCTAACAGACTTGTCAGGTGTGTGTTGCTGCTCCCATTTTACAGATGAAGATAGAGTAGTGGAGGGGTGAAGGCATGTGTCTCGGGTCAGCATTTAGGAAGCCCTTCTGGCTAGGTGGCCTTGAACACATTCCTTCACCTTTCTAAGCCTGAATTTGCTGAATTTTTAAATTGAAGATAGCAATAACACCTACCGTGTAGGGTTGATAAGAGAATTAAGAAGCATGGGACATACATAACACTCTTATTACGGTGCTTGGCAGATACAAAGAACTCGATAACTGTGAGTTAGCATTCTTATTTATTCCCAGATTATCTGGGTCCAAAGCCTGAGCTTGGTGTATGAATCTGTGAGCTTAGCTTATGTCCCACTGGGAGACAGACACAGACCCCACATGGACACAGGGAAATCCCTGTTCTGTTGAGCGCATAATCATTTTTGGTTCCCATCATGCTATAAGAATTCAGCTGTGGTGTGTCTGTCTCCTCGTGTCTACACCACGGTGCCGTGAGAGCTCACCGTCTCCCTGTGTCTACACCACGGTGCTGTAAGAACTCACTGTGGCTATGCCTGTCGCATGCTCTGTGCCTCCGTGTCCACAAACCCACTTCTGCATTCCGCACAGAACCTTACTGTTCACAGAAGAGCTGTATTGTGTGTCAGCTTTTATCTTTTCTTTCCAGTGACCCTAGGTCACTGATTGACATTTATCTTGTCCTCATCCTACCAATATTTTTTGTCTACAAATGTTTTCTGAGCATCTTGTCTATGTCAGATCATTCTAGACAGAGGCATGAATGAGAAGACAAGAGTTCTTGTCTTCACGAAGCTTCCATTCTGGTAGCAGTGAATGTATCAAGGGAAAGTAAGGTACTTGTATGTACTAATTAGGGCTGTAAAGGAGAAAAACAACCCCACGCTCACAGGGCGTGGATATGATCAAGGTTCATTTCTTGTTCATATTGCAGTGAGCTCTGCTCCACGCAGTCATGCAGGGACCCAGGATCCTTCTTTCTTCTGGCTCTGCCATTCTCTTAAGGGCCCCGAAGTCCTCCACTGAGCCCAGCAGACTAGGGTAGAATGAAAAATGAGAACTAGATGGGAGGCTTTTACTAGGATAGTCTTTGAGGGGCAAACATAACTTCTACGTATGTTCCATTGGTCAGAACTATTGTGTGGCTATACCTAATTCCAAGAGAGGCTGGTAGATATGGTGTAGCTAGTTTTCCAGGAAGGAAAGGGAACCAGTTTAGTAAAAATGCATACATCCTCTGCCCCTGTGTATATGAGTGTGGTTGTGCTAAAAGCTGTGTGTTTGCAGTTGCATGGGCTTCTTTGGAGGGGCTTGGAGGGCTGCTTTCTGAAAGAGAAGGAGGCATCCCTGGTGGGTGTGTAGGGTTCTCTCTGGTCCCATGATGCTCAGTAGGGCAAATCTGACCTCTGGGCCTGCCTTTATGACATCCCTCTTTCTCTCCCATTGCCATCTCCTACCCCCTGTCCTACCTCGTGCTCAGATCTATACAGTGCTTTGCTTTCTTTCTCTCTTCCCTGAGTTCAGATCTTATAGTTTTGTGACTCCCCCGCTGCCCCTCAAGGGCTTCTCACAATTGGGAACCCAGATAATTTCTTGTACCTTTGAAAAATTCTCAGGTCTTTGTAGCAATCAGGTTAATGCTACGACTGAATTTGAATGGCCCTCAGAGTTGTCATTGAACTTTCATGTGCTGAAATTTCTGGCTCAGGGTCTGTCTCTCCCACTAGCCTGTAGGTGCCAGGGTGCAGGGACCATGGCTGTCTGAGCACAGCTGATTGGCACAGCTCCTGGTACCCAGTGGAGCATCCGTGTGACATGTTCAGTGGACAAATGCATACATAATTGAATATATCTTATTTCACCCTCCCAGCAAGTTTAGGAATTAAGTGTCATTAGCCCCATTATGTCTTATTTCTCTTCCCCAGTTAAATAATATTACCCTCCGTTAAGAAAACTGATACTCAAGGAATTTAATTACTCCAAATCATGATAGGAATAATTGGATGGATTTGGATTCAACCTCAGGTGTGCTTGATTCCAAATCCCATGCTGTTTGGCTTTCGTTTGTTTGTTTTATACTATGTCACATTGCATCCACATCATCTGAATGCTACTAATAATATATAATATGTATTATAATTATAATATATATTTATATCATCTTAAATATAATTGTTATAGAACTTATATGTAATTGTATAATAATGTATTACATAATAAATATATAAATAATAATGGTGTGGTTCATGTATTTCTTAGTACTTTTTCAAAGTACTTTCAGATAGGTGGTTTCATTAGAGCATCATTAGAGCATTACAGTAGGTCAGTGTAGTTTGTAGCACAGGCTTGTTTTAATTTTCCTACTCCACAGATTTAGAAAGAAAATCTACAAAGATGCTTCTACTCTAGAGCTTGACAATCTTTTTCTGTAAAGGACTAGATAGTAAGTATTTTAGGCTTTGTGGACCATACAGTCTCTATTACTACTACCCAGCTCTTCCATGGTAGCACAAAAACAGCCATAGATAGTATGTAAAAGATGGGTGTGGCCATGTCCCAATAAAACTTTATTGACAAGAACAGAAGACAGCCAGATTGGGCCTGTGTTCCAGTTTGTCAACTCCTGCTCTATACAACCATGAGAAGAGCTAAAATGGAAAATATGGAAAATACCAGAAAAGACAAATCAGGCTGGAGAGTTTCAGTTAACTTGCCCAAAGTCCCACAACATATTTGTGGCAGAGCTATACCCCAAATCCATGTTTCTTGCTTCCTGACATAATGTTCTTTCCACTACACCAATCTCCCTCATTAGCCACTATGGCGGGCATAGAGCCTCATCTCAGACTCGTGGATTTGCCATTTGTCCCCTGCAATTGCAGACATTAGTCACTGCTCAGTCTTTAGCTCTGATATCTTCCTTCCATAAAAACCTAAAGAAACGCAAATATTTTGCTTTCTCGCATTCTCTTTCCTAAAGAAATGAACCTAGAAGCCGGAACCAAAATCATCGCCGATTTTCAGTTCAGCAGAGTAGTTAAGAATTAAGGTGGGCATTTGATGGAATGAGCACTGGGTGTTATATGCAACTAGTGAACCTCTAAATTCTACCTCTGAAGCTAATAATACACTATATGTTAATTAAATTGGATTTAAATTAAAAAAAAATTTTTTTAAAGGAAGAATAAAAAAAAAAAGAATACAGATTTGGGGCCAGGCAGCGGTGGGAGTAGGAGCTCTGATACATACTGGCTGGGTGACTTTGGGTGCCTCAGTGTCCCCATTACTGAAACGGGGGTAGTAACAAACAGTCCTTGCCTCCAAGGGCAGTCAGATGAGGATCGAAACAGTGAAAGTGTAAAAATACTTAAAAGAGTGTCTGCCACTCAGTGGGTGTTTACTGCTGTTGCTGCTGGTTATCATTATTATCATTATTATTTTTCCCAAATTTGTGGAATGTGTGACTTCATACCTTTACTGCTTCTAACCTTCGATGCCTGTAATGCAGTTTCTTACCCTTGGCATTAGTGACATTTGCAGCTGAGAATTCATTGCTGTGGGGCAGGGAGAGGAGTCCTCTGCATTTTAGGATGTTTAGAAGCATCCCTGGCCTCTACTCACTAAATTCAGCATCCTCCTCCTTTTGGTCGTAATAACCAAAAATGTGCCCAGACACTGTCAAATGTTCCTGGGGTCCTTGAAGGCAAAATCTCCCCCAGTTGAGAACCACTGCTCTAACGTGATTGCTTCTTCCTCATGACAGTTTGGCAAGTCCTGACATGTGCTTTCCTCACGAAGAGAGAAATTAACGGGTATTAAGAAAAAGTACTGAAAGCAATTAACCCTTCATTGAGACCCTCTCACTGATGTGACCGATCTGAAGATCATTGGAGAAAACTTTGGGGAGAAGGTGAGCAGCTTGTGGGAGGCATTTCTGATTGAAATCAAACATTTTGGGACTTATCCCCTGGCCCAGATCTCTAGATCCTCTCCTGTCCATTAATGGGGAAGACATTTTGTGTGACTAAGTCAATCACTTGGGAAAGGCATACTCTCATAGGAGAGCGTCACCAGGTTAGGCCATGACAGAAAGAAGCAAAGTCATCCTTTATTCACTCAACAAACCAAGGGCTACCTTTGTTTCAAGAGGAATGGGAGAGTATCTCCACATTCCAGAAACGCACAGTCTAGTCAATGAAACAGACAAGTAGACTAACTGAGCAGTCCTCCAGAATGGCACTACAGGGCTAGGTGGGATTTGTCTAAACAGGTGCTTTATTTTTCTGGATTTGGGTTTTGCCAAACATTAGGGAATTCTCCATGGATGTGGAAGGGTGGAAATATTGAAATTGAATCTATTATGATAAAGTGTCCAAAACAATTATCATCAAAGCCCCAAGAAATAGAACTTACTCAGAAGGAATGTCCAGGATTTTCATTTCTCTTTTTCCTGTCAGAATAATACTTTGGGGAGCAGCAGGCTGTAGAAATTTGGGTCATTGCCCAATAGGGCCTCTACAAATGCAGGTTCCAGATTCCTTCCTGAATTTTGCTTGCATCTTGGCAGCTCTGGTCACTGGCCTAGGGAGGGCTACCAAGGTGAGATATTTCTCTGTCCCCATGCCTCAGGTTGCTGGGTGATGCCTCTGGATTTACAAAATGGATGATTTTCATCCTTTCCAGAATGCCGGGCCCATCCATTTGGGCTGGCTGATTTCCCTCCAATTTCTCCCACACTACCCAAGGGAGGCGACATGTCAAACTAGGCTACTGGCTTTGCCTTAATGGAAAGTCATGGAAGTAATGGGCTTGTTCTCTGTCAACTGCTACATCTCCATGCTTCACATTACCATCAGTTCTATCAATCAGTTCATTCATCCATTTAACAACCATTCAGTGCTAGAATAAGGGGTTGAGGGCTGGAAATGATCCACCATGGCAGGGAAGAATATTTTATCAGTGACATTGTTTAGAACTGATAGTGCATGGTGATAATATAAATAAGACCAAATTTTAGTTGATTTTATTATTGCTTTCTAATTTTTTATAGTCACCGGACACTCTCTATGCCTGC